>NC_056053.1:12988494-13617787 GCF_004379255.2 Salvia splendens | reverse complement strand
TCTTGGCCTTATGATTAAGTACCATAAATACTTTATCATTCATTATTTAAGAAGTTGAACTGTGGTGTTATACTCAATCTTTTGCAATTATATTGTTTAGATACTATGATGTATAATTTGTTTTTCTATGGTACTATGATAGATATTCGATCCACATTTCTCAATAATGCAAGCATTATAAAATGAAATTGAACATCGTAGAATCATAAATGAGTTTAGAAACTGAATATAAATTCATTCTAATCAAGACTGTACCAATAAAACAAAATCTCTAACATCAAAACAAAACAATAAAGTGAGCATAAAAAATAGCTCCCACTGCAACAACTGCCCAACTGGATGTAGATCTCTCATTTAGAAGTTGCATTGTTATCTAAGCCATTGTCCTTCTATATAAGGGGTCAATCCGACTTACAATGCATCTTCTCTTTGCCTTTTCACCAAATTTTTCTTGCCTTTCTTGCTTTCAGCAGGCATTGATGACAATTCAGCTCTTCCCTCTTTCCATTGCTAGTCTTCTGTTCGATTGAACTAAGATATAGAAAAGATACAGCCTTGATGAATTGGTCAGCTATCATGTTATCTTCCTCCAAAAGTAATAAAGTGAATACAATGCTGAAGGTTTCCAACTTTTCAGTAACAACCTTCTTGTACTCACTTCCTATTACATTTGGTGATGAACTGAGTGTAGAAACTATTTGAGTAACTGAATCAGAAGATTCCTCAAAACATTCTATCTCTTGTGGATATTCCAATAGAATCTGGACATCGTGCTTATTGGATATTCCTGTTTCATCAATATAAACCAAGACGTGTCTTACTACTTAAAAGAAAGTAGTTTGACCTTCTATCTCAAAGAACTTGTCAGGCACATGCATTAAATGCATTCTTAAACTTTCTTTATAGAATTTTGTCAAGGAAATAGAGGACATGAATTGGTGAATACAAACTTTAAGTTTTCAACAATGAGAATCTTATCCATTTTATATTTCCAGTCTACATAATTTTGGCCTTCGAGTTTGATTTCTTTAAGGTTCGCAGACATTATTAAGAATTTTGGCTGAGAAGAAATAAAACTATTTATCACATACTATGCTTGATACATAATTGCAAACAATCACAAAACAATGTATGTATCTCGCAACTGTCAAAACCAAAATAAGTACGCCTCTAGGGAGGTCATACAAATTCAGATTCCAACAATTTCCTGGTCACAATACCGACGGATAGTCCAGAGACCACTAAGGTGGCATGGCCGCCAAATATTGCCTAAGCATTTACCATAAATATTTGCATCTAGGAATTTCATTTCTGTTTTGATACTCCTTCTAGGGAAGGTCGTACGCCACTAACAAAATTCCATACCTATCTTATAAATATGTTTAAACACATGAACTTGCAATTTCACAGGATTATGGCTCCCACTAGGGTGGTTCGCGATAATATTAGAAACTCGCTTCTAGTTTAAACAATTTACTATTAAGAAGTCTAATCTTATGAACTTGCTATTTCGTAGGATTATTGCTCCCACTAAGGTGAGTCGCGATAATATTAGAAACTGCTTCATATATAGACCAATTTATGGAGACCATATACAACACACTGTTGTAATTATCGCTTAGTCATTTTAAACATGGTTTTTGCATAATTATCACATAAGCAGAAAGGGCAGATAATCCACTTAAACCAGATTAACACCAAATAAACAGATAAATCTATTTACTTCATGGTAATTAATCACACTGGATAATTATTGAAATTATTTAATAAATCCAGGGAGATTTAATTAAATAATTAATTCCTTATCTTATCCAAAATATGAATTTCGGATTTGATAAATTTATCTTGGATAATGACTATCCAAATTAATTTAGGATTTATCTAGATAGAGTTGAATCTATCTAAATCCTTTTTGGGATTATTCTAGATTTTATAAAAAAATAAAATCAAATCCTTAAATTCAAGATAAGACTGATCTTGGATTATCATTATCTAAATCATACTAGGATATTTCAGGATAGAAACAAATTTATCCAAATCCATAAGATGAAGATAAAATCCAATCACTCTAAGATTTAAGAAAATCTTAGATTATTTGAATAAGAAACTAGAATATATCATACTATCTATTAGGATTTATTCTAGATAAAATTAACTTTATCAAAATCCAATTAGATAAGGATTATCATGTATTATCGTAATCTAAATTTATCTAGGATATTTTCTAAATAGAAATAAATCTATTTATATCCATAAAATTAGGATAACTAGAATTAATATCAATTAATTCAACTAGGATTTAACTAGATAGAACTAAATCCATCTTAAATCCAAAAGATAATTACAATACTGGATTAACAATTATCTAAATCTTTTAAGATATATTCTAGATAGATATAAATCTATCAATATCTATAAGTATAGATACATTTAATTATCTAAATCTAATAGGATATTTTCTAAATAGAATTAATTCTATAAATATCCACAAGATAAAGATAAACATAGATTTTAATTATCCAAATCTACTAAGATAAATTTTAGATAGATATAGATCTATCAATATCTACAAGATATGGATAAACTTAATTAATATTTATCTTAGTCAATCAAGGATTCAACAAGATAGAATAAAATCTATCTAAATCCATATGACAGAAATAAATTTAATTATTCATCCAAATTTATCTAGGATTTCTCTAGATATAATTAAATATATCTAAATCCATAAAATAAGGATAAAATCCAAATTAATCTATAATTTAATTAAAATTAAATTTTAGATAATCCAATTAAAGATATATTAAAATCTTAATCTAAATCATATCTTGAATTGTTTTCCAAATTGAATCCTAGGATTTGGAAATCCTAACCAATTTGGAATGCTGAGCCTAGGCTATGCGACGTCGCCTCTGCTGCACGGATGCCACCATCGAGGCCATTACTTTTCAAGCACTCCAGCCTCATCCGATGCGTGTGCTGCTCCGACCAGCGCGACTCCGATGTTGCGTAACGTTTTATGGCAGAACCATGACGAATAGTGATACATGTTTGAATCACATACATACATGGACAATGATTAATCATATCTTAAGTCAATGTAATGATTACCAACAAAGAATATTTGTTAATCAAAACATAATATATACACGTAATGATTAAAAACGTAATCGGAAGTATTGGTTTCTTCGTTGTGTTGTTATTTACATCGTTTTGATATTGATAAATGCGAAGAACACGAAGAAGGTTTTGAGCTCTGATACCAATTGTTGGGGTTTGGAGCCCCTTGCACAGCGGAAGTCATGCATTCACAAATAAATCAGATCTACGGATCTATTTGACTGATTATGGGATTAATTGATTCACATGTTAAACATTGAATTGCACACAAGAACGCACAAAAATCATGCTTAAGGAATTAAAATCCTAATTCATGATATTCTACGGTTTAGGATTACCGATCTGATTCTCTAAAGAATCGACGATTGCTTGCGCCTTCTCCACGTGATGTTCTTCGTACTCAACCACAAATCTTCTAATCTGTATCCCGAACTCAGATAATGACCTTTGGGTGGGCAAAGCTTGTCAGAATCGAAAATGGCTTGATTAGAAAGAAGACAGAATATCAGTTTTCTCAAAAACCGATTTTTCGTCCACTCCCACAGTGGAGCACGAAAATTAATGATTAATTCTTATTAAATCTCCTTTCTAATCTCCTTTATATAGAGTTATGATGAGCCAGATTAGGGATCCATGGAGGTTGGACTTGGGCCAAACCTGTTGGACTTTTACTAATTAAATTGAGCCCCAATTTAATACAAATCCAATAGAATATTATTATCATCCACTATAGTATAATAATATTGACTGCCCGTCCAATCCCAAATTACGAGTAATCCGGGCATTACCTTTTTAATTTATTATTTCCCGTGTTTAAGATATAAATATCCATTAATTAATTTAAGTCTGCTATTTGACTTTAATTAATTAATATCTTTTTCCAAGAGTTGTCTAGTTCAAAATCTTTATTTATTATTTTGGAATAAATTCCAATCGGCCGGGTTTCTGAATAATAAAACCTTTTTCGATCACCTCTTGAGGATATTATCAAACTGGACTCACCCAGCACACGATTCATTGCAATAACAATACTAGCACCTCTAGACATTGATCACCACTACCCAAGATACCAGGATTCTTGTATTGCGAAAAATCCGCACCATTTGATAAATCAAAGTAGTGCATAATCAATATCGTATGCTCAATGTTATGTCAACAATGATTAAGAAATAACAATCACCGAGACCTCGTCTTTCAGTAAATAGCAAGGAAGACATATCTCAACTGTTAGATCCTTCAGTGCTATACCACACCAGTGTCGTTTATTTCCTAAGGTAAGGAAACATGCGGACTGACACTGCAACCTTTCACGATAGGTAGCTAAACCCTATCTAGGTTGTGAAATTCTATTTCTCTTCTACAAAGGACCGACTACGTCACCTTCTGTGAACGTCGTTCACGACCAGTCTACTATGCAGAAGAATTAGACTTATTTGCTTCTTATGCATTTAAATGTTTGAGAAACATCTTATAAATGCATAAGCAAACACCAATGCGATAAAATTGATTCTTCTCGCCTTGGGTTAAAAGTGGATTGTGGAGTTTATTGTATACAAGCAATTCTATTCGTGCAACATGCTCGAAATATGCTTTTCAGTATACCAATCCTAACAGTTCTCGACACCGGCTTCTTCACCCTCTCCTACTGCCCTTGATGCAAGGTCCAGACCTTCAGCCTTCGTGACAGTGTCATTTTCCATCCGGTTTACCTCATCTAAAAGCGCCGCAAACTCCTCATCGGTCATCAGACCTTGCTTTCTAGCCGTTTCATTCAGATCTATTTCTTCCCTCGCCATTTCTTGGGGAACGGTTTCCGCTACCAGCGTTCTTTCTGCTTCATCTCCTCCCTCCTGGCTCTTCTGCTCTTTGCTTCTCCTCTCATCACGTTCCCCTGGGTCAGAGTCGTAATAGGCGGAGATGGGGTCAACATCCATCGAGTCGCTTTGTTGTTGAGTCGGGGAGGGTTCTGAAGGTTCTGATGGTGCGGTCACCGAGGGAGATTCCCGTTCTGGAGGAGTTGTTGAGGTGGTCGGAATAGAGGTGAGTGGTTGTACTGTGGGTTGCACATTCGATTCTACTGCCGGTACTGCCGGGGCTTCTCCGGTCATGCTCCATTTGCCTACGATTCGGCTAAAACCTGCCAACTCGGCCGCCCAATCTCGATTCCGGTCCTGCTGTCTGAGGAACTCCATCATTACGTCCAAAGAAACCATCACCGGAGCCTGAGGAATTGGCTCATGTGGTTGCGGGTTCGGCAGCCGCTCTCCCAGTGGCGGATGTGATTCTGGGGGCCCTGCGGGTTGAAGGGGTTTTCTTACCGGTTTGTTTCTTTGCCCATTTCTTTTTTTCCATGGCTTAAATCGACGATTTCGGGTGGTAATATGGGTGTTGGTTTCTGTGGATGACGACGGAAATTTTTGAAAGAGAGGAATTGCAGGTGAGGGTTTGTGAGATGAAGGGGGGAAATGGTTTGGATATGAGAGTAGAATGGGTAGTTGGGAGTTTGTAACAGGCTATGAGCGGTTTCCAGGTTGGCGTCGATTCGTGTGGGAGACGGTTGAGAGTGCTGCCTCCTGATTGGACGTCGCCTATGCTTCTCTGCACACGCGCCCTCCAAGTCGCTGTCCGCCTGGAAAGCTGCAACAAACCCCAATTCAAATTTCGTCCCTTAATGATTTCCCCCTATATTTTCCCAGATTAGTAACAAAGTAAAAAAGACACTTAAATAAAATTGGAAGTTTCACCAAATTGGTATTCTGGTGGTCAGTACGTACTCCAAATTAATATTTGAGGACAGAAAAATATTTTTGGGTTTTAAAATTTAACTTGCATGAAAAGAAACTAAATTAACTACCACGTATTTACAATATTTACATCTTCCCTTAGGAAATTTGGAATTCTACTTGGCCAGCGTATGTAAACTACGCTAAAAGAAGCTAGCCAGTGGAACTCCAAATTCCTATCCTACCGGTCAGTATGCAACCTTAACATGTGGTTGCAGTGGAATCTCATCCACTACACCCACATCACTACTTTCCCTAAACAACTTCAGAGTTAGGAAGACTCCCTGAAATCTCCACTGCACCATTAGAACGGAGTGCGGTTATGACATAAGGTCCTGTCCACTTCGACTTGAGCTTCCCATGCATTAGCTTCAATCTCGATTGGAAGAGTAGTACTTTCTGGCCAACATGGAGGTCTTTGGTTCGTAGATTTCTGTCGTGCCATAATTTAGTTCTCTCCTTATACCACATGGCGGAATCAAACGATTCCAATCTAAGTTCTTCTAACTCCTGTAGCTGCAGCTTCCTTTCCTCTTCACAGGCCCTAGCATCCATATTAACTTTCTGTACTGCCCAGTATAGCTCAGTACTCGATCCCCACTGGTAAGTGACACATATTCCCAAAAATGTCCCGGTACGGGGACATGCCTATTGGAGTTTTGTAGGCTGTCCGATACGCCCACAAAGCATCCTCTAACCTCACACTCCAGTCTTTCCTAGAAGGGTTGACGGTTTTCTCCAGAATGTTCTTTATCTCTCGATTAGAGATTTCCGCTTGACCGTTTGCTTGTGGGTGGTAGGGGCTAGATAATCTGTGGTGTACACCGTACTTCTTCATCAAGGCTTCGATAGTACGGTTACAGAAGTGCGTTCCCTGGTAGGATATGATGGCCCTTGGTACTCCGAACCGACTGAAGATATTGCTCTTGAGGAACTTGGCCACCTCTTTTGCTTCACACGTGCTCGTGGCCTTGGCTTCTTCCCACTTAGAGACGTAGTCAACTGCAACTAAGATATACATGTGTCACGATCGCCCATACCAGGGGTATCACAAACGCGGCGATCGTGACCGACATGCATGGACAACAGTTTAAAAGAACAACTTAAGACTTAAAGAAAGAAAACAACTTGGTTTAAAGAAGTTTAAGGTAATTTTTTTTTGAAAAGACGTATAGAAACATACTTTTAGAAAAGGCACCGGAAAATTTGACTTAAGAGATACAACTATATATAAAAAAAACTAAGGTAAAACGAATATTTGACTTAAATCTCGGAAAAACACCATTTTCAGAAAGACAACGTAAACACTCGTTTAAACCTAACACCACCATACATGTTCAAACACAACACGAAAAGATTAAGGTCTTAAGACATAATTTAAAACATAGCAGCGGATAAATAAGGTTCAGGGAGAGTCAAGGATCACGCCTATGTATGAAGACACGACGCATCCTAAGGCTAGCTCAACATCCTCCGCAACATCCTGCTCAACCTGCACATAAGAAAATAATATGCAGGGCTAAGTACTTGTTGTACTCAATGGGCTCATGCCGAAAACATTTTAATAAGTTATGTCATCCATACCAGTGATCTCGAGTTTTATATAGTAAGAAATATCACGAGAACACAAAAATCCAAGTCTGGCCAGACAATTTATCTCCTCATTTTCCACGTCAATCAATCAATCACATCCTCTTACCATAGTGCGACGAAAGTGTGGCCACACTATTCGCCCACGAGACCGGCCGACTAGCAAGGACGGCTCACGATCCCCTCTGTGTACACAGCCTGATAGGGTTTGCGGCCCTACTCAGACCCGAATTCGTTTATCATAGCCCTATAGCCTAATGGAGCGAACTCACAAACTAGGCATCAAGCACAATCTCAACATAGCCCTACAGCCTAACGGAGCAAGCTCAAACGAACTAGGCATCAGGCAAAAATCTCAACATCAAAACAATCACGGCATGACATAATACTTTAAACCACCCTTATAACACCACATCATATTTTCGGAAAAATAAAAAGGTTTGAAAAGAAAGCCCACCTCGATCGCTTAGCAAAATCACAACCCAACTTATAGCAACTCACGATCCTCGAGTTCACGAGTACATGACACCCTTGTCAATGACAACACAAGTCAGCCTTCCACAACAACATTTTACTATGCATGTCCTATCATTTTCTCTCTCATCGTTTTTCTCACATTCCCCAACCCAACATACGTCACAAAGGTGTAAAGACACACGTAACACATTCCAACTTATCACAAGTGATTTCAACATTTAAACACGTTCCTTGGACATACATGCATCATATAATACTTTTAAACTTGAAACTAGGTGTCATTTTAACAAGGCAGAAAACTGGCAGAACTGCGCGACCGTTTTGTAAAAATCACTATAAATTCACCCGACGTCATATGAAGCTAAATTTTGGTCACAATACAGAGGACACATTCAAGTTCATCCATGAAAATTTTCACACCGAAATCACGTCATTTATTAAGTCATATCACATATTAAACCCTCTGGTCGGAACATACAATTTCTGATAGCACTGCGCAGTTCATATGAAAAATTTACCATAAATTCATCCAATGCCCAAAAAGGCTGAAAATTTAACACGACTCAGAAGACACTTCAAATTTTCATCTAGTTCAAGAATCACATCAATCGGAGGTCATTTGGTCAGTAAAACAGAAAACGAAACATTCTTGGTGAGAAAACGAGTTTCTGGCAGATTTGTGCAGTCAACTTCAAAAATTTATTAAAAATTCATTTATCGATAAAAAGGGCTGAAATTCACACGAGACACAGGTAACACCTTGAAGTTTACTCAGTAAAATTTTCATATCAAAATTCGGCCGTTTGATAGGTCAATTACTCATAAGAAGCTACTGGTCGAACATCACAGATAACAGATACACAATTTCTAAATTAGGGTTTCCTTCTCAATCATCCAAACACCAATTCTCATGCTTATAACACACAATCATGCTTGATAAGACTCTCTTAAACATGTTTGCACATAAACTTACATCATTCACCAAAGATTCCAATCAAACTTCACACAATTCAATTGAAACGCATATTTATCAAGGTTTTCAAGCAAACTCAATTGACACTTCTAGTCAATAAGGGTTCACTAACTTAGACTTAAAGTGAAAGAAGACTCTCGGACCAGAGCGAAAGAACAAAGCTCTGATACCACTCTGTCACGACCGCCCATACAAGGGGTACCACAACGCGGCGATCGTGACCGACATGCATGGATAACAATTTAAAAAGAACAACTTGATTAACTTAAAAGAAGAAAAACAACTTAGTTTAAAGAGTTTAAGGTTATAATTTTTTTTGAAAAGACATAAGGTAAAATACTTTTAAAAAGGACAACGGGAAAAATTAGACTTAAGAAATACAACAACCAATAACAAAAGTAGAACAAACACTTAACTTAAATCTCGAAGAATAAAGTTCTCAAAAGATAACGTAAACACTTGTTTAAAACTCATCACCACCATACATGTTCAAACACAAAACATAAAGGAAAGATTAAGTCTTGAGTCATAGTTCAAATTATAACAGTGGAAAAGAAAAGGTTTAAAGAGAGTCAAGGATAACGCCTATGTATGAAGACAGAACGCATCCTAAGTACTTAAGCCAGCTCAACATCCACCGCAACATCCTGCTCAACCTGCACATAAGAAAATAATATGCAGGGCTGAGTACATGTTGTACTCAATGGGCTCATGCCGAAAACATTTAATAAGTTATGTCATCCATACCAGTGATCTCGAGTTTTATGTAGTAAGAAAATATCACGAGAAACACAAAATATTCAAGTCTGGCCAGACAATTTATCTCCCCACTTTTCACATCAATCCAACAATCACAACCACAGTGCGACGAAAGTGTGGCCACACTATTCGCCCACGAGACCGGCCGACTTGCAAGGACGGCTCACGATCCCACCAGTGTACACAGCCCGATAGGGTTTACGGCCATACTCGGACCCGAATTCGTTTCACAACACAGCCATATAGCCTAACAGAGTAAACTCATACGAACTAGGCATCAGACACACAATCTCATACAAAAACAACATGGCATGACATAACAGTTAAACCACCCTTATATCTCCACATAATATTTTTCGGAAAAGTAAAGAGGTTTGAAAAGAAAGCCCACCTCGTTCTCTTAGCAATTCACAACCCAACTTAGCAACTCTCGATCCTCGAGTTCACGAATACACAACACCCTTGTCAATGACAACACAATTAGCTTCCCACAACAACATATTACTATGCATGTCCTATCGATTCTCTCGTCGTTTTTTCTCAAATTCCCGACCCAACATACGTCACAAAGATGGGAGAACACATCGTAACACATTTCAATTTATCACACGTGATCACATCATTTAAACACGTTCCTTGGACATACATGTATCATATAATACTTTTAAACATGAAAATAAGTGTCATTTTAACAGGGCAGAAAACTGGCAGAACTGCGCGACCGTATTGTAAAAATCACTATAAATTCACCCGACCTCAAAAGATGCTAAATTTTGGTCACAATACAGAGGACACAGTCATATCACATATTAAACTCTCTGGTCGGAACATACAATTTCTGACAGTATTGCGCAGTTCATTTGAAAAATTCACCATAAATTCATCCAACGCCCAGAAAGGCTGAAAATTTACCACGACTCAGAAGACACTTCAAATTTTCATAGAGTTCAAGAATCACATCAATCGGAGGTAATTTGGTCAGTCAGACAGAAAACGAAACGTTCATGGCGAGAACTCAAGTTTCTGGCAGATTTGCGCAGTCAACTTCAAAAAATTATTAAAAATTCATTTTTCGATAAAAAGGGCTGAAATTCACACGGGACACAGAAAACACCTTAAAGTTTACTCAGTAAAAATTTCATAGCAAGATTCGTTCGTTTGATGGGTCAATCACAGATCGTAAGCCACTGGTCGTGCATCACAGATTTCTGGTTCAAGTTCGAAAATAGGGTTTCCATCTTCCATCACGCAAACACCGATTTCTCATGATCGAAAACACTTAATCATGCTTACAAGTTCCTCATACATATATTTGCACATAAACTCATATTATTCACCAAATATTCCAAACCAACAACACATGATTTCAATCAAAACACAATATCATCCAAGTTCTTACGAAAACACACTTTTCCCCCGTTAAATCTTGCGATCTATCAATCCTACAACCACTACATGCATGTAGGACTCAAGAACATGGTTCAAACGGAAAAGGATGAGGAAAAGTGAGCAAATATACCTTCTTTGACCAAAATACATCGGTAGAAGCAAAGAACGAAACGATTCTTCGGAGACTCTTGAAGATAACTTCAACGGATTGCAAGAACAAGGGTTGGATGGAGGATTTTTGGAGATGGGAGAGTGGGAGAAGAGGCGTGTGGTAGAGAGATTTGAGAAGTGGAGGCGGGTTTTTTTTGTGACTATGGTTAGGGTTTATTTGATTTTATGGCTAAGGTTTAATCCCATACTTAATTTAAATAATTAAAAAGAATATCTCCAAGTATGGAATAGGGGGTGGGCGTATGGTATGGAAGTAGTGAAGAGAAAAATATTTAAATATTCCAATAAAATTGGAATATGATTTATATTTGGTACATTTTTTTTTGGGGAAAAGACTCCCACAAAATAGGTAACAAATAAATTAATTCCCCAAGGAAAAATCATAGGTACATGGGCGAAAATTCATTGGTCTTAAAGACGGAAATAGTCAAATCATAATTAAAATAGGATATGAAGGGATTTGACAACATACGGTTAGACTTAATTGGATTTTAAGTTCAAGAAGGGAAATTAAACAAGGCACCAATTAAATCTATAAAAATAATTCATCCTCCTAATTAATAGGGGATTTTCGAAAATCTCCAAGGAATAAGCTAAGGGTCGAAAATCATGTAGAATAAATTAGGGATAATTTGGTTTGGATTTAATTTGGATAAATATCCCAAAACAGTTAATTAAATCCAAGAAAGAAAATATTAATTCCAACAATTTGAAGGGACCGAAAATTCCAACTAAAATGGCTAGGACAACATGCATGATCTCATTTAATTAATTTCCCACGTTGGAAAAATATAGTACATTATTCCACATAACTCACAACAATTAAAACTCGCATTGCTAATTCAACCACATATAAATTTAATTCCATAAATGATATTCCAAATTCAACAACCACATTAATGAGAACAAAAGTCGCAAATTTTCGGGGTGCTACAACCTTCCCCTCTTAACAGAAATTTCCTCCCGAAATTTTGACATTCTCAAATAAACAACTCGAGGTATTTTTCTTTCATTCTATCTTCTAACTCCCACGTGGCTTCCTCGGGACCATGGTGTTTCCACAACACTTTCACGGATGCTATCGACTTGTTTCGCAACTCTTGCACCTTCCGATCTAGGATTACCTCGGGCCTTTCCTCGTAGCTCATGTCGGGGTCAGGATCACTTCCTCTTGATGAATCACATGCTTGGGGTCAAACACGTACTTGCGCAACTGCGACACGTGGAACACGTTGTGCACGTTCCCAAAGCTGGGAGGTAACGCCAATCGATACGCCACAGGACCTACTTCATCGATAATCTCGTACGGTCCTACAAAACGCGGTTTCAGCTTGCCTTTTACTCCAAATCTCACAACTCCTCTCGTCGGGGATACTTTCAAGAACACCTTGTCACCAACGCCGAATTTGATTTCCGTTCGACGCACGTCAGCATACGACTTCTGCCTATCTTGAGCTTCCTTGATCCTTGCGCGGATTTGGTGCACAATTTCGGTCATCTCCTTTATTGCGTCTGGTCCTAACATCTTCCTCTCGCCAACTTCATCCCAATAAAGTGGGGATTGACACTTCCTGCCATACCAGGCTTCATACGGAGCCATGTCGATCGTCGCTTGATAGCTATTGTTGTAGGCGAATTCAACCAATGGTAGAACCGTTTCCCAACTTTCCTCTCGATCTAAGACAACGGCTCGCAGCATATCCTCAAGCGTCTGAATCGTCCTCTCTGACTGCCCATCCGATTGCGGGTGATAAGCAGTGCTGAAGTTCAGTCGTGTGCCCAATTCGCGTTGCAAACTCATCCAAAACTTTGAGGTAAACTTCGTATCGCGGTCGGATACAATGGTCTTTGGCACTCCATGCAATCGCACAATCTCGTTCACGTAGAGCCTAGCTAACTTGTCCGCGCCATAAGTAATCTTAATCGGTAAGAAGTGCGCGCTTTTAGTAAGTCGATCAATGATCACCCAAATCGCGGTGTTGCCCTTCTGTAACTTTGGCAAACCCGTCATGAAAACCATAGCTAGATGCTCCCACTTCCATTCGGGAATTTCAAGCGGTTGCAACTTCCCATATGGCCGTTGGTGTAAGGCCTTCCCTTGTTGGCATGCTAGACATCGTTCCACATATGACGCTACGTCCCCTTTCATTCCATTCCACAAAAACCGTTGCTTCAAATCCCGATACATCTTCGTGCTTCCGGGGTGTGCAGTGTAAGGCGTGTCGTGCGCTTCACTCAAAATCTCCTCTTTTAGCGCCCCATCGCTCGGCACACAATCGTCCATCGTACGTCAAAGCATTATCCGCCTCCTCACGGTAATGATCAAGCTTCTCGACTCTCACCCTTGCACGTAATTCTTCCAACTTTTCATCACGTCGCTAGGCTTCTATGAGCTTGGTTCTCAAATCTGGCTCAATCACTATCGTCGCCAATCTTGCACCTACTGTCTCGGGCGCTTTCACTATTTCCAAACTCATCTTGTCGAACTCGTGAATCAACGCTTCCTCTTGCGTTAGGAATAATGCCAATTGCGGTTGGTTCTTCCTACTCAACGCATCGGCTACCACATTCGCCTTGCCCGGATGATAGTTAATACCACAGTCATAGTCCTTCACGATCTCTAACCAACGTCGTTGTCGCATGTTTAGCTCTTTTTGCTCGAAGAAGTACTTGAGACTCTTATGATCCGTATAGATTTCGCATCTCACTCCAAAGAGATGGTGTCTCCAAATTTTCAGTGCATGCACCGCTGCTGCTAACTCCAAATCATGCGTCGGAAAATTCAATTCATTTGGTCTCAACTGTCGGGAAGCATATGCTATCACCTTCCCATCTTGCATTAACACACATCGTAGTCCTACTTTCGACGCGTCCGTATAGACGGCGAAGTCCTTGTCGGGTTCGGGTACTGCTAGGACTGGTGCTGTAGTCAATTTCTCCTTCAATAGTTGGAAACTCGCCTCGCACTCTGGCGTCCAAACCACCTTGATTCCTTTCTTTAGTAGTTGCATCACCGGTCTCGCAATCTTGGAGAATCCTTCAATGAATCGTCGATAATATCCTGCCAATCCCAAGAAACTGCGGATTTCACTTGGCGTTTTCAGCGATTTCCAATTCTGTACGGCCTCGACCTTTGCTGGGTCTACTTGAATCCCATTTGCCGTCACAATATGACCAAGGAAGTTCACTCGAGTCAACCAAAACTCACACTTACTAAACTTGGCATAAAGCTTCTCCTTTCGCAACGTTTCCAACACTGTTTGTAGATGCCATCTATGTTCTTCCTCGTTCTTCGAGTATACCAACACGTCGTCGATAAAGACTAACACAAACTTGTCAAGATACTCGTGGAAGACTCGGTTCATCAAGTCCATGAAAACGGCTGCGGCGTTGGTCAGCCCAAAAGGCATCACCACAAATTCATAATGGCCATAACGAGTGCGAAAAGCAGTCTTAGGCACATCCTCTCGTCGAACCTTTAGTTGATGATACCCTGATCTAAAATCCATTTTCGAGAATACGCCCGCTCCTCGAAGTTGGTCAAACAAGTCGTCAATCCTTGGCAGTGGGTACTTATTCTTCAAGGTCATCTTGTTAAGCTCACGATAGTCGATGCACATCCTCATCGTGCCATCCTTTTTCTTAAAGAACAACACTGGCGCTCCCCACGGTGACACACTGGGTCGAATAAAACCCAAGTCTAACAGTTCTTGCAACTGTATCTTCAACTCTGCCAACTCTTTAGGGGCCATTCGATATGGCGCCTTCGATACTGGCAGACACTGGTTCCAAATCAATGGTGAACTCCACCTGTCTGTCGGGTGGCGGTCCTGGCAAAGCTTCGGGGAACACATCGGGAAAATCTCGCACTACTACCACGTCTTCCACTTTCAACTCCTTCTTTTCCTCTCCAATTAAGTACACTAGATACGCCGGACGTCCCTTTCTTATCATAGTAGTTGCTTGCAAAGCGGAAATTATGGAGGTTCGTCGGTTCATGGAGATCCCGTACAAGGTAGTCGGTTCTTCACCCGGGGCTTGAAAAGAAATCTGTCTCTCTTTACAGTAAATCGTTGCGTGGTTCTCGGTAAGCCAATCCATTCCCAAGATTATGTCTACATTCTCCAAAGGCATAACGTGCAAAAGCCGAGCTACTACTCCTAACTCTCCTTACACAAACTTTAGTCAAACAGTCATATCTTGAATATGAACCGATTTTGAATTGTAACAATTAGTTATGATCATCCCCTCGGAGCTTAAAAGAACATAAGATAGGTCATGAATATGGGATGGAATCAAATTAATGTCAACTCTCATAGTAGGCTACCAAAAGATAATTCAGTTGTTCGACCAAATTTGAAAGGTCCACACATCAATGGATAATGGCTTAAAGGGTTGAGGAAAAGAAATAATCAGTTGCATGAGGATTGAGAAATGTAGGCAGTTGTCACAAAGCGGTACTGATCATGGTTCAAGGAAAATTATAATATGGACTGACAGAATCACATCAATGGGTTCATAAGTTTGTGAAAGGCAATCAAAGTCAAAGGGGCTATTGAAAACAAAAATCAAGTGGATTAAGTTTGGTAAGGCAAGGAACAAAATGTAGGCCTTAACTTCATTTTGTAGAAAGAAAGGTTCTATTATGGAAATGATACGTGAACTGAACCAAAAAGAATTTCACTCTGTAAGAAAGAACTTCACATAGACATGGTGACAAAATAAAAGGCTGAACAAAAGTTCGAAGAAGAATATCCCATAGAAAACATGTCCGTGAAACGTGATTATATTGAAGGACGTAACTGCAAGCAGCCTTAGGAATGAAGCTCAATAGCAAAGGCTCATAGAGTCAAAGTATGGTCCGTATAAATAATAGGTCAAAGAAGACGACAATCAATCCAAGTGTCCAAAGTTATGAAGGCAACACCACTTTCCAAGAACTGAAAGTGAGTTATGACTCAATGGAGGAAAAGAAGCAATATGCATCACTTGTAAGGGGTGAATGAAACAAGCTGTTAAATAGACAATGGCTCACGGCTATTTGAAAGGTCCTGAAAGATAACTTCTTATAATCCAAGTAAGAACTGTTGATTAGAATAGTTTGTTCCAGCTATTAAAGTCGCACCTCCTTGTTCATCTTTCGCAAGCCGAAACTGGTAACATCACTCTAAGAACTGTGGATTCCACGCTGAGATTCTTCGTGTCTTTGCCACTAATAACGATAGTTGAAATCGATATCTTCATAAAATTCTTTGCCTGTCATAATGACTATCCTCGTAGGACATGGTTATCATCCTCGTGCTCCTTAGCAGGGTATGGAGATCATCTCCATCGTGCTTCCACTTACGCAAGATTAAACTGTACTAATTTAAATCGCGAGTATGATCGCTCGTCGTTGCATGAAAATATCTCTTAGCATCGGTTCTTCTTGTCTCGCACCTTGACTTAAGCGTTTGCCTAAACTCTCATATTCTCGTACGTTTCATTGCTCGGAAAAGCAATTGTTAAGTTTTCAACTTAGAACTACGATTCGCGCGGTCAACTAGGCTTATATTTTAGGTACTCTAAGTTCACAACACAATTCATCATCTCATAGATCATCATCTACTTCAATTTACGTCATTCATACCTCAAGATAAACACACCACATTTTCACATCCCATAGCAAAACACTTTCGAACTTCACATTATATTCAAAACTTTTGAAACAAATTTTCTTTACACTTCACACTTTCCTAAAAATTTTCCACATCTCACTTTTAAAGTAAAAGTTTTGACTCAAACTAAATCGTAATTTCGCATCAACTTTCATCATTCGTATAAAACATTCCATAGAATAACATATCATACCTCGCACCTCATAACATACATAACATCAAACTTCCACAACTCAATTTCCGAACGAAGTAAATTTTTTTTTGTCAAAACTCATTTTTTTTGAACAATTTATAAACACAACATTTTCCATTCATCAATTAATTTTCTTAAAAGAAAGAACTAACATATTTTCATTTAAAGTTCGAAGATATTTTTTTTTTCAAAAAGTTCCAACAACTTTCCACAACATAAATATTTTTCCCACTAGAACAACTAGTCATTAATATTGCAAAACTCATAACACATTTGCATTCCAAACAAAACACTCATGCACTTCACATATATGTTTGAAACAACATTTTTAGATTACTCATCTTTTCTAAAAAAAAAAATTTCAACATTCTCAAAACAACTCATTAATTTCCATCTTTCATGTAAAACACACCATATTCCCATAATCACATGCTTACATCATAACACTTTCACACACATAGCACATACTTAAGTCATCAGGCCAATCTTGCTCATGTCTCACATAATCATACCATAACAATATCACATTCAAACATACAACACGTGCTTAAATCATCTTCTCAATTCATGCTCATATTCCACATGTTCACACTATCACAATATTGTTTTCACCTATAATACACGCGTTTAAATCATCATGCTCACATTCAACATATGTATGTCTTCATATCTTTTTTTTCTCGAATTTCAACATGAAAATAACATCACATCATCACGTAGTTACATGCTCATGCATTCTTTTGCCCAAAACATCCTCATCATATCGTCAATTTTATACATCGTTCACAAATTTCATCAACACTTAAAACATACCTCACTTTCCTTGGTTGAGCGTGATGCTTTGGATGTTGAGCATTCGTGACACTTCTAGTCAATAAGGGTTCACTAACTTAGACTTAAAGTGAAAGAAGACTCTCGGACCAGAGCGAAAGAACAAAGCTCTGATACCACTCTGTCACGACCGCCCATACAAGGGGTACCACAACGCGGCGATCGTGACCGACATGCATGGATAACAATTTAAAAAGAACAACTTGATTAACTTAAAAGAAGAAAAACAACTTAGTTTAAAGAGTTTAAGGTTATAATTTTTTTTTGAAAAAACATAAGGTAAAATACTTTCAAAAAGAACAACGGGAAAAATTAGACTTAAGAAATACAACAACCAATAACAAAAGTAGAACAAACACTTAACTTAAATCTCGAAGAATAAAGTTCTCAAAAGACAACGTAAACACTTGTTTAAAACTCATCACCACCATACATGTTCAAACACAAAACATAAAGGAAAGATTAAGTCTTGAGTCATAGTTCAAATTATAGCAGCGGAAAAGAAAAGGTTTAAAGAGAGTCAAGGATAACGCCTATGTATGAAGACAGAACGCATCCTAAGTACTTAAGCCAGCTCAACATCCACCGCAACATCCCGCTCAACCTGCACATAAGAAAATAATATGCAGGGCTGAGTACTTGTTGTACTCAATGGGCTCATGCCGAAAACATTTAATAAGTTATGTCATCCATACCAGTGATCTCGAGTTTTATGTAGTAAGAAAATATCACGAGAAACACAAAATATTCAAGTCTGGCCAGACAATTTATATCCCCACTTTTCACATCAATCCAACAATCACAACCACAGTGCGACGAAAGTGTGGCCACACTATTCTCCCACGAGACCGGCCGACTTGCAAGGACGGCTCACGATCCCACCAGTGTACACAGCCCGATAATGTTTACGGCCATACTCGGACCCGAATTCGTTTCACAACACAGCCATATAGCCTAACGGAGTAAACTCATACGAACTAGGCATCAGGCATCAGGCACACAATCTCATACAAAAACAACATGGCATGACATAACAGTTAAACCACCCTTATATCTCCACATAATATTTTTCGGAAAAGTAAAGAGGTTTGAAAAGAAAGCCCACCTAGTTCTCTTAGCAATTCACAACCCAACTTAGCAACTCTCGATCCTCGAGTTCACGAATACACAACACCCTTGTCAATGACAACACAGTTAGCTTCTCACAACAACATATTACTATGCATGTCCTATCGATTCTCTCGTCGTTTTTCTCAAATTCCCGACCCAACATACGTCACAAAGATGGGAGAACACATCGTAACACATTTCAATTTATCACACGTGATCACATCATTTAAACACGTTCCTTGGACATACATGTATCATATAATACTTTTAAACATGAAAATAAGTGTCATTTTAACAGGGCAGAAAACTGGCAGAACTGCGCGACCGTATTGTAAAAATCACTATAAATTCTCCCGATCTCAAAAGATGCTAAATTTTGGTCACAATACAGAGGACACATTCAAGCTCATCCATAAAAATTTTCACACCGAAATCACATCATTTAGTCAGTCATATCACATATTAAACTCTCTGGTCGGAACATACAATTTCTGACAGTATTGCGCAGTTCATTTGAAAAATTCACCATAAATTCATCCAATGCCCAGAAAGGCTGAAAATTTACCACGATTCAGAAGATACTTCAAATTTTCATAGAGTTCAAGAATCACATCAATCGGAGGTAATTTGGTCAGTCAGACCGAAAACGAAACGTTCATGGCGAGAACTCAAGTTTCTGGCAGATTTGCGCAGTCAACTTCAAAAATTTATTAAAAGTTCATTTTTTGATAAAAAGGGCTGAAATTCACACGGGACACAGAAAACACCTTGAAGTTTACTCAGTAAAAATTTCATAGCAAGATTCGTTCGTTTGATGGGTCAATCACAGATCGTAAGCCACTGGTCATGCATCACAGATTTCTGGTTCAAGTTCGAAAATAGGGTTTCCATCTTCCATCACATCACGCAAACACCGATTTCTAATGCTCGAAAACACATAATCATGCTTACAAGTTCCTCATACATATATTTGCACATAAACTCATATTATTCACCAAATATTCCAAACCAACAACACATGATTTCAATCAAAACACAATATCATCCAAGTTCTTACGAAAACACACTTTTCCCCCGTTAAATCTTGCGATCTATCAATCCTACAACCACTACATGCATGTAGGACTCAAGAACATGGTTCAAACGGAAAAGGATGAGGAAAAGTGAGCAAATATACCTTCTTTGACCAAAATACATCGGTAGAAGCAAAGAACGAAACGATTCTTCGGAGACTCTTGAAGATAACTTCAACGGATTGCAAGAACAAGGGTTGGATGGAGGATTTTTGGAGATGGGAGAGTGGGAGAAGAGGCGTGTGGTAGAGAGATTTGAGAAGTGGAGGCGGGTTTTTTTTGTGACTATGGTTAGGGTTTATTTGATTTTATGGCTAAGGTTTAATCCCATACTTAATTTAAATAATTAAAAAGAATATCTCCAAGTATGGAATAGGGGGTGGGCGTATGGTATGGAAGTAGTGAAGAGAAAAATATTTAAATATTCCAATAAAATTGGAATATGATTTATATTTGGTATATTTTTTTTTGGGGAAAAGACTCCCACAAAATAGGTAACAAATAAATTAATTCCCCAAGGAAAAATCATAGGTACATGGGCGAAAATTCATTGGTCTTAAAGACGGAAATAGTCAAATCATAATTAAAATAGGATATGAAGGGATTTGACAACAAACGGTTAGACTTAATTGGATTTTAAGTTCAAGAAGGGAAATTAAACAAGGCACCAATTAAATCTACAAAAATAATTCATCCTCCTAATTAATAGGGGATTTTCGAAAATCTCCAAGGAATAAGCTAAGGGTCGAAAATCATGTAGAATAAATTAGGGATAATTTGGTTTGGATTTAATTTGGATAAATATCCCAAAACAATTAATTAAATCCAAGAAAGAAAATATTAATTCCAACAATTTGAAGGGACCGAAAATTCCAACTAAAATGGCTAGGACAACATGCATGATCCCATTTAATTAATTTCCCACGTTGGAAAAATATAGTACATTATTCCACATAACTCACAACAATTAAAACTCGCATTGCTAATTCAACCTCATGTAAATTTAATTCCATAAATGATATTCCAAATTCAACAACCACATTAATGAGAACAAAAGTCGCAAATTTTCGGGGTGCTACACCTGATATGATGCATAAAGACATCGGGGCTTATCCCTACCAGATCTGTAAGGCTCCATCCAATTGCTTTTTTGTTCTTGCCTAGAACGGTCAGTAGCCTTGCCTCTTGTTCTTTCGTCAGGCTGCTACTGATAATCACTGGGTATGAGTTTTCCTCCCCTAAGAAAGCATACTTCAGGGTTGCTGGTAGTTTTTTCAATTCAACTTGTGGGGGAAGTATGTCAGCCGGTAGAATGCTCCTCGCAGCATCCCCTTATTTTCTTAACTCTTCATCTGAAAATTCCTCTGTACTGACTGGTAGCTGAGCCCCTACGGCTCCAATAAATTCTGATTTCTGACAGAAATCCTTAATTGCTCCTTCTATCTCTTCGTCAGTTAACCCTTGGCTACTGATCAGATCGCACCATGCAGCCGCTTCTACGTCAGCCTGCTCATACACGTCCAACGCTTTGAGTTTTTCCTGTAATAATTCGGTCTCAAGAAAATCTTGGACTAGGGGGTCAATTACATCAACGTAGCATAGATTCTCAGAATCGATAGGCTTTTTTTATTGCCTCATTGATATCAAATGTGAATTTCTCCCCATGAAAATTAATGTAAATTGTCCCTTCAGCCATGTCCACGATTGTCTTAGCTGTTCTTAAAAACGGTCTCCCTAGCAAAATACCACTAGACTCCCTAGCTTCAGACTCACTCATCTTGATCACATAAAAGTCAGCAGGATAAGTAAAATCATGCACTCTCACAAACACATTTTCTAACACACCCTCAGGATTTATGCATGACCTATCAGCCAGTTGGATTAATACCCTAGTGCTCGATAATGTTACTCCCTTCAGCCGATTATAAACTGATAATGGCATAACATTTATAGAAGATCCCAGATCACACATTGCATGCTCGATTTTCACATCTCCTATAGTTATAGGCAAAGTGAACATATCTGGATCGACTCTCTTGGACGGTAGCTTTTCCTGCACAATCGCTGACGATATCCCTTCCACCATGATCTTTCCATCCTTCCTGGCCTTCTCGGCTATGAACTCCTTGATAAATTTTCCAAGTGGGGGCAGCTTCACTGCTTGGAGGAATGATATTGTGACATCCAGCTTTCCAAAAATTGACAAGTAATCCACTGGGTTTTCCTTCTTCCTCTTGGTCACGAAACGGTAAGGGAATGGTTTTTTTCCTTTCTCCTCTTCAACCAGTTCTTCAACAGCCTTTCCAGAGTCTCTCTGGAGCACATTCGGGGTTGGAGTCTCCTTCGTGGGTTCCGTTTCCTTAAGAGAGTCTCTCCTGGGCAGTACGCCTTTTGTTTCACCTTTTCCAATTGCGCTTCATCCAAAAAGAATGGATCTTGCATATGAGGTAGAGGTCTGTTGAGCTCTCCTTCCGAGACGACATCCTTCAGTATATTCGTCCCACTAGGCTCTCCGTTGGACTTCTTCGGTTGGGGTCCCTCATAGGTAGTACCGGACCGCAATGTGACCTTGCTCACGTTTTCCTTTTCAGGAACATGGACTGTAGATGGGAGTTTTCCTGAATTCCCCTTCATTTCACCCATTGAGCTCGCCAGCTGAGCCAATTTCCTATTCATCATGTCTATGTTGGCCTTATGCTCATTCTGGGCATTCTGCATCCCCTGCACTACTTCATTATTGGACTGCAACGCACCCTTGATACTTTGCTGCGAAGCGAGCAATTCTCCCATCATGTCCTCCATAGATCTCCTTGACCTGTTTGGATATTGAGACTGATTTGGCCCTTGGTGCTGGTTATACTGGGGGTTTTGGTTGGGTGGGTAATTTTGGAAGTTTTGCTGGTTCTGGTTAGGTGGGTAGTGGCTATACTGGCCAGGAGGGTTGTACTGGTCTTGGTGATATTGATTCTGGTTCTGGCCTTGGAAATGGTTTTGGTTTTGGAACTGGTTTTGGTTCTGCTGATGTTGGGAACCTTGATTATGCTGACTCTGGTAATTTTGGAAGTTTCTCTGGTGGGGGGGTACATAGACAGAGTTTGAGTTTTGGTTCTGTGGGTTCTGGTTATGGGGTTGTTGGTTCCTTCCTGACCAGTTGGATTGGTGGTCGGGATTTGCTGGGCCACGATTGGAATTTTGGTTCGGGTGGGGGTTGTATTGGTTCTGACCTTGACCTTTGTTCTGATTTTGATTCCCATCTCCCCATCGAAAATTTGGATAGTCCGTCCATGGTGCTTCCCGCTGTCTCCCTTGGATCCAATTCCCACTAGAGTTATAGTACCCTGCAGCATTGACTTGTTCCATGTTGATGAAGTCATTCGGCTGATCGTAGGCTGGCCCTTGATTTCCCTGCTCTGCATCCTTATAGCTCCTAGTTGGGGAAGGTGGTGGTGCATTCTTTTCGATCGCGCTCAGGAGTGTCTTTTTCAGCTCGTCCATTTTCAAATCCATCTTTTTCTCTATCTTCTACTCCTGGTCAGTAGACGAAGCACTCGCAATTCTTTCTCTGTTGTAGCCATCCCTTGAATTGTCGTACTCCTTCTTTGCGCTCAAAAGCTTCCCTATGACCTTTTTCGCTTCACTGACCCTTAGTTGTGTGAAGCTTCCCCCTGACGGCGAGTTTGCCAAGTCTTTTGTTGCCTTGTTCATCCCCTCATAAAAGGTATGATGTATCTCTATATCGGCCATACGATGGTTCGGACATGCATCCAAAAGACTCATATACTTCGTCCAATAATCACTCAAGGGTTCATCGTAACCTTGCTTCACACTGGTCATCTCTCTCTTCAGTGCACTAGTCTTAGATGACGGAAAAAATTCACCTAAGAAGGCTGACTTGAAATCGCCCCAACTCTCAATGGAGTCAGGTGGGAGGCGCATAAACCATGTGTTGGCCTCCCCTTTTAGGATGAACGGCAAAGCTTTCAATCTGTAGTCATCCTCGGTTGCCCCCCGCTGGCCTTTTCTGTGCCCTACAAATTTTATAGAACTCATGAAGGAATTCGTAAGGGCCTTCATAGCTTTTCCCACAGTACGTGGGCAGGATTGCAATAACATGGGGCTTCACATCACAAGCCGTCTGTCCTGGGGTGACAACTATAGCTTGCGGAGGTTCTCCTTTGATATGCGCGTTCAGCGTCCCTATCTCCGGGTCTTCATCTATATGGGCAGCCATTATCCTTGGGTTACCCTCCAACTGTAGCACCTGTTCTGGTATTCCTCTTCCTATGGTGTCTTGCTGTTCGTCACTACTCGTGCCTAGGTCAGACAGGGCTGTCGACAGGCCAGAACGAGTGGTCACGAATATAGTCCCTCGTTGAAGTATCTTCGGTCCCCAATGGTCAGGAGCCGAACTGCTTCTCATAAACTGAAAGAAAAAGAAAAGAGAAAAGTTATACACAATATGTACGCCAAAGTATCACACACAAGAACAGTAAATAACGCCATTCATCCCCGGCAACGACGCCATTTGATAAGTGCCAGGTTTGAGCAGGTGTCGCGTCAAGCAAAGGATGTATCCTACTGATCAGGATGGAAGTCCCAGCTAAGCCTGAACCTGGTATCAATAATTCCTCAACCCACTTCTACTGACTAGTATAGTGGATGTAAGGGTCGAATCCCACATAGATGAATGCGCTTTGGTAATTGTGGTGATATTCTGGAAAGGTTGGTTAGCTACCACGCTTGCGGTTGAGATTCTAACTAGACTGGAAATTAAGGTCGTACTTTACTGATTAGGAGGGGTGAAAGATGATTGATAACCAGCTGTGTACGTGAGAGTGGGGGAACATTATGTTTCAGAAAATATGTGGGAGGTACGGGGTTACTATAAAAGACTAAACGGAATATCAGAGAATAAGGGGTAGTTAGGTGACTAGGCTGACAGATCTGTAGGGTACCAGCAGAAAAGGTAGATAAAAGTAAGGACAAAAGCAAAAAGTAACTAAAAAGCAAAAGTGGTCCCAAACTTGGATGTGGATGTCTTCTTCTTCAACATGAATAAACTCAGATTAACAAACCCAGATTCATGGACGAGAAATGCTGATTAACAACTTCACAAGAACAAATCTACAATCTAAACTCCAAATCAAAAGATTAAACTAACGAAACTAAAATTACGCTTACTGGGTAACATGCAAGGTGGCAGAAATCACGTAGACTAGACTTTCAAACTTAACCATTTCAGATCTAAAATCTAACAGCTATCTTAATTCATGAACTTAGATTTATCATTGCGGAAATGAAAACATGCTCGCAACACTTGGAAATTACAGTAATAACTAGATCTAAGCTATCTAGGCAGAATGAAACAGAATCAAACAGAAAGAAATGCATAAAAACAACTTCATTGCATAAAAGGTGTTTGGATCTAAACGAAATACTTCAAAAGCAAACGGAAATTGAAAGTGCAACAGGTCCAACGTAAGGAAACACGTAAAGATTAACTAAGAAAGCAAACAAAGATTGTTTGCCACTCCAGGCGATGAAACTGCTAACACTACGAAACACGCTGGCTGGAACGAGATAATGCGGAACTCCGACGAACTGGTTAACTTCAGGTGACCATGGTTGTGGCGAGGAACGTGAATATGAAGGACAAAGCTGAAAGAACTAACTGCCGAGAGAGAATTCTAACTAAGTGTAGAGCTCCTAAAGTTGATTCCCTATGATCGAAATAATCCTCGTTTCTCTCTCCAAGTGGCTCCCTTTTATATGGAGGACTGCCCTTGATTTTTAGGATAGACTCTCTTCGCGAAATGACCCTTTGCCCTTACTTTTGGATGATCTTCCCAGCAATCCTTCTTCTCCATCTCGAGCCTTTTTGGCATGCATACTGGTCAATATAGCAACATTTTGATGCCCTTTTCTCCTGAGTTATCCGATACCTTTCCTTCTGACTGGAACCCTATCCCTGCACACTTTAGCATCTGTTTTGCAGATATATTCTAATTATGCACGTTATACTGACCAGTAACCAAGGCCGAGAATACAACTTATCTGTCGTATGACCCAGTTCCAGCTTGTTATGACCCGATTTAACCATATGTTTTCATGACTCAAATATTCGATTAGTATGACCCAAAAGCATATTTTATGTTTGTGGTTATTGTTGATGTATTCTTCAGTCGTACTAATATTTGGAACCCATGACCAGCTTATCTGATATATTTCATATAATTGCTCTTTTAGTTTGATGTTTGATACCATTATCCAAAGTATTCGGTTCGACAAACATAGTGAATTGCAGGGTGGTCTCGCAAGAAGAATCGGTGTGAAACAAGGAAATAGAACTAACATAAATGAATTACAAAATTATGTTGTTACACTACAGGCTGGAGTAAACAAGGTAATTCTTATGTAATAATTCTTTACGTTTATTGATTAATGCTATAAATAGGGTTCTATAATGGTATTATCGTACGATATGTAGAAATTATTATTGCAGATCTACGACATAAGTAAACATTCATTAATATTACTATTTATTTTAGTATTTTTAGGATTCAAAGCTCGGGCATACGTAGACGAGGCGAAGGGGAAAAAACCATTCCCTTACCGTTTCGTTACTAGAAGGAAGAAGGAGAACCCAGTGGATTACATGTCAATTTTTGGGAAGCTGGATGTCACCATACCATTTCTCCAAGCCGTGAAGCTACCCCCGTTTGGAAAATTTATCAAGGTGTTCATAGCCGGGAAAGCCCAGGAGGATGGAAAAATCATAGTGGAAGGGATATCGTCAGCAATTGTGCAGGAGAAGCTACCGCCCAAGAGAGCCGACCCAGGTATGTTCACTTTACCTATAACTATAGGATATGTAAAAATCGAGCATGCGATGTATGATCTGGGAGTATCTATAAATGTTATGCCATTATCAGTCTATAATCGGTTGAAGGGAGTAAAGTTGTCAAACACTAGGGTGTCAATCCAACTGGCTGATAGGTCATGGATAAATCCTGAGGGCGTGTTGGAAAATGTATTGGTGAGAGTGCATAATTTGACTTACTCTGCTGACTTTTATGTGATCAAGATGAGTGAGTCTGAAGCTAGGGAGTCTAGCGGTATATTGTTAGGGAGACCGTTTGTTAGAACAGCTAAGACAATCATGAACATGGCTGAGGGGACAATTTTCATTGATTTTCATGGAGAGAAATTCACCTTTGACATCAATAAGGCCATGAAGAAGCCTATCGATTCTGAAAATCTATGCTATGTTGATGTAATTGACCCCTTAGTCCAAGACTTTCTTGAGACCGAATTATTGCAGGAAAAACTCCAAGCATTGGATGTATATGGACAGGCTGATGTAGAAGTAGCTACACGGTGTGACCTAATCAGTAGCCAAGGGTTGACTGATGAAGAGATCGAAGGAGCGATTAAGGATTTTTGTCAGAAATCAGAATTTGTTTGAGTCGCAGGGGCTCAACTACCAGCTAGTACAGAGGGAATCTCAGATGATGAATTGGAAAAAGAGGGGAATGCTGCAAAGAGCCTTTTACCCGCAGACACACTTCCCCTACAAGTTGAATTGAAGAAACTACCAGCAAACCTGAAGTATGCCTTCCTCGGGGAAGAAGACTCATATCCTGTGATTATCAGCTGCAGCCTTACGGAAGAGCAAGAGGCAAGGCTACTGACCGTGCTGAGCAAGAACAAAAGAGCTATTGGGTGGAGCCTTACAGATTTGGTGGGAATAAGCCCCAATGTCTGTATGCACCACATCAGGCTGGAAGAAGGGGCAAAAGCACATTGAGACTCGCAGCGGAAGGTGAACCCTAACATGTGGGAGGAGATATTGAAGGAAATTTTGAAATTGCTATCATTGGGAATGATCTATTCGGTGCCCGACAGCGAGTGGGTCAGCCCCATTCACATGGTCCCCAAGAAGTCAGGAATCCAAGTGGTTCAGAATGAGAGGAATGAGTTGATACCAACAAGGCTAGTCACTGGTTGGCGGATGTGCATTGACTACCGCAAACTGAATGCCGCAACCAGGAAAGACCACTTCCCCCTACCGTTCATCGACCAGATGTTGGAGCGACTGGTTGGGAAGAAGTACTTCTGTTTTTTAGATGGGTACAACAGATATTTTCAAATCACGTGGATCCTGAAGACCAGGACAAAACCACCTTTACCTGCCCATTTGGAACCTACGCGTACAGACGCATGTCGTTCGGTCTGTGCAATGCTCCGGGTACATTTCAACGATGCATGATGAGCATTTTTTCCGATCTGATCGAGGAATGTAAAGAAATATTCATGGATGACTTTACGGTCTACGGAGACTCTTTCGACTCGTGCCTTCATCACTTGGACGTAGTTCTGGAGAGGTGTCAAGCAAAGAGCCTAGTCTTGAATTTTGAAAAGTGCCATTTTATGGTCACAGAAGGGATCATCCTAGGACATGTGGTGTCGGAGAGAGGTATCTAGGTGGATCAAGCCAAAGTGGACGTCATATCCAAGCTGCCATTCCCTACTGACCAGAAGGAAATAAGGGGTTTTCTGGGGCATGCAGGATTTTATCGACGATTTATTAAAGACTTCGCCAAAATTGCCCAACCCCTTACCAGACTCCTTCAAAACGAGGTGGAGTTCATCTTTGATGAACAGTGCAAAGCCGCTTTCAACCTTCTCAAAGAAAAGCTGATATCCGCACCAATCATCCGGGCTCCTGACTGGGATCATCCTTTCGAAGTGATGTGTGATGCCATCGACTATGCAGTGGGAGCTGTTCTGGGTCAGAAGATCGAAGGAAAAATGTATGTGATCTTCTATGCATCTAAAACATTCAATCAAGCTCAAAGAAATTATGACACCACTGAGAAGGAGATGCTGGCCGTGGTGTATTCATTCGAGAAGTTTCGGCAGTAATTGTTAGGATCCAAGGTCATCGTCTATACTGACCATGCGGCCATTAAGTACCTGATTTCCAAGAAAGAATCAAAACCCCGACTGATCCGATGGGTACTCCTGCTACAAAATTTGATTGGGAGGTGGAAGACAAAAAAGGAGTCGAGAATAAAGTAGCAGATCATTTGAGCAGAATAGTGCAAGATGGGAGCAGCGAGGAGGTGCACGACCGGTTCCCGGAGGAACACTTGTGTGAAGTGATTTTTGCCTTCAGAAAAATTGATTGGGAAGAGGTAATGAAGCTCACTGGCCAGGATATAACAACAAAAGGGAAAGAGAATGTAGAGTAGGAGCCATGGTTTGCGGACTGATAAAGCTAATTTCATGCATAGGTCTAGGGGATAAATTCGTGGATTTACTGGGTCTAACACACGTTTTAAGCCAGGTGTGTAGAAGAATTTCGCCAGGTCCAGGAAAAGAATAGGACAATCACATGTCCGAGGAAACTGGCGAAGAAGTGAGCATTGTGGAGGAAAATTGCAGGACGGAGGAAATCTCGGAGCTGAAGGGTAGAATGGAGATTTCTACGAAGGCTTCTAGAAGATTATGTTCGCGCCTATATAAGGAAGGAAGCATGCATTCTGAAAAAAAAGAGAGAGAGAGAACCTTCTGGGGGTGGAGGCCTCATTAACAGTCTGTGGCTCGTAGCTCACTTTTCTTTTATACACTTGGGTTCTTTAGAGGGAAATTCTGGGGGTTTGCATTTTGGGTTCAATTTTCGCTTTCTCACATTTCAGTTGGGTTGTAACACCGTCCTGTTGAGGGCAAAGAAACAAGTTCCATTTTAATTCCTCGTATTTTGCGGATTTCATCGAGCTTCGCTGTTCGGAGCTCGACTCTCTATTTTTTACCGAATATTTTTGTGTTTAATGCAAGTTTAATTTTCTGTTATGTCGTTGATGTTGATTTCTGATTTCACTCCTGTAATTTTCTGGAGTTTGAGTTAGTTTACTTGTGTTGGATGCGTTTTGCAATTGCTCACTGAATCTGTGCAGAGTAATGGCTGGATCGGGTTGATCAGAGTTTGTTGGTGGTTGAATCGCAGGTTTGAATTCGGTGATGTAGCTGAGTTAATTGGAATCGTTTGAATTCGGTGTTGATCGGAGTAGATCTGTTAGATCGGAAGATATGGAGTTGATTGAGGTTGTTGTTTGGTTCGGATCGCTTGGATCCGGAGTGGATTAAGCATCCGATGTGAATCTGAGCAGAGTTGGTTTAAATTTATGCCTAGCCTTCGTGTTTTCATTTCATTCCGTCTTGTATATGTAGATCTGTTTTATTTCCAGTTTGTTGTAAGTTTCCGACGACCCAACTTTTATATTCTGTTCGAATCTAGGTACGTGCTCTTTTTTCTTCATTTTCGTTTTTGATTCAGTTAAAAATATGCATGTCGTTGTTAGTTAGAGTTTTAGTTTGTTATTTGCAGCCTTTCTGCCGTACTTGTTAATTCTGGAATTATGGTCCCCACTGTTATATGCTTTCTGTCTAGTTTTATTAGGTAGCCGTTTACACGGTCTAGGAAGGGAATTTAATATCCAGTAGTCTTGATGATGTTTGGTCTCAACATGTTTACAGTTTCCTAGGTCTAGTCGTAGTTAAACCTCAACCCAGTTTGCGTGGCAGCAGCCGCCCTTGTCCTAAGTTTCTAAATGCTTTCTTACGTGTCCATCTTCGTGGGATCGACCCCTGCTTCTCTATACTAATCCATAGTATTCGGGTTGAGGGATCTTTGAAGGGGAGTTTAGTGTGCCCAACGACAGAGCATTCCGTGTTCTCTTGAGTTCCTAGACCAAGTGATCTAGTGGATTCATAGGACTTGGCATCTCGACCTAGCATAACACCAGAAGCACGCACGAGCACTTTTGCTATTCTCCTCACACTTCAAATGGCGCCGTTGCTGGGGATGGATGGCGTAGATTGTGTTAGTGTTTAGAGTCTTTGGCGTATATAGTTTTGATTTATTTTCTTTCCTTTTATTTGTAGTTTATGAGCAGAGGCTCACGGTCTACTCACGGGAGTAACTCATCTCGGTGGGAGCACGGTCAATTCATTTGGCAGGTCAAGGACACAGCCTCCACAGTAACCACCAGATCAGGGTTCACCACGGGAGATCCGTTTCCGAGTGGATTTACTAGCGACGAATCTTAGGCGTCGTCAGGACATGAAGATCCGGAGTCACCACCAGAGTCGAAACAGAGTCAGAAACAGGGGAAACAGAGGAAGTAGTCATGGCGCACGTAGTAGACCCAGATCCGGAGATAGGGTCGCTAACTGCCCATTTAGATGGAGAACCAGCACAGGCCATAGTGACGAACCCATGTCAGAGGTCCATTGAGATCAAGACGAATGTGCTCGGCATCTTACCGACATTTTCTGGGCGAAGAAGTGAGTGCCCGTATGAGTTTTTGAATGAATTCAGTAAATTGTGCAGCATCCAAAATAGGCCAAATGATGCGACGGAGGAGGACTATCGCTTGTGCGTGATTCCTTTCACTCTGAAGGGGGAGGCCAACACATGGTTATTACGGTTACCCCCGGATTCTATCCGCACTAGGAGAGACTTTAAATTGGAGTTTTTAGATTATTTCTTCCCATCCAACAAGACGAATGCTCTGAAGAAGGAGATAGTGGAGTGCAAATAGGACTATGACAAGTCATTGAGCCAATACTGGTCAAGGTTCAAAGGATTGCTGGATGCATGCCCGAATCACCGGATGATAGAGGCAGAAACCTATTCTCTGTTTTATGAAGGAGCGACTCCTGAGTCGAAGGACTTGATGAATTCCTCAAGCGGAGGGAATTTTACACGGAAAAGAGGAAGTGAGGCACGAGAGATTCTGGGGAAATTGATAGATGCCAAGAAGGCATATGATAGTCCAAGGAATGCTGTGAGAAGAGGTTCTGCGAATGCACCTAGGTCCCAATTTCAACAATATTACGGATCCCGGCCCTAGTCAGCCGAGTTCTAAGCCACCAAGGAATCTTGATGAAATGGTGCACGACCTCATCAGTTCTCAGCAGCACATGCAGAACAACTTACAGTCGAACAATGACGTAGTCCACAAGCATCAGGATGCTCAGCAAGAACAAAAGGCGGCAATGGATATGTTAGCAAGACAGCTGTCACAAATTGCTACTTCCTTGAGTTACATGCGAGGTAATGAGGGTAAATTTCATGCCTCAGTAAAACCGCCTTATAGGGCCAATATTAGCCAAATTACCTTAAGGTCTGGGAAGGGGTACGAAAGGCCCAGCAATTAGACCGAATGAAGTCACAGATCCCACCGAGGGCAAGGAGACAGGGGGTATAACCTCTAGACCGAGGAACTTGGCTGCAAACAATCCCATGATTAGAGATGAACTCAGGGCAGGAGATTTGGAGAAACCATTGCCTAGAGAAACTGAACCATTTTTCCTCGATCCAGGCCAGAGTTGGTAAGGGAGGACGAGAAGAAAGAAGTCGAAGAATTCTCGGCCGGTAGCTCTACAGGAACAGGGAAGCGACCGAAACCATTCCCAAGCCGAGGGGAAGCAAAGAAAAAGAAGGATGAGCCGGTAGATTTTATGGACATTTTTGGGAAGCTGGAAATCAATCTACCATTCTTACAGGCTCTGAAATTGCCAGTGTTTAGCAAGTTCATCAAGGAATTTATAGCTAGTAAGGCGAGACCTAGTGGAAAAATTCTGATAGGCGAGAATGTGTCCGCGGTAATTCAGAAGCGGAGGATGCCATCGAAATGCAATGATCCATGTATGTTTACTTTGCCTATCTCTATTGGTGATGTAAAAATAGAACATGCTATGTGTGACTTAGGTGCATCCATAAATGTGTTACCACTTTCTATATACAAGAAGTTAGTAGGGGTAGGCATGGTGGACACGAAAGTTGTGATCCAATTGGCAGACAGGTCATGCATTTGTCTTGAAGGAGTGCTTGAGAACGTGATAGTTAGAGTGCATGATTTCTTGTACCCAGCTGATTTTCATGTGATAAAGATGAGTGACAATGAATCTGCTGAGTTTAGTGGCGTACTTCTAGGGAGACCTTTTCTTCGTACCGCCAAGACCATAATTGATGTTTTTGATGGAACCATTTGCCTTTATTACAATGGGGAGAAATATACATTCAGCATAGATGAGGCGATGAAGAAACCTCTTGATATAGAAAATTTGCATGCTATAGATGTCATTAACCCCCTGGTCCAGGAATATCTTGAGATAAAATTAATGCAGGAACAGATCGAAAATTCCGAGATGAGTCATGCCATGGATAGAGAAGTAGCCAGTTGGTGTCAAGCAATGAACACAAGTGAGTTATCAGATGAGGAGCTAGCCGAAGCAATTCTGGAATTCTGCACGAACCCGGAGCTAGCTAGATCAAGGAAGACACCTTATGTGGCAAGCATGGAAAGTTCTACTGGGTCTACGAAGGGAATAACAACTGAGTCGACAGAGGAAAAAATCCCTTACCTCAAGAAAAAGATGTCCCCAAGAAAGAACTGAAAACACTTCCACCAGGTCTCAAGTATGCGTATCTAGAGGAGAATGAAACTTTCCCTGTGATTATTAACAGTAGCTTGACCGAGGGACAAGAAGAGGAACTGCTGAAGGTAATTCGGAGGAACAAGAAGGCTATTGGGTGGACACTCTCTGATTTGGTAGGAATCAGTCCAGATCTGTGCATGCATCACATTCGGCTCGAAGAGGGAGCAAAAGCCTGCAGAGATCCTCAACGCAAATTGAATCCTAACATGAGAGAGGAGGTGCTGAAGGAAGTATTGAAGCTACTCTCCCTAGGTATCATTTATTCCATACCAGAAAGTGAATGGGTGAGTCCAGTACATATGGTACCAAAGAAGTCGGGAATACAGGTGGTCAAGAAAGACAAGAATGAGTTGGTGCCCACCCGACTAGTTACTGGGTGGAGGATGTGCATTGACTATAGGAAGTTAAATGAAGCAACTAAGAAAGACCATTTCCATCTACCTTTCATTGACCAGATGTTGGAGAGGTTGGCGGGCAAGCAATATTTCTGTTTCCTAGACGGATATAGTGGGTATTTTCAAATCTACGTGGATCCCGAGGACCAGGAGAAGACAACTTTCACGTGTCCCTTCGGAACGTATGCTTACAGAAGGATGTCGTTTGGTCTGTGCAAAGCGCCAGACACTTTTCAGTGGTGTATGATGAGTATCTTCTCGGATCTCCTAGGGGATTGCATCGAGATTTTTATGGACGACTTCACTGTGTACGGGAATTCATTTGACTCATGTTTGGCAAGTTTGGATATAGTGTTGAGGAGGTGCCAGGAAAAGCATTTGGTTTTGAATTTTGAGAAATGCCACTTTATGGTCCCAGAAGGAATTGTCCTAGGGCATGTGGTATTAGAAAGAGGTATACAGGTAGACCAAGCAAAGATTGATGTGATCTCAAAACTGCCTAACCCGATAAATCAGAAAGAAGTAAGAGGATTCCTAGGGCATGCTGAATTCTATAGGAGGTTCATAAAGGATTTCGCAAAGATTGCTTAGTCACTCACTCACTTGTTGCATAACGATGTCGATTTTGTTTTCGATGAGGAGTGCAAAAAGGCTTTTCAGCTGTTGAAGGATAGACTAGTATCTGCTCCTATTATTAGAGCACCCGACTGGAATCTACCCTTTGAAATAATGTGCGACGCAAGTGATTACGCAGTAGGGGCGGTGCTAGGTCAAAGAGTCGATGGGAAAAGCTATGTGATTTTTTATGAGTAAAAAACGCTCAATCACGCCCAGAAAAATTATGACACCACGGAGAAGGAAATGTTGGCAATTGTGTACTCATTTGAGAAGTTTCGCCCATACTTGCTAGGGTCTAAGGCGATAGTTTTCACCGATCACGCTGCAATGAAGTACTTACTCGCGAAGAAGGAGTCTAAGCCAAGGTTAATCTATTGGGTTTTACTCTTACAGGAATTTGGCTGGGAAGTCACAGACAAGAAAGGAACAGAGAACAAGGTAGCCGACCACTTGAGTCGCATTTACCAGGGAGAAACAGACGAAGCAATACCTGATGCGTTCCCGGAGGAACATCTATATTATCTAGAAAGTTCGCCTAGACCTATCAGTTGGGAAGAGATAATGGCAGTAACAGGTCCAGGAGATGCTGAAAAAGGAAAATGCCAGATAAACGCTGAGCCGTGGTTCGCAGACCTAGCAAATTACTTGGTCACCAGAGAAGTGCCCAGTTCCCAAGAAATTTCTCGGGCCCAGAAGATGAAACTGAAAAGCGAAGCCAAGTACTATTTTTGGGACGACCCGTGTCTATGGAGGATGGGAGCTGACCAAGTAATTAAGAGATGTATTCCAGAGTGGGAACAAGGAGATGTGCTGAATCATTGCCACGCTCTAGCGTGTGGAGGTCACTTTGGACCAATGAAGACCGCGAGGAAGGTGTTAGACAGCGGGTATTACTGGCCTACATTGCATAAGGATGCGTTCGAATTCTGTCAGAATTGTGAAAGGTGTCAACAGACTGGGGGAATCTCCAAAAGAGACGAAATGCCGCAAGTCCCTGTCATCGTTTGTGAGATTTTTGACGTCTGGGGAATGGACTTCATGGGTCCATTTCCATCTTCATATGGGAATGCATACATATTTGTGGCGGTGGTTTATGTTTCGAAATGGATAAAGGAAAAAGCTATCACATCTTGCAAAGCTGGTGAGGTGGCAAAATTTCTTAGGGCTAACATTTTTAACAGGTGCGGTGTTCCTAGGGCTGTTATTTCGGATCAAGGAACTCACTTCCGGAACCATACGATAGAAGCTCTGATGAAGAAGTATGGAGTCCACCACAGGTTGTCTACACCTTATCATCCTCAGTTTAACGGCCAGGCGGAAATATCAAATAGGGAGATCAAAGCTATACTTGAAAAGACAGTGAATCCGTCAAGGAAAGACTGGAGTAAGAGGCTTGACGACGCATTATGGGCTTACAAGACAACATATAAGACGCCTATTGGGATGTCTCCGTACACAGGGGCGGACGCACGTGGAGACAGGGTAGGGCTTAAGCCCTTACCCAATTTTTTTTTTCTACTTCAATTTTTTTTTAATTTTGAAATATCATGTTAAGCCCATACCAAACAATGCTACTGAAGAACAAATTATCTTGTGATGAATAATTGTAAGGGGCTGAAATTAAAGAGGGGGAAATAAAAATCTGCAGAAAGAAAGTGTGGCAATGGCGTTTGGCAGCCTGAAGAAGAAGAAGTGTAATTTTATAAATGAATTAATTAATTATAAAAGCAAAAGTCAAACTTACCCCATACTCCACTTTGACTGTTGGACTCGTTGCATTCTTTAATTTTATAAACTGCTATCACTTTTTTAAATGGGTACACGTTTTTATTAGTAAAATTTAAGAAGAAGGGAGTTTAAAATTGTAAGTGGGTATACGGTTTTAAGAGTTTTGGGAGTTTTTGGGAGTTTTGGGACTTTTAAGCGGCTGCGGCAAGGAGGGTCTGAGTCTTTGAGACTTTATAGAAATTAATATTCAAATTCTACATAAATTATGAGGTAGGGAGTTTATTAAAGTTGTTAATTTTATATTCTATCTTTTGACTTTTTAAGCTTTGGATAGAATAGTTGCAAGTTTAAAAAGTTATAATAATGATTAGTTGCAAGCTAATATTTGTGAATTGTGATTGTCTAGTATACATAATACAGTATGTGGGTGTTGATAGTATCTTATTCATATAAACTAATGTGAGATTAGTGGATGAATGACAATTTAATTTTGTATATTGATATATTGAGAATGACCTATTTTCAACTATTGATAACGAACGAATCTTACAATGTTTTCAATAAAAAAACCACAGCTTTGACATGTTCTTTTTATTAGATACTCCCTCCGTCCCATAAAAATATGACAATGGATATAGCACGAGAATTAAGATAAAATTGGTAAACTAAGAGAGGTGGGGAGAATGGTATAGTAAAGTAAGAAAGAAGATGAGAATGGTAAGTAGTTAAAATAGTGTTAGCGGATAGTGGGACCTACATCATGGAATTCATATAACTTTTCAAAAATGGAATGCACATATTTTTATGGGACGGACGGAAATGGAAAGTGCACATATTTTTATAAGATGGAAGGAGTATATTTTGGACTAGTTCGTATTAAATATATAATGAAGCTCAGCCCCTACAGCCAATTTTTTCTGCGTCCGCCCCTGTCCGTACAGGTTAGTGTTCGGCAAGATGTGCCACTTGCCAGTTGGACTGGAGCACAAGGCATACTGGGCGGTCAAGGAGATTAACATGAATCCTCCAGCTTGTGAGGAAGAGAGGAAATTGCAGCTTCAGGAGTTGGAAAAATTGAGGCTTGAGTCTTACGAGTCCGCGATTGGGTGCAAAGAAAAGACCAAGCTCTGGCATGATAAGAATCTCCGGACCAAGGGACTACAAGTTGGGCAGAAAGTTCTCCTGTTCCAGTCCAGGCTTAAGCTGATGCCTGGAAAGCTAAAGTCCAAGTGGATCGGACCATATACTATCGTTGGCCTTCAAGCAAATGGAGCAGTAGAGATCCAAGGAGGTGCCTCAAATTCTGTGCCTTTCCTCGTCAATGGTCATCGTGTGAAGGTATTTCGGGATAACTCGGAGCTGTGTGTAGTGGACGAAGTGCCTCTACATGCACTCCTTGATATCGCCTAAACCAATCTAGGAAGGAAGTGTTCTTGAAGAAAATCCTGGGTCAAGTAAATTGAGAAGTTTTTTTTTTATCCATGCCCTGACCCAGGGAATCTCAAGAATACTTGAAAGAGAGTGTAAATATTTAATTGATTTCCTTAAATCAAGAAAACCCAAATAAATCATAAAAAAATAATCTTCCAAAAATATTTTCGAAATCCCAGACTCCTTAGGGAATTTTTTCATACTGTCATATCGTTGACCTGGGAGTCTGGCGTTTCATTTTTAGTTTAATGTTTTCTAAGTGTGATATTGCAGAGAGTATTCACATGGGGCAGGGAGTTGAGGAGTAAAATTTTGGAGGGAGTTAGCACTGGTTCGAATTTCAAAAGGTAACTTTATGACGAGGCGTACGGCGCTCGCGTCACGCTTGCAACCACCTGCAAAACCGTCCTTTCCCATACCTACAGACTATAACCGTGCTCTCTCTTTTATTTTCCATATCATACTCACTCTCTCCACGAAAAAAAAATCCCCAAATTTTTTCTCTCAAATTCACTCTCTAACCCTAATCGACGAAATTTTTTCTTCCGAGTTCTTGCGAAATTCTACAGATTCCGCCATGGAGAACACACAAAACACAGGAAGCACCTCTGGATCCGCCGAATCTAACGCAGCATCGTTCATGGCCGGTCTATTGCAGAAACTTGGGGGGCCAGAGGAGGCGATGAAGGCGTTCGCCATGCTCACCACTATGATGGGGAAAACCACTGCACCACCACCACCACAAGTTTCAGAGACTGCGAAACCCCCACCGGAGGCCGTACATTCGATGGCCGAACCAGCCACCAGTGTAGCCGGAACAACAGCCGCAAACGTACCTGAGGAGGAAGCAGATCTGGCTATGGGTTTGGAGCTTTTGGTGGTCAGTGAACCAAGGTTAGACCATGTTTCTGAAGGGAAAACCTCTGCCATTACTGCTGATGGTGCATCTGAGGGGGTAACCCCTGTTATTGCTGCTATTGATGTTGTTAAGAGAGAAACCCGTGTTGTGTCAGAAAGTGTGGGTGTATCTGCTGTTTTGTCTACTAGTAATCCTGAGGGAGGAACCTTAGAACATGTTGAGGGCGATAAGGCCCTAATTTCTGAGAAAGCTATGGAGGGGGAAACCCTAGAAAAAGTTGGGGGCGATGAGGCCCAAGTCTCTGTTGAGAACGATGATGAGGGGAGGACCCCTGAAAAGGTTGTGGGTACTGAAACCCACAATGAACAAGATTTGGTTGGGGTGGAAACCCCTGTTTATATCACGGGGCCAACCCTTTTGCTGTCTGAGGAGGGAGAGGCCCTCGTTACTGAAGATGTACAGGAACCCGTCGACGAGAGGGTAAATCTAGTCGTGGATTTGACTGATGTCCCGGAGGGAACGATTTCACCGGTAAATAAAATGGAAGTCCAGAAAGAGATATGATCCCGCGGAGCTGAAGGAGATTGCTTCCGACGATGAATTCCGGGAGTACATCGACGCGATCGGTTTCAACTGGTTGCTGAAGCACAGTTCTTTTGAAGTCCCAACAGCATTAGCGAGTGAGTTTTTCTCAACCTCTCGTTTGAAGTCTACAACTGATCTGGATGCCGACTCTATTACCTTCTGCCTTTTCAACGAGGAGCACGAAATGAGCATCCGAGAGTGGTCGCTCCGCATGGGGTTGTTATCGTGCACACAGGATGATGAGGGCTTGTTGAATGACTGGATGGTGGGTCCGCCTAAGTTTACCCCGAGTTTCAAACCACAAAGCGCTTGGGAGTTTATAACCCACCCGAAGGTGGGTCAGTTTAAAACAAGTGGTTCGAAGGCTTACCACATTGACAACCGGATTCTGCATTTCGCTCAGACGTTCATCAGTTATAATCTGATGGGAACCGCAAACGCTGCTTTGACCGCAGCCGACCTATACTTCACTTGGTGTATGGCCAAGGGAGTCCGTGTACACCTGGGCTACTGGCTAGCCCAGGCTTGCCATCAGATGGCCGCTAATCCTTCCAGGCACATGTACACATGCCACCTCCTAGGGGCATACCTTCAAAGCAACGTAATACGGAAGATAGCCAAATCGTGCCGAGATGTGGAGATGTGCATGCCCCCAGAGGTTTTCAATGTCGAATATTTCTTCAACAAGGGGCTTCTAATCATGCATGGGAAGGAGGTATGCTTTTATGAGGTCGGCAGGTTGGAAGTCCAGGTGAAGCAGGAATCGGAGGTCGTGGATGTAAAGGACAGTGTCGATGTTGAGGAAGTATGGAAAGATGTTGCAGAAGTAAAGAAGGAAGTCGCAGGAGTGGGGAAGGAGGTAACCGAGGTAAGAATGGAAGTCGGGAAAGTCAGAGAGGAGATCGTGGCCCTCAAGGGATGTATTACTGATCTTGTGGCAACGTCGTCCAAGCACACTGATAGGATGGCAGAGGCCGTCTCGCTGATGATGATGATGGCGAAGTGGTTTAAAGAGAAGTTCCCCGAGGCTCTGAAGTTGCTTCCTGGCCCTGGCAGCGCTTCTAAATCGCCAGGGCAAGGAAGTCTATCTCTCCAGAAGCCTCCCCAGCCGACGAAGCCTTTGACTGCCTCATCCGTGACTAAACCCTTGACCGTGAGAAATTCAGTGCCTAGACAGAGTGAGGAGATGACAGCACAACCGGATTCACCGGCAAAGAGTGAGTGAGAAGGGGTTGTTCTGTTTTTGCATGTTTTGGTTTTGTTTGTTGCGCCTTCTCCCACTTAGCTCGTTGTACGGTCTAAGTGTGAGAAGTTTGTTTTATTTTATGCACGTTGTTTGTTTGTTTGTGTTGTTTGGTTTGTTTTGTGCTGTTCATACTTCCCTATTTCCCCACTTCACTAGGATAGCTTGGGGACAAGCTTGAGTGAAGTGGGAGGGGGACGGAGTAAGTGCAGTATTTGTTTTTGTAAATAGGAGTCTTAGAGTCTCTAGGTCTAGCGTTTTTGTGTGTTGCATGAGCTAGTGAGATAATAAGGCAACATTCCCTTAGTGAGAGCGATTGAAGATAGGATACATGTCAACTTTGATGCATTTTTCCTTAATAAACTAAAAGCGGTTTGAATGAAGTAAGGATGATAGAAATGGTCTTAGATAACCTAGATGTGCAGCCCTACTATAAGAGCGAGTTATAAGCCTAAACACTTTGAGCTAACACGTAAAAATGGGTTGCCACTTGATGCTTAGGGAGTAGAGTATAAAGGAGAAAAAATGGGTTATGGAGGTATAAGCTGGACGAAGTCCAGGAACTGGTGGTATAAGCTGGACGAAGTCCAGGAAAAGGAGGTATAAGCTGGACAAAGTCCAGGGGAAAAAAATAGAACAGAAAAAGGAGGTATAAGCTGGACAAAGTCCAGGGGAAAAAGGGATATATATAGAAAAAGAAAAAAAATAGGGCAGGAATGCAATCGCAACCTGACCCAGGAAATCAATAGGGAAAAGGAGTAGTAAGAAGGAGAAACTCTCATAACCCGTCGCATCAGTGGTGTAACTTAACTTTGGAGCGTTTCGATCATAACATCTCTGGTGAGAAATGAGTGATCGAGCGAACCTAACTGTTGGGAAATCAATAGGCTATCTTGACAAAATGACAGATCGTTTAGGTAGAAGAGGGAAGGGGGAGGATTTGAAGACTGTAGACGATCAGGTAGGACTTAAGCTTGTGGGGACGGTCGCCTAAAAGTTGAAACTAGTTCATGCTTATCTGTTGTGTTTTGTTTTTGTATGTTGTTTTCTTTTGTGAGTCTGTAGTTGTCTAGGTCTAGGAGTCGGTGCTTTGTTTGTGTTTTGCTTGTAGAGTCTTTCTTGGGAACCGTGCATTGAAATTCTCCTTATTTATTTTTCTTGTCTTTTATGCTTGAGGACAAGCATGGTTTAAGTGTGAGCAGTTTGATAAGGCTAATTTCATGCATAGGTCTAGGGGATAAATTCGTGGATTTACTGGGTCTAACACACGTTTTAAGCCAGGTGTGTAGAAGAATTTCACCAGGTCCAGGAAAAGAAGAGGACAATCACATGTCCGAGCAAACTGGCGAAGAAGTGAGCATTGTGGAGGAAAATTGCAGGACGGAGGAAATCTCGGAGCTGAAGGGTAGAATAGAGATTTCTACGAAGGCTTCTAGAAGATTATGTCCGCGCCTATATAAGGAAGGAAGCATGTATTCTGAAAAAAAAAGAGAGAGAACCTTCGGGGGGTGGAGGCTTCATTAACAGTCTGTGGCTCGTAGCTCACTTTTCTTTTATACACTTGGGTTCTTTAGAGGGAAATGCTGGGGGTTTGCATTTTGGGTTCACTTTTCGCTTTCTCACATTTCAGTTGGTTTGTAACACCGTCCTGTCGAGGGCGAAGAAACAAGTTCCATTTTAATTCCTCGTATTTTGTGGATTTCACCGAGCTTCGCTGTTCGGAGCTCGGCTCTCTATTTTTTACCGAATATTTTTGTGTTTAGTGCAAGTTTAATTTTTTGTTATATCGTTGATGTTGATTTCTGATTTCACTCATGTGATATTCTGGAGTTTGAGTTAGTTTACTTGTGTTGGATGCGTTTCGCAATTGTTCACTGAATCTGTGCAGAGTAATGACTGGATCGGGTTGATCAGAGTTTGTTGGTGGTTGAATCAGAGGTTTGAATTCGGTGTTGTAGCTGAGTTGATTGGAATCGTTTGAATTCGGTGTTGATCGGAGTAGATCTGTTAGATCGGAAGATATGGAGTTGATTGAGGTTGTTGTTTGGTTCGGATCGCTTGGATCCGGAGTGGATTAAGCATCCGACGTGAATCTAAGCAGAGTTGGTTTAAATTTATGCCTAGCCTTCGTGTTTTCATTTCATTCCGTCTAGTATATGTAGATCTATGTTATTTCCGGTTTGTTGTAAGTTTCCGACGACCCAACTTTTATATTCTATTCGAATCTAGGTACGTGCTCTGTTTTCTTCATCTTCGTTTTTTATTCAGTTAAAAAAATGCATGTCGTTGTTAGTTAGAGTTTCAGTTTGTTATTTGCAGCCTTTCTGCCGTACATGCTAATTCTGGAATTATGGCCCCCACTGTTATATGCTTCCTGTCTGGTTTTATTAGGTAGCCGTTTACACGGTCTAGGAAAGGAATTTAATATCCCGTAGTCTTGATGATGTTTGGTCTCAGCATGTTTACAGTTTCCTAGGTCTAGTCGTAGTTAAACCTCAACCCAGTTTGCGTGGCAGCAGCCGCCCTTGTCCAAAGTTTCTAAATGCTTTCTTACGTGTCCATCTTCGTGGGATCGACCCCTGCTTCTCTATATTAATCCATAGTATTCGGGTTGAGGGATCTTTGAAGGGGAGTTTAGTGTGCCCAACGACAGAGCATTCCGTGTTCTCTTGAGCTCCTAGACCAAGTGATCTAGTGGATTCATAGGACTTGGTATCTCGACCTAGCATAACACCAGAAGCACGCACGAGCACTTTTACTATTCTCCTCACACTTCACGGACGTAGCCAACTACCTAGTTTCAGGAGAGCTTCCAGAAGTGCCAAACGTCACCAAGGCTCAAAGAATGAAGATCAAAAGTGAAGCAAAGTACTATTTTTGGGACGACCCATACCTTTGGAAAGTAAGAGTAGATCAAGTGATAAGAAAATGCATTCCTGACTGGGGGCAGAGGGACGTACTGACACATTGCCATTCCTTGGCATGTAGAGGACACTTCGGTCCCAAGAAAACGGCCAGAAAGATTCTGGACAGTGGATTCTACTGGCCAACTCTCAACAAAGAAGCTTATGAATTCTGTAGAAGCTGTGAACGTTGCCAACTGACCGGTGGGATCTCTGCACGGGATGAAATGCCACAGGTACCGGTTATTGTCTGTGAGCTGGTCGACATATGGGGGATGGACTTCATGGGTCCCTTTCCCTCGTCCTATGGGAACCTGTATATTTTAGTCGCAGTTGACTACGTTTCTAAGTGGGTAGAAGCCAAGGCCACGAGCACGTATGAGGCGAAAGAGGTGGCCAAGTTCCTCAAGAGCAATATTTTCAGTCGGTTTGGAGTACCAAGGGCCATCATATCCGATCAGGGAACCCACTTCTGTAACCGCACTATCGAAGCCTTGGTGAAGAAGTACGGTGTTCACCACAGATTATCTAGCCCCTACCACCCACAAGCGAATGGCCAAGCGGAGATCTCTAACCGAGAGATAAAGAAAATTCTGGAAAAAACTGTCAACCCTTCCAGGAAGGACTGGAGTGTGAGGCTAGAGGATGCTCTGTGGGCGTATCGGACAGCTTACAAAATTCCCATAGGAATGTCCCCATACCGAATCGTTTTTGGGAAGATGTGCCACTTACCAGTGGGGATCGAACATCGAGCAAACTGGGCAGTATAGCAAGTTAATATGGATGCTATGGCCTATGAGGAGGAAAGGAAGTTGTAGGAGTTAGAAGAACTTAGATTGCCATGTGGTATAAAGAGAGAACTAAATTCTGGCACGACAGAAATCTAAGGACCAAGGATCTCCATGTTGGCCAGAAAGTACCACTCTTCCATTCCAGATTGAAGCTAATGCCTGGGAAGCTCAAGTCGAAGTGGACCGGACCATATGTCATAACTGCATTCCGTTCTAATGGAGCAATGGAGATTTCAGGCAGTACTCCTAATTCTGAACCCTTTATCGTAAATAGACATAGACTGAAAGTGTTTAGGGATAATACTGATATGTGTGTAGTGGAAGAGATTCCACTACAATCACATACTTAGGTCTCGTAATGACCAGTAGGATAGGAATTTGGAGTTCCACTGGGCTAGTTTTCTTTTTGGCAAAGTTTGCATATGATGGCCAAGTAGAATTCCAATTTGCCTAGAGTAAAATGTAAATATTGTAAGTACTTGGTAGTTAATAGTTAATTTCTGCATCCAATTAGAAATTAAAATCTAAAAAAAAAATTTTGGACCTTAGATATTAATTTGGAGTACGTACTGACCACAAGAATACCAATTCGGTGAAACTCCCAATTGTAGTTAAGTGTCCTTTTTACTTTGTTTCCATTCTTGGAAAATATGGGGGGGGGGAATGTTAAGGAGGAGATTTGAAAAGGATTGGGTGAAATTTGAATTTGGTGTTTGCTGCAGCTTTGCAGGAGAGGACAGCGACTGGGAGGGCGCGTGGTGCAGAGATAGGACGGGCGACGTCCAATCAGAAGGCAGCGCTCCCATCCGTCTTCCACCTGAAGCGGCGCGACCTAGAAACCGCCTGTTGCCGGTTAAAACCCTCAACTGTTCCATTCCACTCTAAAACGCCAACTCCCATTCCCCTTCACCTCACAAACCCTTACCTGCATTCTCTATTCCAAAATACCCACCGTTATTCACAAAATCAACACCCACACTACCACCAAATTCACCAAAAACCACCGACTCAAACCATGGGGAAGAAGAATATTGCCAGAAAATAAGCCGCGGAGAAACCCCCTTCAATCCTCCAAGATGAAACCCCAAAATTACAACCGCCGGCTGAAGAGCGGCTGCCAAGCCCTAAACCTAATCCACAAGAGCCGATTCCTCAGGCTCCGGCGATGGTTCCCTTGAACGTACTGGCGGAGTTCCTCAGGCAGCAGGACCCAAATAAAGATTGGGCGGCTGCGTTGGCGGGTTTTAGCCACATCGGAGGCGGATCGAGCATGACCGGAGAAACCCCGGTAGTACCAACCCCAGAAACAAATGTTCAGCCCACGGTGCACCCACCAACCTCCATTCTGACTTCCTCAACAACCCCACCAGAAAAGAAATCTCCCTCGACGACCGCACCATCAGAATCCTCGAAACCCTCCCCAACTCACCAACAAATCGAACCAATGGATGTTGACCCCCTTTCTGCCTATTATGACTCGGACCTAGAGGAAATCGAAGGGAAGAAGAGCCGGGAGGAAGGAGATGAATCAGAGAGAACACCGGTAGCGGAACCCATTCCTCAAGAAATGGGAAGAGAGGTGAAGTAGCGGACCTCGCATCAAAGGCAGTAGGAGGAGGTGAAGAAGCTAGCACGGTAAGTGACTCAGAAGGCATAGCCCACCAACCAGGAGACAAGGTGGAAGAGAAACAGGCCGAAGATGAAGAGCCGAAGTCAGTGACTCCCCAGTCAGAAGCAGGGGAGAGTGATGCACACATCGAGGAGAAGAAGACCGAGGTACAACCGGCGGAACCAGAGCAGGTGGTACCACCAGTATTGAAACCGAAGGCAGTTAAAAGAAAATTGGGGTTGAAGGATGATCCAAAGGCAGAACGGCCAAGGACAAAGAGAGTATCGCAAAAATGCCTTGGGAAATGGACATCCAGCAAGGCAGGAGCAAACACGGCAGCAAGTGCAGTGGAGATCTCTAGTGAAGAAGAAAGGACTACTCCTACAAAACCTGGGGAGGAATCCTTGTCAGCTACCAACTTGAAAGATGCCTCGACAGCAACCGAAGTGGTCTCACCCACGCCGAGTGACCAGAGAGAGGAAACATGGCTGAGGGTCTGGACCTCGCATCGGAGTCAGTAGGTCACGCAGAGCCAGTAGATGACAGTACCCATATCCGCATGGAGACCCAGTCTACTGCCCAGAAGGAGCTTTCGACACCAACAGAGGAGAGACTGGAGGATAATGAAGACGAAGATGAGGACAGATACCGCAATGAGAGGAAAAGGAAAGGGAAAGCCCCTGTTACAAAGAAGCCAAGCAGTAAGAAGCAACGCACGGTCAACACCGACATCGTCATCACAGAGTCAGATCAGAGAGCCCCACTGCGCCGAAGTGAGCCGAGTGACAGTGAGTATACCGCTAGTGAAGAATCCGGGTCAGAAAGCGACGTCTCCCTAGAGGACGAGGAGTATGGCGAAAAGCAGCTCCCACACAACCATCGTGAGTTGATGCATCCTCTGGTGGAACGATTGAAGTACCGGCGTTGGAAAGTGGAGCTCACTGACGAGCTAATTGAAGACATGAAGCATTTCAACACCAAAAAGCTTCAGGATGCGTTTGATGACAAAGATGATGGCAGCAAGCAGATTAAGAGCGGGAAGGTACTCTATTTCCCATCACTTGATGAATTGAATGCCCGTGAGCCTTTCTTATTGCATTTGTGTGCGTTGGATTTTGACTGGTTGTTGGAGAATAAGGATCCGAGTATACCTATAAGGTTGGCAAAGGAGTTTTTCACTACCTTTAGATTCAGGGTCACTACGGATCTGGATGAAGAGTCCATAACCTTTAGGGTACTCGGGAGAAGTAAGGATGAGCTTGATCGAGTGGATGGTCAGATTGGGAATGGGTAGCTTAGAAGAGGCCATATGGCCAGAATGGAGAAGTAGGGAGAGGGGGATTCCCCAGGGCACATCGAATTTGAACCCCAGGAAGCGTGGGTGGAACTAACTCACCCAGCTGCTGGGCAGTTTTCATCTACCATATCCCGCTCCATTCATTTCACCTACTCCATCTTTCGCCTGGTCCAACTTTACCTGGACTTCAATCTGCTAGGGCGGTCAAATTCGGCCATCCTGACGTCCATGACCGAACTCTACCTCCTCTGGTGCGCCAAGCGCGGGAGGAGAGTGCATCTGGGGTTCTGGACCGCTTATCAATGCCACCTCATTGCCACACACCCTGCTAGAAATCTGTCCCTCTGCCACATATTGGGAGCCTTCGTGAGGAACAACATTACTATTTTGGAGGCCGAAGGTTTATCTCCCTTGTATATGGTGGACCCTCCTGGCCCGTTTGATACGCCTTTCTTCGTCCGCACAAATACTGTCTACATCAGAGAAGGAGCCCCGTGTTTTTACGCCATGGGTGAAGAAGCTATCCCTGCTGGACGCGTAGCAGCAGGCCAAGGCACGTAGGTTCAGGCTCAGAGGCAAGCGAACTTGGAAAGGGCGGTAGCAGAGTTAGCAGAGGAGAACAGGCAAGCCAGAGCGGAGTTGACCCATCTGACGAATGTGATGGAAAGTATTCTGAAAGAGTTAGCAAAAGGGAAGACAGTTAAGGGAGCTGGAACGAGCGGCCACGGAGGCCAGAATGATGAACCACAGGTAACCGAGAAGGAAGGAGAAGAGCCAGAGGACGAAGGTGCCGATGAACCGACAGAGTCTGAGGAGAATCAATCTGATACCGAGGAAGAGGAACCCGAGGAACCACCTGCACCCAGCCCTGCCCCGCGGAGGAGCAGAAGGAATATGTGACCACCCCACTGACCAGTTAGTTTTCTTTTTCAGTTTTAGTCTTTTTTTATTTTTTTATTTGTTGTTCTGTTATTTTAGGTAGAGTAATTTTGTGTAGTATGTGTGTTGCAAACCTCATTCACAACACTTAGCCTATTCAATAGTCTAAGTGTGAGAAGTACAGGGTTTGCTACTTTGGCGCATGTGTATGTGTTTGTTTTCTTTTCGTGTGCATGTTAACTCACACTTAACCTATTGCATAGTCTAAGTGTGAGAAGTTCTTGGCCTAAGTATGTTTTTGTAACATCCCAAAATTTTTGTAACCTTTATTTAACATATGTCGATTGGAAATTTCATTTATGAAATTTAAATTGTTGCTACGTGATTGAGTTTGATTATGTGGTATCAGAGCTTCGTTCTTTCGCTTTTGTCCGAGGGTCTTCTTTTACCTTAAGTCTAGATTAGTGAACTCTTATTGACTAGAAGTGTCACGAAGGCTCAACATCCAAAGCATCACGCTCAACCAAGGAAAGTGAGGTATGTTCTAAATTGTGGATGAAATATGAGAAGGATGTACAAAATTGATGATATGATGAGGATGTTTTGGGCAAAAGGATGCATGAGCATGTAATTACGTGATGATGTGATGTTATCTTCATGTTGAAATTCGTGAATAAATGATGTGATGACATAAAGCAGTTGAATGCGAGCATGATTGGCATGATAATCTAAACCCGTGTTATATATGTGAATACGATGTTGTGATAGTATGATTATGTGCAGTATGAGCATGATTGACAAGATGATCTAAGCACGTGTTGTATGTTGATTATGTATTTGTTATGGTGTGATTATATGGAGCATGAGCAAGATTAGTATGATGACTAAGTATGTGTTATATGTGTGAAAGTACTACGACGTGAGCATGTGAACATAGGATGATGGAGTGATTTACATGAAGGATGAAGGTTGATGAGTTGTTTTGAGTATGTTGAATTTTTTTTTTAGAAAAAAAATAATTTAAAAATATTGTTTCAAACATATATGTGAAGTGCATGAGTGTTTTGTTTGGAATACAAATGTGATATGAGTTTTGAAAGATTTGCATGGTTTGATATGTAGAAAAAAAAAGAAAAAGGATTTTGTGGTTGATGTTTTGTAATATAAATGACTAGTAGTTCTAGTGGAGTTTGATTGAAAAAAAAATGTTTATGTTGTGGAAAGTTGTTGAAAAATTTTTTTAAAAGAAAAAAAATATATCTTTGAACTTTAAATGAAAACATGTTAGTCCTTTCTTTTGGAAAAATTTATTTGATCAATGGAAGATGTTGTGTTTATGAATTGTTCAAATAAAAAATTAATTACCTTTTCGTTTGGAAAATTGAGCCATGGAAGTGTGATGTTATGTATGTTATGAGGTGCGAAGTATGACGCGTTATTCTATGGAGTGTTTTATACGAGTGATGAAAGTTGATGCGAAAGTACGTTTTAGTTTGAGTCAAAACTTTTACTTTAAAATTGAGATGTGGGAAATATTTTTTTGGGAAGGTGTGAAAGTGTAAAGAAATTTTGTTTCAAAAGTTTTGAATATAATTGTGAAGTTCGAAAGTGTTTTGCTATGGAATGTGAAAATGTTGTGTGTTTATCCTGAGGTTTGAATGACGTAAATCGTGGTAGATGATGATCTATGAGATGGCGAATTGTGTTGTGAACGTAGAGTACCTAAAATATAAGCCAAGTTGACCGCGCGAATCATAGTCCTAAATTGAAAACTTAACTATTGCTTCTCTGAGCAACGAATCGTACGAGAACATGAAAGTTGAGGCAAACCCTTAAGTCAAGGTGCGAGACAAGAAGAGCTGAAGCTAAGTGATATTTTCATGCAAAGACGAGCGGACATACTCGCGATTTAAATTAGTATAGTGTAATCTTGCGTGAGTGGCAACACAATGGATATGATCTTCATACCCTGCTAAGGAGCACGAGGATGACAACAATACCCTACGAGGATAATCTTTATGACATGCAGAGAACTTTATGAAGATATGGACTCCGACTATCATTATTAGTGGCATTGACACGAAGAATCTCAGCGTGGAATCCACAGTTCTTAGAGCGATGTTACCAGTCTCGGCTTGCGAAAGATGAACGAGGTGGTGCAACTTTAATAGCTATAACAAACTAATTTAATCAACAGTTCTTACTTGGATTCTAAAAAGTTATTTTTTTCAGGACCTTTCAAATAATCGTGAGCCTTTGTCTATTTAACAGCTTGTTTCATTCACCCCTTGCAAGTGATGCATATTATTTCTTTTCCTCCATTGAGTCATAGCTCACTTTCAATTCTTGGAAAGTGGTGTTGCCTTCATAACTTTGGACAATTGGATTGATTGTAGTCTTCTTTGACTTATTATTTATACGAAAAATATTTTGACTTTGTGAGCCTTTGCTATTGAACTTCATTCCTAAGGCTGCTTGCAGTTATGTCCTTCAATATAGGCACGTTTCACAGACATGTTTTCTATGGGATATTCTTCTTTGAACTTTTGTTCAGCTTTTCATTTTGTAACCATGTCTATGAGAGGATGTGCCTGCATATGTTTTCTTTATGTGCAGGTTTAGCGGGATGTTGAGGTGGATGTTGAGTTGGCCTAGGAACTTTGGGTGCGTTGTGTCTTCATACATAGACATCACCCTTGACTCTCTTTAAACCTTATTTCCGCTGCTATATTTTTGAACTATGCCTCAAGACCTTATTCCATTTCGTACTGTGTTTGAACAGGTTTAATTGTGTTAGGCTTTAATCTAATGTTTATCTTGTTTCTCTAAAATGGTTTCTTGTGAACTAAACCCAAATGTTTCCTTATGGGAGTTAATTGTTTTTTTTTTTATTTCTCCGCTGCTTATGTTGAAAAATCATTTTGTCTTAAGTTGTTGCTAATTAAAAATAAATTTATAACATTAAGTTCTTTAAACTAAAAATTTGTTGTCTAAACCTTTAATGAACTAAAATATTATTCCTTTAAGCTAATTAAGCTTTCATAAACTGTTATCCTTGTATGTCGTCGTTATTGTTGTCCCTTGGTCACGATCGCCTCGTTTGTAGTACCCCTAGTATCGGCGGTCGTGACAGTTTTGTTCTTGTTTTGTTAATGCGTCTGTATGTCGGCCATACTAACCATTCCCATTTTCCACTTCACAGCCATGTCTGAGGGCAGACACTTGTAAAGTGGGAGGGGGGAGACAATGGCTAGTATGACATGTATATATGTGTGGTTTGTGTTAACTGTATGTGCTAGTGTTTGTTTAGGTCTAGGATTTGTATAAATATGTTTATGATTGGGCTTAAAACTCAACTGCCTCGAACTGACGACGAAGGGAATTGAGGGAGATAAGGCATGCTGGACAATGGAAACCACCCCTCCTAGTATCTCCTAGTCAGTATAGATGATGCAAGTATGAGAGAAAAACCCATCCTTAGAGCCAGATACAAAAGCCCTCTTAAATGGTGAGTTATAAGCATAAGTGGAACCACTTTCCACCAATTTAGAAAAGAAAATAGTGGCTGTCACATGATGCCTAGGGTAAGGTGACCGCGTGTAGCAAGTCCTGAAGGCAGTAGGAACCCCCCCCCCCTCCATTAAAAAAAACCCATCCCTCAGAACCCCTCTTTCTAGTCAAATCTATACCCAGATGTAACCCACTAGCCACTGGGACTGTGTGTGCGCCAGGCATAAGGCAAGAAGGTGACTGGCCAGGAGGACATACAGGAAAAAACCAACTGGAGAAAGAAGTCGAGGGGCAAGGAGAAAATCGACCAGGAAAAATCCCAGGTCCAAAAAAATAAGAAGGAATAAGGGTGGCAAAGACACATAAAAAAATATTGAAGAAAAATGGTCGGAAACACTTGACCACAAAAAGAAGGAAGAAGGAATAAGGGTGGCGAAGCCACAAAGAAGCTACTGACCAGTTGAAGTCCAATATCATGAAACGTCCAGCCAAAAAGAAGCAACAGCCAAGAGCCCAAATGCACACAGTTCCCCCACATCAAAATAAAGTAGTAGTTTTTGAACCTTAGAGCCTTAGGAACATCCACCCCAAACACTATGAACCAATAGCTCCATTACAAGCCTCAAAGCCCTTTAGGAGCCGCATGTGAGATCTGAGTCCGAAGCATCTGTGGTTCATCATTTTGAGAGAAGACAGTCTTAACATCCCCATTGAGGAATGAGTGACTGAGCGAATCTGGTATTTGGCTGAGAGTTTGGGTGATCTTGACGAGCAGATATACTGATTGAGAAGGAAAAGGGAGGCGACAGAAGTTCAAGGTTGTCTAAGGCCGGATTGCACCTGATCCCAAAGGGAGGGATGGTTGAAAATATAGCCCGATCAATGTGTTTAAGTGCTTGTGTGTCTGTTTATATGTGTTTGTTCGTCGTGTATGTGTTTTTCTTTGCGTCAAAGTTTAGAGTCTAATTTAGGATAGAGTCGGTCAGGGGTGTAACCAGGCTAGAATTTGATTTATTTCTTTTTGTTTGTTCTTCACGCGTGAGGACAAGCATGTGGTAAGTGTGAGCAGTTTGATAAGTCGCATTCCATGAACTTATGTTATCATGCATGTCATATTGTTCCTTTTTATCGTTTCCCTTAAATTACCCATCCCATCATTCATCGACATAAGGAAAAACATGCCATAATATTTCTCAACGTGTCACACATAATCATGTCATAGGATACTTTCCCAAATCATACATGCATCATATAGTTCATCAAACTTAGCAACAAGTGATGTTTTCACATAACAACAAAACTGGCAGAACTGCGCGGTTGGTTTGTAAAAATCACCAAAAATTCATCCGACCTTATATGAAGCTAAATTTTGGTCACAACACAGTAGACACATTCAAGTTAATTCAGTTAAAGTTTCACACTCAAATCATGGCATTTGGTCAGTCAAAACATTTTTACAACTCTCTGGTCGGAACATAAAAATTCTGGCAGCATTGCGCAGTTCATTTGAAAAATTCACCATAAATTAATCCGATGTCCAATGAGACTGAACTTTTTACACGACTCAAAAGACACTTCAAATGTTCATTTAGTTTAAGAATCACATTAAACGGAGGTCATTTGGTTGGTCAAACAGAATACGAAACTTTCTGGGACGAGAACACAAGTTTCTGGCAGAATTGCGCAGTCAACTTCAAACATTTATTAAAAATCCATTTTTCAACAAAAAGGGCTGAAGTTCACACGAGACACAGAAAACACCTTGAAATTTACTCAGTAAAATGTTTACATCAAAATTCGATCGTTTGATAGGTCAATTACACATCAGAAACTACTGTTCGAACGTCACCGATTTCAGGCTCACAAATTCGAAATTAGGGTTTCTTCCTCAATCATCCAAATACAATTTTGCATGCTTATAACACAAAATCATGCTCAAAAAGGTTCTCATAATCATGTTTGCACATAAACTCACATCATTCACCGAAGATTCAAATCAAACTTCACATAAACTCAATCAAAATCGCATAATTATCAAAGTTCTCATGCAAACACACTTTCCCACCGATTAATTTTGCGATCTATCATTCCTACACTCACTATATGCATGTAGGATTCAAGAACAAGGATTATATGAAAAGATTGAGGGAAAGTGAATCAAGTATACCTTTCTTGATGAAAACGAATCGGTAGAAACAAGAATTGATGCGATTCGTCGAAGACTCTTGAAAATTAACTTCAACGGATGCAAGAACAAGGATTGAATGGATGATTTTTGGAGAGAATGTGTGTGGGAGAGGAGAGGCGTGTGAGAGAGAGAGGGAGAGAGGAGAGTGGCGAAAATTTTGAGGGAATGGGGGCTAGGGTTTAGTTTAGGTGATTATATAGTACTAGGTTTAATCCCACAAAATTAATTAATTATGGAGGAATAAAATAAAGGCCAATAATTAAAATCCCACAATTAAAAAGACGGCATAACTTTTGAAATTTATGGCTGGGAATTAACAAGGAATTATTTGGTATTTACTTGGAGAGAAATAGATCCACAATTTAGGAAATAAAACAATGAATATTCCATAAACAAGGGAACAAAATAAATTAAATCTCCAAGTAGGAAAAATAATGAGGGGGCTGAAAATTCAAGGAGTGTGCACAAGAAAATTATTTAAATCCTTAATTAAATAGAATAGGATTTAAATTTGGTAGTTTCTTTATAGGAAAAGACTCTCATAAATTAGGTAACAATTATAATCTCCTCTACAAAATAGAGGGGGGCCGAAAATTGGCTTAATTAGCCACAAGGAATAATTCAACTCTTAATTTAATTTGTGTGAAGAAATAAAATGTGACATGATTTAATTGGATTTAATTAAAAAGAAGGGAATCAATAAGGCACCAATTAAATCAAGGAAAAATAATTCATCCTCCTATTAAATAGGGGATTTTTTGAAAACTCCAAAAGAATAGGTTAGAGTTCGGATTCCATGTTATACAAATTAGGGATAATTTGGTTTGGATTTAATTTGGATAAATATCCCAAAATAATTAATTAAATCCAAGAAATGTAATACTATTTCCAAAAATTAAGAAGGGCCGAAAATTCCAATGAATTGGCTTGGAAAAATATATGCATGATCCTATTAAATTATTTTCCCACATTAGAAAATATAAAAAAATCAACCACTTCATTCCACATCACCCACGACAATTATTTCACATAATTCACTTAATCGCATAGAAACAAAAGTTTCATAATTGAAATTTCAAATCAACTTATTAAATAAACATCACAAATTTTTGGGACTCTAATTTAGGATAGAGTCGGTCAGGGGTGTAACCAGGCTAGAATTTGACTTATTTCTTTTTGTTTGTTCTTCACGCGTGAGGACAAGCATGTGGTAAGTGTGAGCAGTTTGATAAGTTGCATTGTAGGCCTTGATTACTGGTCAGTATAACGCGCTTAATTGGATTATATCTGCAAAATAGTTGCTAAAGTATGCAGGAAAAGGGTACCAGTCAGTACGAAGGGGTCGGATAACTCAGGTGAAAAGAGCGCCAGAAGGGCGCAATACTGACTAGGATGCATGCCAAAAAGGCTCGAGATGGAGAAGAAGGATTGCTGGGAAGGATCAACCACAAACAAGGGCAAAAGAGTCATTTCACGAAGAGAGTCTACCCTAAAAAGCAAGGGCAGGCCTCCCTATAAAAGGAAGCCACTTAGAGAGAAAAAAAGGGATCAAAAATCGACATTCACACTTAGCTAGAGTATTCTTTCTCAGTAGATCAGTTCCTTCAGCATAATCCAAGATCTTCTCATTCCTCGCCACAGCCATGGTCACTTGAAGTTCCATCAGTCCGCCGGAGATTCGCCTTCCATCGTTCTAGCCAGTTTATTCCGTAGTCGTAGCAGTTTCATCGCCCGGAGTGGCAAAACAATCTTTATTCGCTTTCCTAGTTAATCTTTACTTGTTTCCTTACGTTGGATCTGTTGCATTTTCGGCACTTGTTAGCTTTTGAAGTATTTTGTTGTGATCTAAACGTTTTATGCAATGAAGTTGTTTTTATGCATCTCTTTCGGTTTGAATCTGCTTCATTCTGCCTAGGTAGCTTAGATCTAGTTGTTGCGGTAATTTCTAAGTGTTGAAAGCATGATTTCATTTGGAGTTGCTCGATCTGTGATTGTTAGTTAAGTAGCTGTTTAGATTTAGTTTCTGAAGTGATTAAGTGCGAAATCTGAGCTTACGTTATTCTGCCACCTTGCATGTCGTCCAGTATATGTAGTTCTTGATTTCACTCGTTTAATCTTCGAATTTTAGTGTGTTAAATCGTAGATCTGAATTGTGAAGCTGTTGATCTGTAATCTCATCTATGGAATCTGAGTTTGTTAGATTTGTGTTCATACAAGTTGAAGAAGACAACATCCACATCCAAGTTTGGGACCACTTTTGTTTTTTAGTTACTTTTTGCTTTTGTCCTTTACTTTTCTGCTAGTACCCTACAGATCTGACAGTGCAGCCACCCAACCACCACTTATTCTTTGATATTCCGTTTAGCCTTTTATAGTAACTATCTACTTTCCACATGTCCCTAAAACACTGTGTCCCCCACTCTCACATACACAGCTACATGTCGATCACTTTTACACCACCCAGTCAGTAGAGTACCACATTTAATTCCTGTCTAGGTAGAATCTCAACCCAAGCATGGTAGCTAACCAAACCCTTCCAGTCTATCACCACAATTACCCAAAGCGCATCCATCTCGGTGGGATTCAACCCTTACCTCCACTATACTAGCCAGTAGAAGTGGGTTGAGGAATTTCTTTGATGCCAGGTTCAGGTTGGCTGGGACTTCTATCCTGATCAGTAGGATACATCCTTGCTTAGCACGACACCTGCAAGCCTGCGAGCTCATTCTCATTCATCTACCTCCAATCAGATTCTCAGGAATCAAGCCCATCGTTTTGTTCTTCAACACAAGGAAGATGTGGCAGCATACAAGACCAGTCCTAGAAAACATCTTACAACCACATTGACACACAGAATCCTCCACAGAGAATGTGACAGTCCATGTGTTTGAAAAAGATCTAAAACCTTGTAAACCTCTGGACTTGAATCATTTGATATTGATACAAGGTTGCAGTGGTTATAAGCCTCCAGTATCTGTTCTTGAATTTCCTTGAATGCACCATCTGTGAATATTGTAGATGCATGCTTCTCAAAAGACCACTCTGTTTTCATCTTTGCGGTAGTATTAGAATCCATATAATCCAGCTTTGCGGAGTGGTTTCGTTGAGCATCAACAACATTGTTGAAATTCATTAAAAACACAACAAGGTTAGCCCTGGACTGAGTATACCTCTTGAAAAAATTGTTCTGAGATTCCGTAACAGAAGTCGTCTTTATCAAAGAACTGTTAGGGAAGTCCCTAAAGTATGTAAGAACCTAAAACTTTCTTGATTCGAACATAGAAACGAACCATTCAGCGCCTTCAAGTTCATATGTCTCCATAACAGTCTTCCACTTGTCTTCAAACTCGGTGGGTTCAATCAACTCAGACCAAACGCATGAATTCAAATCCTTTTTAAATTCAGAATTACCCAGAAGTGACTTAGGAACCTTTTCAGCTAATTTTTCCATGATGTGCCACATACACCATCTGTGACGTGTATTCACAATAACTTTTTAAACAGCAACTTTCATGCCCAAGTCTTGATCAGTAATTATCAACTTGGGAGCTATGCCCATGCACTTGACAAATGCTTGAATAGCTAAGAGAATGAGTCTACGCTCTCACTACAAAGCAAACCAGCTCCAAAGGACAATGCGCGCCCATGGTTGTCCTTCCCAGTGAACGGAGCAAAAATCATAGAGTACCTTCACGGAAACATAACAAAGGATTAAATCATTTACATGTGGATATTGATCTAGCATCGTCATAGGTCATAATAAACTCAAATCATAGCATAACAGAAAAAATGCAGCAATTTTAAGTGGATAACATTTACCTATTAGTTGAGTACGTAGTTTCAAATGAGTCAATGTCACCAAATTGCATGAAATTCTTCTTAGCAATAGGATCACACCAGAATAAATGCATCAGTCGACTACGAGAATCAACTTCATACTCTACGTGAAGGCGTCACAATTTTCCTTCTTCTTCTTCATCTCTTCTATTATCATTTGGGCGTCATATCCTTCAGCGTATCTTCTGATGTCCCGTGTGTAGTTACGGATGTCCATCATAGTACACCCAACAGACTCATATCCGCCCATTAATTCAGTCAACAACTTGAAAGTAAGAGATGGACCGATATTAGCACCAACACAATCCGTAATAAATTTTTGGTGAACTGGATCAAGTTGACGATTTAATCTCATGAACTTCTGGTGTTGTATCAAAACCATGGGGTGGTTGTGTTCTTCGTTCAAATGTTTAATGACATAACCACGGTCAGAATCGAATTTGAATGCAACACGAGCATTCATCCACATTTTTTCGATTTACGTCGTCGTTTGGGTTGTTGATCGCTAAATTTCTGTTCACCTTCTCTGTTACACACCATGTAAAACCATATGGTGATATCATCAACCTTCTTTGAACCGTTCTTCCTTGTATCAAAACCAACACGACGACCATAGTTTTCGTAAAATTCAATGGCGTTGTCCAATGTGGGGAAGCTACGACCAACAAATGGTTTAAGTTCTATAGGGCATTCTGGTGTATTTAAATCTGTAATAATTCATAACCAGAAAACCCCTAAAAACTAACGATTAAGTAAAGACAAGCTTCCATCTACTGGATTTAGAATGATAATAGGTCATAATAGGATGAAATAACGGCATACAACTCGTAAAACTATCTTATAGGAAAATGGGTCATACTAAACACAAATCGAAGCATAGCGGACAAATCGATCAAATAATATAGGTGAAAAGATTCATACAATCGAAGACAATGACAGATACATATACAAATATATGAATCGGAGCATAACAAACAAATGAAAATAAACATAACCATAACCTGTATTCCCAACAACATCATCGGAGTATGATTGATTATCTACGTGCGAAGTAGAATGTGTGTCGGATTCCATTTTTGGAGTTGGGATCTGCCAATGAGGATGATATATAATTGAAAATGGAACAGATTAATCTAGAACACGATTGGAGTTGGGATCTTCCAACGACGATGATATAGAATTTAGAATGGAAAAGATTAATCTGGAACAAGTATAATGGAAGTTTGATGGTACAGTGGCTGAAGAAGATGAAGATACGAAGTAGATGAAGTTGAGGAAATTTAACTCATAATTCACGCATATGATTTGTTAGTGGAAAGAGAAATGGCAAGATTATGGGAGATGCCATAACAATCGAGATGTAGCTAATGACTTTAGTAACCTTATTGGATTTTTAGTGAATAAAATAATAAGATTTAGGGAATTAATTGAGTCATTAGATCTTTTAATATCAAGATGATCATGCTAGATCCTATGGCTGAAAGTTGGCATGTATTTCTTTATTTAAAGCCATTTTTGTTTTGGTCAAACTCATATATATATATATATATATATATATATATATATTGGGAGATTATCAAAATAAAAATGCATTTAAATCCAGAAATGCAGCCCAAATCTTGGCCATAGGATTAGATGATCTGATGGTCAATAATTAACCAAAAACACGGAAGGTCATAATTAAGCAATTTTGGGTCATATTATAATATTTGGGTTTAATGTCATGCTAAGATCATTTTAGGTCATGCTTTGTTAGCATGACCTAAATATTAACTAAATATGACCTAAAAGTGCCCTACGTATGATATTGTTCTGCATTTCTGTATTTAAATCTAGTTTTGCATAGATCAAAACCCGTTATATATATATATATATATATATATATATATATATATATATATATATATAGGGATGTATTTCATTTCCTTTTTTTATCTTTTGTTCTATTGTTCTTTTTAATCTCAGCCCCACGATTTTGTCATCCGACGGTTAGATTGATGCCACATGTCATTTAATAATGCAGAGTTTTAGTTGAATAATGCACACCGACTAATAATGCACCATTATAGTGTAATAATGCAGATCATCACAACCATCCACTTCAAGGATCCAAGGGATGTGATTAAAAAGAAGCTTGGACTGATTAAAAAGAACCTTAACATATATATATATATATATATATATATATATAGGTATTTGATTAAAACAAAAATGGCCTTAAACCAAGAATTGCAGACCGTTTTATGTCCATTGGATTAGACAATCTAATCTTAAGATTACATTAATTAATGGCCAGATTTAATGGGAAGATATTATTATTTTAATTATTTATAATCTAAAAAGGTTAATTAAGTAAATTGCAGTATGTTGGTAGTTATAGTATTTCCTATAATTTTGCTCCGTCATCTCTCCACTAATTGCTCTTTAGCGTAGTGTATTAGACCATAATTTCTTATTCTTCAATCTTTCGTTGAATTTGCATACCCTATTCCAATTAATGTAGTTCTGCATAGTCTTAACATTTGAAGATATGCAAAAATTCTCTGTCGATGTAGTTATTGTGGTGTAGTCTTATTCCCTGTCAACACTTGAGTTTCCATTCCAAAATCTCGATGCTAGCCATTTCAGTTTAAATTGCTATCTTCATCCAGTTTTTGAATTTGTAGTTCTTGTATCTCTGTCGACTATATACGGTGAGTTATTGCCATCTAATTCAGTTATGCATCTCATTTTATTGTATGGGGGCAATTTTTATGTAGACGTATGTATTTATGTTTCTGAAATTTTATTGATATTGTTTAATGTTTTAAGAATAAGATTTGCTCTATTTTGTTATGATATAGACATCCGGGAATGGATTATGAAACGCCATCTACTTCACATGTAGATAATCAGTCACCCGTAGATGACATTGTGGAGAATACAGGTTATCTTTTAAAACATCCTTTGAAGACTTATAATTATAATCCTTTTTTTTACTCTTGCTTATGTATCAATATTAGTAACGATGTAAGTCTTACTTAGTTGGCGTGTGGCTATGACATTTTAGTGGAGTCTGTTAGTATTCAATTGGTATCAACGTTTTTGTGATATGCTTATATGTGTGTTTAGTATGACCCATTTTTGTATAGGATAGTTGTATCACTTTTATGGAGCGATTTCATCCTATTATGACATATAATCATACTAATTCCCGTGTTATGAAGGAGATGAAATTATTCTTCAATTAATATAGGAAAGAGATGAAATTATGGATTGTTAAATCAATTACTTCAATTTTTCTTCTCATTTTTCATTTCTGCGGGCATATTTTATTTAACCTAGAATTTAAGTATCTTAATTCTCATTTTTTTGACATGATTACGTATGACCTCAGTCCGTACTTAGTATGACATAACTTTATCATCAATTATTTTTATTCTTGATTCTGTATCAGTATCATTAATGATGCAAGTATGACTTATTTGTATTGCTAATATGACATGTTATTGTACGACCGTTTATATGCACTAAGTATGACCGATTTGTCCGCTATGTTTCGATTTTTGTATAGTTCGACCCATTTTCAAATAAGATAGTGGTATGAGTTGTATGCCGCGATTTCATCCTATTAAGACCTATTATCATTATACAGCCCAGAAGAAGAAACTAATGGAGGAATTTTATGGTGTTGAGGCACCCCAGGAGGTAGATGTACAACCTCCTGAAGTCGTCAGCACGAAGGGATGTGGTAGTAGACTCCCATCAAGAGTGGAGAAGGTTTTGAAGCTTAAGAGCAAGCCTTTGCGTCAATGTAAGAAATGTCAGGAGTGGGGTCACCACGATTCAAGGAATTGCGACAAATTCAAAGAGAAAGAAAAGCTGCGGTCCAGAAGAAATTCTGATGTTTGATACAATGTATTTTGTTTTTTTAAGTAATACGTCGGTTTAAATCTTTTTTTGGAGACCATTTTATTTGCAATGTTACGTTGTTAGAAATGACTGAGTTCATTCTTAATTTTATTTGACATTCTGTTTGTCAATAGTTTTATGTCATGTCTTGAACTGTGGTTTATTATGACTCAGTTTAACATTAACTTTGCATGACCCATATATTCATCTAGTATGACCCAAGTGAATAAATTAATATCTTGGCGTATAAAACATTAGTTTTATATGATGACTCTAATGTTGCCTAAATATGACCCAATATACCCACACAATGATATGACATATAAAATTGTTTAGTATGACTCAAAAGCATAATTAATGTTCATAACAATTGTTTTTGCATGATTCAATCGTTCTAACTTTTTTAATATGTTAAAAACTTGCATAGAATCTCGTTTTTGTTTTTAAATATGTTCAAAACACGAGAATATTCTTCGTTTGTACTAATAATTAGTTTTTAATATGTTAATAACGTGTGGAGTAATGATACCAATTAATCCGCTCGTAAATAACGGAAGGCAGTTGTTAATATTTTCTATACCTAAATTACCCTTTCATGACACAGCACCCTCCTATTATGACCCAACAAAATCATTCACAACACCAGATCGTGGCCATTCATTTCCAAATCTCACGGTCCATATTTGGTCTGTATTTCTTTACATAAGGGCTTCTTTTGGTAGATTAAAACCATATATATATATATATATATATAGAGTCATGATCATATGATAACCCCTAAATATCGTAATAACCCTATAACCAAATCTGGACCACACATATTTCTAATCATGCGGTTGAGATTCAAACTTAGATTTACTTCATAAAAAAAGTGCGGGGGTAAAACTGTCATTTCTCTCATTTAATTTCTGAATTTTGCCAAATATCACGTAAAATGATAAAATGATAGGTTTATTGCATAGAATGATAGTTTTGAGATTCAAACTTAGATTTACTTCATAAAAAAAAGCGCGGGGGTAAAACTGTCATTTCCCTCATTTAATTTCTGAATTTCGCCAAATATCACGTAAAATGATAAAATGATAAAATGATAGGTTTATTGCATAGAATGATAGTTTTGTCGGATAGAATGATACTCTGAGTTGATAAAATGATACTTTTGACCGACTGATAAAATGATAGGTTTATTGCATAGAATAAAAGTTTGGCCGGATAGAATGATACTCTGAGTTGATAAAATGATACTTTTGACTGACTGATAAAATGATAAAATGATAGGTTTATTGCATAGAATGATAGTATTGCCGGATAAAATGATACTCTGAGTTGATAAAATGATACTTTTGACTGACTAATAAAATGATAAAATGATAAAATGATAGGTTTATTGCATAGAATGATAGTTTTGCCGGATAGAATGATACTCTTAGTTGATAAAATGATACTTTTAGCTTATAAATGTTAGGTTTACTGCATAAAATGATAGTTTTGCCAGATAGAATGATACTTTCAGCCGATAGAATGATAGTTTTGCCGGGTAGAATGATACTTTCAGCCGATAGAATGATAGGTATTTTTGGTGTATAAAATGACATTTTTGTTTTATAAAATGATACTTTTACCTGATAAAATGATAATCTAAGCGGATAAAATTACAGAAACCTTATAAAAATGATAGTTTTTCCGGATAGAATGATACTCTGAGTTGATAAAATGATACTTTTAGCTTATAAATTGTAGGTTTACTGCATAAAATGATAGTTTTGCCGGATAGAATGATACTTTTAGCCGATAGAATGATAGTTTTGCCGGGTAGTATGATACTTTCAGCCGATAGAATGATAGGTATTTTTGGTGTATAAAATGACATTTTTGTTTAATAAAATGATACTTTTACTTGATAAAATGATAATCTAAGCGGATAAAATGACAGTAACCTTATAAAAATGATACTCTGAGTTGATAAAATGATATGTTTACTGCTTTGTAGATTTGTATATTATGTATTGTGTTGATTATATTAGGTTTATTGCATAGAATGATAGTTTTGCCGGATAGAATGATACTCTGAGTTGATAAAATGATACTTTTAACTGACTGATAAAATGATAAAATGATAAAATGATATATGTTAGGTTTATTGCATAGAATGATAGTTTTGCCGGATAGAATGATACTCTGAGTTGATAAAATGATACTTTTGACTGACTGATAAAATGATAAAATGATAGGTTTATTGCATAGAATGATAGTTTTGCCGGATAGAATGATACTCTACGTTGATAAAATGATACTTTTGACTGACTGATAAAATGATAAAATGATGTATGTTAGGTTTATTGCATAGAATGATAGTTTTGCCGGATAGAATGATACTCTGAGTTGATAAAATGATACTTTTGACTGACTGATAAAATGAGCGAAATTCAAAAATTAAATGAGCGAAATTTGGATACGTAAATTTTATCTTGAGCGAAATGACATATTTACCCCGCGCTTTTTTTTATGAAGTAAATCTAAGTTTGAATCTAGACCACGTGATTTTAAAAATGTGTGGTCCAGATTTAGTTATAGGGTTATTACGGAAATTGGGGTCATCATTATAATGCACCCTTATATATATATATATATATATATATATATATATATATATATATATATATATATATATATATATATAGGGGAGCGTTATTCTCCTATTCATCTCTTAGATCCTTTATTCTTCTTAATATGGGCCGTTAGATCTCATTCATCAACGGTTCAGATGATCTGCATTATTACACTATAATGGTGCATTATTAGTCGGTGTGCATTATTCAACTGAAAATCTGCATTATTACACTATAATGGTGCATTATTAGTCGGTGTGCATTATTCAACTGAAAATCTGCATTATTAAATGACACGTGGCACCAATCTAACCGTCGGATGACAAAATCGTGGGGCTGAGATTAAAAAGAACAAAGAACAAAAGATACAAAAAGGAAATGAATACATCCCTATATATACACATTTAAGGTTGTACTGGCCCAACATTCTTATTTAAGATAATACACCATGCGTCCCAACTAGGTTGAATTGTAGGAGTATTTCTTTTCTGGATATCCCAACTAAGTTGAGTCATTAAGACAAAATATCGATCATTCTAACTTTATTCCCTCTCGTAATTTACTTTTTCTTATTTTTCTTACTTTATTCTCTTTCCTATTTTATTTTACCATTATTTAACTCAGTGAACACAATTTCTTAATCAACGTATCCAAAAGAAAATGCCTCAATTTAGTTGGGACAGAGGAAGTAACATATAACTCAATCTGGACCACTAATTTGAAAATGGATGGTCTAGATTCATCACAAAAATATATCATTCTCGTGCTCTAATATAATACTATAATTAAAAGGGCAATTAAGTCATTTGATAATTAAAAAGGATGATACAATTTCTCTATTGTCGAACCCAAAAAGAAAACAAAGGCCAGATGTTTGGAATCACTATAGAGTCGAATAGGATGGTGATGATTTAAAGACATGTCATTTCGATTCGTAAAATATGAACACATTGTAGATTGTTTTGAGTACCTCAAGTGGGATATTAGATTGGTTACTAGAAACATGGAAGGCTGATATCTTGTAAATGTATGAAAGAGAAAAGATTGTGATTAAGTCAAGATTAGGTAAAATAGCTGATAGGTTGAGTTTGATTTCAGATTGTTGGAGTTCCATTACCTTTGATGGTTATATTTCACTAACATGTCACTTCATTGATAAAGATTGGGTCTTACAAAAGTTTGTGTTGAACTTTTCCTAAATGCCATCTCCGCATACTGGTGCAGCATTGTGTAACAAGTTATTTTCTATGCTTTATGAGACCATCAGCAGTGGGGCGCCCTAAGGCGCGCCACGTCAGCATTTTTATCCTCCTCCTTCTCCACCTAGAGTGGGGCGCCCTAAGGCGCACCCTATGACGCGCCACATCATCATTTTGTTGTTTTGTTTAATTAATTTAACTGTTTTCAAATAACACGTAACGAGTAAAAAAAACGACTAAATAACAAGCGGCGAAGTTTTAATAATAAAAAAATTACACCATTCAACTAAAAAAAGAAAAAAACTAAGTCGGGCCAATTCCCAACTTCCTACGCAACTCATCGAGTAATGCACGGAGATACTCAGCTTGTTCAGGGTCGTCCGCGTGCCATCGTCCGCGGCCTTCACAATGGGGCGGACGATGTCGCGGACGATGGCCATCGTCCGCGACGTCCGCAATGGAGCGGACGATGGCCATCGTACGCGGTTTAAGTCGCGCCCGAAGCATAGGCCGCGACTATCGTCCGCGGCCTATGCCACACACCCACAGTGGGGGCGGACGATGAATGGCGCGGACGATGAGCGCCATCGGGCGTGCCATCGTCCGCCCATTGCGGATGGCCTGATTGGGGAATTGAAGACAAAGTGTTTTCTTTTTAACTTTGGGTAATGCTAGTGCAAATGATTTTTCATTGGAGTTGTTGCTCACACAAAGGAATATGAGTTGTTCACTTCTTTGTAATGGTGAATTCTTTCATATCTGTTGTTGTGCAAATATAATCGATTTGGTTGTTCAAGATGGTTTGAAGGATATTGAGCAATCTGTTGTGAAGATCCGTGAGAGTGTCAAATATGTGCGAGGTTCACAAACAAGGAAGCAAAAGTTTCTGGAATGTGTCAGTAAAGTAGGTTTGGATCGTAAGAGATGTTTGATGCAAGCCATGACTACTAGGTGGAATTCAACCTTTTTTATGCTTGATAATACAGTATATTACAAGAAAGCTTTCATGAATTTTCAACTCAGTGATTCCAACTATATGTTTTGTCCTTCATTAGAAGAATGAATCAAAATTGAGAAGATTCGTGGTTTCTTAAGCTTGTTTTATGATGTCTCTAATTTGTTTTCTGGAAGCAACTACCCTACATCTAATATGTATTTCCGTCCGGTTGTCATGTGATATAGTTCATTGAGACAACATCAAAATAGTTTAGACCAGTACCTCAAAAAAATGGCTGAATTAATGCTACCAAAGTCCGAGAGTTCAGTATATGTTAGCATTGAGCATACGGTATTGATTATGCATTACTTTGACTTATCAAATGGTGCGGGTTTTTCGCAACCCAATAATCCTGTTATATTGTGTAGTGGTGATTAATATCTAGCGGTGTTAGGATTGGTATTATATTGAATCGTGCGCGAGGTGAGTCTCGTTTGATAATATCCTCAAGAGATTGGATGTATGTTGTAACTTTAACTAAGGATGTTCCCTAGTGCTCCCCTATATATATATATATATATATATATATAAGGAAAATGATCAATACAAAACTTGATCTCAATACAAAATCCAGACCAAATCCTGACCATGGGATTTGATAATCCGATGGTCAATAATTAAACAAAAACACGGAGGGTCATTGTAAAGCAGTTTTAGGTCATATTATAAACTTTGGGTTTGAGGTCATGTTAAGATCATTTCATGTCATCCTTACTATAATGACGTAAAAATAAACTTACAATGACCTAAAAATGACTTTTGTATGCTTGGTTCTGCATTTTTGTATTAAGAATGCGTTTGCATAGATCAAAACTCTATATATATATATATATAGGATTGTATTCAAATCCTTTTTAACTAGTAAATCCTATTTCCTTCTTAATCTAGTCCGTCGATTTGCACTGATCCAACGGATCACATATTAAACTGAATCATTAGAATTTAATTAAGATTAACCGTGTAGAGGGCATAATAGGAAATAGCAAATGAAGTTGGTTATGGTATGTTCCACTGTAATAGCCGAGACTTAGATTTCTCGGGAGTTATGAAATAAAATACTAGAACTTTTATTGACAAATGAAAGAGTATTTTTATTTCTTGAAAAAAAAAAGGGGGTACAAACTACAATTTTCAGAATCTCAAACTAAATTACAATCGTTGACAATGAAAATAAAAGTCGAGCTACACTACTACTTTTAGAAAACCTTAAGGGCTACTGTGGCCTTCGTCATCGGGCCGTCTCGGCCCCAGGGTTTTTCCAAACGAGCCGGGAGGGCGAGGCCACGAGGGAAGACAGCCTCGTTGGCCAGTCGCAACTCCTGCCAAAGCGCACGAAAGAGAATTAGTTGCATGAATAGAGACTGTTGGTGGATTGTGATAGCTCGCCACCAAGCACGGCAGTTCGGCACCGAGCTCCGGCAGTTCGCCACCAAGCACGGCAGTTCGGCACCGAGCTCCGGCAATTCGGCACCGAGCTCGGCAGTTCGCCACCAAGCACGGCAGTTCGGCACCGAGCTCGGCAACTCCGTGATCTGGAGAGAAAGATCAAAACATGAAGAAGAGCTCGGCTGTTATGACAACTCGTTTCAACAGATGTTAGATCTCCTCAATCGTTTACAGAGACAACAAGAGAAGTGTATTAAGAAAGGGAAGGGGAAACAATACCTTGCAGAAAGGCGAGTGGGCGTTGGACCGAAAGAAGCAAACTCCAGCCAGCAGGCTCCCCTCCAGCTAATACTCTGCCAAGCTGCAGGTAACAGCCCTTGCTTTCCCTACCCAGACCGGTTATAGTCCGGAAATCAGCCCCACAATGCCACCTCTAGTGTGCACCTGCAAAAGAAGACAAAATCCATGAATGAATCAGAGTACAAGGCAGCACAAAACTCCAAATCAGTTAAAGGATGCTGCAGGGATGGCAGCCAACATGGGGCAGCCTTAGGACTTATTCTTTCCAGCCAAACAACAAACCTAGCAGCTTTCAGTTATACTTCCCCTCTATATAAAGGAAAAACCACTCGGCCTCATTCTCCCTCAACACCACAAACAATCAATACAGTGAGCCAAGAGAGGGAGTGGCCGAAGCAACGGGTGGAAGTGAGGGAGACCAAGAGCCGAGTTACAGATAGCAGCCAAAATCAACACACAGCAGGTAATCTCCCAACAACTCAGTTGCATCATATAGCACACAAATAGCTAAAGCATGAGAACTAAGAGCACAGAAGCTCAAGAACATAGGAGCATGCTTTAGAATCCCACATCTTATCAGACCAGTAAGTGAAACTGAGGATTTAGAACTTAGGACGACAAAATAGTCGTTCCGCAGTCAAGTTTCGCAAATAAATCAAATAATAGGTGAGTGAGGGACTTAGCTTCGGGTGGGCTTGAGGGGCAACGAGAACTGAACTGCGACAAGGCAGCTGGAGCAAGCCGACGGTCCGGGAGAAGACCGCGTGGTCAGACGCCGTGCTGAGTGCACGACGACAGCAGCACGGTCAACCGCGGCCAGGCTCGACAGTGACATTCCTCTTGCCTGCTCTGATGGTGTTGAGAGGTAGCGACCTGACGAGAAACAGCGACAAACGGCGCGACCAGCGTCTCCACCACGAACAAGCAGCGACAATTACTTGCCGAGTCGGGTACAGAGGCCGCGGCGACGGGGTGTCGCGACAGCGGCGGTACGTCAGAGAGAGAGGGATCTCTGGGCCCCGATCAACCCTCGCCGGAGACGGAGGCAGTGGAGACGGCGTCCACTGGAGTAAAGGAAACGCGACGGAGGGGGGCTGTTCCCACCGAATCCGGCGGGTGCGAATCGCGGTCGACCCATGACGCAAAGGGTTCGAGCCAGCGGTGCTCCGACAGCCGAGCCGAGAGGCCCGTCGGCGATTCTCCGATTAGTGGACAGGAACAGTGGTTTCCCGATTAGGGATTTGATTTCCTCAGTTTGAGGATTTCTCCTTGATGAAGATGAAATGGGAGAAACATTAGACGGATGGGAGTATATCTTGGGCCTCAGCCTTAATCAAATAAAAGAGAAGAGATGTAGAGATTGGGCCAGATTAAATAAATTCCCTAGCTGGACCCGGAATTTATTTGAAGCCCTTTTATCTTAGATTATCTCCAAGAGTTAATGGAATTAATTCCTTAAGCCACGGAAGAAAAGAACTTATAAGCCGTGAGTGAAATAAAAGCCAATGAATAATTAAGCGGACTTTAATAGTCACAGAAAGTATTTTTAAAAATACTTAAGATAATCCGGGAATATATATATTATACCCGAACAGATCGGCCAGTTTCAGAATAAATTAAATCGCAGATTTAATTAAAGATTTAAGACTTCTAATTTTAGAAGGCAGAAATTAAAATAATGAGCACACGCTTAGGCATGCATTCATGCAAGATTGAATGATTACTCAAAGCCTAATTTAAGTACATTATTTTTTGAAAAGGGACGTCGTCGCTCGACGAGTAAATCTCAAGTCAGACAGTACCCGTTTGAAAGGGTTAAGCAAACGAGGTGGGCTTTTCTATCCTACATTATGTGTGGGCTTCTTTCCTTTTTATTTACAGAACTCTATGAGAATAAGTGTGAACTTTTGAATGAGTTGTCATGCCATGTTTTATTTTGTGATTGCCATTCATGGTTAAAACGAATTCGGGTCCCAGTAGGTCAGTAAATCCTACTCGGACTAGTGTACACTTACGGACCGTGAGCTAGCGCAAGGTTGGCCGGTCTAGGGGTCGTGAGCTAGCGCCAGGTTGGCCGACCCAGTGATCGTGGAATGTGGCCACATTCCCGATTCACACAGCTTGACATGGTATATCATCAGAAAGTTAAAAGACTGTAGTCTATTTCAGAAAGAAATAACAGATTTTAGTGACCGGGACTTGTTTTCAGAAAAAAACCCCGCGTTCACTCAGCTTGGCAGACAATTAAAAGAAAAACAGTTTTCGGCATAAGCCACTGAGTATATCAAGTACTCAGCCCTGCATATTGTTTTCCTTAATGTGCAGGTTGATCGATCGAGGCAGAGGAGGTGTTGGGACTGAAGATAAAATAAAAGAAGGGTAGCTAGTGTAGTATGTCTCCATACATGTTATACTTGTCTTGGAACTCTTCCGCTGCATAGACCTAGCTTTGTCTCAGTAAAGACAATGTCCCACATTTCACTCTGATGTAATAACTTGCTGTCTTGATGACTTTTAGACAGTATTTCCTTAATTTCAGTAACTAGGATGATGTGTTGAGACAGTTTAGTATTGTTAGTCGCGAAATAGCTGCGCTTTCTTTGACTAGGAAGTTGTGGTCGTGACAGAGTGGTATCAGAGCACTTTTCTTTCGCTCTGACCCAAGAACCTTCTTTCTAAGCCTCAGTCCAGAACAGTAGCACTAGGCTAGGAAGTGAACAGAATGATCAGTACAAGATCCCAACACCTCAGCTCGACACGATCAACTGCACCAGAAACAGGGGTCGACGCCCGCTCGTCCAGAAAAGAGAATTTTGAAGAAAGAAAATATTTTTCCATTTTGAGAAAGAAAATGAAATTTTCTAAGTTTTTTTTTTTCAGAAAAAGAAAATAATTTTCACAGCCTTATGGGAACGAAAATGTTTATTTGAAATGCTTGCAAAATGCAACGTGATAGCTGATACTTTGCATAAGATATGCTTACTGTATCTGTGTTTATGAGCTTGACATGAATGAATAGATGTCATGGGGACTATGTATGTGAACCTAGAGTGCTTTAGAGAAGTACCTTAGGTGAGACATGCAGGATCAAGTATTGGCAGAATGAGAACTTGTTACCGCCTTCCACGGCGACGAGACCAACTGAACTCATCAATTAGGGAGAACCCCTAATTCCATAGAATTTCAAAAAAAAAAAATAAAAATAAAAATAAAAAAAATCAACAACGAACCAGAAAGTATCGTTGCAATATCAATAGACAGCAAAGAAAGGAAGTCCATTCCTTTGAGCATACAGATAGTACATATATAGATATGTGTGTATACCAGCCGGTTATGAGACATAGCCACAGACAAACCTAGTACGACCTCTTCGAGAGACAACGACTCAGCTCATACCATCTTTTACAGCTTTTCGCATACTTGTATATGCATACTTTCGGTTACGAGCCGTTTTGAGGGCTTTTCTTCTTTTATGTAGAGATGGCACGACAGCGTTTTACCCACCGACGCCCACTCCGGACAGGTGCTGATCCAGATGCGGTGGTACGTTACTACAGGACGTACCGGCGTTGCCACGGGGACACTCTCGCCGAATTCGTCGCCCATTATGGTAAGCTATGGGAGGAGGCGAATTGGCATGGGGTGAAACCCTACGAGGGCATCGTGAGACTGGTGGAGTTGTTCCCACCGGAGTGGCAGGGGTGGATGGCAACCACAGCCCAGTTGTACACTTCTTCGCGGCCTCCGACCTATGAGCCGATAGGAGACATGCCGGGCTTCTTGAGTGCAGTCTCGGCAGGGTGTTTCCACTTTGGGAACGGGCCCCCGCCAGACATGCAGGCCCCGGGGAGTGAGCGGTTCCGTAGCCTGCCACCTTTGGCCCTGATGCGGGCGGCAGACGGAGTGTTCGAGGAGGGACAGTCGTCCCGAGCTCCCGGCCGTCGCAGAGGTAGGGCAGAGATGGGAGATGTGTCGGGGTCCAGCGACGAGGTTGAGCAGTTAGAGAGCGGTATCGGGGGTGGAGAGAGTGAGGAGGATCCAGAGGAGGAGGATCCAGAGGAGGAGGATCCCGAGGAGGAGGATCCCGAGGAGGACATAGTAGGGGACGATGATGATGACGAGGAGCCGCAGATTGGCAGTCTCACGGACCAGATAGTGGGGGCCAACCCTCCACAGCCCCTCGAGCCACCACCAGAGATTCCTCCACCACCCAAGGAGCCATTTCCCGAGGAGTTGGAGCAGCCCCTCCACCCAATAGATGAGGCGTTCTACAAGGGGCTATACTACTACGCCAAGCATGTGGACAAGGATTTCGTCTTCGACCTCGACGTACCAGTGGCGCCTTGCATGGCCCCAGAGATCCCGCAGCCGGTCGTCGCCTCCGAGGGCGAGGAGGAGGTATGGTCACCTATAGAGATGCCCCTCCCTGGGACGAGCCACGACGACCCGATGTGGATCGACAGTGACTTGGAGTAGGGGTCGGTCAGGCGGGACATAGCCGTGCTAGCTTAGTAGATTAGTTTCCCTTTCTTTTGTAAGAACTGCAGTGATGTCATATGTAAAAGATATTAAGACCTCGTGAGAGGCAATTTGCCCACTTTATGATGAGTGCATATGATGTACCACTTTATGACTCCTATTTGATTTTGTTAAACATATGCATGAAAGAGAATGCATGGGTTGTGAAACGAATCCTAAGGAAGTATAAACTCTGTATTGATGAAAGTGAATAACTAGTACTGATATCGTGTTATAAACAGAATGCCTCCCAGAAGACAAGCAGGCAGGCCGAGAAGGTACGCGCAAGTACCAGAGCAGGTACCTAGGAGAGACCAGGCTGGGGGAGCAGGAGCACAACCGCCACCTCCTCCACCACCGCCTCCTGCAGTGCCGGAAGAGGCGAGTGGAAGAAACATTTCTCAAACAGAACCCACCTGTGTTCAATGGTCTGGGGAATCCTGCTGCAGCAGAGACCTGGGTGCGTGCGATCGAGCGCATCTTTGATTTTCTTCGGTGCACCGACAGAGAGCGACTCTCATGTGTGAAGTTTCAGCTGGTGGAGTCCGCCGACTTCTGGTGGGAAGCCAGGCGAAAAGTTATGACTCGTGAACAGTTGGAGCACCTGACCTGGGAGGAGTTTAAGAATGAGCTGTACGGCAAGTACATTCCCAAGAGCTACCGCAAGGCCAAAGAGGTGGAGTTTTACAGTTTGAAACAGGGAAAGATGACAGTGACCGAGTACGATAGGTTGTTCTGTGACATGTCACGCTATGCGCCTGAACTAGTAGACACGGACGAGAAAATGGCCGAAAAGTTTTGTACTGGCCTGAGATCGGAAATAAGAATGGCTCTGGCCAGTCATGGAGGTCTGTCTTATGTCGAGTCATTGGGCCGGGCCCTGGACATTGAGGCAGCTATGCCCAAAGAGAGGCCGACGACACATGTCACCACTGCTCCACCGCCGCCACAGCAGCGGTTCCCTCGAGAAAAGAGGAAATGGGAAGGAGACCGAGTCCCGACTGATGCTAAGAAACCATCGTTTGCCCCTAAGCCACAGCAGAACCGTTGGTACCAAACTGCCCCGACTCCAGCTGCGGAGCACGGAGCCCAGGCACCTCTATGTGCGAGATGCTCGAAGAGACATGACGGCGAGTGTAAGGCCGGGACTGGTGGATGTTTCCACTGCGGGCAGAAGGGACATTTTGCCAGAAACTGCCCGAGCAAGGCGACTGGAATGGGAGGACAGCGTCCGCAACTGCGGGTACTCCAGGTTGAACCAAGGAGAGAGAATGCGATGCTCCCTGCACCACGTCCTCAGCGACAGCTACGCCCGAGACTTCCCCCACAGGCAAGAGCCTTCGCACTGCAGCAGAAGCAGGCCAGGGCCGAGGAAGGGAAACGGGAGCAAGGCAATTTGGCAGGTATGGGAACTCTCCTCAACGTACCAATCGCTCTTTTGTTTGATACCGGTGCATCACACTCCTTTATATCAACATCTTGTGTGGATACTTTGAACTTGCCTACGGATGTGATGGAACATAGTATGAGGGTGTCCTCACCCGTAGGAGGCCTGATAGATATCACACGAACGTGCTCAAACATAAAATTTTCCATGGGAAACCTGAACCTAGTAGCTCATAACTTACATGTGATGTTGATGTGGAGCGTCGACATTATACTAGGAATGGATTGGTTAGCCGAGAACTACGCCACAATCCGTTGTAAGGAGAGACAGATAGCGCTACAATACCCTGGGACAGAACCCGTAATGTTTCATGGGATCTCCATGAGGAAACGAAAATCGATTATTTCTGCCCTGCAAGCAACAACCATGATGAGGAAAGGATGTCCTGCATACCTCGTCTTTTTGAACGAAGAAGAGAAAAAGGACAAGAAAATTGAGGACGTGGCAATAGTACGAGAATATCCTGATGTATTCCCAGAAAAGCTACCAGGCTTGCCACCAAACAGGCAATTGGAGTTCAGCATCGATCTGGAACAAGGATCAGCTCCAATATCAAAGGCGCCTTACAGAATGGCACCAAGGGAGTTAGAGGAACTCAAAATGCAATTACAGGAACTACTAGACCTGGGCTTCATTCGACCCAGTGTGTCGCCGTGGGGCGCACCAGTACTTTTTGTAAAGAAGAAAGATGGCACCTTAAGGATGTGTATCGACTATCGAGAGCTGAACAAAATAACCCTCAAGAACAAGTATCCTTTACCGAGAATCGACGACCTCTTCGATCAGCTGCAAGGAGCTGGAGTGTTCTCGAAGATGGATTTGAGATCGGGTTATCACCAGTTGAGAGTTCGACAAGACGATATACCAAAGACTGCGTTCCGCACCAGATATGGCCATTATGAATTTACGGTAATGCCTTTTGGGCTTACCAATGCTCCAGCTGTGTTCATGGACCTAATGAACCGCGTGTTCCACCCGTACCTGGACAAGTTCGTTCTGGTCTTCATAGATGATGTGCTCATCTATTCGAAGAACGAAAAGGAACACGAGGAACATTTGAGAGCCACCTTGGAAACGTTAAGAGCCGAGAAACTCTATGCTAAGTTCAGCAAGTGTGAGTTCTGGCTCAATGAAGTGAATTTCCTTGGACACATAGTGACAGCAGAAGGGATCCGAGTAGACCCCGCTAAAGTTGAAGTCGTGCAACGTTGGCAGTCACCAGCAACGCCCAATGAAATTCGAAGTTTCCTAGGACTGGCAGGATACTACCGAAGATTCATTGAGGGGTTTTCTAAAATAGCAAGGCCGATGACTCAACAACTCAAGAAAGGAGTTAAAGTCAACTGGACCCCAGAATGTGAAGCAAGTTTCCAATTGCTTAAGGAAAAGTTGACCACAGCGCCGGTGCTAGCCGTACCAGAGGCGGGAGTCGACTATGTGGTGTATACAGATGCATCGAAGGTCGGACTCGGGTGCGTGCTGATGCAGAGGGGGTAAGGTGATAGCATATGCGTCACGCCAATTGAGGCCGCACGAGTTGAACTATCCGACGCACGATCTGGAATTAGCAGGCAGTGGTCCATGCGCTGAAGATTTGGAGACATCACCTCTACGGAGTTCGGTGTGAGATCTTCACAGATCATAAGAGTCTCAAATACTTTTTCGAACAGAAGGATCTGAATATGAGACAGCGCAGATGGCTGGAATTAGTCAAAGACTACGACTGTGGTATAAACTACCACCCAGGCAAAGCCAATGTAGTAGCAGATGCTTTGAGCAGAAAGACAGCGCCTCAAGCAGCTGTTTTCCTCACACAAGAGGAATGAGCTTATCCGGGAATTCGCCAAGATGCGGCTGGAAATAGTAAGAGCCCCGGAGACAGTGGACAGCAGAATATCCACCTTGGTCATAGAACCAGATTTAAGAGCCAGAATTGTGGAAGCCCAGAGAAACGATGACGCTCTAGAAAAGATCCGTCTCAGAGTAAGGACGGGAAAAGGGGATTACCACCACGAAGAGGCGGATAATGCTCTCACTTTCAAAGGGAGATTATGCGTACCCAATAAGGAGACCCTCAGAAATGAGATCATGAGTGAAGCTCATGAGACACCCTATACTGCCCATCCTGGAAGTACGAAGATGTATCAGGACTTGAAGAAGCAATTTTGGTGGGATGGCATGAAGAGAAGCATAGCGTCATTTGTGGAAAAATGCATGGCTTGTCAGCAAGTGAAAGCTTTGCATCAACGACCCTACGGAAAGTTGCAGCCTCTCGAGATTCCAGAATGGAAATGGGAGCATTTATAGCAATGGATTTTGTGACAGGATTGCCAAAATCACAACGGGGAAACACGGCCATCTGGGTTGTAATCGATCGCCTCACCAAAAGTGCTCATTTCATACCAATTCGTATCACATACGGTTCAGACAAGTTGGCACAGATTTACGTGCGAGAAGATCGTACGTTTACATGGTGTCCCAGTAACGATCACCTCAGATCGAGATTCAAAATTTACTTCTAGATTTTGGATAAGCCTACAGCGAGAGTTAGGCACTCAGCTAAATTTCAGCACAGCGTTCCATCCACAGACGGACGGACAGTCCGAAAGGACGATCCAGACATTGAAGATATGTTAAGAGCTTTGTAGTGCTCGACCGTGGAGTGAGCTGGGAGTCAGTACTCCCACTTATAGAGTTCGCCTACAATAACAGTTACCAGGCAACTATTGACATGGCTCCATACGAGGCATTATATGGGAAAAAGTGCAGATCACCACTTTACTGGGATGAAGTTGGTGAGAGAAGGATTCTCGGACCGGACTCGGTAGAGGAAATGATAGAAATTGTCCGACAAATCCGAGGGAGAATCAAGGAAGCTCAAGATAGACAGAAATCCTATGCAGATGCTCGCAGAACGGATTTACAGTTTAAAGCAGGAGACAAGGTCTTCCTGAAAGTATCCCCATCAAAAGGGATAACCAGATTTGGCGTCAAGGGCAAGCTGAAACCGCGTTTTATCGGACCTTACGAGATCCTAGAAACAGTCGGCCCTGTGGCGTACAGATTAGCGCTTCCGCCAAGTTTCGGGAATGTTCATAATGTGTTCCATGTATCACAGTTGAGGAAGTACGTGTTTGACCCTAAACACATAGTGCACCAAGAAGAGATGGTGTTAGAACCAGATTTGAGCCTATGAAGAAAAGCCAGAAGCAATTCTGGACAGAAAAGTTAAAGAACCTGCGAAATAAAAATATTGTGACAGTGAAAGTCCTTTGGAAGCATCACGACCGCAGGGAGGCGACGTGGGAGCTCGAGGACCAGATGAAGGAGAAGTACCCACAGCTTTTTTGCCTAACCGAGACAAAATTTCGGGACGAAATTTTTGTTAAGGGGGGGGTAGAATGTAATAGCCGAGACTTAGATTTCTCGGGAGTTATGAAATAAAATACTAGAACTTTTATTGACAAATGAAAGAGTATTTTATTTCTTGAAAAAAAAAAGGGGGTACAAACTACAATTTTCAGAATCTCAAACTAAATTACAATCGTTGACAATGAAAATAAAAGTCGAGCTACACTACTACTTTTAGAAACCTTAAGGGCTACTGTGGCCTTCGTCATCGGGCCGTCTCGGCCCCAGGGTTTTTCCAAACGAGCCGGGAGGGCGAGGCCACGAGGGAAGACAGCCTCGTTGGCCAGTCGCAACTCCTGCCAAAGCGCACGAAAGAGAATTAGTTGCATGAATAGAGACTGTTGGTGGATTGTGATAGCTCGCCACCAAGCACGGCAGTTTCGGCACCGAGCTCCGGCAGTTCGCCACCAAGCACGGCAGTTCGGCACCGAGCTCCGGCAATTCGGCACCGAGCTCGGCAGTTCGCCACCAAGCACGGCAGTTCGGCACCGAGCTCCGGCAATTCGGCACCGAGCTCGGCAGTTCGCCACCAAGCACGGCAGTTCGGCACCGAGCTCGGCAACTCCGTGATCTGGAGAGAAAGATCAAACATGAAGAAGAGCTCGGCTGTTATGACAACTCGTTTCAACAGATGTTAGATCTCCTCAATCGTTTACAGAGACAACAAGAGAAGGTATTAAGAAAGGGAAGGGGAAACAATACCTTGCAGAAAGGCGAGTGGGCGTTGGACCGAAAGAAGCAAACTCCAGCCAGCAGGCTCCCCTCCAGCTAATACTCTGCCAAGCTGCAGGTAACAGCCCTTGCTTTCCCTACCCAGACCGGTTATAGTCCGGAAATCAGCCCCACAATGCCACCTCTAGTGTGCACCTGCAAAAGAAGACAAAATCCATGAATGAATCAGAGTACAAGGCAGCACAAAACTCCAAATCAGTTAAAGGATGCTGCAGGGATGGCAGCCAACATGGGGCAGCCTTAGGACTTATTCTTTCCAGCCAAACAACAAACCTAGCAGCTTTCAGTTATACTTCCCCTCTATATAAAGGAAAAACCACTCGGCCTCATTCTCCCTCAACACCACAAACAATCAATACAGTGAGCCAAGAGAGGGAGTGGCCGAAGCAACGGGTGGAAGTGAGGGAGACCAAGAGCCGAGTTACAGATAGCAGCCAAAATCAACACACAGCAGGTAATCTCCCAACAACTCAGTTGCATCATATAGCACACAAATAGCTAAAGCATGAGAACTAAGAGCACAGAAGCTCAAGAACATAGGAGCATGCTTTAGAATCCCACATCTTATCAGACCAGTAAGTGAAACTGAGGATTTAGAACTTAGGACGACAAAATAGTTGTTCCGCATCAAGTTTCGCAAATAAATCAAATAATAGGTGAGTGAGGGACTTAGCTTCGGGTGGGCTTGAGGGGCAACGAGAACTGAACTGCGACAAGGCAGCTGGAGCAAGCCGACGGTCCGGGAGAAGACCGCGTGGTCAGACGCCGTGCTGAGTGCACGACGACAGCAGCACGGTCAACCGCGGCCAGGCTCGACAGTGACATTCCTCTTGCCTGCTCTGATGGTGTTGAGAGGTAGCGACCTGACGAGAAACAGCGACAAACGGCGCGACCAGCGTCTCCACCACGAACAAGCAGCGACAATTACTTGCCGAGTCGGGTACAGAGGCCGCGGCGACGGGGTGTCGCGACAGCGGCGGTACGTCAGAGAGAGAGGGATCTCTGGGCCCCGATCAACCCTCGCCGGAGACGGAGGCAGTGGAGACGGCGTCCACTGGAGTAAAGGAAACGCGACGGAGGGGGGCTGTTCCCACCGAATCCGGCGGGTGCGAATCGCGGTCGACCCATGACGCAAAGGGTTCGAGCCAGCGGTGCTCCGACAGCCGAGCCGAGAGGCCCGTCGGCGATTCTCCGATTAGTGGACAGGAACAGTGGTTTCCCGATTAGGGATTTGATTTCCTCAGTTTGAGGATTTCTCCTTGATGAAGATGAAATGGGAGAAACATTAGACGGATGGGAGTATATCTTGGGCCTCAGCCTTAATCAAATAAGAAGAGAAGAGATGTAGAGATTGGGCCAGATTAAATAAATTCCCTAGCTGGACCCGGAATTTATTTGAAGCCCTTTTATCTTAGATTATCTCCAAGAGTTAATGGAATTAATTCCTTAAGCCACGGAAGAAAAGAACTTATAAGCCGTGAGTGAAATAAAAGCCAATGAATAATTAAGCGGACTTTAATAGTCACAGAAAGTATTTTAAAAATACTTAAGATAATCCGGGAATATATATATTATACCCGAACAGATCGGCCAGTTTCAGAATAAATTAAATCGCAGATTTAATTAAAGATTTAAGACTTCTAATTTTAGAAGGCAGAAATTAAAATAATGAGCACACGCTTAGGCATGCATTCATGCAAGATTGAATGATTACTCAAAGCCTAATTTAAGTACATTATTTTTTGAAAAGGGACGTCGTCGCTCGACGAGTAAATCTCAAGTCAGACAGTACCCGTTTGAAAGGGTTAAGCAAACGAGGTGGGCTTTTCTATCCTACATTATGTGTGGGCTTCTTTCCTTTTTATTTACAGAACTCTATGAGAATAAGTGTGAACTTTTGAATGAGTTGTCATGCCATGTTTTATTTTGTGATTGCCATTCATGGATAAAACGAATTCGGGTCCCAGTAGGTCAGTAAATCCTACTCGGACTTGTGTACACTTACGGACCGTGAGCTAGCGCAAGGTTGGCCGGTCTAGGGGTCGTGAGCTAGCGCCAGGTTGGCCGACCCAGTGATCGTGGAATGTGGCCACATTCCCGATTCACACAGCTTGACATGGTATATATCATCAGAAAGTTAAAAGACTGTAGTCTATTTCAGAAAGAAATAACAGATTTTAGTGACCGGGACTTGTTTTCAGAAAAAACAACCCCGCGTTCACTCAGCTTGGCAGACAATTAAAAGAAAACAGTTTTCGGCATAAGCCACTGAGTATATCAAGTACTCAGCCCCTGCATATTGTTTTTCCTTAATGTGCAGGTTGATCGATCGAGGCAGAGGAGGGGTTGGGACTGCAGATAAAATAAAAGAAGGGTAGCTAGTGTAGTATGTCTCCATACATGTTATACTTGTCTTGGAACTCTTCGCTGCATAGACCTAGCTTTGTCTCAGTAAAGACAATGTCCCCACATTTCACTCTGATGTAATAACTTGCTGTCTTGATGACTTTTAGACAGTATTTCCTTAATTTCAGTAACTAGGATGATGTGTTGAGACAGTTTAGTATTGTTAGTCGCGAAATAGCTGCGCTTTCTTTGACTAGGAAGTTGTGGTCGTGACAGGTGGTATCAGAGCACTTTCTTTCGCTCTGACCCAAGAACCTTCTTTCTAAGCCTCAGTCCAGAACAGTAGCACTAGGCTCGGAAGTGAACAGAATGATCAGTACAAGATCCCAACACCTCAGCTCGACACGATCAACGCAACCAGAAACAGGGGTCGACGCCCGCGTCCAGAAAAGAGAATTTTGAAGAAAGGAAAATATTTTTCCATTTGAGAAAGAAAATGAAATTTTCTAAGTTTTTTTTTTCAGAAAAAGAAAATAATTTTCACAGCCTTATGGGAACGAAAATGTTTATTTGAAATGCTTGCAAATGCAACGTGATAGCTGCTGATACTTTGCATAAGATATGCTTACTGTATCTGTGGTTTATGAGCTTGACATGAATGAATAGATGTCATGGGGACTATGTATGTGAACCTAGAGTGCTTTAGAGAAGTACCTTAGGTGAGACATGCAGGATCAAGTTATTGGCAGAATGAGAACTGTTACGCCTTCCACGGCGACGAGACCAACTGAACTCATCAATTAGGGAGAACCCCTAATTCCATAGAATTTCAAAAAAAAAAAAATAAAAATAAAATAAAAAAAATCAACAACGAACCAGAAAGTATCGTTGCAATATCAAAGACAGCAAAGAAAGGAAGTCCATTCCTTTGAGCATACAGATAGTACATATATAGATATGTGTGTATACCAGCCGGTTATGAGACATAGCCACAGACAAACCTAGTACGACCTCTTCGAGAGACAACGACTCAGCTCATACCATCTTTTACAGCTTTTTCGCATACTTGTATATGCATACTTTCGGTTACGAGCCGTTTTGAGGGCTTTTCTTCTTTATGTAGAGATGGCACTGACAGCGTTTTACCCCACCGACGCCCACTCCGGACAGGTGCTTGATCCAGATGCGGTGGTACGTTACTACAGACGTACCGGCGTTGCCACGGGGACACTCTCGCCGAATTCGTCGCCCATTATGGTAAGCTATGGGAGGAGGCGAATTGGCATGGGGTGAAACCCTACGAGGGCATCGTGAGACTGGTGGAGTTTGTTCCCACCGGAAGTGGCAGGGGTGGATGGCAACCACAGCCCAGTTGTACACTTCTTCGCGGCCTCCGACCTATGAGCCGATAGGAGACATGCCGGGCTTCTTGAGTGCAGTCTCGGCAGGGTGTTTCACTTTGGGAACGGGCCCCCGCCAGACATGCAGGCCCCGGGGAGTGAGCGGTTCCGTAGCCTGCCACCTTTGGCCCTGATGCGGGCGGCAGACGGAGTGTTCGAGGAGGGACAGTCGTCCCGAGCTCCCGGGCCGTCGCAGAGGTAGGGCAGAGATGGGAGATGTGTCGGGGTCCAGCGACGAGGTTGAGCAGTTAGAGAGCGGTATCGGGGGTGGAGAGAGTGAGGAGGATCCAGAGGAGGAGGATCCAGAGGAGGAGGATCCCGAGGAGGAGGATCCGAGGAGGACATAGTAGGGGACGATGATGATGACGAGGGGAGCCGCAGATTGGCAGTCTCACGGACCAGATAGTGGGGGCCAACCCTCCACAAGCCCCTCGAGCCACCACCAGAGATTCCTCCACCAACCCAAGGAGCCATTTCCGAGGAGTTGGAGCAGCCCCTCCACCCAATAGATGAGGCGTTCTACAAGGGGCTATACTACTACGCCAAGCATGTGGACAAGGATTTCGTCTTCGACCTCGACGTACCAGTGGCGCCTTGCATGGCCCCAGAGATCCCGCAGCCGGTCGTCGCCTCCGAGGGCGAGGAGGAGGTAATGGTCACCTATAGAGAGTGCCCCTCCCTGGGACGAGCCACGACGACCCGATGTGGATCGACAGTGACTTGGAGTAGGGGTCGTAGGCGGGACATAGCCGTGCTAGCTTAGTAGATTAGTTTCCCTTTCTTTTGTAAGAACTGCAGTGATGTCATATGTAAAAGATATTAAGACCTCGTGAGAGGCAATTTGCCCACTTTATGATGAGTGCATATGATGTACCACTTTATGACTCCTATTTGATTTGTTAAACATATGCATGAAAGAGAATGCATGGGTTGTGAAACGAATCCTAAGGAAGTATAAACTCTGTATTGATGAAAGTGAATAACTAGTACTGATATCGTGTTATAACAGAATGCCTCCCAGAAGACAAGCAGGCAGGCCGAGAAGGTACGCGCAAGTACCAGAGCAGGTACCCTAGGAGAGACCAGGCTGGGGGAGCAGGAGCACAACCGCCACCATCCTCCACCACCTGCCTCCTGCAGTGCCGGAGAGGCGAGTGGAAGAAACATTTCTCAAACAGAACCCACCTGTGTTCAATGGTCTGGGGAATCCTGCTGCAGCAGAGACCTGGGTGCGTGCGATCGAGCGCATCTTTGATTTCTTCTTCGGTGCACCGACAGAGAGCGACTCTCATGTGTGAAGTTTCAGCTGGTGGAGTCCGCCGACTTCTGGTGGGAAGCCAGGCGAAAAGTTATGACTCGTGAACAGTTGGAGCACCTGACCTGGGAGGAGTTTAAGAATGAGCTGTACGGCAAGTACATTCCCAAGAGCTACCGCAAGGCCAAAGAGGTGGAGTTTTACAGTTTGAAACAGGGAAAGATGACAGTGACCGAGTACGATAGGTTGTTCTGTGACATGTCACGCTATGCGCCTGAACTAGTAGACACGGACGAGAAAATGGCCGAAAAGTTTTGTACTGGCCTGAGATCGGAAATAAGAATGGCTCTGGCCAGTCATGGAGGTCTGTCTTATGTCGAGTCATTGGGCCGGGCCCTGGACATTGAGGCAGCTATGCCCAAAGAGAGGCCGACGACACATGTCACCACTGCTCCACCGCCGCCACAGCAGCGGTTCCCTCGAGAAAAGAGGAAATGGGAAGGAGACCGAGTCCCGACTGATGCTAAGAAACCATCGTTTGCCCCTAAGCCACAGCAGAACCGTTGGTACCAAACTGCCCCCGACTCCAGCTGCGGAGCACGGAGCCCAGGCACCTCTATGTGCGAGATGCTCGAAGGACATGACGGCGAGTGTAAGGCCGGGACTGGTGGATGTTTCCACTGCGGGCAGAAGGGACATTTTGCCAGAGAACTGCCCGAGCAAGGCGACTGGAATGGGGAGGACAGCGTCCGCAACTGCGGGTACTCCAGGTTGAACCAAGGAGAGAGAATGCGATGCTCCCTGCACCACGTCCTCAGCGACAGCTACGCCCGAGACTTCCCCCACAGGCAAGAGCCTTCGCACTGCAGCAGAAGCAGGCCAGGGCCGAGGAAGGGAAACGGGAGCAAGGCAATTTGGCAGGTATGGGAACTCTCCTCAACGTACCAATCGCTCTTTTGTTTGATACCGGTGCATCACACTCCTTTATATCAACATCTTGTGTGGATACTTTGAACTTGCCTACGGATGTGATGGAACATAGTATGAGGTGTCCTCACCCGTAGGAGGCCTGATAGATATCACACGAACGTGCTCAAACATAAAATTTTCCATGGGAAACCTGAACCTAGTAGCTCATAACTTACATGTGATGTTGATGTGGAGCGTCGACATTATACTAGGAATGGATTGGTTAGCCGAGAACTACGCCACAATCCGTTGTAAGGAGAGACAGATAGCGCTACAATACCCTGGGACAGAACCCGTAATGTTTCATGGGATCTCCATGAGGAAACGAAAATCGATTATTTCTTCTGCCCTGCAAGCAACAACCATGATGAGGAAAGGATGTCCTGCATACCTCGTCTTTTGAACGAAGAAGAGAAAAAGGACAAGAAAATTGAGGACGTGGCAATAGTACGAGAATATCCTGATGTATTCCCAGAAAAGCTACCAGGCTTGCCACCAAACAGGCAATTGGAGTTCAGCATCGATCTGGAACAAGGATCAGCTCCAATATCAAAGGCGCCTTACAGAATGGCACCAAGGGAGTTAGAGGAACTCAAAATGCAATTACAGGAACTACTAGACCTGGGCTTCATTCGACCCAGTGTGTCGCCGTGGGGCGCACCAGTACTTTTTGTAAAGAAGAAAGATGGCACCTTAAGGATGTGTATCGACTATCGAGAGCTGAACAAAATAACCCTCAAGAACAAGTATCCTTTACCGAGAATCGACGACCTCTTCGATCAGCTGCAAGGAGCTGGAGTGTTCTCGAAGATGGATTTGAGATCGGGTTATCACCAGTTGAGAGTTCGACAAGACGATATACCAAAGACTGCGTTCCGCACCAGATATGGCCATTATGAATTACGGTAATGCCTTTTGGGCTTACCAATGCTCCAGCTGTGTTCATGGACCTAATGAACCGCGTGTTCCACCCGTACCTGGACAAGTTCGTTCTGGTCTTCATAGATGATGTGCTCATCTATTCGAAGAACGAAAAGGAACACGAGGAACATTTGAGAGCCACCTTGGAAACGTTAAGAGCCGAGAAACTCTATGCTAAGTTCAGCAAGTGTGAGTTCTGGCTCAATGAAGTGAATTTCCTTGGACACATAGTGACAGCAGAAGGGATCCGAGTAGACCCCGCTAAAGTTGAAGTCGTGCAACGTTGGCAGTCACCAGCAACGCCCAATGAAATTCGAAGTTTCCTAGGACTAGCAGGATACTACCGAAGATTCATTGAGGGGTTTTCTAAAATAGCAAGGCCGATGACTCAACAACTCAAGAAGGAGTTAAAGTCAACTGGACCCCAGAATGTGAAGCAAGTTTCCAATTGCTTAAGGAAAAGTTGACCACAGCGCCGGTGCTAGCCGTACCAGAGGCGGGAGTCGACTATGTGGTGTATACAGATGCATCGAAGGTCGGACTCGGGTGCGTGCTGATGCAGAGGGGTAAGGTGATAGCATATGCGTCACGCCAATTGAGGCCGCACGAGTTGAACTATCCGACGCACGATCTGGAATTAGCAGCAGTGGTCCATGCGCTGAAGATTTGGAGACATCACCTCTACGGAGTTCGGTGTGAGATCTTCACAGATCATAAGAGTCTCAAATACTTTTTCGAACAGAAGGATCTGAATATGAGACAGCGCAGATGGCTGGAATTAGTCAAAGACTACGACTGTGGTATAAACTACCACCCAGGCAAAGCCAATGTAGTAGCAGATGCTTTGAGCAGAAAGACAGCGCCTCAAGCAGCTGTTTTCCTCACACAAGAGGAAGAGCTTATCCGGGAATTCGCCAAGATGCGGCTGGAAATAGTAAGAGCCCCGGAGACAGTGGACAGCAGAATATCCACCTTGGTCATAGAACCAGATTTAAGAGCCAGAATTGTGGAAGCCCAGAGAAACGATGACGCTCTAGAAAAGATCCGTCTCAGAGTAAGGACGGGAAAAGGGGATTACCACCACGAAGAGGCGGATAATGCTCTCACTTTCAAAGGGAGATTATGCGTACCCAATAAGGAGACCCTCAGAAATGAGATCATGAGTGAAGCTCATGAGACACCCTATACTGCCCATCCTGGAAGTACGAAGATGTATCAGGACTTGAAGAAGCAATTTTGGTGGGATGGCATGAAGAGAAGCATAGCGTCATTTGTGGAAAAATGCCTGGCTTGTCAGCAAGTGAAAGCTTTGCATCAACGACCCTACGGAAAGTTGCAGCCTCTCGAGATTCCAGAATGGAAATGGGAGCATATAGCAATGGATTTTGTGACAGGATTGCCAAAATCACAACGGGGAAACACGGCCATCTGGGTTGTAATCGATCGCCTCACCAAAAGTGCTCATTTCATACCAATTCGTATCACATACGGTTCAGACAAGTTGGCACAGATTTACGTGCGAGAGATCGTACGTTTACATGGTGTCCCAGTAACGATCACCTCAGATCGAGATTCAAAATTTACTTCTAGATTTTGGATAAGCCTACAGCGAGAGTTAGGCACTCAGCTGAATTTCAGCACAGCGTTCCATCCACAGACGGACGGACAGTCCGAAAGGACGATCCAGACATTGGAAGATATGTTAAGAGCTGTAGTGCTCGACCGTGGAGTGAGCTGGGAGTCAGTACTCCCACTTATAGAGTTCGCCTACAATAACAGTTACCAGGCAACTATTGACATGGCTCCATACGAGGCATTATATGGGAAAAAGTGCAGATCACCACTTTACTGGGATGAAGTTGGTGAGAGAAGGATTCTCGGACCGGACTCGGTAGAGGAAATGATAGAAATTGTCCGACAAATCCGAGGGAGAATCAAGGAAGCTCAAGATAGACAGAAATCCTATGCAGATGCTCGCAGAACGGATTTACAGTTTAAAGCAGGAGACAAGGTCTTCCTGAAAGTATCCCCATCAAAAGGGATAACCAGATTTGGCGTCAAGGGCAAGCTGAAACCGCGTTTTATCGGACCTTACGAGATCCTAGAAACAGTCGGCCCTGTGGCGTACAGATTAGCGCTTCCGCCAAGTTTCGGGAATGTTCATAATGTGTTCCATGTATCACAGTTGAGGAAGTACGTGTTTGACCCTAAACACATAGTGCACCAAGAAGAGATGGTGTTAGAACCAGATTTGAGCTATGAAGAAAAGCCAGAAGCAATTCTGGACAGAAAAGTTAAAGAACTGCGAAATAAAAATATTGTGACAGTGAAAGTCCTTTGGAAGCATCACGACCGCAGGGAGGCGACGTGGGAGCTCGAGGACCAGATGAAGGAGAAGTACCCACAGCTTTTTGCCTAACCGAGACAAAATTTCGGGACGAAATTTTTGTTAAGGGGGGTAGAATGTAATAGCCGAGACTTAGATTTCTCGGGAGTTATGAAATAAAATACTAGAACTTTTATTGACAAATGAAAGAGTATTTTTATTTCTTGAAAAAAAAAGGGGGTACAAACTACAATTTTCAGAATCTCAAACTAAATTACAATCGTTGACAATGAAAATAAAAGTCGAGCTACACTACTACTTTTAGAAAACCTTAAGGGCTACTGTGGCCTTCGTCATCGGGCCGTCTCGGCCCCAGGGTTTTTCCAAACGAGCCGGGAGGGCGAGGCCACGAGGGAAGACAGCCTCGTTGGCCAGTCGCAACTCCTGCCAAAGCGCACGAAAGAGAATTAGTTGCATGAATAGAGACTGTTGGTGGATTGTGATAGCTCGCCACCAAGCACGGCAGTTCGGCACCGAGCTCCGGCAGTTCGCCACCAAGCACGGCAGTTCGGCACCGAGCTCCGGCAATTCGGCACCGAGCTCGGCAGTTCGCCACCAAGCACGGCAGTTCGGCACCGAGCTCCGGCAATTCGGCACCGAGCTCGGCAGTTCGCCACCAAGCACGGCAGTTCGGCACCGAGCTCGGCAACTCCGTGATCTGGAGAGAAAGATCAAAACATGAAGAAGAGCTCGGCTGTTATGACAACTCGTTTCAACAGATGTTAGATCTCCTCAATCGTTTACAGAGACAACAAGAGAAGTGTATTAAGAAAGGGAAGGGGAAACAATACCTTGCAGAAAGGCGAGTGGGCGTTGGACCGAAAGAAGCAAACTCCAGCCAGCAGGCTCCCCTCCAGCTAATACTCTGCCAAGCTGCAGGTAACAGCCCTTGCTTTCCCTACCCAGACCGGTTATAGTCCGGAAATCAGCCCCACAATGCCACCTCTAGTGTGCACCTGCAAAAGAAGACAAAATCCATGAATGAATCAGAGTACAAGGCAGCACAAAACTCCAAATCAGTTAAAGGATGCTGCAGGGATGGCAGCCAACATGGGGCAGCCTTAGGACTTATTCTTTCCAGCCAAACAACAAACCTAGCAGCTTTCAGTTATACTTCCCCTCTATATAAAGGAAAAACCACTCGGCCTCATTCTCCCTCAACACCACAAACAATCAATACAGTGAGCCAAGAGAGGGAGTGGCCGAAGCAACGGGTGGAAGTGAGGGAGACCAAGAGCCGAGTTACAGATAGCAGCCAAAATCAACACACAGCAGGTAATCTCCCAACAACTCAGTTGCATCATATAGCACACAAATAGCTAAAGCATGAGAACTAAGAGCACAGAAGCTCAAGAACATAGGAGCATGCTTTAGAATCCCACATCTTATCAGACCAGTAAGTGAAACTGAGGATTTAGAACTTAGGACGACAAAATAGTCGTTCCGCAGTCAAGTTTCGCAAATAAATCAAATAATAGGTGAGTGAGGGACTTAGCTTCGGGTGGGCTTGAGGGGCAACGAGAACTGAACTGCGACAAGGCAGCTGGAGCAAGCCGACGGTCCGGGAGAAGACCGCGTGGTCAGACGCCGTGCTGAGTGCACGACGACAGCAGCACGGTCAACCGCGGCCAGGCTCGACAGTGACATTCCTCTTGCCTGCTCTGATGGTGTTGAGAGGTAGCGACCTGACGAGAAACAGCGACAAACGGCGCGACCAGCGTCTCCACCACGAACAAGCAGCGACAATTACTTGCCGAGTCGGGTACAGAGGCCGCGGCGACGGGGTGTCGCGACAGCGGCGGTACGTCAGAGAGAGAGGGATCTCTGGGCCCCGATCAACCCTCGCCGGAGACGGAGGCAGTGGAGACGGCGTCCACTGGAGTAAAGGAAACGCGACGGAGGGGGGCTGTTCCCACCGAATCCGGCGGGTGCGAATCGCGGTCGACCCATGACGCAAAGGGTTCGAGCCAGCGGTGCTCCGACAGCCGAGCCGAGAGGCCCGTCGGCGATTCTCCGATTAGTGGACAGGAACAGTGGTTTCCCGATTAGGGATTTGATTTCCTCAGTTTGAGGATTTCTCCTTGATGAAGATGAAATGGGAGAAACATTAGACGGATGGGAGTATATCTTGGGCCTCAGCCTTAATCAAATAAAAGAGAAGAGATGTAGAGATTGGGCCAGATTAAATAAATTCCCTAGCTGGACCCGGAATTTATTTGAAGCCCTTTTATCTTAGATTATCTCCAAGAGTTAATGGAATTAATTCCTTAAGCCACGGAAGAAAAGAACTTATAAGCCGTGAGTGAAATAAAAGCCAATGAATAATTAAGCGGACTTTAATAGTCACAGAAAGTATTTTTAAAAATACTTAAGATAATCCGGGAATATATATATTATACCCGAACAGATCGGCCAGTTTCAGAATAAATTAAATCGCAGATTTAATTAAAGATTTAAGACTTCTAATTTTAGAAGGCAGAAATTAAAATAATGAGCACACGCTTAGGCATGCATTCATGCAAGATTGAATGATTACTCAAAGCCTAATTTAAGTACATTATTTTTTGAAAAGGGACGTCGTCGCTCGACGAGTAAATCTCAAGTCAGACAGTACCCGTTTGAAAGGGTTAAGCAAACGAGGTGGGCTTTTCTATCCTACATTATGTGTGGGCTTCTTTCCTTTTTATTTACAGAACTCTATGAGAATAAGTGTGAACTTTTGAATGAGTTGTCATGCCATGTTTTATTTTGTGATTGCCATTCATGGTTAAAACGAATTCGGGTCCCAGTAGGTCAGTAAATCCTACTCGGACTAGTGTACACTTACGGACCGTGAGCTAGCGCAAGGTTGGCCGGTCTAGGGGTCGTGAGCTAGCGCCAGGTTGGCCGACCCAGTGATCGTGGAATGTGGCCACATTCCCGATTCACACAGCTTGACATGGTATATCATCAGAAAGTTAAAAGACTGCAGTCTATTTCAGAAAGAAATAACAGATTTTAGTGACCGGGACTTGTTTTCAGAAAAAAACCCCGCGTTCACTCAGCTTGGCAGACAATTAAAAGAAAAACAGTTTTCGGCATAAGCCACTGAGTATATCAAGTACTCAGCCCTGCATATTGTTTTCCTTAATGTGCAGGTTGATCGATCGAGGCAGAGGAGGTGTTGGGACTGAAGATAAAATAAAAGAAGGGTAGCTAGTGTAGTATGTCTCCATACATGTTATACTTGTCTTGGAACTCTTCCGCTGCATAGACCTAGCTTTGTCTCAGTAAAGACAATGTCCCACATTTCACTCTGATGTAATAACTTGCTGTCTTGATGACTTTTAGACAGTATTTCCTTAATTTCAGTAACTAGGATGATGTGTTGAGACAGTTTAGTATTGTTAGTCGCGAAATAGCTGCGCTTTCTTTGACTAGGAAGTTGTGGTCGTGACATCCACGATTCTCTCCCTTTACGCTCAATCCATCAGCCAGAGCGTATGCTCCTGTTCCCCTCTTTTGATTTGATAAACCCTAATTTGGTGGATATGCGCAATTGATTTTGAAATTGCTAATTACAGGTGTTGTCGTCGTCGATGGAGGTGGGGGTTGTGCCGGAGGCGACGGAGAGCTTGGGGAAGAGCGAGAGCGTGGCGGTGCTGGGAATGGATAGAGAGGCAAGGGTGCTGAGGTACAGAGAGAAGAGGAAGAACAGAAAGTTCGATAAGACGATTCGATACGCGTCGAGGAAAGCGTACGCGGAGACGAGGCCGAGAATTAAAGGGAGATTCGCGAAGCGGTCTGAGCTGGAGGTGGAGTCGCTCCTCGGCGGCGACACTGCGTCATACGGCGTCGTTCCGAGCTTCTAGTGAGATCCAATGATATTGCCTAGGGTTTAATCAAATTTTGGGCTCTAACATTTGACGATGATGATGATTAATACGTCGTCGTCGTGGTAAATATTGTAAGGTTACTTGTTCTCGATTTTGTACTATCGTTTTCCATTTCCTACTTTTGTATAATATAAATTGTATTTACTCCACTTTATTTGCAGATTTAAATTCGTTCTTTGTGCATCTATGTTTCCAAAAGCTATTGTACTACTAATTACAACCTCATAATTCACTCAAAATATATGTACTGTACTCAATAATACAATTTTTATAGACTTGCCGGAAAAATAATTACAGTACTGTACAACCTAAGGAATGATAAAATCAAACCCTAGGTTTTCCCAAAGGGTTTAACAAGCCTAGGGGCTAGGGTGTAGTATGTTCTAAGTCTAAAAAATGTTGTCCAAATACACGAGTTGCAGTAGTTCGTCTGAGGTTGCAAATAATGTATATTTTGTATAGTATAATGCGTAGTTTAGATTCTATAATGCATTCTTTGTGATATGTAATGAACATTTATCCTGACCCGTTTAATTTAAGTTGTGCCATGTGTCGTTGTTTGGCGAACGTTTCTTATTTTCCCTAAGGGTTTGATAAGCCTAGGGGCTAGGGTGTAGTATACTCTAAGTCTAAAAAACGTTTTCCAAATACACGAGCTGCAGTAATTCGTCTCGGGTTGCACATAATGTATATTTTGTATAGTATAATGCGTAGTTTAGGTTCTGTAATGCATTCTTTGTGATATGTAATGAACATTTATCCTGACCATTTAATTTAAGTTGTGACGTGTGTCGTTGTTTGGCGAACGTTTCTTGTTTTCCCTAAGGGTTTGACAAGCCTAGGGGCTAGGGTGTAGTATGTTCTAAGTCTTAAAAACGTTGTCCAAATACACGAGCTGGAGTAATTCGTTTGGGTTTCCACATGCATAACGCGTAGGTATATTTTAAAACAGATATACATAATGTACATATTGTGTAGTATAATGCGTAGTTTAGTTTCTGTAATGCATTATTTGTGGTATGTAATGAACATTTATCCTTACCCGTTTAATTTAGGTTGTGCCGTGTTTTGATGTTTTACGTACATTTCTTGTTTTCCCTAAGGGTTTCACAAGCCTAGGGGCTAGGATGTAGTATGATCAAAGTCTAAAAAACGTTGTCTAAATACACAAGCTGCAGTAATTCGTCTGGGGTTGCACATGCATAGCGCGTAGGCATTTTTAAAAACAGATATAAATAATGTACATATTATGTAGTGTAATGCGTAGTTTCAGTTTCTGTAATGCATTATTTGTGATATGTAATGAACATTTATTCTGTCTCGTTTCATTTAAGTTGTGTCGTGTTTCGATATTTAGCGCACGTTTTTTGTTTTCCCTAAGGGTTTAACAAGCCCATAGGCTAGGGTGTAGTATGTTATAAGTCTAAAAAATGTTGTATAAATACACGAGCTGCAGTAATTCATCTCGGGTTGCACATGCATAGCGCGTAGGTATTTTTTAAAACAGATATACATAATGGACATTTTAGTGTAGTATAATGCGTAGTTTAGTTTCTGTAATGCATTTTTTGTGATATGTAATGAACATTTATCCTGGCCCGTTTAATTTCAGTTGTGCCATGTTTCGATGTTTGGCGCATGTTTCTTGTTTTCCCTAGGGGTTTAACAAGCCTAGGGGCTAGGGTCTAGTATGTACAACAGCAACCATGTGATGCATAAAACAGGAAAAATAATGCATTGAAATAGCCAAATAATGTATAAAATCACTCAAATAATGAACATACAAATATTGCATTCATTCTTAGACTCGTGTACAACAACAGTCTTATGATGCATAAAACAAGATAAATAATTCATAGAAATAGCTAAATAATGTACAAATATTGCATTCACTCTTATACTCATGTACAAGTTCCGTGACGGCTTCCTTCTTCCGTGGAGTTAAACTCTTTATACAATTCAGAAACTTTGTAGGGGTTCGTCGACAATACAGATGGTCGACGTTCCTACCCCTTGGTTTCCTATCCTCCGTCTCTTCCGGAGCTGTACTAGTCCCGGCCTCTGATAAGCGCTCCCTGAATTTATGGTTAATTCCTACTGGCAGTATATCATCAACCGCCTCGTCGATGTCCAATCTTAGCTACTTTCATGTTGTACAACATACAAAATAATAACATACAATTAGTTACATAATTTACAGACTGGATAAAATAATGTGGACAGTTATACTGCATTCACTTATACACCATTGTACAGAAGCGTCAAAATAATGCCTAAAAACTGATACATAATGCATTTAATAATCAAATAATGTTCAGAATAAATAAACAAATGCACCATGAATATTGCAATCACCCATTGTCCTATGTCCAACAACAGTCACATAAAGCATAAACCATGATAAATAATGCACTAAAATAACTAAATAATATACAGATCCGGCCAAGTAATGACCATACAAATATTCAATTCACTCTTTGACTCATGTACAACAGCAATCACATGATGCATAAAATAGGATAAATAATGCATTCAAATAGCCAAATAATGAACAGAATCACTCAAGTAATGAACATATAAATATTGTACTCACTCTTAAACTCGTGTACAACAGCAGTCAAATGATGCATAAAACAGGATATATAATGCATAGAAATAACTACATAATGTACAGATTCGATCAAGTAATGAACATACAAATATTGCATTCACTCTTTGACCCATGTACAAGATTACGGAATATGACATTCACCTATTCACCCATGTACACAAACATTCACATAATACCCAATACTTGATAAATAATGTAAACTATTAGCTAAATAATGTCCAGATTCAATAAAATACTGCACACAGAAATATTGCATTCACTCATTCACTCATGTACACAAGCAGTCAAATAATACCTATTAATTGATAAATAATGAATACTAATAGTTAAATAATGTATAGATTCAATCAAATAATGCGCATAGGAATATTGCATTCACCTAATCACTCGTATACACAATCAGTCAAATAATGGATAATAATTGACGAATACTGTGTAAACAGTGACTAATAATGTACCCAATCAATCAAGTAATGAACATATAAATATTGTATTCACTCTTAAACTCATGTACAACAGCAGTCAAATGATGCATAAAACAGGATTGCAATATTTACATCAATACCAGGAATTCTACATGCAAATGAAATAGATCCCTCACCTTCCTGCCGGCGTTGGTTGAGATCTTGAAGGGTAGTGTTTTGCGTGAGGTGGCTCTGCAAAATCCCTCAACATCAGTTATATTAATGCACACAATCATGCAAATAATGTACAAACTCGACTACATACTATTCTCAGTGACCACCACCAGCAGATATAGAATTCATCTGACGATGCATATAATGAATTTAGACAGACAGATAATGCATATGTATTAACAAATAAGGCACTCCCACATATATTACCGGTACTTTTTTACAATTAAAAACACCATTTAAATGATGCATAATACAAGATATTTTTATGCATAAAACAATCAAATGATGTGCAGATCCAAAAGCGTAAATATTCACTACTACAGCATATTTTGTGACACTAATGTCCACTGACATACAAACAATGGAAACATCAAGTATATTAATGCACACAATCATTAAAATAATGTACAAAATCGACTAAATCATCTAGGATCAAAATTAAAATATGTGAAGCAGAAAAACAGAGCAACTAATCGAACAGAAACTCACCCTTCTTATGTGTTTGTTGTGAGTTGGTAGGTCTACCTCTTTTAGACATAATTAAATCTGCGAGTAACAGCAAACAATCAAAAAACTACAAGATTTTAACAACAAATAGTCTAGGATTTGATGGTAATCGGTTGAATCTTGGTGTGGGCGATTTATTTCGGCCGGCGCTTGTTGAAAATCGACTGTGTTAACAAATGCGCGCCAATGGGGGTAATCGGTTGAATCGTGGTGTGGGTGGTGTATTACGGTCAAAAACACGGACACACTTGTAACAACTCGTAGATTGAATCAGTCCAATAATAATCGAAAAACCCTACCTCCAGAAGCAAACGCGGTGATATCTTTTTGAGAACAGCAACAGAGCACTCGTTGAATTTCAGAATGAACGGCGAGCCCTTGAGTGGTGGCGGCTAGGGTTTTACTATCGGTGGGAAATTGAGAACGGAGCGGGAGAGAGCAGCGGAATTTGATTCGGCGTTGCGTAGATGGAAAGTAGTGTGTGAATCCCGCTTAAATCTCACCCAACACGTTTGCGTTTTTTTAGAACATAAAATTACTAATTAACCCTCATAATGAACGAAAATCACTAAATAATGAAGTACGGGATGGTTAAGAAGGATTGTAATCTGGATCGTCCATCCTCCAGATCGGACGCTCCAAATCGAGAAGCAACTTAAATCTAATGCACGAAAAGGACTTTAACATGACCCTATATATATATATATATATATATATATATATATATATTCATTGTCATGATTTTGATATTTTAAATACTATAATTTGTATATTAATTATGTATTGGTCCTATAATTACAAATTTTGGTCATATTTTGATATTTTCTATGAACTTTAAAATTAGTCAAAAATATTATAAACTTTACGTTCCATTTGTTATATTTCCCAGGGTAGGTTCCTGGCTTTCTACATGAATTTTTATCCTACTTGTCACAAGCTTAAAAGTTTCTAAAATAGTATAAACGTATCACTATTGCCCACGTAGAACAAGTTTTTACCGAAAATACTTAATTTGGTTGGTTTGGGATACACCAATTGAATGCAAAATTTGTGGAAACTACCAGAATTTGACCAAAATTTATGATTTTAAAGACTAGTATCGCTTAGTATTGATTCTACTTCATTATTAAACTACTTTGTATATATTTCTTTCTTAAATTGTTAACTTACTAACTTATCAACGCAGTGTATAAAAAATGTCAACACGATCACATTAAAATGTCAACACAAATTTGTGTTGACACTTTTAGCACATTGTATTGATGAGTTAGCAGAGTTAGCAACTTAGGAAAGTTAGCAACAGATCACACCCCTATATTTATATATTTGTAGTTGCTTTGTATATATTTGTTGTTTTGATTTCAAACTCATTCATTTTATATTTGTGATTGTTTAATAAATTGTTATTTTATATAATAATGCTTCCTCTGTCCGTGAAATGTTTTCCAATTTTGTCATTTTAGTTCGTCCGTGAAATGTTGTTCACTTTATTTTTTTTCCATATTTTGGTAGGATTAATAACTCATTTTTTTCATTCGCTTTACTTCATACTTATTAATATGTACACTGAGTCAAATATAGACAATGACGAAGGGAGTACAATAAAAGGTTATTAATTGAGTAAAATTAGTGAAAAAAATATAGTGAATGGTAACGCGAATACTCGAGAAAGAGGAGAGGTAGATAGATGGTGGTTGTAGTTGTTATAATCCATAGGGACAATCAATAAATTAGTATCACCCTAAATTTAAAGTTACTTATTACTGTAAATTAGTATTATCCTAACACAATTCTATTTATATTTATTTAATTTTATATTTTAAATTAGTATTATCCTAACACAACTCTATTTATACTTTTCTAATTTTATATTTTTAATTGCGTAAGGTGTTACTCCTTCCATCTCATAATAGATATCTCGATCTTTTTTTAAAAAAATGTTTTTTCTGACACTAATATAAATATAGTATTATTTCATCTCTACAGTCAACATATAAAATAACATCGGCTAAAATCTGGAGTATGTTACTCCCTCAGTTCCACAGTAATAGAGACATTTCATTTTAAGGACTCGTTTTGAAAAATGATAATAAAGTAGAGAAATAGTAAAGTAAGATATAGAAAAGGACTTTATTCTTATATACTTTAAACATTTATTAGCATTTTTTCAAAACGAGTTCTCAAAATGAAATGCCTCGTATTTGATTCGAGGGAAAAAAGTGAATGGAGACCGGTGAGTGACGGTGATATACTGAAACTAGTTAACGTGAATGTTCGAATAAAAGGAGGGTAAAATCAAAATTGTAAATGGTAGTGTGAATTGAATTAAAGAAGATGAGAGGATTCCAGATTAGGCTTTGGATGAGGCGCGCCAAAACAACACCCCTTCATGGCCCTTTCTTTCTCAGCTTCCATCTTCTCTTCATCCCTTCCCTTTCCTCAACTCTCTACCCGCTTCTCTCTCCCCACCAATCCACACCGCAAATTCAATCGCATTCTGCCAATTAAGGCTTATGGCCCCACGGTTAGTCCGCATTCATCCCTCCTTACTCTTTTATTCTCTCTCACTGCACTGCAATTAACATTGCTTTTTTGTTCTGCACCTTGTACCCTTGATTCTCCGTTTGGGGAATCGCACTATAGGAAAGCTAAACCCTTACTAGCATGAGTAATGGTGAATCTTCGTATGTAATTGTAATGCCTAAAAAATTGCGTCTAATTATGTCATCAGTGAGAGTACAATCTCTAAATTCATCGCTATTTCTTTAATTTTACAGCAATTCTGGTTCAATTATTGAATTGTAGTGTGGATTCATTCACATGATCGCCTCCGTGCCTCAATTTTTACTCGAATATCATTTATATGGTACTCCCTCCGTCCATAAAAAAAATAGATTTATGGCACGAGTTTTAATGAGAAATTGGTAAAATAAGAGAAAATGACGAAAAATAGGTAAAGTAAGGGAAATATGGAGAAAAAGTAAGTAAAGTATGAGAGAGGAGAAAAAGTGCAAGTATAAGAGAGAAACTTTCCATTTTCGGAAATGGGACTATTTTCGTGGACATTCCGAAATGACAAAATAAGGCTATTTTTCGTGGACAGAGGGAGTATGAGTTATTGCCAAATGCTGGGAATTTGACCAGTCCTTAGTGATTTAATTTGGGTCTTCCTTGTTTGCATGATCTGATTTGATAAAAACATATATCCTTTCTTGCAAGATTTTGGGTTTCATCATGTACTGTTTGTTTCGTGTCCAAGGTTAACACCAGCTCCTTACATGAATTGCTTTTCATACAGGAATCAGTGAAGGGACAAAATTACTTCCCCAACCTAAATATATGGATGCAAATAGGAAGGAAGTCGTTTGAGAAATCTTTTGCTGTCATCGTCCTCTTTCTCCAACTGACATCCCCAATACCCTCGGTATTACATGATTATTGGCTCATTCCTCCAGCTCAAGCGGTACTCTATTCCCCGGAGACAAAAATTCCTCGGACTGGAGAACTGGCTTTGAGAAGAGCTATTCCTGCTAACAAAGATATGAAAGCTATACAGGTTTGATAAGTACAGTCTTTTTATTTTGATATATTTATATTCAAATGTTAAGATGAATTCAATAGCCAAAAAATCATAACGTTCACATCTCTCTTAGGATTCTCTGGAGGATATATCATACTTGCTAAGGATTCCACAAAGGAAGCCATTTGGAACAATGGAGGGAAACGTCAAGAAAGCTCTAAAGGTAATACTTGTCTTTTGTCTTCTAAGATCACTGGTGCACTGCACAAGAAATTTAGTGTTTCTTTTACTGGCTAAGTTTATTGGTTCAACCTTCCTTTAGTTACAATCTGCTTCCAGATGGGTAGAGAATTTCCTTGGTATGTTGGCTATTGGTTTTCCTTGTCTGTGGGTGCAGGTTGTATTTGGCATACAAATGCATTCTCTAGGTTACAAAAAGAAGTAAGAATGATTTTGTAAGAGATGTGATAATACTAATTTAGTGGAGCCTCATTGTTGTATGGGGCTGTTGGTTTGTTTCTCTTCCTCACCTGCCACTTTGCCGGGGCTAGTAGGCTTAATTCAGTTGATCCTCTTTGTTATGTGGGACTATTAGATTACTTTTAAAAAATTGTTTTATCTCCATAATACTGCTTCGTAGTTGTAACTTCCACATTCAGTGGTTCTTTCAGATCTGTTTAGACCTTCATTCTGCACATAATCATATGAAGGGGGAAAGCTTAGAAACTTTAAGAATCCTCCTTCTTTCATCTCTTGTTAACTTAGAAAATTATTCTCCTTTCATTTATAATAACTTATAAATTTCTACTTCTTTTGATCTCTTGTTTCTAACTAAAACTCCTGTCTGAAACTGAATTGGTTTTAATGATTCTTTGCAAGAAGTTATATCTATCTATATATGCGTGTTTCTAATTCCATTATTTATTTGGTGTACATTGCTACTTATTCCATTAGCTATTTGGTGGCCATTGCTATCTAATTAATTGTTTTAGTGTCTTATCTTTTAATGCTGGTGGCAATGGTTCACACCTTTAACTTTGTTCTTTTCGTTTTCAGATTGCGGTGGATGAAAAGGAAGCTATTCTTTCTAGCATGCCTGCTGAATTTAGAGAAAATGGTTCACTTCTTTATGCATCTCTGACCGATGGACAGGTAATATAGATTGAAACAAGTTAAAGCCATGTACTTCAAATGAAGAACACAGTTTCTGCTTGTAGGGTAGGTATCTTACACATTAGGATTCTACGTCCATGCACGGTGTTCCTGTAGTATCATTTTCATGTACTTCCCAAGTTCCTTCTATTTTACTACCTGTCTCTCCTGTCTAGTGGGGTTCTCTTAAAAAAGTACACGGTGGTTCAAATTGTTCCTCTTCTATTTAAGTTCTTAGTCATGACAAGGCTCGTCATCTCATGTATGTTCATGCAACTACTTCCTTTTAGCAATGATTTTTTAGAAAAAGAACCCGTCCGAGGTTAAAAATATTTTATTCATTGTATATGAGCTAAGTAAAGTAGTAAACTAAATTTCCTATTTTTCTCCGAGCAAGAGAGCAGGCTCCTAGCAGTTCTACTTCTTCTTAATGGCTTTGTCCAGTCAGGTTTTATCTTTTCTTAGACAAGATAAGACAAATTGGTGGAACTGGTTATGTGCCTATATTTTTTTTTGTTGGAGAATGTCAGTTATTTGTTTCATAATATTCATAATATGCGTTCTAAAGCTTCTATTTCTTTTGTTTATGACCCTCCACAAACCAAAATGTGAAATTTAGTTCCATTCCATAATCCATCGGTCTTGTGTGGCGGGTGCATCATACACCAAAAGTAGAAAACTTTCAAATCAAGGCTGGGCTGATAACATTTTGGTAACAGTAAGCATGAAAATAATAAAGAGTTATTTCATGTTTTCAGGCTGGGCTGAAAACCCTTCTTCAGTACATCAAGGATAAAGACCCAGACAAGGTATCAGTTGGCCTGGCAAATACGCTGGATACTGTTGCACAGTTGGAGTTGCTACAGGTAGTTGTAGTTGCAATCAGAAGCTGAATAAAGTCTTAAACCTAACTTCATGAACTATAGCTAGAGGCGGAGAAAAAAAGAGAACTATAATTTGTACTTATCCTTTCTGTAGTTGCCTTTTATCTGGTTTGACTAGTTACATGTTCACCAATTGATCAGTGATGTGTCAAGGCTGTATTTGTCAACAGGCTCCAGGACTATCATTTTTGTTGCCTGAGCAATACAAAAACTACCCAAGGTAATCATCTCACTTCTCATCACATTTTCAGTCTTCTATTCGAAGTTTTCTCTATTATTGTCTGTTTGATGCTCTGTATAATCTATATTATGGCACTTTTTGCAAGTAATGTTGCTTCTGCTATTAAAGTTCTTACATTATATATATGAGTGGAGGTTTATACATTGTGGCTGATATCGTAAAACTTCTGAAAGGCTTACAGGGAGGGCAGTAGTTGAATTTGCTATCGAGAAAGGAGATGGCTCGAATTTTTCTCCAGAAGCTGCTGGCCAACCCAGAAACACTGCTATACTTCAGGTGTACCAAATACCTTTTAAACTAATGTTGGGACTGGAACTATGCCAAACTACTGTAAAGTCCTGCTGGAATATTCCGTACATAAATAATTGGCGCATTTTGTCTCATGAAACACCACTTCATAACACCCACCCTATGATAGATATGGATGTGTGGAATATCTATGAGATGCTGTTTTCTTACAAATCAATCTGTCTTTAGGTTGTTGTAGATGGGTACTCAGCGCCTCTTACAGCAGGGAACTTTGCTAAACTGGTAAGGTAGTGGAATCTCACTTCTTCTTTTTCGAACATCCATTGTTCTCCCACAGTGACAATTATGCACTATTATTCACACTATGCCATTTCCTCTTATGACTGTCTACTAGCATTCAGTTTTCACTTGTTGGTGCTTTTTTTTTAGGAATAAAAATAGAAAACAAGACAATCTGAAATAGTAGTCGAAATAATTGTCCTATTAGATATGCATTTTCCTAGTTGCTACCATACAATAGATCAGCTTAGCAGATAAGAAATATAAACCACTCTAATTTGGATTTGCTATTAAAGAAAAGATTCTGTTATGTGGCTGGGACTGACAGCTAAGAACTGGAAGACCTATCTCTGCAGGATAAGCATTCCGCAAAGCTTTGCTGACTTTAGGTGCTCACATAGAGATATGTAATTGAATAAATGGGTAAACTTGGGCCATGGTAACCATGGAGAGATCTTGATTTCAGTTTCTTGTACTCTGTTTTACATTGTATGATTTAGAAAGTATTTTGGTTTAATATCTGTATGCATCATACATATTTCGCTCACGGTTTACCGAAGAAAGGATTCACAACCTGGTTTTTAAAATTATATTAGGTGGTTGAAGGGGCATACGATGGTATGAAACTAAATTGCACTGACCAAGCTATCCTCTCGGACAGCAAGCTAGGAAATGACAAGGGATATGTAGTCCCCCTTGAGATAATGCCATCTGGGCAATTCGAGCCACTCTATAAAACGACTCTAAGTGTCCAGGTTTACTCTATTTTATTGAACAATGCAGCCCAAGTTTCTATTTTAGTTACCGTCAGTGACATCCAAATTTCCATGTGAAGGACGGGGAGCTGCCTGTGCTTCCACTATCAGTTTATGGAGCAGTGGTCATGGCTCATAATCCAGACTCCGAGGAGTATTCTTCACCAAACCAGTTTTTCTTCTATCTTTATGACAAGAGAAATGTGAGCAGTATGAACTTCATCAAATTCCTCATATACTTTTTCGTAAAACAGAATCAAATCAAATTACTCTATGTTGGCAGGCTGGCCTTGGAGGGCTGTCCTTCGACGAAGGCCAATTTTCTGTTTTTGGGTACGCACCTTTAGCATCAATGATTCTTAATCATTGTTTGTTATAAAGAGTAGAAAAATCTAGGACACCATTTTGATACTTCCTGTAATCGTATTGCCCTGGTTGACAGTTACACGACTATGGGGCGAGAAACACTATCTGAGATCAAGACGGGGGATGTGATCCGATCTGCAAAGTTGGTAGAAGGCCAGGATCGCCTCTTTCTGCCTAAACAAGGTTAAAAGTGCCCATTTTTTTCCAAATGAAAATAGAAACTGTCCAATATGATTGCTAGTGTTGTCTGTTTAAGTAGATCCAAATCAGCAGGAGAAATTATTATTTTATCTATCAAGATGACATTTCTGTTGGTTCGAATCTTTGTATATGTAGCATTTGCAAACAAGATTCTTGACAAGAAAATACACGTGCGATAGCCTTCCAAACACAGCATGTTATTATGCACATTGACTTGGAATATGTTGTTAGTTGTTACTAGTTTGATCTTCTAAAGTTGCTAAATATATTCGTTGCTTCTCAGACGTTTTCTTTTCTATCTTCTTTACAAGGAGAAAAGAAATGTGATATATTTTGGTGATGAACTTGAATTATAATTATATATACTCCCTCTGTCCCATAAAAATATGGGCATATAATATGACACAGAAATTAAGATAAAATTGGTAAAGTAATAGAAAAGAGTGGAAGGATAGTTAAAGTAGTGTTAGTGGATAGGAGACTCACATTATTATTAGTGTTATAAGTTGTTAATAAGTTAACAGATAAGGATAATAAATTGGGATAACTTTTCATAAATGAAAATATCCATATTTTTATCGGATGAATGAAAATGAAAAGTATACTTATTTTTATGGGATTGAGGGAGTATTTTGTTAATACAGACATGATAGTTACAAATATATCATCGCATATGTTTGAATATAGATCTTCACCGTGTCATGGTGAAATATTCATACACAGGTGGTTGGAATTTATGTCAATTGATGGCATGCCTTAAGACCACCTTTATCGGTCTTGGAGGTCGACCTCCACCGTGGCATTATAATTTTAAAAAAAAAAAATCTAAACATAAGTCTCTCTCCTTGACTCATGTCTCTCTCTCCTCAAACCAACCGATGAGTCTCCCTTCTCATTTCACCATTCAGCCAATGAGGTTGCGCCAAATGGCACAATTTCATTGGCTGATATTATTATTTTTAATAACTAATATATCTTTAATATATTATATTAAAAAATTATAAAATTTATACCAAAAATCATAATTTTTCTTCCTCTATAAATAGAGACCACATTTGCTATAGTTTTCCACACAAAAAAATATCATCTTTTCTCCTCCTATAATCCTTATTGTTTAGTAAAATTTGATATTTTCTAGTTTCCCTTATTGCTAGCTATGGATGATGATGAGGATATTATATTCTTCGATTCCCAAAACTTCAACCCTTCCCAAAATTTCAATCCTTCCCAAAATATTAACCCTTCTCAAGATTATTTCCCTAGCTTTGATGATTTTCCGAATTCTGAGCAATTTCAAAGTTCATTTCAAAATCAACATTCAAACCAAGCCATATCACAAACCAAGAATGTTGTAAACACCCCACATGGTTGGAGTGAGCAAGAAGACCAGACATTAATGTCTGCTTGGTGTTTCGTGAGCACGAATGCAGTTGTTGGCACCAACCAAACTAGTAACCATCTATGGCAAAATGTTCTGTTTCTATATGAGCAGACAAGAAAAGAAAATCCAAGCATTGGTGAAGAAAGAAGTTTGGAGTCATTGGTGAAGAAAGAAGTTTGGAGTCATTGAAGGTGTAATTTCTAACTTCGGCGATGAGTACTTGCGAAAGCCCAACGAAGAAGACTTGGCAAGACTTCTGCATATTGGAGAACAACGTGGGTTTCCAGGCATGTTGGGTAGTATTGACTGCATGCATTGGGAATGGAAGAATTGTCCCACTTCATGGGCTGGACAATATGCCGGAAGAAGCGGGAGTCCGACAATCATCTTCGAAGCAGTAGCATCTCAAGATCTGTGGATATGGCATGCCTTTTTTGGAACTCCAGGTTCGAGAAATGATATTAATGTGCTTGATCAATCTCCTGTTTTTGATGATATTTTGGAAGGTCGAGCACCGAAGGTCAATTACATAGTAAATGGTCACGAAAAAAATATGGGATATTATCTCACTGATGGCATATATCCTCAATGGGCGGCATTTGTCAAATCTATCCCAGGTCCACAAACGATGAAGCACAAGTTGTTTGCTCAACATCAAGAGTCCGCGCGAAAAGATGTTGAGCGAGCTTTTGGTGTCTTGCAAGCTCGTTTTGCTTTTATCAAATGTCCATGTCTTATTTGGGATCGTGATATTATGGGGAAAATAATGATTGCTTGCATAATCTTGCACAATATGATAGTGGAAGACGAAAGAAGCACGTATTCGAACTATTGTGATCCAGCAGAATTTATTCAAGATCGACTTGGACAAAGTAGTCGTGAGAATGAAGATGGAGATGCGAATAATGATTTCATATATTCTACGAATAGGATTGCGAGTCTAGCGTCTTACATGAAAAATAAAGCCCAGCTTCAAAACAGAGAAGCTCACAAAGCTCTGCTAAACGATTTGGTAGAGCATATATGGGCAAATTTCGGCAATTGTAATTGAATGTCTAGTTTTCATCTTATGTTTTTTATTTGTTTGTTTTTATAATTTTTAGTTTGTCTTTTATTACGTTTTTCGATAAATTTACAATAATAAGTATTTCATGTAATAATAATAGTATTAAAAAATAATATAAAAATAAATATATAATAGTGTGGTTTGGTGGTCATTGATAAACCATGAAAATATGTGTGGTTGGGTTGGGTGTATATTAATGATGTGGAAGATGATGTGGAGGAGATAGAAATGAATTAAATATTGAAAAAGTGGATGGTTGGGTTGGGTTGGGGGGTTGCTGATAAACATGGTCTTTGGGCTGTCAAAGTCTTTGGTCTTTCCATTGGACATAGCTGCCATCATGTATTGTCCGTAGGGGTGGACAAAAACACTGAAATACTAATATATCGGATTTATTGTTGTGAAAAAAAATATTGGAAATGTTAAATTTTTGGTATATCATGATTTTTGGAACGGTATGATATCTTATCGGAAGATTTCGTTATGGTAACAGTATAAATTTCAAATACCGCGTCATATTAAAATTTTGGTATATGTCATAAATTACGATATATGACGTAACTTAAAAGAAAAAATTGAATTACCCCAGCAAACACAAGTACAAAAATAAAATCTCCAACGCAACATCGAGCAGCGGAACCCTAAATTCAGGCATGCAAGCACCATTGCGACGTCTTTGTTTGTGAGAACGTTAAGCACGCCAACAACCGCAAGCTCGGTTTCCACTAATTAGCACGGGACGCAAAACACAAAAAAAGCGTCATTGTCTTTGTCATCTATGGGAGGCTCCGGACCCCCCCTCCACCGCCTCCTCTTCGTCCACGTCGTCGGCTACTCGGCTTGATCCTTGCTTGCATGTCATAGGAAAATGCAGAGATCGATCGTAAAAGGAAAATATGGGGTGCAAATTGAAGCAAGAGAAAAAAGCGACGTGGTCTTTGAATTATCAACAACAAAAGTATGAAATATGAATCTCAAATAGGCCATGAGTCGGGTCTGTATACTCGGATTTTCACCTCATTCTGGTTTTCCGAAAACCTTTTCACTTCTTCTCCATTAAAACCATTCAATTCTTCAATTATGACCAGAACAAAAAACTTTTTCACTTCTCCATATTTATAATATATATATATATATATATATATATTCAATTATTTTAATTTATAATCTTGTACATATATTCAAAAATATTATATTGACATTTTGTTATTTTCTCAAAAACTCCTGTTGTATAGATGTATAGATTTGTAGGATTTGTACTTTTTTCTGAATCTTAATGAAATAATTTTCTTCTTTATTTTGTTATGAATTTAATTTTATAGATTGTTTGCTAACTAAATATTATAATTGAATGGTATCTAGAAAATGAAAATTTTAATGTATAATTGGTAAAGTAAGAGAGGAGGAGAAAAAGTAGTTGAAATTGTGTAGTGAATTGTGGGCCATAAATGATAAAGGGAAAAAAAAGGAGAAAAATGTTTCCATAAATTGATATGGGTCATTTCTATGGGACTGGCGAAAAAGGAAATATGACATATTTCTATGGAATAGAGGGAGTATGATTTATGAATTATATTATTTGATTGCTTATTTTAATTGGATGTGTATTAAATTTACATTTTGCACAATCAATTCTCATAAAGTAACTCATGTGTTTTAAATTAAATGTGACAAAGTGTTTTTTAGTTATATAAAATAAAATTCGATATTAAAGATATTAGTCAATTTGAATTATCTATATATTCGTATAATATTAATTTGTTTTGAAAAATAAAATAAATAAAACAAAATAGTTATATTTTTTCATTATTGTATTTTGTATTTTCCAGCATCAAAAGAATTCTATTCATTTTTATTGAAAAAGGGAATTTTAACTTTATTTAATATGTATGTTCTTAATTAGTTATAAACTAATTTTTAAAATAAAGACAAAATTCAATTCTTAGTATGTGACTAATGTCGGGTATTCTGATTTATCAGGTTTGGATACCCATGTCGGGTATCTGGATATCCGAAACACATTTTGGGTCGAGTTTGGGTATACGTTTTGATAAATTTCGAGTGTAGGTATCCGATATTTTCGGGCATGTAATCACGGGTACCCATATTTCCACCCTAATAGGAGTGGTTTAGTGTAAAAATTGAAATATAATCACTGTGGTTTAGTGTTAAAATTGAAATAAATGATTATATGAAAGTGGATACTACTCGCTTAAAAACGTAGAACACGATGAGTGGACTAAATAAGGCCAAGCGTGCAACCTTCGAGTACTAATTAAATTCCTCACTCGAAAATTCAATTGAAATGAATAAATTGGATCAGAGAATTAATTAGTCTATGGTCCCATTATGGTGTGCCAGATGTGACATGTGAAAGTTATGATCTATCGCCACACATGTCCACTTTATAAGAATTTAAGTTTTTGTTTTATGTACATATTTATTTCTAACATTATACTGTTTGACACTTTTTTTGTGGACCAGATTTTGATGAAACATGGCACCCATATCTCGTTGGTATATTTGTTTTAATTATCTATTATCCATTTGATTTTGTATGGTCATGGTCGTAGTCGTGGTCGTGGTCGTGAACTCGTGGTAATTTAGTTCAAGGTGATCTTTCCCTTTTGATATATCATGCTAAGGGAATTTGTATAAACTATAAACAATTTTTATACTACTTACAATTTTTATACTACTTACATTCGTTACACCAGCGTGAGAATATTAAATGACTAAATCTTGTCATATCGATTTGGTAATTATCTTATCTTATCTATATAAGATAACCCTTTTTTATAAAGTGTTTTAAGAGAGTGAATGACTCATTTTTAATAGAGTTTCAAGAAACTTGCCTGGAATTACACTCTTTAGTCGTAACATACATCGAAGTTAATCTTATGTTGCTATCTGAATTGGGCAATAAGTTATGAGAACATTTGCAATAAGACTGCATTTTACATTCTTATTGCAGGCCACATTTCTTTTCGGTTGGTCCGATTTCAGCCACGTCGGCGGCATTTTGGTTTTTTAATGTTTTTTGGCTTAAAATGAGACTGATCTTATTACAAGTGTTGTAGAAATAATAAACACTAACATGGTATGCGAAAAATGGAATGTGATTGAAAATTACACTAATTTTGTGAGCCTTGATTCTTCGAAGTGTTTTAAGTTTTTTATGTAATGTAATTTGTAAATAATGCCATTAGTAAAATGAATATGAAAATTTTTTTATGGGATATAAAATATAATACTCCTTATGTCTCAAGTTAATTGAGACGTTTTTTTAGGGATTTAGGAAATTGGAGCTTAAAGATTAAAATAGAGAGAGAATAAAGTAGGATAGAGATAGAGTAAAAGAGAAGAGAGTTAATAAAATTTATTTTGAAAAAAACTAAATGACTCAACTACATTAAGAGCATCTACAACATGAGTTTTAAAACTCGCCCCGTTTCATCCCAATGAGACGAGATGGGGGGCGAAACTCACTTTTGGTTGAGCAGTGAAGCGGTGAAGCTGCAAAACTCACGTTTCATCCCATTGCAAGCGTCCCCCAGCGAAACTTACTTTTGTTGAGCGGTGAAGCCCACTCGCCCCTTGCGAGTTCGTTTATAGCTATTTAAATTTAAGTTAATAAAAATAAGAAATTAATACTCTCTATGTCTGCCATTAAGTTAATAAGAAATTTAAGTGTCCTGATTTACCATTTTAGTTTGTCCATGATTACTGATTAGGAATCTCGGTTCACTAATAGTATTATAAATGGTAGGTATACCTCACATCTCATTAACTTATTTCACTCACATTTTATTATAAAATAAAATTTTAAAATAAGTCTCATATTTCACTATTTTTTTTCTACCAACTTTCTTTTACATTTTTAAAGATCCGTGCAGATCTCAAATGAGACTTCTAATGTTGGACGATTGGAGTATAACACCAATAATCTCAATTTGCCATGTGTTGTAATTATTGGGGTGATTGATTAACAAAATTTGAACTTATGTTAAAGGCCATTCACAATAGTGGACAACTCATCCTCAGCTCATTTTCAATTTCTTTCTGTCGCGTCAGCATTTTATCATCTAGCCTATCCTTAGCCTATCTCGATTTCCACATCTCTCCATTTTAATTGTTGGTGTTTAACAAATACTCCATAAAATAATAAAAACAAAATAAATTGAAGAAAAAAACATAGAAAAAAGCATATTGTTTCATTAAAATAAAAAAAATTCTACTATAAATAAATTTTTCCATATCACCAAATCGTGCCGCAACTCTTGGATGAGAGACGTGTACTGCTTTTCCCGGGTTGGGTTCGACGGTCGATGTTCTTATCAGCTCAACAACGTCCTCTGCTGTGGATCTTGACGCTCTTCACCAAATCTTCTACCCCAACCATCGATTGGGCTCCTGATGACCCGTTAGCCGTTGCCTTCCCCTTCCGCTTGGCTGCTTTAACGCCCATTGGATGCCTCTGGATAGAAGGCGAAGGCAACGGATAGGCATCTTCGATAATGTCGATGGAGTCACCGCTGGGGCTACTGTTGTAGCTGCATGAGACCCCAAGCCTCGTCCGCTTCGGGGTGTTCGGTACCAACCCTGTCTGGAATCTTGGGATCTCCTTCAGGATCTACCAGTTATCACAGTGCTTGAACTGAGGAAAAATGTCATTTTGGGAGAACTGTCACAGCGACAGTTCTTTCACGTCGTCCACAATCTGGCCATTGGTCATTGTCCGGAGGTTGTTCTCGCAGATGCCATAGAATTTGGTGATGTTGGTTTCATCCGGTCCCAATCTTTACGGAGCTGGTCCGTGTTGTGGGCCTTTGTCCAATCAGGATCCATTGAGGCGTATCTAATTGCGATACGCCCCAGAACCCTTCTTGTGTCTGCATGTTCGACAAAATCGAGTCCTCGAACATGTCGACCCAACACTTCGCGAGAGCAATCGACTCATGCGGAGTGTAGTTCATCCTCTTCGACCGACAGCCGTCGTTACCTTCCCCTTTCCCGTTCCCCCTCCCCCTCGGCTGGGGATCCTCCCTTAGAGGAGAAAGATCTAAGTCTAACAGCGAGAATTCGTCGGTACTGAAGAGAGAATTGGTCGCCAGGACAGCGTTGCCAGATCGATCGGCGATTCCGTCCATATTGGGCCTATAAACATTGTCCCCGTAATGCGAGTGAAAGTTGAACGTTATGCTGACACCGACGTACGAGGTGTATGGAGGGAAACCGCCTTGAAACGGAGCGTAGTACCCTTCCAACAGAGGGTAGCCGCATTAGAACGGAGCGTAACTGCCTTGCAATGAAGGGTAATCATTAGGGAATTGGTTTCCGCCGGGAAACTGGGACTCGCCGGGAAATGCTGACTAGTCGGTATTCGAAGAGTCGTTATAGGGATTCATCCGAACATTGATCGCGCTTGCCAACGCCAGTTGGGGCTATGTTCGCCGATTGGCAGTTTGTGTTCGATCGGTGCCGTTATTGTGAGTGCGCTAAATGTATAAAACCAAAATTTTATGTTATTCATTATTTATAGAAAATAAAACTGAAATGAGAGCATCCACAATAGCGGACTAAAGCACGAACTAGAGCACAGACTAGCGCTTAGGACGTGGGGATGTCCGTCCACGATAGGGGACTAACGCGACGGACGTCCCGAAGTAGGTCGAGCGCTCACCACGCCCTAAACCGCTAGTCTGTGCTCTTGTCCGTGCTTTAGTCTGCTATTGCGCGGAAAGAGCACGGACTAGCCGATTTATTATTATTTTTATTTATTTTTATTTTTTATTTATACTCAATATTTACAATTCATTGAACTTCATTTTTTTAATATTTGATAAAAACTAACAATTAAAATGAATTAATCGTATTTTTCAATTTATTTTATTGGCTAGGACATCGATTAGTCTTAGAGCATCCGCAACGCGGTGCCGTCGCCGTTCCTATGCCGTTCCGGAGGAACGGTTTCGCGGCGGCACGCGTTGCAGCGTGCGTTCCGTCGCCATTCCGTGCCGCCACCGTTCCCATGCCGTGCCGCGTTTCGTTCCTCCGGAACGCGGAACGAAACGTTCCGCCACGCGCCGAGGCGACGTGGCGGACTCCCATTCGACGCGTGAAGCCCACTCGCTGCCCCGCGAGTGGGCTTCGTCCCGATGACGCAATAATTCATTTTTTTTAAAAAAAATTCGAATTTAATAAAAAAAAAAAATTTTTTTTTTTTATTAACGGTAATGAGACCGTTAATTTTATAGCCGTTTTTTTTTTTTATTTATTTATTTACTCTATAAATACTCCTATTTCATACTCATTTCAATCACAAACACACATCTATTTCTCTCTATTTCCACCCCAATTTTCATCTCAAATCAACTCTATTTTCCTTCTCCCAAATTTAATCAAACTAATGGATCCTTATGAACAAATGCGTCAAATATTGGAACAATCACTTGAAGAAGATCGACGACGGGAGGCGGAAGAAGCCGCTCCGCCCCAACGTCGCTCCCGTACGTACATCCATCGTAACCGGGAGGAAGCCGCCGCAAGGTTAGTACGCGACTACTTCTGCGATAACCCGGTTTGGGGAGATACGTACTTCCGTCGCCGTTTCCGCATGGGGAAACCGTTATTTCTCCACATCGCGAATACTTTGGCAGCCCGGGAAGAGTTCTTCCAGGAAGGGTTCGACGCGGTCGGACGTCCCAGCCACACGACGCTGCAGAAATGTACTGCAGCAATCCGCCAGCTTGCGACTGGACAAACGGCTTTATAAAATGGGGTACTATCTCGCCGATGGCATCTACCCGAAGTGGCCTACCTTCGTGAAGACGTGCAGTGGGTCTGCGAACCCAAAGCAGGCTCTTTTTGCGCAGAAGCAGGAGGCTGCTCGCAAGGATGTGGAGAGGGCGTTCGGGGTTCTCCAAGCGCGCTTCAACATCATCAAAGCCCCGGCTCGTACGTGGTTCATGGAGAACATGGTCGACATCATGTATACGTGCATAATCTTGCACAACATGATTGTCCAAGACGAAGGACCCGAGGCGGGAAATTGGTTCGACCCCGAATCCCCCGGAAGCTCAACCGCAAGTAGTCCGCCTCGAAGTGGAGCGCATCCGTCTATACAAGAACGGTTATCTATTCGTGCAAGGACACGCGACTCTAGCGCCCACACCCAACTCCAACATGATCTAATTGAGCACATTTGGGCAAACTTTGGCGGATGAAATTATTAAAATTGTGTACTTTTATTTTTTTATGATTTTAATTGTGTGCTTTTTATTTTTTTAAGTTTAAGTTGTAACTTTGTTTTAATGTTGTGTGTTTTTTAATAAATGTGTTTGTTTTTTTAATTGAATTGAGTTGAAATTAAAAAAAAATGAAATTGAATGAATAGTAATTTAAGGAACGGTTAAGGAACGGTTAAGGAACGAGGGTTGCAGGTTCCGTTCCTTAGTTAAGGAATGGAGTAAAAAAGTACAGTGGGGCCCTCAAATAGTGGTTTAAGGAACGGTTTAGGAACGGTATAGGAACAGCGTTGTGGATGGCCTTAATGCTAGCCTATTATTGTGCTGTGGTTAGTCATAGTATTTTTTAATTTGTTTTATTGGCTAGTACATCGGCTAGTCTAGTGCTAGCCTATTATTGTGTTATGGTTAGTCTTAGTGATGTGGCCGGCTATGGTTAATCCAAGTGATATGGCATGAGGTGTTTTTAGTTATTTTAGTGCTAAGCTAAAAAATCCGAATCTGCAATCTTTTGTCCTGACCCCACCAAGACTTCTCCAGAATATACTCCTCTACTTCCGTTGAACCACTTCAACTGCATCAAACGTTAAGAAGAGAAGAGAGAGACTATCTCTCTCTCACATCGTCGGCGCAAGGCCGCTCATCGCAATGGCCGCCGCTGCCGTCATCCCGCAAGCATTCCTTTCTATCGCCAAACCCAATCCCAATCCCAGCAAGCCCTCCCCTCTCTTCAAACCCCTACCAACCATCAAGCTAAAGAAGCAGCCCCTGCAGTTGGTGAGCTCACTGCCCAACGAATTCGATGTCATACCCGTACAGAGCGAAGACACAGTCGACCACCAGGACGGCGTCGTTTTCTCGGAGAGAGAAGCCGATCCGTCCGCGGTCGATCAGGTGATAGCGGGTTTCGGCAGCGAGAGGCTGTCGTTTGAGGGCACCGCTGGGCTCTTGTCCGCCACTTCCTGCGTCGCTGTTCCTGAATCCCGCAATGGGAATAGCGAGGAGGGAATCGAGAGGCAGATTGATCGGGCGATTAACGCTACTATTGTGCTGGCTGCTGGCTCTTTCGCCATAACCAAGTTGCTCACTATTGATCATGATTATTGGCATGTGAGTTTCGATTCATTATCTAATTGAATTTTCATTGTGTATTTGAGAACCAGTAAATTGGTGAGTGGGGATTGATGAACCCTAATTGAAATTAGGGGTGCTGATAAATATATGATCTTTATGTGGCAAAATTGGAGACTGCAGTTTCTTGTTTGTATTCTTATGACAAGTGTGGTTTTTGTTTTTCGAGCTATGAGCTAGTTATGCTTTGCTTTCGTAGTAATCTTTGCATTTTCATGGATTTGTGGAGATATATTGGCCGTCCCTTAGTGGTGTTTGGCTATTCTCACCATCATATGTATGAATGACCTCTCTCTATTATTTTGCTGATTCTTCATATCTTTTCCAAATATAAAATTTGGACAATCGTGAATCGTCTCGAACTTGTGTGGTAAATAAGTTAGTTGTAGAGTATTTTTTATATATGTTTTTGCTATATTGTACGGTTTAGAAGTGTGGGTTTATGATAGTTTTGCTAACGTGATTGACAGTCTTCCTTGTGACTCATTTTCTTTATCAGCAACATCACCAAGCTAGAGCTAATATTTTCATTATGTGCGACTACCTTTGCATTAGATATATAATCATATAGCATAGAACTGATTTGTTCTGTGTACGAAGGGATGGACAATTTTTGAGATAGTGAGATATGCGCCCCAGCACACCTGGAGTGCCTACGAGGAAGCCCTTAAAACAAACCCAGTCTTGGCAAAAATGGTAATAAGTGGAGTAGTTTACTCTGTCGGGGATTGGATTGCACAAGTAAGCCGATTTATTGATGCAATATGTGTATACAATTTTAGTGTTTGTATATGGATTATTCATTAGTTTGCTTGGTATTTAGTGCTATGAAGGGAAGCCTATTTTTGATTTTGATCGTGCACGCATGTTCCGGTCTGGTCTGCTGGGATTTACGCTGCATGGATCACTTTCTCATTATTACTATCAGTTTTGCGAGGTAATGAATCTTCCGGTTCTGTATCTTCTCCTTTCGTTGTTCTTGTTAATTACTTGTAACACAACACACTTAACATCTAAACAATTTGTTCTCGTCCAGGCTTTGTTTCCTTTTCATGACTGGTGGGTGGTTCCTGCAAAAGTGATCTTCGATCAGACGCTATGGTCTGCAGTTTGGAATAGCATCTATTACACACTTTTAGGCTTCTTACGTTTCGAGTCCCCTGTGACTGTGTTTAAAGAGTTGAGAGCTACGTTCTGGCCCATGTTGACAGTAAGAACTGTCTTCAGTTATTCGTAATTCTATGACTGTTGTTGTAGAGTGGTTACAAAATTCATAACTTTTTTGAATTTTTTTCATCCTGTTGGAATATTTGTCTCACGATTTTCTCGATCAGCCTTAGATCAATCTCATTTTATCTCGCTACAGTATGCATATTTGTTGTCAATCTCATTTTATCTCGCTACAGTATGCATATATGTTCTCTGCATTTCAACACATTCTTTCATTTACAGGCGGGATGGAAGCTTTGGCCCTTCGCTCATCTCATTACCTACGGTGTGATCCCCGTCGAACAAAGGCTTCTTTGGGTTGATTGCGTGGAGCTCATTTGGGTCACAATATTGTCAACGTAAGGGTTAAAGCAAAGTACATTATCTCAATGCCAATATGATAATAACTCTGGAATCTCATTTCCTTCTTGTCAGATACTCAAATGAGAAATCCGAAGCTCGAATATCTGATGCACCAGTTGAAGTTACTGCCACTTTGCCATCCTCAAATGGTCCATCTGAGGTACGTATTTGTTAACCAGTAGACTGATTCGACTGTGTTTGTGAGCTCTGATACTATACCTTGATACAGGAGTAAGCGGAAAACATGATGACTCTTCAATGGTGGGAAGGGAGTGATCCAAATCCGTGATCGCAGTGAGAGAAAGACTCCCTCTGTCGGAGGTTACAGAGGTACGAAGGCCCTATGTATATGCGGTCCCATCAACAATGCTACTACTGTTGTAATTTAGACAGTCACCGTCGATCACTGTGTACATTTTTAACCCTGCGTAATGCGTTTGAGATTTCGGTACATTTTTAATTTAATACATTACATACTTTTTTCTTACTCTAGTGTAAATCCGTTTCTACAAACATTCAAAACGTTTTTTTATTTTTTATTTTCAGTTAATCTTACAATTAGAACGAATGGAGTATATTAAAACTCATTTTTATATTAAAACAAGGTTAAACTCCGTCCTAGAGAATTATATTATTTTTCTTTTTTCAATCGTCCTATAGAAATACGACAACCACTTTTTCCTTTTTTATTTATTTTATCATTTATGGACTCTACTATCCATTACACAATTTCAACTACTTTTTCTTCTTCTCTCTTAATTTACCAATTACTCATTTCGTCCACGAATAATAGTCTGGTTTTTTCATTTTGGTCCGTCTGCGAATAAGAGTCACGATTTATAATTACCATAAATAATAAAGTGGTCCAACATTCCACCAACTAAGGCCACCCGCAACGCGTTACGCGGGTGGCCCGAATTTCGTTCCTCCGTGACGGAACGGTGGCGGGACGCGTTGCAGCGTCTCGTCCCGTCACCATCCCGCCGGATCGCCCGTCACGCCGAGACGCGGCGCGAGACGGCTCGCCACTGACTCAACTTATTTTAACACAAGTGATACCCACAAGTGTACGGGGCTAGTGTAGCAATTAGTAAGCAAGAGTATCGTATCCCACAGAGACAATTTTGTATCACTTAACTACCACGAACAAAAATCAACTACTATCTAGACAATCAAGAAAAGATTGGCTTGTTCTAACAACTAATAAAAGCATATAGTAAGCAAGTAACAATTAAGAACAAGGAAACACGGTGTAAAAAGGATGTGAAAAGATAATATGGAGAAAATTGCAGAACTCAAGGATCCGATGCACAATTCCAAGCTCTTATCCAGTCAATTCGCTTTACCTTTTGGTGTCTCTAGAGTTACTAAGCCGACCACAATTATAGATTAAACCCCCTCCCGAGGTGAGAAACCTCTAGATTAGGTGCTAGGATCGAAGTCCCCTTCTAATCCTAAACTCCTAACTCCCAAAAGCTCGATTAGGTCAATGACCTCACTCAAAACCTCAACTCCCCCGAGTTCTATTGTATTAAGGTGTGAATTATTCTTCTTTCCGGATTAATTATTTCATCTCCCGATTAATCTAATTAATCATACACAATCAAGTGGTGATCAAGCAATTGAAAGGAATAAACCCAAGAATAATCAAATAACTACAAGAGCAAGGCAAGAACAAAATCAATCGGATAAAAACTATGAAATCAATGCATCATCACCAAGAATTCTACAAGAGATGTTTAGCTACTCATGTTTAGAGAGAAAACCATGTTCAAAACAAATGAATTCAACAAATACATGAAGTAAAGATAGTAAGACTCCTGTGAGATCAATCGATGGATAGGTGACTTCAATCTCCCGATTGGAAGTCTTCAATCTTCAATTCTCTCTCTCAAAGGTGTGCTTGGGGTGGTGTGTGAGTGTAGGAGGCGTTAGGTGTGGTGTGGAATGAACCCTAGGCTTCTTCTCCTCTTAATCCCCTTCAAAAATCGAGTTTTTTGGCATAAAAATACGTCAAAACAACGTACCCGTCCGGGTGGAATTATAAAGGGAAAAATTCACCCGGCCGGGTGATGATTTTCGACCAGATTCTGCTCCATTTGAGACACCCGGCCGGGTGGATTTACAGGGTAATAATTCACCAGGCCGCGTGAGATTTTCTGGACAGCGCAGTGTTCGTAAAACGGTCATATCTCTCTCATCCGAACTTCGATTGGGGCGTGTGAGGTTTCTACGCGAAGCTCTTTCGAAGACGAAGAGAATGATGTGCATTGGGGGTTGATTGGACTTCAAAATCTCCAGTAAAATTATCTCAAGCCAAGACTGCTGCACATCCACCTATTTTGCACATTTTTCTACACATTCTTAACAAAATGGTCAATATACCAACATAATACAGAAGTAGATGTAAACACGCCTAATAATAGATGAAATATGATCAAATTCATACAAAACCACCCTCTAAAACCATGTAAAATCCAAGTGTGTCAACTCCCCCAAACTTACATAATTGCTAGTCCTCGAGCAATGAAGAAAAAGAACTAAAAGAAGACTTGGATTTAAAGGGGTTTTAGACATCATCATCGTCTCAAAGAATATGGAATAAATGAGCATATCACAATACAAATTCTATCAAGTTAAGCTGTCGAATGCACTTTTACTACTAACTCATATATCACCTTGGTTTCATGCTTCACTCGGGATGTATATGTGTGTGTATATTCACCTCACTAAAAAGTGTATGAGATATCAAGTAGTCACTCAAATCAAGCAAAAATGCATGGTTTACCATAAGCTTGCTCAATGTCTAACCTCTCCTCTACCTCGTGTGACAATAAATCAAGAGTCCGAAATGTCTTTTATTTAGGTTATAATGTAGGCTCTTTGGTAAGGTGAGGAAATATTTGGCTAAAGTGACTGAAATTCCCAAAACGTAAAATCCCAAGAAATCACAACAATCAACTTTTAACTTCAACCATTCTCAAAACACTTCTCGGTAATAACTAGACTTTGTCTAATTTCTTCCCAACTTCCAAAGACCTCAAATTATTCTCTATATACAATTTTTTTTTCTTTCTTCTTTTTCCTTTTTTTCTCTTTTTTTTTCTTTTTCGTTCACGTTTTTTTAAGAACAAACTCAACCAACCTTTTTCAATTATACTTTCCCAACTCTTCTTTTCAAATCTCAACAAATTTAGAGTCTAGGATTCTCAATCCACTTGATTAGCTTGACAAAAGAAAAGGCTTAAGGCTCAAACTTGGCTAACAAGGGTGTTATATACTAAGGTTAGTGTTTAGGTAAAAATGAGGCTAACAACGATGGCCTAACATCTTCCCCTATATTTAAGGTCACTATGTAGACTCAAGAAGACCAGAAGCAAGTTCTAGAAACACATGCACAATTGATGATAAAATACACATGAAAGAATTGAAGGCTCAAAAATCTCACTTGGGTAAATAGCATGAAGCAAGGCAAACAAGCAATTCGTTACTTATGCACCCTATTACTCAAACTCTCAAGTCAATGGTCAAGTGATAGCTCAAAATGGATGGTTCTTTTATCATAGACGACTAGTCTTCACCCCAATTACTACCAATTTTTTTTTCAATTCAAGCCCAAAATTTTCAATCAATCACAACTAGGCATGCACAAGGGTCGGGAACCGCCGGTTCCGGGCACGAACCGGCGGGTCAAGGGTCGAGAAATCCATGAACCTGAACCGGCCCGCCTAGCTCCCGGCGGTTCCGGTTCCGGTTCAAAAAACCGGCGGTTTACGCGGCGGTTCAAAACCGCCGGTTTTCGGCTTGAACAGCCGGACGAATTTTTTTTTTTTTGCATTTTTACAACTTTCAATTTTAATCAAATTACATTACACTTTTCAAGTTTGTTTTTGTATGAAATGTGAGTAAATAAAATTGAAAATACGGCTAAAGTTGCAATTTTATTGAAATTGCATGTGTACAAATTACACGTTACAAGTTACAACAATTACAAATTGAAAACATATGTCGGTCTTGAAGTCTTAAACAAAATTTAAATACAAATGAGACTACTAGTGAAGAACTAATTACAAATGACAAGAAACGACGTTGAAGTTCTTAAACGTATAAGTGTATTATATATATACTCTTAACCGGCGAAGAAGATCTTTCTACATAACTAAATTAAGGACACCTTTAGCAATTCAACTTTAAATGTTGAGTTTCGTCTAACAATCAACAATTATAGTAGAATTGTCAAAAGTTTCCCTCATTTAGCCGTATAGAGAAATATACTTCATCGACTAGAGTATATACAAATACAATTATGTAATTGTATTTGCATATTTTTAAAGTAGGAATTAATGGGAAAAAAAAGAAATAAAAGAAAAAGGACTTGAGCTCAACTTAAATTAAAAATTTAAGTTGAGGTGCCTACGTATCCCAATTGCTCATTTGCATTAGGGAATCAAAGTCCACGTAGTTCTCTTACCTTACTTACCTATTTGGCTTGGCCGGCGGCGGTTGACGGTTGGCCTAATCTTCATCCCCGGTGAATTCATCTTGGGATCCCTCTTGACGATTATTCCAATCATTTTCTTGTTCTCGGACGTCAACTTTGGCCCAATCATCAAGTAACATCACGGCTTCCATATTTTTCGCCGAGAGCTTACTTCTTGATTCATCCAAAACGCGCGAGCCAACACTAAAAGCGGACTCGACGGCGACGGTGGAAGACGGAACAGAAAAAATCTCCTTGGCCATTGAAGCAAGGATGGGAAAATCTTTCTCGTGGGTTCCCCACCAATCGAGGACGTCGATTTGGGCGGGAGGAGTAGGACCTTCATCACCAAAGGAAAAGAGTGATTCAAAATATAAATCTAATTCACTGACCATACCTGCGGACCTTCCGCCGGTGCTGTAGTTGTATAGGTCGGCTAGTTGGGATTGCGCGTCGGGGTCATCATAATCGGCTTGAAATGCAAAGCCATAGTTATGTTGTGGAGGAGGGGGTCTTCTGACTTGGTGAGTGGTGTTATACTTGGTTTCATATTCGGTGTAGAGAGAGCGCAAGTTATACTCGAGGTTTTGTTGCACAACTGACCGGTCCGGGAGGTTTATTTGAAAGGTTTCTGAGAGGTCGACTCCAAATTCGTCACTGGTATCCGATTGGATTGCTTGAAGGGGATCAAGATCAATTGAACTCAAATTGTTATAATAAAAATCTAAAATTCTAGAGGTACCTGCTAATTTCCATTTTGGATCCAATACCTTTGCAATCAAAAACATGTTAGGAATCTCACTGAAATACTTGAGCCATTTTTCAATCATATAATACAAAACATTAACTCGGGAGAAGAGGAAGCATTTTTCATTGCAGTTTTAAAACCAAGGGATATGTACATGCAATGCTCCAAAACACGAATAGCAGTGCAATAATAAACACCCGACAATTCAACATTAGCATTTTTGAAATATTTGAACAATTTAAATAAAGCCAAACTGTTATCCCAACAACTATGCGAAAGATATAAATCACGGTAGGGGTTAGTTCTATAAAAATCACATAAAGCATCTTTATGTGTCAAAGTAGAATTCAGACAATCATATGTCGAATTCCATCTATGAGACACATCCATAGTAAAATTCGTGTACCTGACATTCTTTTGATGGCAATATTTCTTCCATGCTTTGCCAATAGCTGGCTTTTGATGGATTAATCTAACTGCATTTCTAATAGGAGAAACATGCTTTTGCCATAATTCAAGCGCATCCTGTACACATAAATTTAAAATATGGCAAATGCATCTTTGATGAAAATACTTACCTCCAATTACCGGTGTACAAGCCGCAATCAAATCGGCAATACTTGCGGTGTTGGCAGTTGCATTATCAAAACCAATAAAAAATATCTTGTTGCATAACTGAAACTCATTCAACACTTGTATAATCAAAGAAGCAATTTCGGGTGCAGTGTGTGGACTTTCAAATTCTCTAAAACCAATTAAACGCTTGTTCAAAGTCCAACTGTTGTCCACAAAGTGAACCGTAATACCCATGTATGAATGACGGTTAAAACAATCCGTCCAAACATCTGAGCAAATGTTCACCCTGTGGCCCATGTTAACTAAATAACGTGATAATTCTACCTTTTTCTCCAAGCACTGCCGAACGGTAGATCGTTGCACGGTCATTCTACCTATTCTTTTGATTGCTACATTCAACCCACTTTGCATAGTAACCTCAAAACTTTTGTCATCAAAAACATTAAAGGGCATATGCTTCATAGCCGCCCATCTAGTCATTGTATCATCAAAATTCTTTTTATCATATTTAAATAGAGGCGCACCTGACGAACCCGAGTCGGCGGGTTGGAAGTTTAGTTGGCTTTGGGTAGAGGCAGTGCCGCATTCTACCGGATGCTTTGCCACTAAATGGCGACGGAGGGTGCCATATCCACCACCGGCGGACCATTTGTACACTTTATCGCAATAGTTGCAGTAAACATGAAAGTCCGAAGTCTCTTCTTGAGAGTTCGGATCGTGAGGACTTGGAATCACCACCGGGACCTTCTTGTAGTGTTTGATAAAAATGTCCGATTTCAAAGCTTTTGCCGTGTTAGTGGGTGCAGGGGGAGGCATCTCCTCATTTCCACCGGTGCTAGAAGGAATACGAGAATGCGATCTATCCTCGTTGTTGTCCGAGTCTGACGATATAGTAACGTCGAACTCCTCATCTTGTTGGGAACGACCTCCCCTACCCCCACCTTGTTGCATTTCAGCAAGTAGTATGGCGGTCCTATGATCTTCTTCCATCTACAAATATTATGTACGTAGAAGTTAAAAGTATGAACGCAAAAAAAAATTAATGAAATTTTGTGCATGTGAATTGGAAAACAAATTTTTCATTACTTACTTGCATGCGTTCGGCTGCCAATCGGGAAACCTCTTCCATAACATCTCGACGACTAGGTCGTCGAGATTTTGAGGGACGCGTAGTGCTTTGATCTTGGGCTATTCCCTTGCCCCGATCACCACGTCCCGATCCACCACGAGAAGAAGACATATTGAATATATTGATAAATGAAAAGTAATATGGACTTGGAATGAAATATGTATGAAGTATAAAAGAAGTGGTAAATTATGAGCACAACAAATATAGTAGTGAGTAGAAAGTGTAGAATTAAACTTGCGTAATTAAAGAGAATGAGGAGAGAATAGAGAAATGGAGATTGAGAATGAAATTCTGAAAATTCAAGGAATGGGGCAAGGAATAATGAAGGAGAAGTGGGGTATTTATAGGAGTTAAATTGGATGAAAAAAAAAAAAATTGGAAATTTAGAAATCTGCCGTGAACCGCCGGTTTACCGCCGAAACCGGCGGTTCAACCCTAAACCGGCGGGTTCGCCACGGTTTGCGTCAGAAAACTGCCGGTTTCTGACCGAAAACCGGCGGTTTATGACCGGTTTTGCAGGCCTAAACACTGACCCTACGACCTAGCCTCTGAAAAGTTGCCGGAACCGTCGGAAACCGGCTCCCGAACCGCCGGTTTACCCCGACAAACCGCCGGTTAACCCCTCAACCCGGCGGTTTACCCCGCAAACCGCCGGTTCCAACGGCTATCCTAAACCCCTACGCGAACCCTACGAACCCCTAACCTACGAAACACTGTTCGATCCTTTGAACCGGCGGTTCGAACCGCCGAACCGCCGATTCACGGTTCAATATATTGCCGAACCTGAACCGGCCCTTCCGACCCTTCAACCCGCCTGCCGGTTCAAACCGCCGGTTCCGGGCCCAGTTCCGGTTCATGAACCGACGGGCCCGAACCGGCGGGCCGGGCCGGTTTGTGCATGCCTAATCACAACTAATCATTCTAAAGCAAAAATAAAGCAATAAAATAAGTACCTCATTAGTGTCCCTATCCACCATATCATCCCCCAAACTTATTCAAAGCTATGCAAAGAATAAGTTTGAAAAGTTGGTGGAGAAGGGAGACTTACATGGTATGCAAGCAACACAAAACACACCAAAAACAAACTGAAACGGTAAAATTAAAAGCTACCTACTAGGGGTTACCTCCCCTATAGTGCCTTTGGTTATCGTCGTTGGCTCGACGTCCTCCATGAGCTGCATCATGTCACGCCATAACTGGTGGTGTTAGACTTTCTGTCAATATTGGAAGCATATGATCTAGGCAAACTCTTCTTCCACCAAGTATTTTTCAGAGCTCCATCAGAAATTTTGGTTTCCACTTTGGGTGAATTTTCAGCTTTTGTTTTCTTCACCTTCACTTTAGGATTTGATGTAGTCTCTTCTTTAGAAATTGATCCACCACATGAAGCAAACATCCATTGCGGTAAAGAAAAATCCCCAAATGTGGACTCAATTTCTTGTGCCTTTTGGACCTCTACAACGTGCACAGCTTTGCACTCCTTCTTCATAACAAGTTTTTCTTCCTCACGACTCTTCATAGCATTGTAGATAGATAGGATGTGACGTTTGTTGCCCATATGTAGAGTGAGCTCTCACTTTGCTACATCTATCAATGCTTTTCCCGTTGCAAGGAATGGGCGCCCCAGGATAAGCGGTACATTCACGTCTTCTTCCATATCCAACACTACAAAATCGACGGGGAATATGAAGTCGTGTACCATCAAAAGAACGTCCTCAACAATTCCTTTGGGATAGGTGACGGTTCTATCTGCCATCTGTAGCGTGATTGTTGTCGGCTTGAGAGTGCCGATCTTCATCTTTCTGAAAAACGATAATGGCATCAAATTTATACTCGCCCCCAGATCACAAAGTGCCTTTGTCTGTCTGTCATTTCCAATGACGCATGAGATGTTGAAACTCCCAGGATCTTTAAGCTTGGCCGGTAGCTTTTTCTGAATTATGGCTCTACAGTTTTCAGATATGTTCACCGTCTCATAGTCAGTCCACTTCTTCTTCTTGGAGAGCACATCTTTTAGAAACTTTGCATATGTAGGCATTTGCTGTAACGCCTCTACCAACGGGATGTTGATGTTCACTTTTCTAAATATGTCAAGAAACCTAGAGAAGTGATCATCTAGTTTCTTCTTCTGCACGCGCTGTGGAAATGGGATCTTAACCTCAGCAGGGGGTGCAGGTATCACGGTACTTGCCTTGGGAGGCGGCACCTCTTCCACTGGTTCTTCTTCTTCTTCCACCACCTCTTCTACCACTGTCTCCTCTTGAGAGATTTTCTCCTTCTCTGCAGGCATGGTTGGGCCTTCATATCTCTTTCAACTTCTCAGATTAATGGCTTTGCAATCCTTACAGTCTTTAGGATTTACAACCGTTTGTGAAGGAAATTGGCCTGGTTGATGCTGAATACCCACAGCCTGTGAAACCTGGCTCATCTGGTTATCGATGCTCTTCATGTGAATATTCAAGGCATTCACATTAGCTTCAACCTGCACTAGCCTTTTGTTGGAGTCTTTCATGCACTCTCCCGTTTGTTTCATAAAAGCCATTAACACATCTTTCAGCTCATCCTTCTTCGGTTCTATGATTTGGCCATATGATACCTGGAATCCGGGTGGTGGTTGCAAGGCATTATTTGGGTTCCCGTAGGACAAGTTGGGATGCACCTTGTTCCCATAGTGGTTGTAATTTCCTCCTCCTAGGTTGGGGCGGTAATTGTTGAAATTTCTGCTATTGCCACCTTGGTAAACGTAGTTTACATCTTCGACTCCTTGTTGCATCTCAGTCCCAACCTGCCTTGTTCCCATATACCCAAGCTTGTCAGTTAGGAATTCCAACTGCTTAGATATTGTATCCATCCTATCAAAATCGGAGGTGGATGCCACTCTATAGGATTTGCTTCTATCGTTTCTCCATCCATCATCATTTGAAGCCACTCTCTCAATCACCTCAAGTGCTTCAGCTTCTCCCAACTTCAAGAGAGATCCTCCGGCGCTCATGTTCAATTCGCGCATTGCCTCCAGCGTGCATCCCCTGTAGAAGGTTAAGATTTGTTGCCCCGGGCTTAACCCGTGGTTGGGGCATCTTCTCATCAACTGCTTGAATCTTTTCCAGGCCTCCATAATGTTCTCCTGAGGTTGCATCTTATATTGAATGACCTCTGCTTGGCGTTTGAGTGCCTCGCTAGGTGGATAGTATTTCTCCAAGAACAGCTCCACCATTGCATCCCATGTGGGCACAGAGTTAGGACCCATGCTGTCATACCAGTCCTTTGCATCCTCTTTCAAGGAGAATGGGAATAATCTGAGGCGGACTTGCTCATTTGTGACCCCGTTCGCCTTCACTGTGTTGTTGATTTGTATGAACTTGGTGAGGTGCTTGTTGGCATCTTCTGAGCCTGTTCCACCAAATGCGTTTGCTTCTGCTCTGTCTATCAACCCCGGTCTCAATTCAAAGCTGTTGGCCGCTATCCCCGCATTGTTAACTGGTGGATTAGTAACCTGTCTGTAGGAAAACTGATTTTGTACGGGCACTGGCCTCACGTTCTGCTCATCCAATTGCCTCTGCATGTTGGCCAACTGCAGACGGAGTTGACGAATGACAGGATCCTCGTTGTTGTTCTCATGATTATTCTCATTGTTGTTCTCCCCTCCGTTCTCCATTAGAATTGGAGAATGAGGCTCGTACTGTATAGGTGACGGAAGTGGAGATGGACTGAGTGATGGAGTTCTCTGGATAGGAGAAGGTAGACGCCTATGAGTGGGTGAAGAAACCCGAATCCTTTGGTTTAACCTTCTCTGCGCGTTCCTCCTTCTGTTGGATGCTTCGATCTCGGGATCGATAAGCTCTAGAGGTGGACCTTTAGAACGTGTGTGCATACAACCTGAACAAGGAAACACATCTATTAGAGAACTCAAAATAAAAAGTAAAAATAAAGCAAGTAAAATCTAGATTAGTAATCTCAATTATTATCACGATATTAAGCTATAATGACACACAATTGTCCCCGACAACGGCGCCAAAAACTTGACTCAACTTATTTTAACACAAGTGATACCCGCAAGTGTACGGGGCTAGTGTAGCAATTAGTAAGCAAGAGTATCGTATCCCACAGAGACAATTTTGTATCACTTAACTATCACGAACAAAAATCAACTACTATCTAGACAATCAAGAAAAGATTGACTTGTTCTAACAACTAATAAAAGCATATAGTAAGCAAGTAACAATTAAGAATAAGGAAACACGGTGTAAAAAGGATGTGAAAAGATAATATGGAGAAAATTGCAGAACTCAAGGATCCGATGCACAATTCCAAGCTCTTATCCAGTCAATTCGCTTTACCTTTTGGTGTCTCTAGAGTTACTAAGCCGACCACAATTATAGATTAAACCCCCTCCCGAGGTGAGAAACCTGTAGATTAGGTGCTAGGAACGAAGTCCCCTTCTAATCCTAAACTCCTAACTCCCAAAAGTTCGATTAGGTCAATGACCTCACTCAAAACCTCAACTCTCCCGAGTTCTATTGTATTAAGGTGTGAATTATTCTTCTTTCCGGATTAATTATTTCATCTCCCGATTAATCTAATTAATCCTACACAATCAAGTGGTGATCAAGCAATTGAAAGGAATAAACCCAAGAATAATCAAATAACTACAAGAGCAAGACAAGAACAAAATCAATCGGATAAAAACTATGAAATCAGTGCATCATCACCAAGAATTCTACAAGAGATGTTTAGCTACTCATGTTTATAGAGAAAACCATGTTCAAAACAAATGAATTCAACAAATACATGAAGTAAAGATAGTAAGACTCCTGTGAGATCAATCGATGGATAGGTGACTTCAATCTCCCGATTGGAAGTCTTCAATCTTCAATTCTCTCTCTCAAAGGTGTGCTTGGGGTGGTGTGTGAGTGTAGGAGGCGTTAGGTGTGGTGTGGAATGAACCCTAGGCTTCTTCTCCTCTTAATCCCCTTCAAAAATCGAGTTTTTTGGCATAAAAATACGTCAAAACAACGTACCCGGCCGGGTGGAATTATAAAGGGTAAAATTCACCCGGCCGGGTGATGATTTTCGACCAGATTCTGCTCCATTTGAGACACCCGGCCGGGTGGATTTACAGGGTAATAATTCACCCGGCCGCGTGAGATTTTTTGGACAGCGCAGTGTTCGTAAAACGGCCATATCTCTCTCATCCGAACTTCGATTGGGGCGTGTGAGGTACCTACGCGAAGCTCTTTTGAAGACGAAGAGAATGATGTGCATTGGGGGTTGATTGGACTTCAAAATCTCCAGTAAAATTGTCTCAAGCCAAGACTGCTGCACATCCACCTATTTTGCACATTTTTCTACACATTCTTAACAAAATGGTCAATATACCAACATAATACAGAAGTAGATGGAAACACGCCTAATAATAGATGAAATATGATCAAATTCATACAAAACCACCCTCTAAAACCATGTAAAATCCAAGTGTGTCAGCCACGCGCTCCCTCGACGTGGCGCGCTCCCAGGCCAAGCGTGACGCCCACTCGCCGGCCCGCGAGTGAGTTTCGTCACGCTGACGCAATAATTCATTTTTTTAAAAAAAATTTCGAATTTAATAAAAAAAAATTAAAATTTGAAAACGGTAATATTACCGTTTTCGACCGTTTTCCTTTTTTTTGTATATATATTTTTTATTTTTTACTCTATAAATACTCATATTTCATACTAATTTCACACACAAACACACATCTAAACCTCTCAAATCCTCTCTCTTTCCTCTCCAATTTTAATCTCAAATCATCTCTTTTATTCTTCCCCCAAATTTAATCGTTCTAATGGATCCATATGAGCAAATGAGTCGAATAATGGAAGAATCACTTGAAGAAGATCAACGCGGGGAGGCAGAGGAAGCCGCGCTGCCCCAAAGACGCTCCCGGACTTACACCCATCGTAACCGGGAGGAAGCCGCCGCAAGGTTAGTCCGCAACTACTTCTGCGATAACCCGGTGTGGGGAGATACCTACTTCCGTCGCCGTTTTCGCATGCGGCGACTGCTATTTCTCCACATCGCAAATACATTGGCGGCCCGGGAAGGGTTCTTCCAAGAAAGGTTCGACGCCGTCCGCCGTCCCAGCTACACGACGTTGCAGAAATGTACTGCAGCAATCCGTCAGCTTGCGACTGGACAAACGACGGATGTGTTCGACGAATACCTCCACATTGGAGAAAGCACTGGGAGAATGTGCTTGCTCCAATTCTGCAAAGGCGTCCGGGCAGCCTTCACCGACAAATTTCTCCGGAAGCCAAGCACGACAGATTGCAGTTCCTGCTCTGCCTTCACGAAGAAGTGCACGGATTCCCCGGGATGCTTGGCAGTATCGATTGCATGCACTGGCAATGGAAGAATTGCCCGGTGGCGTGGAGGGGGTCGTACACGAGCGGCCACAAAGGCACTCACCCCACCGTTATACTCGAGGCCGTTGCCGACTACCGGCTATGGATCTGACATGCGTACTTCGGGGTCCCTGGCTCGAACAACGACATAAACGTCCTCCACCAATCCGACCTCTTCGCCGAAGTTTTGGATGGTAAAGCGCCGGCCATCAACTTCATCGCTAACAACCGGCGCTATAAAATGGGGTACTATCTTGCCGACGGCATCTACCCGAAGTGGCCAACCTTCATGAAGACGTGCACCAGGGCTGTGAACGCAAAGCAGACGTTTTTTGCGCAGAAGCAGGAGGCTGCTTGGAAGGATGTGGAGCTGGCGTTCGGGGTTCTCCAAGCGCACTTCAACAATATCAAAGCCCCGGCTCGTACGTGGTTCATGGAGAGCATGGTCGACATCATGTATACATGCATAATCTTGCACAACAAGATTGTCCAAGATGAAGGACCCGAGGCGGGAAATTGGTTCGACCCTGAAGCCCCCGCAAGCTCTACCGCAAGTAGTCCGCCATGCAGTGGAGTGCATCCATCTATACAAGAACAGTTGTCAATTCGGGCAAGGACACGTGATTCTTCCGCCCACACCCAACTCCAAGATGATCTAATGGAGCACATTTGGGCAAAATTTGGCGGAGGAGATAATTAAATTATGTATTTTTAATTTTTTAGGAAATTATTAAATTATGTTTTTTTACGAATTTTAATGTTGTAAGTTTATTTTATTTAATGAAGTGTGTTTTTATTAATTGAATTTGGTTGGAAATAAAAACAAAAAATGAAATTGAATGAATAGTAATTTAAAGGACGGTTAAGGGACGGAGGGTTGCAGGTTCCGTCCCTTAGTTAAGAGATGGAGTAAAAACGTACAGTGGGGCCTGTGAATAGTAATTTATGGGACGAATAAGTGACAGCGTTGCGGATGGCCTAATTTCACTCACATATAATTTAAAACTTATATATATATATATATATATATATATATATAAATGAGGTCCATATTCCTCTAACTTTCTTCTACCACATTTTTTAGCATTTCTTAAAACCCATGCCGGAAAGAAGTGGGACGCTTGTTGGCGGACGGAGGGAATATATATTAAAACCCATGTGAAATGCGTGCAGGTTCACGGTGCCGTGTTAAGCTAGGGTGTTCCCTTCTGATCAGGATAGAAATCCCAACCAACCTGAACCTGGCATCAATAAATTCCTCAGAGATGGACGCGCTTTGGTAATTGTGGTGATAATCTGGAGGGGTTGGTTAGCTACCACGCTTGGGTTGAGATTCTACCTAGACAGGAATCAAAGGTGGTACTCTATTGACTGGGTGGCGTGAAAGTGATTGACATGTAGCTGTGTATATGAGAGTGGGGACACAGTGTTCATGGACATGTGGAAAGTAGATAGTTACTATAAAAGGCTAAACGGAATATCAGAGAAAATGTGGTGGTTTGGTGGCTGCACTGTCAGGTCTGTAGGGTACCAGCAAGAAAAGTAAAGGACAAATGCAAAAAGTAACCAAAAAATAAAAGTGGTCCCAAACTTGGATGTGGATGTTGTCTTCTTCAACAAGTATGCACAAAATCAAACAAACTCAGATTCCATGAATGACACTTACAGATTAACAACTTCACAATTCAGATCCACAAGTTAACACTCTAAAATTCGAAGATTAATCGAGTGAAATCAAGAATTACACTTACTGGGCAACATGCAAGGTGACAGAATTCACGTACACTCGGATTTTGCACTTAATCACTCCGGAAACTAAATCTAAACAACAAACTTAACCAACAATCTCAGATCGAACAACTCCAAATGAAATCATGCTTTCAACACTTAGAAATTACCGCAACAACTACATCTAAGCTACCTAGGCAGAATGAAACAAATTCAAACCGAAAAAGATGCATAAAAACAACTTCATTGCATAAAACGTTTGGATCCCAACAAAACACTTCAAAAGATAACAAGTACTGAATATGCAACAGATCCCAACGAAAGGAAAACAAGTAAAGATTAACTAGGAAAGCGAATAAAGATTGTTTTGCCACTCCGGGCGATGGAACTGCTGCGACTACGAAATGAACTGGCTGGAACGATGGAAGGCGATTCTCCGGTGGACTTATGGAACTTCAGGTGACCATGGCTGTGGTGAGGGATGAGAAGATTTTGGACGATGCTGAAGAAATTTATCTACCGAGAGAGAAAATTCTACCTAAGTGTCAATCCCCCTTTCTCTCTCCAAGTGGCTTCCTTTTATAGGGAGGCTTGCCCTTGCTTTTTAGGGTAGACTCTCTTTGTGAAATGACTCTTTTGCCCTTGTTTGTGGTTGATCCTTCCCAGCAATCCTTCTTCTCCATCTCGAGCCTTTTTGGCATGGATTCTGGTAGTATTGCACCCTTCTGGCGCTCTTTTCACCTGAGTTGTCCGAACCCTTTCTTAATGACTGGTACCCTTTTCCTGCACACTTTAGCAACTATTTTGCAGATATAATCCAATTAAGCACATTATACTAACCAGTAACTAAGGCCTAGAATGCGACTTATCAAACTGCTCACACTTACCACATGCTTGTCCTCTAGCGTGAAGAACAAACAAAAAGAAATAAGTCGAATTCTAGCCTGGTTATACGTCTGACCGACCCTATCCTAAACTAGACTCTAAACGTTGACGCAAAGAAAAACACATAAACGACGGGCATACACATATAAACAGACACACAAGTACTTAAACACATTGATCGGGCTATATTTTCAACCATCTTTCCCCTTGGGATCAGGTGCCATCCGGCCTTAGACAGCCTTGAACTTCTGCCGCCCCCCTTTTTCCTTCCCGATCAGTATATCTGCTCGTCAAGATCACCCAAACTCTCGGCCAAATACCAGATTCGCTCAGTCACTCATTCCTCATCGGGGATGTTAGGACTGTTTTCTCTCAAAATGCTGAACCACAGATGCTTCGGACTCAGATCTCACGTACGGCTCCTGAAGGGCTTTAAGGTTTGTAATGGGGCTATTGGTTTGTAGTGTTTAGGGTGGATGTTCCTAAGGCTCTAATGTTAAAAAACTGCTACTTTATTTTGATGTGGGGGAACTGTGTGCATTTGGGCTCTTGGCTGTTGCTTCTCTTCGGCTAGGCGTTTCCTGATATTGACCTTCAACTGGTCAGTAGCTTCCTTGTGGCTTCGCCACCCTTATTCCTTCTCCCTTCTTTTTGTGGTCAAGTGTTTTCGACCATTTTCTTCAAAATAATTTTTGGACCTGGAATTTTTCCTGGTCGATTTTCTCCTTGCCTCTCGACTTCTTTCTTTAGTTGGGTTTTCCTGTATGTCCTCCTAGCCAATCGCATTTTTTCCTTATGCCTCGCACACACACAGTCCCAGTGGCTAGTGGGTTATATCTGGGTATAGATTTGGCTAGAAAGAGGGGTTCTAAGGGATGGATTTTTTTCCCGGATGGGGGGTTTCCTACTGCCTTCAGGACTTGCTACACGCGGTCACCTTACCCTAGGCATCATGTAGCAGCCACTCTTTTCTTTTCTAAATTGGTGGAAGTTGGTTCCACTTAGGCTTATAACTCACCATTTAAGAGGGCTTTTATATCTGGCTCTAAGGATGAGTTTTTCTCTCATACTTACATCATCTATACTGACTAGGAGATACTAGGGGGGGTGGTTTCCATTGTCCAGCATGCTTATCTCCCTCAATTCCCCTCACCGTCAGTTCGAGGCAGTTGAGTTTTAAGCCCATTCATAAACACATATATACAAATCCTAAATTTTGGGAAGGTAGATTGTAAAAGGGGGGTTGTTTCCATCTCTTGTCCTTAAGTTCACATATCCCTCACATAATTCTACTTACACTTATTTGAACTTAGGCCCCCTAGGATCATTGCCTATATACTACAATCCCCTGGCCCCGTTACGACTCAGTGAAAGACCTTAAGGAACTTCCCTGTTTCAGTAGAACTCAAGGCATTAGTTGTATGACAAAAATGAATGAGTGAATGGTCCTAACGTTTTTGGTGAGGAATGAGTGACCGGGTGAATCCAACAATTGGTGAAAATAGAGGCTATGTTGACGAATTGACAAACTGACCAGTAGAAGAAGGGAGGGGGAGGAATTTGAGACTGTAGTCGATTGGATTGACGTTAAGCTTGTGGGGACTGCTGCTAGAACTTGAACTAGTTTACACATCTGTGTTTGTTTTGTTTTTTGTGTTTTTTTTTTGCTTTCTTAATTATGTGTCTGTGTTCTGTTCTTTGTGCAAGTCTTTTTGGCGTCTAGGTATAGGAGTTGTGTCTTTTTCTTTAGAGTCGGTCAGGAGATAACCATGCATCGAAATATGCCTTATTTCTTTATTTTGTTTTTCATACTTGAGGACAAGTATGGTTTAAGTGTGAGCAGTTTGATAAGGTTCATTTCATGCATTGGTTATAGGGGTAAATTCTATGATTTCAGTAAACTAATAAGTGTTTGTAAGTTCAGGTGCGTGAAATATCTTCCAGACCCAGGGAATGCATACAAATCAACCGGGGAGACTAAAATGAGGGAAGTGAAGTGGAAAAGTGCCAGCAATTTACTTGACAAATGAAATGATGAAAACGCAGGCAGGAAGCAAAAGTGAACAAGGAGCAAATTCTAAAAGCATCTTTTTCGGAGGGCAAAAAAGACAAATCATGAAGAAGGAGTGCCCTAGAGGTCTAAGCCTCAACTATAAAAGGGTCAACTATCTTGAAGAGGAAGATGGGGACACCAGCTTCAACACACTCCTTAGTTTCACTTTTAGTTTTAGCTAATTTCACACACGCACTTGGCATCAATGGGGTAATTCTGGGCATATTGGGTTCAATTTAGCTTAGTTTGTGGTGTAACACCGTCCTCACGGGGCGAAGATACCTTTTTCCTCACCGCGAACTTCTTTACCGGAAGCTCGGCGATTGATATTTCTGTTTGAACCTTTTTCCAGCTACTATGGAAGTTTATGTTTTTTATTTTATGTTGGCTTTGATGCCTGATGTTGGTTTTCACTGATTTGGATGCTTTTCGCAATTGATTGTCGATTTGAAGTTGAGATCGGTTGAATCGGAGTTGGTTTGTTGTTGAATTGTTTGAATTGGAGTTGATGAATATGGATCTGGATGTGGTCGAGTTTGGATTGGATTGATCTGGAGTGGATTGTGAATTGGAGTTGTAGATCTGATACATACCAATGTGGATCTGCATGGTTACGGCTGTTTTTACTGTTGCTTTCGATTTGCTCGACCTGAAAGTTCAGATCTGGTAGTTTTTAACTTAATCGTAGTGTTCGAAGTCCGATCTTAGTTTGCTCTGTTTTCTGTGTTTGGTGCTCTATTTCATTCATGTTCATGTCAGATTTGGTTGTTTGTTTACTTTTGCAGCTTTATCTGTCGCAGTAGCTAAATCGGGAAATCTATCCTATTGGCTTTTCTTACATCTTTGTCTAACTGTTTTGGGAAACATTTTTACTTGACCTAGTACTTTGATAAACTTTCCTTACGTGTTTTTACTTGACCTAGTAGTCCGATCTTTCGAGTCACGCATGCATACGTGTTTTTCTTGTTACTTAAGTCTATTAGTTAGTTAGTATTTTCAATTCTCTTGCCTCCAGTAGTTTTAAAGAAATCTTAACCCATGAGTTGCGTGGAAGCAGCGACCTTCCCCAAACCCTCTAAATACTTGCTAGCACCTCCGTCTCTGTGGGATCGATCCTTACTTCCATAAACTAGCCAATAGTATGACGGGTTAAGGTTTTGTAGCAATGAAAAGTGTGTCCAACGACCATTTCTGATAGATTCACGATCTCCTAGACTCTGTGATCTAGTGAATCCTCTGGACCTCTTGGATTGAGAAACACTTAGTGCACACCCACTCTTTCAGCTACTTCAATAGTTTTCGATAGGTTCGTCTTGAGACGATTGTCTGTTTCTTCTTGGTACATCTTGTAGAACTTGTGCAGCGTAGCGTAGCGGGCTACTTTTGTATCAGCATCCATGTTCATAGTCAGTTGCCTGTGAGGACGAGTTGGTTGCTGATACGCTCGGATTTTGCACTGTTTTAAGGCCTTTGTTTGGTCCGTTTTTAATGTCAAAATCACAATTCATGATCATATTTCGTATGTTTTATCCATTTTGGTATTTTAACATGTTTTGTGAGAAATGTGCATTTTTTAGCCTAAAAAGATAGCTAAAAAGCGAAGTTGGAAATTTGGAGCTTTCAAGACGTCCAGCGGTCCGCTGCAATATCTCCAGCGACCGCTGAGCCAGTAGCGGTCCACTCCGGGAAAGTTGTACTTGAAAAGAAGAACACGCCTAGCGACCGCTGGGGTGTGCGCAGCGACCGCTCCGTGTAGTCCAGAAGTTACGGGATGATTGCCAGCGACCGCTGAAACAAGTGCAGCGGCCCGTTGTCCAAGAGTCAGAGACTAGGATCAACCCGCAACGACCGCTAGCCAAGGTGCAGCGGCCCGCTGGGAAAAAGCGTCGAACAAAAATTGGCCTACTTTTTCCCCAAGATTTACCATACTTTGCAATCATTTTCCTTATTTGAAGAGGGACGAATTTCCCCTATAAATACCCCCTCAAGTTTCATCAAAAATAGATATTCTCTTTGCAAAATATTTCAAGAGCTTAAAAGTGAGAGTACTTCATAGTGCAAGGGGTTGAAGAAGGAATCAAGACGAAGATCAAGGCTACAAGGATTCAACCTTTGAGTTTTATTCGCTTTAGTTCTTATTTTGCAATCCTTTTCCTTATTTGAAGAGGGACGATTTTCCCCTATAAATATCCCCTCAAGCTTCGTCAAAAATAGATATTCTCTTTGCAAAATATTTCAAGAGCTTAAAAGTTAGAGTACTTCATAGTGCAAGGGGTTGAAGAAGGAATCAAGACGAAGATCAAGGCTACAAGGATTCAACCTTTGGGTTTTATTTGCTTTAGTTCTTATTTTTCTCTATGACTTCCCTAGAATCTATGCTTTTAGCTTATTCAATTATGTGTAACTAAAGTCATAGGATTCCAGGGATGTGTTAGTAACGTATTTGGTTATACAATTTCGTTTTCTATTTAATATCCGTTTTGTTCTTACTTCGTTTCTTCCTTAATTGTTGGATAATGCTTCACGTTTGAGTGACACATTCTGTGATGAATTAATATAACTTGCTACATAATCGTGAGAGGAGGTTGGCGAGTTAGATCTACTTAATCGACACTACAATTATCTTCCATTAAAACGAAACTGTTAATTAAGAGTGAGGACTTTACAGGGGTCTTAGGAGCTTTAAGGAGTTACGGATCTAGGATTGACAACCCCTAGTGTTAGTAATCTACGTTTGCATTGCATGAGCATAAGCTAGGTGACTCGTTCTATCAAAGTAAGAACTATGCTAGAGTGTTGTAGTTGGAATTTGTATAACCATAACTGTGAACGCACATCCCTGGAATCCCCTTATCTCTTATATTTTATCTCCGTGATTATTTGCAACTAGTTGTTTATTGCTTTCAATTGTTCTTTGTTTTAAAAAATTCTCAAAACTTTCGATTTTCCAAATAGTAATTGAGTTTTAGTAGAAGATAGTCAGTCTGTGATTGTTTTCCCCATGATCGATATTCGATACTAACCTTTACCATACTAGATCTACCCTGTATACTATTACTTTTGGTAATACACCCCACATTCTACTAACATATAATACTCATATTTTATTATTAAACTAATATATAAAGTGAGATCCAAATTCCACTAACTTTTTCAACCCACTTTTCACTATATTTTTAAAAAAATGGAACATCTTTTTTGGTCCACGAACTTTGTCAAAGTATCATTTTAGGTCCGTGAACTTTGAAAATATCATTTGAGGTCCGTCAACTATGAGTTAATATCATTCGAAGTACTTTTTTTACTATTTCCAAGTTTTTTATAGACGAAAATACCCTCAATACCTTGAAGGGTATATATTTTTAGTAAACGTATCACATTCTCATATTTTTTTATAAATATCTTTACTATATATTTTTTATGCATTTTCTAAATATAATTTAAGAATTTCAAAATATTTTTTACTTATAAAAAGTTGAAGAATGAACTTTTCTTGTATGTCACAAAATTAAGTGATATTTTCAAAGTTCACGGACCCAAAATGACACTTTGACAAAGTTTGTGGACAAAAAACGATATTTCCTCTTCTTAAAATCCGCGCCAAATTAAAAGGATTCAATTAATCGTGGGCTAGGGGAATAGTGAAAATTTATACACAAGAATAATGGATTTGTGAAATCTTCATGGCCAAGTAACAGTGAAGACTCGGTGATAAAAATATGGAGCGAAAATGAGCCATTTCTGGGCAAATCGGTAGTATCAAACAAGCCCTAGAATAACTGTGAATATATCTAATTTGTTATTGGTGTTGGTTGAGAAAAATATATAGTCTTGTTATACTTTTGAATAATAAGCCCTTTTATTTTCTATTCATAGTATAGAAATTTGTGTGTTTGGAAGACCCTGATGATTTAATAAATCAAGATTTTATCATAACTACAGTTTTAGAGAGATGGGACAATAAAAATCCCTTGGCTTATTTTCAGGATCCATATTAATTTTCTTATTTAAAAAAAATCAAAATAAACATCAAAATTATAAAATAAAAAAATTAGATTATATAAATAGGCTCTTTTTTGTGACTATATTTTGGTAGAGCAGAACCTGCCAAACAAACATGATCTATTTTTGGTATTGTCACTATATTTTGACTTAATATAGTTAGAAAATTTAATAAATAGATATTAGCATATAGCATATAGAAAATTATATAGATAATTTTACTTTCAATTAGATTCAACAAGTTACGTAAATACTACAAGTATAAACCAATATTAATTGGCCTAGACCTAAATTAAGCACAAAACGAATATGTCAAAGGCCCACGCCTCCAAAACCGACCCATATAATTTCTCTTACATCTTGGCTCGAGTTCTTTCTTTCTATTAGTGGGCCTAGACCTGGACGGAAACTTAATACATTTTCATTCCAATTTTCTTCTAGCCTTATACTCTCTCCGTCCCTGAAAATTTGTCACATTTCATTTTTTGCATTCATTTTAGAAAAATAGTAATAAATAATTAAAGTGGAGAGATGGTAAAGTTATAGACAGAATAATATAGAAAAGACTCTCATCTACGTTATTATCTCTCTTACTTTACCATCTATCCACTTTAGCTATTTATTATCATTTTTCTAAAACTAGTGTAGAAAATGAAATGTGACAAATTTTCAGGGACGGATGGAGTAATATATATACTTAAATGTATCGTTTTTCAATTATATAATAATTATCGACATGCCTCTTATTCTTGTTCACCTTTGATGTCTTTTGTTCGCAATTAAATGTCGTACTTTTCCTTTTCATCTGTCCACCAATAAATATTATATTTTATTTTTATCATTTTTAGCAAGTGATCCACACATTCTACTAACTCCCTCTGTCCTATAAAAATAAGGACACTTTCCTTTTTCGTTTGTTAAAAATATCTCATTTCCATTTATGGAAAGTTCTACCAAACACATTACCCGTATACATCAATATATTTACAACTTATACTACTAAAACCCACCATTAAACACTAATAATAATGTGAGTCTTACTATCCACTAACATTATTTTACACATCCCATCTCTCTTACTTTATCAACTATGCATTAATTCTCATGCCGTCCCAAATGTACTTATTTTTTTGGAACGAGGAAGTATAAATAAGTAGGATCCACCTTCCGCTAAATTTCACCACCATTTTCTTTTAAAAACTTAAACAATTTTTTTTGAACCCTAACCGATCAAAAATAGAACATCTATTGGCGGACGGAGGGAGTATTCAATAAAAATTAAGCCAAGTTATTAATAGTAGTGTAATTGGTCGAAAAAAATCATAAACTATAGCTGAAATTTAGTATATCCCACAACCTTTAAAATTGGCCAGATTAATTACTTAGAAATTAGATGCTAAATAATATGATTATTACTTAGAAATTAATATGTCCACACAAGATTTATTAGTACACATGCATTTCAGAAATGACACATATGTCACCACATAAGATTAATTAATTCACATTCACTACAAAGAAAATTTACTCCCTCCGTTCCATATAAATAGAGTCATTAATCTATTTTAGGAAGATCCAAGTTAATTGAGTCATTTCTTTTTTTTTGGCAAAAAGTATTTCTCGCTTTTACTTTATTCTCTCTTACTTTTTTCACAATTCATTTAACACACTATTATTAAAATCCGTGACGAAAAGAAATGTTTCAATTAACAAGGAATGTAGGGAGTATTTTTTTAATAACACAAAAACCGAGACGCAATTACTTGCATTAGAATTTTTTAAAAAATAACAACAATTAATGGCTCAAAAGAAATCAGCCTTAAATTAATGATAAATTAACTTAATCTTTTATTTATTTTAGAACACTTTTATTTTTGTCCTCTAGTTTTAGTTGGGACACCATCAATAAAGACGCTTTTTGAAGTATTGGTGGTATATTTAGCAATACAAATTACTGTCCTTAATGTATTAAAAAACTTCCTTAACGTATTTTTTTGTTGTAGTGGTAAATTTTAGTCATGTCTGAAAATTATCACCTCTAAAAATTTGCACGATTATTAAAGTTTGTGATTTATCATACTAACTTTAAAGATTATGAAAAAATACCAAATTTCAATCATAATTTATGAGTTTTACTACTACCAATTCCCATAGAATAATAACGTTCACGTGTGATTTTCACATAACATCTTACAAACCTTGTAATCTGGCTTGCCTCAATTCTTTTTACTCGTTGACATAGTTAGTGATTTATCTGACAGAGATATAAATTTATTATCCGTAGCTATATATTCCTTCCGTTTTCTTAGAACTTTAGAAATGACATAAATTTTAATATAAAATTGATAAAGAAAGAGAAAAGAAAAAAATTAGATAAAGTAAAAGAAAGGAAGAAATAAAACTGAAATTAGTATTAATAGGCTGTGAAGTTCATAACCTATAATCAAAATGTAGAAATCAAGGAATAAATATGTCCGGTCAATAGATTTTGACCAAATAATAAATATGACGAGACATCTAATTTTGTGAAATTAAATGATATAGCGTCGATCTACATTTTACGTAGATAAATGTAGTATATTCTCTTTTTCAAATCCGATTTCCGGTGAGTGAGAAATAATGGATTAAAGTTGGGCATAATTAGCTTTTTAATTAAAGCTTGGAGTTTGAGCTTAAGGAATAATTAACTAGTGTTAATTATCCCACATTGGAGAAGTGACACATCTTTTAATGTGTTTAAATTAAGTGACTTTATGTTACTTAATAATTATAGTGGGCCAAGATGGGTGAAAGAGCCCACACGCGCACACGCGCACACACCCGCGCGCCGCCGCCCGCCCGCCCTAGCCCGAGCCCGTGCTCGCGGGCCGCGGGCCTCGGTCCCGATCCCGATCTTGGACTTGGACTTGGACTTGGCAATTGTTCTTTGGGTGGTCCCACCGCTGAGTCAGCAATCCAAGTGGCTTGACACATCGTCAAGCGTGGCACAGTCAAAGCCTACAAGGCTGCCACGTGAGAAATCCACACGCGAAAGGCACACTCCTGCCACACGCTTGTAACCGCCGACGGTTACGAATCTTGGTTGACCCTCCATGGTGGCTTGGCCTATAAATAGGCTAGCCATTCCACTGCATTAGGTACAATATTCACAAGCATTAGCATCATAAGCTCTCTCCCTTTCTCTGCATTGTTTTTCTGTCGAAAGCTCTGTCCTCTCCTCCATCCAGTTCGCCGGAGCTCTGTTGATTGCGGTGCTGCTTCACCAGAGACGTAGCCGTTTTATCTTTGGGGACGAAACGCCAATCCAAAGAGCACTACCGGGGCGTATCTCGTCTTGCGGAAAGAGGACTCCTCGACTCGGCTAACAAATTTCACGGTTTAGTTGTTTCGATTTTCAGTTATAATTTCAGTTCAGTTTTCATTTGTATTCCTTTTTTTGAGTTGTATTACGACTGGTTGTATCTCTTGTAATCCTAGAAACCAACACAAAAATTTCTACTTTACCTATAATGAAGAATTTATATTTTATGAAATAAACTAAAAAAAGAATTTCATTTCTAGGAGAGAGTATAATATTGACAGATGTAAAGAAACACCAAGCTGTTAATTACTCCCTATTTACACCCAATATCAGCTATAATCTGTTTCACTTGGACATAAATACAATAGGTACATTTTTAGTCCCACGACTTAAGGTAGGTACAATATTATATATATAGCCGTGCATTAATTCCAGACGTCGGTCAGTTTCATTGATTTTTTTATTTTCTAATCAAACTAATTAATTTTTATTTACTAATCTTAGTTACCTTTTCGTTTCCCTTTCACCGAAAAACGTCAAGGCCATGTTTGGTTGCCAGGATTCTATATGGGAAAGTAATCTGATTCCCTAAATTATAAAATCATGTGTTTGTTTCGATTTTTAATCAAATTGGGAAAGTAATCAGAATCCCGAGACAAAAAAAAGTTAGTACAACTTTTCAGGATTCAGAATCCTAACTTTTCTTAGGTTATCTTTTTCCAAGTCTTGGGATTCTTACATATTTAATGCAATATAAATATAGTTTTATTATTATTATTATTATTATTATTATTATTATTATTATGATTATTATGATTATTAATTACAATGTATAAAAATATTTTAAAATTATAAACCATACTTAATTATGGTATAATAAATAACTATAATTATAAATATATTATTATAATATTTATATATATTTTTTATTATCATAATAATAATTAATAATTTATTCAATAATTAAAGTATAATTATATAATATAAAATAATAATAAATAATTTTTATTTTATTATTTTATAAATTAATAATTAATTAATAAAGTGATAGTGAAATTTCAAATTATAAAGTTTATTCAATTATATTATCTAAAAACATGTATTATTATAAGTATAATACACATATTTATTGTTATAATCATTTATGATTATAATACTCCATGTAACTATAATTTCAATTATATTATTATATATTATGATGGATAATCCATATTTAAAGTAATAAATAAAATAATATAATTATTATCATTAATGATTAATAATTTAGTAAAAATTTTATATTATTATTCTTTTTTATAATTAAAAATAATAATGAGTAGGAGTATAATTTTAGTTTGGTATTTAAATCAAATATAAAATTTAAAATCTTGATATTTTCCAAACATAGGAAAGTAAAGTTATTAGGAATCATATTCCCGGATTCATTTTTCCAGGAATCATTTTCCTTGCCAACTTTACTTTCCCGTCAACCAAACATGGCCCAAGGGTATAATTTCCGTATTCTCATAATTATACGTTCACAAAAGCAAAAGTCATAAATATAATTGTCACTTACTGCATTTTAAATGAAGATACGATGAAGTATATAATTGTAGTAATTAATAGTTACGTAGAGGGTAGTTAGGATTTAATAATCACATATTAGAAACTTACTGTTTATATTTAATTAAATGTATATATTAATTTTTTATTAAGAATGCAACATCATATATATCGGTCAAACTTTCTTTTGTGACTGTGTGATCTATCGGTCATATATACACCCAACAAATCCTAAAGGTTGCAATTAGATGAAGAGAGTGGGTATACAAAAGGTTTTTTGAACTAAAACTGTAAACCAGAAATGAATTAACAAATATGAAGGTTGCAATTAGATCAAGAGAGTGGGTATACAAAAGGTTTTTTGAACTAAAATGTCACCTTCTTATGTACCCTTCTAAATGGGCAAACTCCCTTAAAAGTCATAAACTTTTTACAAATTTTTTATTTTTCTCACGAACTAGGAAAGTAGCATATAAAATCACGAACTTATCAATTATGCGCCGTTTTCCCATGTCGGGTAATGCAAAAAGTATTTTGAAGTAAAACTATCACCCTTCCTATGTACCCTTTCATATACATACATATAGGCAAACTACTTTAAAATTCACAACTTTTGTTGTTTTTCGTTTTTTCTAATGAACTACAAAAGTGACATACAAAATCATGAACTTATCAATTGTGCTCTGTTTTCCCATGTCGGGTATTCCGGCTACGATATGAGATGACATGTCCTTTTAAGTTGACGTGGATGTTGTATGAGTGTTGACTTATTAAACCTAATTTGGGCACACTTCCTTAAAAGTCATTAAATTTTCAAGAATTTTGATTTTTCCCATGAATTTCAAATGTAGCATACAAAGTAGTTTGAGTGAATAGTTGAAGACAAGAATGGCGAACATACAACTATAATTTCTTGAACGATGACGGCCCTCACCTCATTCTTTACCGGCAACCACAAATCCGGCGCCGGTGTCAGCTTGGGATCAACATCCCGTAGAATGAGGCGGAAGAATTTGAGGTAATCGTCGAAGACGAGTTCATCGTTGAATTTGGAGATGGAATTTGGTATCTGGAAGAGTGGACGCAGGTTCTGAAACTCCAAAAATTCTAGGTCTTATGCTCTACACTACGTGCCAGCGACGACTTTGCACTCCACCGATTTCTTGGAATTTTTTGATTTATCGGTCGAATTGTCAATTCCCGAGTCCCGACTTGGCTAGAAACAATGAGATGGCAACAGTGGATCTTGAGATCTGACGGTGTTGCAAAAGGCGTTGGTGGTGTTGTAGAAGTAGGTTAGGATGTTGGGTTTGGAGGCAGACATTGTTGTAGTTGTGGGTGTGAGAAAATTTGGTGGATTTTCTAGACGTAATTGATGATAGACGGAGTTAAATTTGTCAAAACTTCTCCAATAATTTGTTCAGTTGTTTTGCAAGAAATCGGCTTCGCAAATTGCGTTCCATGACTTGTATGATAAGTGGGGATACGGAATCAACCCTCTGTGGGCAAGAAATTCAAGTGCACAACGGGCCTATCACAACTATGAAATTTAGCTTTGTATGACTTTTTGTATGCTACCTTTGTAGTATTTCATGGAAAAAATAGGAATTTTTGAAAAGTTTATGACTTTTAAGGCAGTTTGCTCTGAATCGGTCAAAGCCATATGTACTTTCGGCTAAAATTTTATTCGGCGTTTTAACGTAGGAATTCAGACAAGCCACGTTTGCATAAGTTTTACCAAAAAATATCAGGGTCGGATTGGAAATTCGCACAGTCCAGATTAATTTATGACTTTGTATGCTACTTTCGTAGTTCATGAAAAAACCGAAATATAACAAAAGTTTTTTGACTTTTAGGGCGATTTGCCCTATATATAATTATAGACCTCTTGTTTCTTAGTCGCCATTCCAAAAACTAATTATTTAGTGTTTTCTAAATAATAAAATAATGCATGTTATAACTTATTTAAGTTGTGGTATTGTATGAATAGCTAGGTGGAACCGATGAGACAAAGATTGGAGATCGATCTTGGGGTGTGATCAAATGGACATGACTCATCAATCGTTAACCAAATGGTCAAGGATAAGTTCTTATCTTTGGTTACGAAATTCTTAAGGCCAATTTTCATATCTTTTGAGATGCCTACAAATCAATAAAATGGAATAGTTAAAAGAATTGAATCTGAGTTTGATAATAGTGGAAGAAATAAATGTGACATATGGATGTTAACGTTAGATATGGCATCGTAGATGCATGAACATATGTGAGCGTATGAAGTGGAGACGGAGTGTATATGTATATATGTTTATGCTTATGGTTAAAGTCCTTTCACAAGAACTAAAAATATCTAGTGCATCTCCATCCTCGCCATTATCTATTTTCCATTTCTAGCACTCGTGGGATCAAATTATGTGTTAAAGTTGTTTTGGAAGAAATCGGCTAATCAAATTGCGTTCCATGACTGGTATGATAAGTGGGGATACGAAATGAACCCTCTTTAGTGGGCAAGAAATTCAAGTGCACAACGGGCCTATCATAACTATGAAATTTAGCTTTGTATGACTTTTTGTATGCTACCTTTGTATTTCATGGAAAAACGGGAATTTTTGAAAAGTTCACAACTTTTAAGGCAGTTTGCTCTGAATCGGTCAAAGCCATATGTACTTTTGGCTAAAATTTTATTCAGCGTTTCAACGTAGGAATTCTGACAAGCCACGTCTGCATAAGTTTTACCAAAAAATATCAGGGTCAGATTAGAAATTCGCACAGTCCAGATTAATTCATGACTTTGTATGCTACTTTCGTAGTTCATGGAAAAAACCGAAAAATCACAAAAGTTTTTGACTTTTACGGCGATTTGCCCTATATATAATTATAGACCTCTTGTTTCTTAGCCGTCATTCCCAAAACTAATTATTTAGTGTTTTCTAAATAATAAAATAATTCATGTTATAACTTATTTTAGTTGTGGTATTGTATGAATAGGTAGGTGGAACCGATGAGACAGAGATTGGAGATCGATCTTGGCATGTGATCAAATGGACATGACTCATCCATCTTTAACCAAATGGTCAAGTATAAGTTCTTATCTTTGATTACGAAATTCTTAAGGCCAACTTTCATATCTTTTGAGATGCCTACAAATCAATAAAATGGAATAGTTAAAAGAATTGAATCTGAGTTTGATAATAGTGGAAGAAATAAATGTGACATATGGATGTTAACGTTAGATATGGCATAGTAGATGCATGAACATATGTGAGCGTATGAAGTGGAGACGGAGTGCATATATATACTCTCTCCATCTCACCACAAGTGATGAACTTTCATTTTGGGTTGTCCCACCACAAGTGATCAATTTCCTTTTTTAACAAAAGATAAAACTTTAACTCTCTCTGATTTTATTCCATACCTCTGAATTTATTCTCTCTTTCTTACTTTATTCTCTTTTTATCTCTCTTACTTTTTCCTCTCTCATATTCTCTCCACTTTTACTCAACATAAATCATTTTCTTAAATCCGTGCCCAAAAGAAATCCATCACTTGTGATGGGACGGAGGAAATATATGTTTATGCTTATGCTTATGCTTATGGTGAAAGCTCCTTTCACTAAGAACTAAAAATATCTAGTGCATCTCCATCCTCGCCATTATCTATTTTCCATTTCTAACACTCGTGGGATCAAATGATGTGTTAAAGTTGTTTTGTACTCTTTCCTTTTATGGAAATCTGATTAACCATAATTAATTTGTGAGGTTTCAGATAAAGATTCCTTTTAATGTTATGACAGGTGAGATGGTCCCTATATCATCAAGGACAAAGCCTAATTAATTTCACCCATTTCTGATGTACCAATTCCACCACCCTCTTTATTTCCTTTCTTAATTCCCTTTTAACCTTTTTAATTACTGCCTTCTTACTTTGTCCTCAGCTCACTACTATTTAATTATTCCTTTTGATTACTCTTTTTAAAAAAAAATTCATTTATATATCAATTTCACATTTTTAATCTAACAATTAGTACCAAATATCTACTTGACTCGTATTAATTGTTGTGAATATGAAAAAAACCTAATATGCTGTGGTGGTAGAATTAGAATATACGTTGGCCAGGTCTTTTCAGACTAGGATGGAAACGACAGCCACACCGTGATTTCTGTTGATTTTTATTTAATTTTTAATTCTCTGAATTGAATTAATTTGTCAAGTTAATGGCGATGGAAGTGAAGATGGGATTAGGACAGCAATATTGAGACAATGGTGTGGCTAATACGGTATTAGCGAGTTAATTTTCTTTGCTAATTTTGATGAATGCTTTATCTGCATCAAAAGTTATTTTACCCTGTTTTGATAAAACAAAGAAAATGATGGCAAACGAATAATTCAAAATAGCTTGTCTGCACTGCTTACTTTCCAAGAGGAAATGTATCTCAACTAGTATTAGGTAAATAAACTAATTAACTAGTTAATTTCGTCTTGTCTTTTTTTTGAAATATAAATGAAAAGAAGGATGCATATGCATCTATGTAAATGTTCGAAAAATCTATCAACCCTATTTTCAATAAAGGAAATAGTGGGAATATATTTCTTTGCGATCTTGGCCAAAAAACAAGAACAAAAAAGGGGAATATATTTGTTTTGAGTTATTGAATTTAATCCATTATTCATCACAAAAGCTCGCATATTCGTCTCTTTAAATCGTTAACATGCATGCGTAGGAATTTTAGATCAGATAACTCCAAGATAGAAGAATTATCTACCTAGCAAACAAATATATATTCTATTTCGTTGAATATTTTGTGGTTTTATATATTTTGCAAAATATGCTATGTAGGAATTTTTTAGAAGATAACTTTTCTAAAGTCATGAAGGGTAACAATTTTCTCTGAAATGGAACATTAATTACTGATATGGTAGCTAGCTAGCCAATTAATCTGGACTCATATATATTTTTGAAACCATGTTCTGAGAGTAGTGGCAATAGCTAGCTAGCTCTTTTTTTTGCAATTCCATCACCAGCAAACTGCAAAAGTCCTTCATACTAAGTCGGTATAAGAAAAGTAATTCAACAATTGTAAAATACTGCTAAAAAAATCATGAATATATGCATCTTATGTTTAGGGTTTTCTTCATGATTTGTCACAAAACTGAAATATGGAAAAAGGTATTAAATCAATCAATATTGATCATAAAAATAAAGTAGTAAATAATAGATAACCTGATACAGACATATGGTGTATATAATTATAAAATTAAGAGATAAATTTGCTAGTATTGTATTCTAAGGACAAAATGATTACTAAAATTGATTTATTCAACTTCTCCACATCAAGATGAGTACAGGATTCCTATAATTAGTTTTTACACCTACTAAATGACGATTTATATATGATCATTAACAAAATAAATATATATTACAGCTAATAACATACTGTCTCATCTCATCTCTTCTTCTACACAAAAACTTAGTATATAAATACAGTATTAACTTGTGTATATTTTTGTATATCTACAATCAAAATCTGAGCACTAATATAATAAATCTTGATCTCCTCCAACACAAGCAAGCATCATCACCATCTGTTTCTTCAGCTTGTTGCATAGTTCAGAGTAATTTTTAAAAATGGATTCAATCAAACTTACAAATCCTAACCAAATTATATACATACATACATAAATACACATATGATGTATATGTATAATAATCATGTGTACCAATTGACTTGATGATATGGCTGCTGCCCGAAAACCCCATCTCCGAGGTTTCCGAGCATTGCCTGTTGTTGATGTAGCTGGCTTAGGATAGTGGCATCATCGCTAGCGGCTGTGGTTCCATCGCAGCTCTCAGCCAAGAATCTCTTGGTTGAGGGAGAGGTGCCAGCATCGTTCCAGTAGAGGCCGGGATTGATAGCCCTCTTGAGGCTATGCGAGGGAAGGAGGGCAGTGGCGGTGGCCAAATGGGGATTCGTGGCCGCGTCGTTCATCATCCCTTCGTACAAACTCTGGTCGCTTTCCATAAATTTATGACGGCACACCGAAGGCATAGCTATCGTCTGAGGATTCATCGATCCCATCTCGTCGCGCTCCTGATCCAACGGCCTTGCAGCGTTGTTCTTCTTGTATATCCGACAGAGGACCCAGTCGTCCAGCTGTCAAAATATAATATAATATAATCGTCATCAAACAGAATTCGGTTGGAGACAGACAGTTACAACTTACCCTTAGTGACCCCTTTTTGTTGATGAAATCACAACCCGGAGGCTTGGAGCTAGGTTTGTTATCCACGAGCCTGTACTCATGCATGATCCAGTTCGTCTTGATCCCCTTCGGCGGCTTTCCTCCGTAGAAAACGAGGGCCTTCTTCACCCCGACCCGCTGCGACCCTCCCCCAGTCATCACCGGCTTGTCGGTCCCTGTCGCCTTCCAGTACCCGGACGTGGCCGCCCTGTTCGGCCTAGCCCCGTTCGGGTACTTCCTGTCCCTCGGGCTGAAGAAGTACCATTCCTGATCTCCAAACGAAGCCTTGGCTGGCGTTTGTTTGTATAACATACATAATTATCATTAATTATTTATTACAAATGTTAGAAATTCAAATTTACCTGGGAGCTCCCAGGGATCAAACTTGTAGAGATCGACTTCCGCGATGATGGCGGCCGGCAAGGGCGCCGAGGCGATCTTCTTCTTTAAGTAATACACCACGAGCTCCTCGTCGGTCGGGTGGAACCGGAACCCCGGGGGCAGCTGCGGTCCGGTCGACAAATCGGTGCTCTCCATCCGAGTCGAACACTTGTGATTAAATTTTAGTATCTCTCCCAATATTGATGATATGAGGAGTTTTGCAGTAGAAACACACTAAAAAAATTAGTAGTAATGAAAAATGAAATACCGTGAGGTACTAATATGAAAAATTAGTAGTAATGTTATAATTAGGCGAGTAATGTTATAATCGGTGCTGTGATCCACCAGTGACGGCGCGCCACGTCATCCAGTAAAAATTAATAGACCGACACGCACGTGATGGGCGGCGCGAATGGAGGGGAGACACGCGGAGGGGGTGGGCCCCGCGTGGCGACGCAGAAATATTGTGATAAGTGTGAGGGAGGAAAGTGGGATGGTGAAATTCTCGATTTGACGACGTACGTTTTGTCCAGACAGGACTCGGCCATTTTTTCTAAATCTCTACTTTAATGGCATCATCCTTGGTCCCCTGGTATTTTGTTTTTGTGACACCTCCACTATTAATTTCACTCTTTTCATCAAATTAATTACAAATTAAAGATAGTTTTCATGAATTAACGAATCCTTCTAGCCAATTATTGGATGTAAAAATTAATTATGATTCTTAATTCAACTAGCGATGATAAAATATGAAAAGCTTTAGAACATCAACAATCCAGTCCGATTGCTCACTTCAGTATTTCGTTTATATTATAATAAGAAACTTTAAAAATGGTACTCTTTAATAAGAGGCGAAAAAATACATGGTAGGGCTGTTATTCACTTATAATTATTAATAATATAAAGAATAAAAATAAACTTAAATATTAAATGGATTTTTGTTAAGGTGGATTAAGATCGGAGAATGTTATAAAGGATCTTAATAAAGTGTATAGATATGGATCACGATGACATGCAAATTAAAATTTGTAATTAAGTTCACCTAAAAGGTTTAAATTGTTTAAATAAATACTCGCGCATGTGATCAAATGGACTTGTTTATGTGTGTATCAATTCAATTCAGCATAATTTCAGTAACGAATTTTCATATTTACCAATTTACTAAATTGACTATGGTACATAACTCATTTATCTTGAAAAATAATAATTTAAAATTTATGATTAAATAATTCAAAAATTTATGATTTTATTATATTTTGTATATTTATCTTTTCCACAAGAAATTGACATACCCGTCCCTAATCAATTAGTACTCTTTCTTCACAAATTGAACTTATTCAGCCACCCACCGTTTGAAATCAAAAGATTTTATTTAATCTTTAAATAGGTTGACTGTGCAAGTCAAATTTCTGGCTACAAACCTCCAACCATTTACAGACAACGAAATGTGTACTTTTATCAGTCTAATCACTCATAAAGTTGGCTGTTAATTAAGGTTTAGACTTTCATTTATTTAAAATCAAAATTATTACCATCCATACGAAATAATGTCTTTTAAAAATACAAACTTTTGAAACAACATAAATGTTAATATAAAATTGGTAAAATAAGAGATAAACAGAAAAGTAAGATAACAGAAAATGGGTCTCACCTCATTACATAAAAATAAAAGTTTTAAATTTTAAGGTACATACCAGGAAAAGAAAGAATTTCTATTTTTAGGGAACGAAATGAGTATTGCCAATAGTATTTTGAGGCCTTATCGTACTAACTATACTCCCTCTGTCCGAGAATAGGAGTCCCGTTTTTCTATTTTTGTCCGCGAATAAGGGTCTCAGTTCATTTTTACTATAAATGGTAATACAGTCTCACATTCCACTAACTCATTCTAGTCACATTTCATTTAAAACTAATAGTACTACCTCTATCCCATTATAAATGAAACGTTTTCTTTTTTTGGTCGTCCCATTAAAAATGACACGTTTCATATAGTTGAAATAACTTCATCTCTACTTTTTCATCTCTCTTACTTACTCTGTTTTCATTAACTCACACAGCAACAGTTCATAAAATCCCGTGCCAAAAAATAAATGCTTCATATTTATTGGGACAAAGGGAGTATATACTAGTGGGACTCATATTCCACTAATATTTTTCCTTTCACTTTTCTTAATATTTCTTAAAACCTGTGCCGCCAAGAAATGGAACTATTGACGTTTAAAAGAATGAGCTTCTTGTTTAATAATAAAACATACTCCCGCCGTCCAGTATTAAGAGTTTAGATTGAGTTCGACACGGATTTTAAGAAATATAGAAGAAAGTGGCTGGAAAAAAATAGAGGAATGTGAGACCTTAATTTGTTTTCATAGGACTATTGATGACGTTTATTTTATACAAAGCAACAAACCTAAAATAATGCTAGATAAACTAAACAAAGTATTTGATCAATAAAAATTAAGTTTACTACCCTTATTAGTTATAATTCTTATAGTCGATAACTTTCTATGAAATTTACATATTTTTAAATGTTTGCATTTTTACTGTGTTCGTAATGCTTTGAGAGGAAAAACTCTAAAAGAGGTCCATAAATGAAGAAAGAAAGTTTGGAGCAAAGATCCCGACCCTAACCATATAAGTCCTCTACTGAGTTCGTCGAAACGGCCGATTGAGGCATTCTAGTAACTGACAAATTTCGAGTCAGCGGCCCAATGAGATGTTTCTGAGAGATTAGAACATGTCTAGCTGCCCGTTGAGATTTGGCGAATGTGTTGGACTTTCCGTTGAACAAGAAATTCTATGGTTTTTTGAAGCTCCAAATTTTCTTAATTGAAGAATGAGTCTCCAAGACTATAAGTACACCACTCTAAACATCATTGAAGTGATCTTCAATGACCACGGGTGCCGTGCCTCAATAGTCACTCGTACACTATGAGCCGTGGATAGATTGGGAACCAAGAAGAAGGAAAGGCTATGACAAAGAGCTAACATGTAACTGAAGTCTGATTCAAATGACACCCAAATTTTCTTCCAAGGCTACCGATTTCTTTGTCTTTGAAAGAGTTTCACGTGAGTACCTTGCACGCCTCAATCAGAGTTTGGTGGAGAAGGTTTTGGCATTTTACAAAAGTCGAGCATTAAAGAGCACGTGACTCCAGAGAGAACGCGTGACCAGTGCGAAATAAGACATAGAAAACGTACGATTGGACATTTTGCCTGATTTTGGCCACCGAATCTAGGGCAAACTGAGGCATAAGAATCGCTCGGTGATGCACTATTTTTGAGCACTACAACTATTGCAAGTATACAAGGCAGAAATAATATAGCTAAAGGTCAGTACCAGGATATTAAACATAGGTAATAGAATTACAACTGGCCCGTTAAGATTTGGCGAATGTGTGGGATTTTCCGTTGAACAAGAAATTTTATGGTTTTTTGGAGCTCCAAATTTTCTTAATTGAAAAATGAGCCTCCAATACTATAAGTATACCACTGCAAACATCATTGAAGTGATCTTTCCTTGACCACGGGTGCCGTGCCTCAAGAGTCACTCGTACGCTGTGAGCCGTGGATAGATTGGGGGCCAAGAAGAAGGACAGGCTATGACAAGGAGCTAACATGTAACTGAAGTCTGATTCATATGACACCCAAATTATCTTCCAAGGCTACCGATTTGTTTGTCTTTGAAAGAGTTTCACGTGAGTACCATGCACGTCTCAATCTAAATCTAGGGCAAACTGAGGCATAAGAAGCGCTCACTGATGCACTATTTTTAGCACTACAACTACTTGCAAGTATACAAGGCAGAAATAGTATAGCTAAAGGTCAGTATCAGGATATTAAACACAGCTAATAGAATTACAACTGGCCTGTTGAGATTTGGCGAATGTGTGGGAATTTCTGTTGAACAAGAAATTTTATGATTTTTTGGAGCACCAAATTTTCTTAATTGAAAAATGAGCCTCCAAGACTATAAGTATACCACTCCAAACATCATTGAAGCTATCTTTAATGACCATGGGTGTCGTGCCTCAAGAGTCACTCGTACGCTGTGAGCCATGGATAGATTGGTGGCCAAGAAGAAGGAAAGGCTATGCCAAGGAGCTAACATGTAACTGAAGTCTGATTCAAATAACACCCAAAGGCTACCGATTTCTTTGTCTTTGAAAGAGTTTCACGTGATTACCTTGCATGCCTCAATCAGAGTGTGGTAGAGAAGGTTACGGCCTTTTACAAAAGTCGAGCATTAAAGAGCACGTGACTCTAGAGAGAACGCCTGACCAGGGCAAAATGAGACATAGAAAACGCACGATTGGGCATTTTGCCTGATTTTGGCCACCGAATCTAGAGAGTTTGCCCGATTCAGGCGAACTGAGGCATGATAATCGCTCAGTGATGCACTATTTTTTAGCACTACAACTACTTGCAAGTATACATGGCAAAAATAGTATAACTAAAGGCCAGTACCAGATATTAAACACAAGTAATAGAATTAGAACTGACTATCATATACTAAGCGTCATATATTATCTAGAGAAACAAAGGTTTGGATTTTAAAATATGAAACTAAACAAAAATAAAGTAAAAGAAACAAAGAAGATAGACATAGGCAATTAGAGGAACTTCAAGGATAAAGATTTCACTAACTCTTAAGTTATTCTAATTAGTTCTATATTCACCCGACTCAAGTTTTACCATGATTTCTCCATATCATGCATCAATACTCATGTCACAATTATTGTATGAACACATAAAGATAAACCAATAAAGGTAACGACCAATTAGTCGAACAAAATTTAGGAGTAATCAAGTGTAACGAGTTCTGAACATTAAACATAAAAAGGACAACATAAAAATCAATTACTATCAAACCTCAAAATTCTATTGTTTAGCATTCCATAGACAGAAGAACTAAACCAATAATTAAAGTACGAGACATGAAATAAACAAACAAAACAAACCAAGGTTGAATATTGAAGTCCTCGTCCTCCTCTTGCCTTGCTTCCATCTCCAATAATGCTGGAAGAATTAGGTTATAGAGTAGAGAGGGAGGAGCCTTGGAGGCTCCCCAATGGGGGCTATGAATTGTGTGTCAAGAATGGTGAATATTTTAAATTAGGTTATGATGTATATATAGACTTGAAAAGGATTTAAACTTGGTGAAAAGTTTCCTCCAAGTAATAGCAAATATGGAATTTCCGTGCCCCATAGGTTAAGGAAAAGATTTGGTTTACAATGTAATGTATTTTTTTCTTCCTTGAATTTCTGCCTAAATTCTGCACTTGACATCTTTGTGCGGCCATCGTAGAATGGCTATAATTTTCTCCACACAACTCCGATTGAGATGATCAAGGTACCAACGCGAAGCTATTTCGAAGAAGAAAAGAATGACATGTAGAAAGCCCAGATAGGACTTCAGAATCGCCGGAAAAATGAATCTGATCAAAGGCTATCGTGCGCGACTGGCCTAGCGGGCCACTGGACATCTCCAGAACTCTCTGGACTCGTTTTAGCGACCACTGGCATGGGTCCTCAGGCTGCTGGGTTGGGATTCTTCTCCAACTTTTAAAATACCAAAATGAATAAAATATGAAAATAGTGGACATGTAATGCGACTTTGACACTCATAACGAACCAAATAATGACCTTAAAATAGTGCAAATTCCGAGCATATAACTCGGTTGGACGTTTGGTCTAGTATGGCCGAATTTATCCATTATAAGGCTTCTTATTCTTGGAGCATCTCCTTTATGAGATTTTATCCAATTCATTCTTGTAGAATGCTTGATTTTCTATCATAGATTATGAAAAGTAAATGTATGCATCTATGGTTAGTGTATCCATATAGTAGTAGAACTAATGGAGTTCTTGCCTTGGTGAATGTAGTCTAAGGTTTCCCATTATCTTTTTTTGTGATGTTGTTGTCATGTTTGTGCCATAGTCTAGATAGATTTAGGGAAAACTTGAAATTGAGGGTCATTTTGAAAACCTACTATATTGAGGATACTTTTCCCTTATCAAATACCCTTTAATATACTCAACCAAAAAAAGCCTTTAATCTTGTTATCTACTAATTTTCATACGAAACAAAATAAAAACTAAAATTAAAAACAAAAGGTAATAAAATCCAAATTAGAAAAATAATATGTTGAAAGATATCAATCACAAATTAGCTCTAAATAAACCTGCAAGTATACCAAGTATATATTATAATATAGCCAAAGGTCAGTACCGGATATCGAACACATGAAAAATGATCACAGACCGTCTACCTTCTACTAGACTTCTTGTACTATTTGAAGAAATAAAGATTTTTTGGGTTTTGGAAAGTAAATTTGTAAAAACGAAGGAAAAAAGAAAAAGATGCAGATAAAATCACATAGAAAACAGAAAGAGATAAAGGAATTCTAGGGATGTGCTTTCAGAGTTATAGTTTATACAAGTTCCAACTACAATACCTGAAGTAGCTAGAAAGAGCGTGTGCGCTTTGATGTATCTTAATCCAATAGGTATAGAGGATTCACTAGATCACATGGTCTATGAGATCATGAATCTGTCAGAATTCGGTCATTGGAGACACTTGCTTCAAAAACCTCAACCCACTATACTATTGGTTAGTATAGGGAAGTAAATGATCGATCCCACGAGAACGGATGTGTTAGCACGAATTTAGAGCGTTAGCTGCTTCTAAGCAACAAGTGGGTTGAGAAATTAAACTACTAGACTCAGGAAATCATAATCAGATTACTCCATCTATTGGACCTAAGAAACAGAAAGAGAACGTATGCATGCATGGGTAACAGAAAGGATGATTTTGTTAGGTTTAGTATACTGAAAAGCATGTTTCGAGCGAGTTCACACGAATAGAATCTTGCTTGTGTACGAAAAAACTCTACAATTCACTTTTGACCCGATTCAGTATCATTAGAGCAGTTTGCACGAATAGAATCAATATATTATTACATTGTGTTTGCTTGTGCGTTTATAAGATGTTTAATAAATATTTAAATGCATAAGAAGTAAACAAAGCCTAAGTCCTTTGCTTAGTAGACTGGTTGTGGGCGTCGTCCACTTTAAGGTAACTACAGTCGGTTCTATGCAATGCTTTGCAAAAGAAAAAGAAGAATTTCACAACCTAGATAGGCTTTGGCTACCTATCGTGAAAGGTTGCAATGTCAGTCCGATTATTTCTAAGCCTTATTGAAATAAGATGACGTTGGTGTGGTATAGCACTGAATGGATCTAACAACAAGACGAGTCTTTATGCTATCTACTGAAAGACGAGGTCTTGATAATTAATTTCTTAATCTACATACGTTAGCCTTGAGCGTACGACATTGAGTATATACTACTTTGACTTACCAAAGGTGCGGGTTTTTCGTCACCCAACGATCCAGGTATATTGGGTAGTGGTGATCATTATCTAGTGGTGCTAGGATTGCTATTATGTTGAATCGTGCACGAGGTGAGTCTCGTTTGATAATGTCCTCAAGAGGAGCTTGAACAAGGTTTTATTATTCGGAAACTGGTAAGTTGGAGTTTTATTACTCTATGAATAATAAATAAGTGTTTCTTGCTAAGTCTACTCTTGGAATTAATAAGATGTTAATTAATTAAGTCCATAGCAGACTTTAATTAATTAATGGGCATTTATATCTTAAGCGCGGAAAATAAATAATAAACAAAATGGAAACCCGGAATACTTATAATTTCAGATTGGATGGGGAGTTGAATATTACTTCTGTAGTGGCTGCTCGTAATATTCCAATATAAGCTTGTATTAAATTGTGGGTTCAATTTAATTAGCAAAAAGCTAATTGGGGGCGCCCATATCCAAAACCTTCCATAGATCCCTGACTGGGCCCAATATGAACTATTATAAATAGGAGAATAAAAGAGACAGAAAACATAATTTTTGAGAGTGAAATTTCGTTCCCCTCCACTCTACAGTAGGGAACAAAAATTTCAATGGAATTTCTCCTCCGTGAGTTTTTCAGCTCTCCTCCGTGAGAAAGTTTTGTCTTCTTTATTCGAGTCCTAGTGTTTCGATAAGATCAGCCCACCCTGATGTCGGAATACAGTTTAGGACACCAGTCAGAAGATCTGTGGTCTAGTATTGAAGATCATCGTGGAGAAGGCGCAAGCAATCGACAATTCTTTGGAGAATCAACGAGGTAAATTGGCTAACTCCGTAGCAATCGACAATTCTTTGGAGAATCAACGGCGGATTTCGGGCAGCTCCGGCAGCAAGAAACGAGAGAGTTGGCGACGGACAGCAGCTCCGGCAGCAACTGCTTCGTCTTCGGACAGCAGTGCCGGACGACAATTTGGAGTCATCCCCGACGGGGCAGCAGTGAAGTCTTGAGCGATCTGCTGCGATACCGGGCAAATCAGTTTGTTGTTCTGCCGGAGGTAACGCGGAGCAGAGTACGCAGAAGAGACGACGCAGCAGCAGCGGCGATCGGGCGGCGGCGGGTGCGACGACGCAGCGACAGCAGCGTCGGTATCCCGCAGTGCAGCGCCGGCGATTGGACAACGACGGAGCAAGGCTGGCAGCGCTGTCAGGCAAGCTGTGACGCTGGGCAGGCGATCAGCGAGTAGAAGCAAGCAGCGCCGACGAGCGACGTCGACGCAGCAGCGTCGGAGACGTCAGGCTCGCCGAGCTCGCGAGACGAGTGCGGTGCGTGCAGCGGTGTCGAGGACGATGCACTAGCGACGTCTTCACGCAGGCCGCAACGGCGAATTTCGAGTGGGAGTACGATGGCGCAAGATTAGGGTTTATCCTATGCATGACGTCGAGACGCCTCGTTCCGTGACTTCGATTTCCAAAAATTGATTAGGGTTTCACCTTGGATTCAATTTTGGAAATAATTCAAGATAAATATGGAAATAAGTTTTGAATTTATCTTGTGTGGATTTTATATATTATATGAGATTTGATTATGAATCAAATCATGGATTAATTATATTCTTTCCTTATTTAATTGATTTATATGGATTTCATTCCTAGATGAATCCTAGTTATATTTGGAAAGTAATAATCTAATATCATATGGATTTATATGGATTTATTCCTAGATATATCCTAGTTTGATTTAGATAATGATAATATTATTTTATTCTTATCCTATGAATTTATTCATAGATAAATTCTAGATGGATTTGGATAGAAATAATATAATATTTTATTCTTATCTTATAGATTTATGTGGATTTAATCCTAGATGAATCTTAGATAGATATGAATAATTATAATGTAATATTATCTAATCCTTTGGATTTATATTGATTTACTCCAAGAATAAATCCTGGATGAATTAGGATTAATATTTATATTTATTTATTTTATTCAATGGATTTTAATAGATTTAATTCTATTAAAGACAAATCCTAGATGGATTAAAATAAACATTAATCCAAGTTATCCTTATCTTTTGGATTTACATCCTGGATGGATTAGGATAAAGATGATATATAAGAAAATTCTTATTTAATTGGATTTAGATAAACTTATTTATCTAAGAAATCCTAAGTAATGTATGATATATTCTAGATATCTATTCTAAATAGTATTAAGATTTGCATAAATCTTGGTTGGTTGGATTTTATTTATCGTATGGATTATGATGGAATCGTTTCTATCTAGTAGTATCCTAGAACGATTTAAATAATGATAATCCTAGATCAAAGTTATCTTGAATTGAAGGATTTGATTTTATCAAAATAAAATCTAGAATGATCCTAAATGGATTTAGATAGTTAACACTATCTTGATAAATCCTAAATGATTAAGGATAATAATTATCCAAGATAAAACATAATTATTTAATTGATTCTCCCTTGACTAGATTAAATAATTATCATTAATTATCCAATGTGCTTAAATGCCATTCATTAAATGGATTTATCTGTTTATTTGGTGTTTATCTTTGTAAGTGGATTATCTGATTTATATGCTTATGTGATAATTATGCAAAAACCATATAAAATATCTAAGCGATAATTACAACAAGTGCGTTGTATATGGTCTCCATCAATTGGTCTGCAATTTATGAAGTTTTTTTTCTAATATTATCGCCACCTGCTCTGTGGGGACAATAATCCTAAGAAATAGCGAGTTCATGAGGGCGGATTTCTCGAAAATAAATAGTATGAACTAGAATGTGGTTTCCAATATTATCGCCATCTGCTCTGTGGGGACAATAATCCTAAGAAACTGCGAGATTCAGAAGTTCACACAGAATTTGTGAGATAGCTTGATCTTGTTAGCAGCACATGAGCATTGTTATGGGAGTGTGTTGTAGAAATGAGACTCTGTAATGCTAAATTCGGTGGTCTTGCTTAGGCAACATTAGGCGGCCATGCCACTCTGTGGTCTCTGGACTATTCGTCGGTGTTGTGACCAGTAAAATTGTAAGATTTTAATGCGTATTGACTTCCTCTGGAGGGTACAAAATTGTAATTTTACAGTTGCAAGATACATAATTATTTTGTGGTTATTTGCGATTATGTATTGAGCATAAGTATGTGATAATAAGTGTATTTGCCAAATCTTCATTATGTCATTCATATTTTGTCTGCGATCTTAATGGAATAAACTCGAATGCCAAAATTATGTGGACTAGAAATGTAAATGGATAAGATTCTCATCGCTAAAACTGGGAGTTTATACTCAATAATTCATGTCCTCCATTTCCTCGACATAATTCTACGAAGATTGTTCGAGAATGCTTTTTGCATGTACTTGACAAATTCTTTGAGGAATAAGGTCAAGCTATTTTCTTTTAAGTAGCACGACAAGTCTTGGTTAGTGACGATGAAAGTTGGATATCAATAGAATCTGTCAAGATGATTCTATTGGAATATCCTAGAGGGACAGAATGTTTTGAAGAATCTTTTGATCACTCAAATAGTTTTCTGACTCAAGTCATCGCCTAAAGTAATAAGAAATGACTACAAGAAGGTTTAACTGAAAAGTAGAAAACCTTCAGAATATTAGTCGTTATACTACTGTTAGAGGAAAGTAACATGATAGATGACGAATTCATGAAGGCTGCATTTTTCCTAAGTCCTAGTTCATTTGAACAAAAGACTATATATGAAAATAGGAGAGCCTGAATTGTCATCAAAGTTTGTCTAAAGCGAGTGAAGATGCTTTGTAAGTTGGATTGACCTCTTTTATAGAAGGACAATGACTTACATGACAATGCAACTTCTAAGTAAGAGATCTTGATCCAGTTAGGATTTTATTGCAGTGGGAGCATTTAATGCTCAACTATTATTTTATGGTTGATGTTTAAGGCATCATAGTATTGAAACAATATAGATGCAACAAGATTGAGTAATAAACAACACATCGACTTCTTAAACAATGAATGATAAAGTGTTTATGGCTCTTAGTCTTAAGGCCAAGAAAATACTTAGTTATTGTTCAAACTGATCTAGACTATCAAGTTTTTAACAATTTATTTGTTAAATAGCTTGAAAGTCAAGAATGTCTATCTGATGCACTATGAGTTAGAATTCTATGATTCAGAAAACTTATACAAGTGCGACATAGAAAGACTAGCAAGTCTTAATGGTTTACACCATAAGAAGACGAGCAATGGGTTATGATCAGTAGTGGGAGTCTAATCTCCGTTAACGAATCCAAGCATTCTTTCAAAGAATGGGATAGTTATGTAAGAAGGAATCGAAGTCTTTCTAAGACAAGTTTGATCAAGTGATGAGTTGTACTCATGAAAATCTTATCATTGATGGGATAAGCGTTAGATATAACGAGATACACCTTAAAGAAACTACTATCATCAGTACCTTCTACAAAACACGAGTTGTGGACTAGAGTGACTCTCGTCTAGCACATCTCAAGGTGTAATGTTGTTCCAACGCATGTTGGAAAGGTATCCAAGTAATTGGAGTTGAGTACTGAGGTATGTTTTAAGATTGTCCCAAATGATGTAAGATTATTAGTTCTGTAATCCTCAAAGATAGAATTCTTGTATGAAGATCAAGAGAAGAACTAAAAACCTAACATCGTGATAACTCTCAGGACAGAGAGAGATATCGAATTTTCCACATTACCAAGGACTCATACCATTAGAAATTTTGCACTAATAAAATCAACTTCAACCCCTAAGATTGTAAGAACCATATCGTAGTGGGAGCGTTCCTAGGAACATAACAAATTCATGGGTCTAAGAGTGTCGCAAGACTCGGTCTTAGATTAACTTGAACATATTCCCTATAACTACAATGTAGAATTGGTTCATTTGGATATTCATCCTTGGAAAGGTGATAGATTCCAAACTACAATCTTAAATAGACAACATGTTTTACAAGACTTGCAATACTACCTACAGCTTGTGTCAGTCAGTGGGAGCTAGTACATTTGCAAGTGTAAATGTGGATCTTAAATGGCTAGGCAATGACAATGGGCTATGCCCAAAGAGAAATATCATCTTCTCACTGTTTTTGTGCCAAGATTTGTTCGATCCTATTGTCTATCAGCACTCACATAATTAGAATGTATGTATCATGATTGTCAATACAACTTTCTATTAATAGAAGTCTTGAAGAAATCATCTACATGGAACATCCTAATAGGTATGTAATAGAGGGCAAGAAAAACATGATTGGAAGCTTATGAAGACCTTTGTGGTCTTAGGCAAGCATCTAAATCAGAGATAAGTGTTTTGTCGAGATTGTCAAATGTTTGGAATTTGACATGTGCTCTTTAAGTGTGTAGTATGCACAAGGAAGTTGAAAGTGCATTAAATATGGTATTATTGGTACTCTACGAGGATGAAATCTATAAAAGTTGCAAACAACTAAGATTGGCATCTAGCGTAGGAAACTGGTTGTCTACCCAGTTTAAGATAAAGGATTTAAGAGAAACTAATTACATTCTAAGCATCTAAGTCTTTAAGATTGCTAGAAAGAATGTTGAGATTCTCTTAGGAATCCTATATCTATACATAGCTTGGAACATTTTAGCATTGGAAATTCCATGAAAAGGTTGTTACCTTTCAAGATGGAATTGTCTTGTCTCTAGACAAGTCGTTTGACGCTTAGTGAGAACAAGAATTATGAGACTAGTTATGCAGATAGATGTCTCATGTATGCTATGATGTGTACTAAGTTTGATATTAGTTGTGCTTTTGCATAGCAAGTATATATCATATTAACCATGACAAATGACTTTGATTGAGGTAATGAATATACCATAGTACTTGAGAAAGACTAATCGCTATATTCTAGTTTACCAGTCATTCATGTAATGTCCTTGGGGTTACACTGACTAAGTCTTATGACTAATCAGTGATCGAATAAGTCATCCTCAGTTTATGTGTTTACATTAGGAGTATACTCCTAGTAGCTTTGATCGTAAGTTTGAGTATACCTATGAGTATTTTTACTCTAGTAAAGGCTAACTCAAGAGAAACACGAGATCATAAGTTAAACAATCTCATAGAGAGATGAAATTAATTAAAGATCAAGTACGCAGCAAAGACATAGTGACGCAAAAGATATTATCAGAGAACAACCGAGCAGATTTTTCACAGAAAAATGCCTTTGTGGCAACCTGTTTCAAACATGATGTGAAATGAATGGTAGTTCGATATATCTAGCTCCAATACCTGCTTTGTGTATAAGTGGGAGAGTTTTTGGCAGTGGGTATACTCGAAAGCATGTTTTGAGTATAAGTGGGAGATTGTTAGGTTTAGTATACTGAAAAGCATGTTTCGAGCAAGTTCGCACGAATAGAATCTTGCTTGTGTACGAAAAAACTCTACAATTCACTTTTGACCCGATTCAGTATCATTCGAGCAGTTTGCACGAATAGAATCAATATATTATTACATTGTGTTTGCTTGTGCGTTTATAAGATGTTTAATAAACATTTAAATGCATAAGAAGTAAACAAAGCCTAAGTCCTTTGCTTAGTAGACTGGTTGTGGGCGTCGTCCACTTTAAGGTAACTACAGTCAGTTCTATGCAATGCTTTGCAAAAGAAAAAGAAGAATTTCACAACCTAGATAGGCTTTGGCTACCTATCGTGAAAGGTTGCAATGTCAGTCCGATTATTTCTAAGCCTTATTGAAATAAGATGACGTTGGTGTGGTATAGCACTGAATGGATCTAACAACAAGACGAGTCTTTATGCTATCTACTGAAAGACGAGGTCTTGATAATTAATTTCTTAATCTACATACGTTAGCATTGAGCGTACGACATTGAGTATCTACTACTTTGACTTACCAAAGGTGCGGGTTTTTCGTCACCCAACGATCCAGGTATATTGGGTAGTGGTGATCATTATCTAGTGGTGCTAGGATTGCTATTATGTTGAATCGTGCACGAGGTGAGTCTCGTTTGATAATGTCCTCAAGAGGAGCTTGAACAAGGTTTTATTATTCGGAAACTGGCTAGTTGGAGTTTTATTACTCTATGAATAATAAATAAGTGTTTCTTGCTAAGTCTACTCTTGGAATTAATAAGATGTTAATTAATTAAGTCCATAGCAGACTTTAATTAATTAATGGACATTTATATCTTAAGCGCGGGAAATAAATAATAAACAAAATGGAAACCCGGAATACTTATAATTTCGGATTGGATGGGGAGTTGAATATTACTTCTGTAGTGGCTGCTCGTAATATTCCAATATAAACTTGTATTAAATTGTGGGTTCAATTTAATTAGCAAAAAGCTAATTGGGGGCGCCCATATCCAAAATCTTCCATAGATCCCTGACTGGGCCCAATATGAACTATTATAAATAAGAGAATAAAAGAGACAGAAAACACAATTTTTGAGAGTGAAATTTCGTTCCTCTCCTCTCTACAGTAGGGGATGAAAATTTCAATGGAATTTCTCCTCCGTGAGTTTTCAGCTCTCCTCCGTGAGAAAGTTCTGTCTTCTTTATTCGAGTCCTAGTGTTTCGACAAGATCAACCCACCCTGATGTCGGAATACAGTTCGGGACACCAGTCAGAAGATCTGTGGTCTAGTATTGAAGATCATCGTGGAGAAGGCGCAAGCAATCGACGATTCTTTGGAGAATCAACGAGGTAAATTGGCTAACTCCGTAGAATTCATGTTTAGGATTTATATTCTATGAGCATCAATTATTTGCATTCTATCATGCAATTCTGTGTTAACATGTGAATAGATTAATTCCATAATCGGTCAAATAGATCATACGTCTGATTTATTTGTTTGTACATGTCTTCCGCTGTGCAAGGGGCTTTAAAACCCCAACAGATTTAACTAAAGAAACGCAACAACTAAGCTACTTGACCGGGTTGCTGGTTTCCTAAAACGGCTAACAAAGCGTGAATATGCAGTGGGGACCATTTTCCAGAATTAAGTAGTACGATGGAAAAGCTGCAAAAACTATACAACACTGACGACAGATCTGACTACTAACTAACTTCTACCTTCATCTTCTCCAACAATTGAAATAACATAGCTGAAAACAGAGTATCAAGCATACGAAATAGAGCAATCACAGAACCTGCTGCAAACAGTATGATAGAACACGAACGACTAGATCTAAACTACTATGCTGAGCAGAACAAGCAGAAAGCAACAATTATCCAAAACCATGCAAAATTCAGAATGTCACGACTCAGATCCACAACTCCTTTTAACAATTCTACTTAGATCATCAGAGAAAACACTCAAATACGTCAAACCCGTACTCCTCAACTCCGATTCAACCAATTTAATGACAATCCAACTTCGATCAACCCGATCTCTACTCCGATTCAAACCGCAGTTGCAAAAAGCACCCAAAACAGTAAATACCAACAATCAAACATCAGAAGCAACATGAAATTCCAAAGCAACGATAGTCAAGGTTCAACACGGAAACAATAAACGCTGAGCTTCTAAAACTTTGAAGTCTCGGCTTAAGATGACGGAATATAACAGAAAATGATAAGTTGTATCTTCGCCCTTCACGAGGACGGTGTTACACCACAGAAATCCTAGCTAGACCACCACGAATTCCTAGAATTTTATAGTTGAGGCTCGAGAGGATCCCCCGACATAGAAGATATGTTCCTCGGGGAATGCATCAGATATAGCTTCCTCCGTGTCTCCTTGAAATATCCTGCTTAGGTGATCGGCCACTTTGTTCTCGGTCCCCTTCTTGTCCCTCACTTCCCAGTCGAATTCTTGTAGTAACAACACCCATTGGATTAGTCTTGGCTTAGAATCCTTCTTCGCCAACACGTACTTAATAGCTGCGTGATCAGTGAATACTATCACCCTCGACCCAAGTAAATATGGTGGGAACTTCTCAAATGAATATACAACAGCTAACATTTCTTTCTCCGTGGTATCGTAATTCTTTTGGGCCTGGTTGAGAGTCTTCGAGGCATAGAATATTAGGTAGCTCTTTCCATCAATTCTTTGACCTAGCACTGCTTCGACGGCGATGTCACTGACATCGCACATTACCTTGAAGGGGTGATTCCAGTCTGGAGCTCGGATTATTGGGGATGATACAAGCTTATCCTTCAGGCGTTGGAAGGCCCCTTCACATTCCTCATCAAAGATGAAGTCCACATCATTATGCAGGATGTGGGTGATAAGTGCAGGTTTGTGCAGGTGTCGCGTCAAGCAAATGATGTGTCCTACTGATCAGGATGGACGTCCCAGCTAAGCCTGAACCTGGTATCAATAATTCCTCAACCCACTTCTACTGACTAGTATAGTGGATGTAAGGGTCGAATCCCACATAGATGAATGCGCTTTGGTAATTGTGGTGATATTCTGGAATGGTTGGTTAGCTACCACACTTTGGGTTGAGATTCTAACTAGACTGGAAATTAAGGTGGTACTCTACTGACTAGGAGGTGTGAAAGATGATTGATAAGCAGCTGTGTACGTGAGAGTGGGGGAACATTTTGTTTCAGAAAATATCTGGAGGAAACGGGTTACTATAAAAGGTTAAATGGAATATCAGAGAATAAGTGGTAGTTAGGTGACAGACTGAAAGGTCTGTAGGGTACCAGCAGAAAAGGTACATAAAAGTTAGGACAAAAGCAAAAAGTAACTAAAAAGCAAAAATGGTCCCAAACTTAGATGTGGATGTTATCTTCTCCAACATGAATAAACTCAGATTAACAAACCCAGATTCATGGACGAGAAATGCAGATTAACAACTTCATAAGAATAGATCTACAATCTAAACTCCAAATCAAAAGATTAAACTAACGAAATTGAAATTACGCTTACGGAGTAACATGCAAGGTGACAGAAATCACGTAGACTAGGCTTTCAAACTTAACCATTTCAGATCTAAAATCTAACAGCTATCTAAATTCATGAACTCAGATTTATCAATGCGGGAATGAAAACATGCATTCAACACTTGGAAATTACAGTAACAACTAGATCTAAGCTATCTAGACAGAAAGAAACAGAATCAAACAGAAAGAAATGCATAAAAACCACTTCATTGCATAAAAGGTGTTTGGATCTAAACGAAATGCTTCAAAAGCAAACGGAAATTGAAAGTGTAACAGGTCCAACATAAGGAAACACGTAAAGATTAACTAAGAAAGTAAATAAAGATTGTTTGCCACTCCGGGCGATGAAACTGCTAACACTACGAAACACGCTGGCTGGAACGAGATAATGTGGAACTCCGGCGAACTGGTGAACTTCAGGTGACCATGGTTGTGGCGAGGAATGAGAATATGAAGGACAAAGCTGAAGGAACTAACTGCCGAGAGAGAACTACTCTAACTTAGAGTGTATATTCCTAATGATGATTCCCTATGATCGATGATGTTTTCTCTCTCCAAGTGGCTCCCTTTTATATAGAGGCATGCCCTTGATTTTTAGGGTAGACTCTCTTCGCGAAATGACTCTTTTTTCCTTACTTGTGGCTGATCTTCCCAGCAATCCTTCTTCTCCATCTCGAGCCTTTTTGGCATGCATACTGGTCAGTATAGCAACATTCTGATGCCCTTTTCACCTGAGTTATCCAGTACCTTTCCTTCTGACTGGAACCCTTTCCCTGCACACCTTAGCAACTGTTTTGCAGATATATTCCAATTATGCATGTTATACTGACCAGTAACCAAGGCCTAGAATACGACTTATCAAACTGATCACACTTACCACATGCTTGTCCTCAAGCGTGAAGAACAAACAAAAAGAAATAAGTCAAATTCTAGCCTGGTTACTCCCCTAACCGACCCTATCCTAAACTAGACTCTAAATCATGACTCAAAGAAAAACACAAAAACAACACAAACACACATAAACAGACACAAGAAACACTTAAAAACATTAATCGGGCTATATTTTCAACCACCCCTCCCATTGGGATCAGGTGCAATCCGGCCTTAGACAGCCTTGAACTTCCGCCGCCCGCCTTTTCCTTCCCAGTCAGTATATCCGCGCGTCAAGATCACGACCGAACATTAGATTCGCTCAGTCACTCATTCCTCACCAGGGATATTAGGACTGTATTCTCTCATAATGCTGAACCACAGATGCTTCGGACTCAGATTTCATGTGCAGCTCCTGAAGGTCTTTAAGGCTTATAACGGGGCTATTGGTTTGTAGCGTTTGGGGTGGATGTTCCTAAGGCTCTAAGGCTCAAAACTACTACTTATTTTGATGTGGGAGAACTGTGTGCATTTGAGCTTTCGGCTGCTAGTTCTCTTGGTTGGACATTTTCTGATATTGGTCTCCAACTGGTCCGTAGCGTCTTGTGGCTTCGCCACCCTTATTCCTTCTTTTCTCTTTCTTTTTTTTTTGTGTGTGGTCAAGTGTTTCGACCATTTTCTTCAGCATTCTTTATGTGGCTTCGCCACCCTTATTCCTTCTTATCTTTTTTGGGCCTGGAATTTCTTCCTGGTCAGTTTTCTCCTTGCTACTCGATTTTCTTATCCAGTTGGTTTCTTTCTTGTATGTCATTCTGGCCAGATGCCTTCTTGCCTTATGCCTCGCACACACACAGTTCCAGTGGCTAGGGGGTTATATATGGGTGTAGATATGGCTTAGAAAAAAGGTTCTAAAGGTGGTTTTTTTTGGGAGGGGGTTTGGGAGGGGGGGTTCCTACTGCCTTCAGGTCTTGCTACACGCGGTCACCTCACCCTAGGCATCATGTGGAAGCCACTCTTTTCTTTTCTAGTTTGGTGGAAAGTGGTTCAACTTTAGGATTTTAACTCAAATTTTAAAAGGGCTTTTGTGTTTGGCTCTAAGGATGGGCTTTTCTCTCATTCTTGCATCATCTGTACTGACTAGGAGATACTAAGGGGGGTGGTTTAGATTGTCCAGCATGTCCTATCTCCCTCAATTCCCCTCACCGTCAGCTCGAGACAGTTGAGTTTTAAGCCCAATCAACACGTATAAGAAAAAAACTAGACCTAGAAAAACACTACACAAATACTAAACACAGACTACACATATACACATATGTCATACAGGCCATTGCATCCCTCCTCCCACTTCACAAGTGTCTTGTTAGGGTTTGTATACTAGAATCACCTTTCGAGTGATTGAATACTGTAAAACTCTAATAATTATCTTCCAATGAATGCAACAGATTATTTTTGTCATAATGTTGTTATGTTTTACATTTAATGGATGTTTATTGCATATTTAAATGTATAAGCGAACATAACATAAGTCTAAGTCTTTGTTCTAGTAGACCGGTTGTGCGCTGCGCACAATTTAAGGTACGCGGTCAGTTCTGAACAAAGAAAAATAAAAATTTCACAACCCAGATAGACCTAGACTACCTATCGTGAAAGGTTGCAATGTCAGTCCGATTATTTCTAAGCCTTATTAAAATATGATGTTGTTGGTGTGGTATAGCTCTGAATGGATCTAACAGCAAGACGAGTATTTATGCGATCTACTGAAAGACGAGGTCTTGATAATTAATTTCTTAATCAATGTACATTAGCATTGAGCATACGATATTGTGTATCTACTACTTTGACTTACCAAAGGTATGAGATTTTCGTCACCCAACGATCCAGGTATATTGGGTAGTGGTGATCATTGTCTAGCGGTGCTAGGATTGCTATTATGTTGAATCGTGCGTGAGGAGAGTCTCGTTTGATAACATCCACAAGAGGAGCTCGAAACGAGGTTTTATTATTCGGAACCTAGCTAGTTGGAGTTTAATTACTCTATGAATAATAAATAACAGTTTCTTGATAAGTCCACTCTTGGAGAATAAAATATGTTAATTAATTAAGTCCATAGCAGACATTAATTCATTAATGGATGTTTCTATCTTAAGCGCGGGAAATGAATTAAACAAATAAAAGGAAACCCGAAATACTTGTAATTTCGGATTTGGAAAGGCAGTGCAATATTACTTCTGTAGTGGCTGCTTGTAATATTATAATGTAAGCTTATATTTAATTGTGGGTTCAATTTAATTAGTAAAAAGCTAATTGGTTGAGGCCATGTCCAAATTCTTCCTTAGATCCCTAACTGGGCCCAATATGTGACTTAATATAAATAAGATAATAAAGGAGACAGAAAACATAATTATTGTTTGCTAGAATTTTTGTCCCCCTCTAGAAAGAGAGAGAATTCAAAAATTGCACCCTCCGTGAGCTAAGTTATGTCTTCGTTATTCGAGTCCTAGTATTCTGGTGAGATTTGCCCACACAAATATCAGTATACAGTCCGGGACACCAGTCAGAAGATCAGAGGTCGAGTACTGAAGATCTTCACGTGGAGATGGAGCAAGCCATCATCGATTCTTGATTGAATCAACAAGGTAAATTGGCTAATTCCGTAGTGAGCGTGTTTTTGAGATTTTATATGCTAAAGCATGTTTTAATTCAAGTTATGAGCATGATACATGTGATAATTACGCGAATAGAATTTGTCTAAATAATCTGCTAAATAGATCAATTTTATGTGATCGGATCTCGTGCACGCTTCCGCTGCCAACCCCTTCAATTGGTATCAGAGCCAGTCTTTGGCTCTGATTATTTGGATTTAAATTTCGCAAAATTCATGTATGCATGTATTATTTGATTGCGAAGCATGTTCTTGGTGTTTTGTTTAATTTATTATGCATGATGAACTCAAGAACTATCGAATCAAAGAACTTGAATTACTCGATCGTACGAGACTTGCGATCCGTCGGCGCTCGCGCCGAGACGGATTGCAGCACGCGCGATTGTGAAATAGGGTTGTCGATTGAGTGGGAGCCGAGGGATCACGATCACGGGGCGATGCACAGTCGAGCGTGGGCTCGAGCACGACGCCGGCCGAGACCGCAAACCCCAGGCAACCCCCGCACCAAGGCCGACGTGAAGGCTGGCGCGGAGTGGTGGTTCTTCCGAGAACCACCGAGATACCAGACGCCGAGAGCTGGAACCCTAGGCGGAAGGAAGGGTGGTCGGAGCTGGCCGAGAGCGGGCTGGTCACCGTGCACACCGCTGGCCGAGAGCTCGCGCCACCCCGACAGCTCAGATGGCCGAGACGGGCGTCGAGACGCTGGCCGAGAGGCGCGCGCCGTCGCCTGCATGCCTGGCCGAGAAGCGTCGACACCCGACGGATCAACGCGCCGAGACGGGCGGGGCGCACCTGGCCGAGAGGAGCGGCACCCACGTGCAGGCTCCTGGCCGAGAGGATGCAACACCCGACGAGCAGCTGGTCGAGACGCTGGCGCGCCACCTGCGCGCTGGTGGCCGAGACGCTTCGTGCGTCGTGGTCCCACGAAGAACTCGTCGGATTTTCGTCGTTCATCGTTCGTGCGAACCTCGTACGATGAGATAACTATGAAAGATTATTGTAATGATTATTTAATTTTTAATTAAAAGATATCATTAACATATTATTATTTAATGGAAATAAACTCTTTTTGGAAGATTACCTAGATTTTAGGAATATTTTTATTATTATCTATATCTATGGAAATAAATAATTTTATTTTATTCCTAGATGATATGGATGTGAATAATTTAATAGTTTCCTAATATTTATCTAGATTTTAGGAATATTTTTATTATTATCTATGGAAATAAATAATATTATTTTATTCCTAAATGATATGGATGAGAATAATTTAAAAGTTTCCTAATAATTATATATCTAGAATCCTAATTAGGATAGATATGTATGAATACATTAAATAATAAATCTTCTCTTCCTAATCTTAAACATGGAAATAATTTGAATTTAATTTTTCATGTCTTATTAAGAATTAAATAATTTAATTATTTTAGATATATCTTATAGTGGACATGAATAACAATTAAATACTGGAACATTATTTTCTTAATGGAAGACGCCAATTAAATATAAAGGATTCAATTATCCAGCATATTAAATACCAACAGAATTTAATTAAGCCTGAATCTGCCTCAAGGCTAAGGATAATTGAATAAAAACCGGAACCCAAAATATCTAAGCCGTAATTACGAACTCAACGTTTGTATATAGTCTCCACCAATTGGTCTGTAATTTATGAAGCTGTTTCCAATATTATCGCCACCTACATTGTGGGGACAATAATCCTAGGAAATAGCGAGTTCATAAGGCGGGCTTCTCAAATATAAATAGTATGAACTAGAATGTGGTTTCCAATATTATCGCCACATGCACTGTGGGGACAATAATCCTAAGAAACTACGAGATTTAGAAGTTCACACAGAATTTATGGGATAGCTTGATCTTGTTAGCAGCGCATGAGCATTGTTATGGGAGTGTGTTGTAGAAATGAGATTCTGTAATGCTAAATTCGGTGGTCTTTCTTAGGCAACACTAGGCGGCCATGCCACTCTGTGGTCTATGGACTATTCGTCGGTGTTGTGACCAGTAAAAATTGTAAGATTTTAATGCGTATTAACTTCCTCTAGAGGATACAAAATTTTAATTTTACTGTTGTAAGATTTTGAAAAGTTTTATGGTTAATCTAATCAAACTTCTTACATAAGTTTATGACAAATGGTAAATATTTTGTTCTGCAGTGCAAATCAAATCGTCAATATGTCATTCAATCATCTTTCTGCAATACTTAAAGAAAACAAACTCGAGGGCCAAAATTACACAGAATGGAAACAAAATTTGGACATCGTTTTCATAGCAGATGAGTACATCTTTGTACTCACAACCCCGCGACCTCCAGTGCCACCAGCTAACGCTGCGGCAGGAGTCAGAGATGCACACAGACGGTGGCATAAAAAGAATGAGATGGCTAAGTGCTATATGTTGGCATATATGTCATCAGTACTCAAGCATTAGCATTCAGCCATGGAAGCTGCCGCCGAGATCATGCAGAATCTCAAGAATCTTTTTGGTACTCAGAATCGAACGGCTAAGTCTCAAGCCTTTCGGAGTATCATGTCGAAGACTATGAAGGAAGGCTCGTCTGTGAGGGACCATGTCCTCGAGATGATGGGCCACCTCAACTAAATTGAGGTCTTGGGAGGGACGATCGATCCCGAGTCTCAGGTGACTATTATCCTTCAAAGTCTTCCCCCTAGCTTCCAGCAATTCAAGCTCAACTTCGAGATGAACAAAAGGATCTACACCTTGGCAGAGCTGTTGACTGAACTTCAGTCGGCAGAGGACCTTATGGTCCCGGCTAAGGCGACCATGATGACTTCGGCGCCTCGTTCCTCTGGCTTCAAGCATAGCGCGGGAAAAAGGCAGGCACCAAACTCAGGACCGGCCAAGATAGCTAAGGGAAAGAAGAAAAAGAGGGCAAACAAGAAGCCCACGGGGAATTGTTTCAAGTGCGGAGAGAAGGGGCATTGGAAGCCAGATTGTCCTAAAAAGGGCAAGGCTACATGTATGCGCCAAGCTTTAGTAGTCGAGCCATGTTTGGCTTCGAAGTCTACTTGCACTTGGGTTATTGACACTGGAGCCACTGATCATATTTGTTTTGATCCTGACTTAATACAAGTGACAAGACGACTACGTGATCGTGAGATCAAGGTCCAGCTAGGCGACGCTACAAAAGTGGCGGCCGTAGCAGTGGGAGACATTTATTTGCGTTTTAGTAGTGATAGATTTTTTATTTTGAAGAATGTTTTGTTGATACCTTCTTTTAGAAGAAATTTAATTTCAGTTTCTAAATTAGTTTTTGATAGATATTCGATTTCTTTTAACGACAATTGCGTTATTAAGAAAGATGGTTCATATATCTGTCGTGTTAGCATGGGAAACAATCTCTACACAATCACATCTACACAGTTTAATAATCGCAAATCAGAACTCAATACAACATCGAAAATTTCAAAGAAACGAAAGGAACCTTCAAGTTCAATGAACGAAACGTACTTATGGCACCTTAGACTTGGTCATGCCAATGAAAGGAGGATCTATTCTCTTGTCCAACAAGATCTTATTAAAGATCCAGAGGAGGAACCTTTTCATAAGTGTGAGTCATGCTTAGAAGCCAAGATGACCTAGAGGCCTTTTCAGGCTAAGGGCAATAGGGCCAAGGAAGTACTTAAGCTCGTTCATTCCGATGTATGTGGTCCAATGTCTACTAAGGCAAGAGGTGGTTTTCGATACTTCATCACAATTATTGATGACTTCTCGAAAATTGGATACGTCTATTTGATGCGCCACAAGTCAGTCTTTTGATAAGTTCAATGAATTTAAGACTCTTGTGGAGAAGTATCATGGTGAGAGTATCAAAAGCCTACGATCTGATCGTGGAGGCGAGTACCTCAGTGTTGAGTTTTTGGACTACTTGTCGGAGTCGAGAATTGAATCCCAACTGACTGCGCCGGGCACGCCCCAGCAGAAAGGCGTGGCTGAAAGAAGGAGCAGGACTTTATTGAACATGGTCCGATCGATGATGAGTTATGCACGGCTACCTACTTCGTTTTGGGTACATGCCTTGCTTTCAGCAAGCCATATTTTAGACAATTTACAATCAAAATCCGTACCTACTACTTCTTATGAGTTGTGGACTGGGCGCAAGCCCAATCTAGCACATCTCAAGATTTGGGGTTGCCCGGCTCATGTATTGGAAAAGGATCCAACTAAGCTAGGATCAAGGACAGAGGTATGTTTGTTTATAGGGTACCCCAGAGGAACGAAAGCTTATGAATTCTTTAGTCTCCGAGATAAGAAAGTTATGGTGAGCACTCACGCCACATTATTAGAGGAAGACTATGTAATGAATCATAAACCCAGCAGTGAAGTGGCTCTTGATGAGCTAACTTCTGTCTCAAATTCCATTAACCAATAACGAGTACCAAGTGTACAAACAATTCCAGAAACTTCAACTTCTATTCCAAGTATTGTAGTGCCGCGCCGCAGTGGGAGGGTCTCACATGAGCCCGAAAGATACATTGGTTTGGGGGAATCTATGGATCACTCCTCAGACAGCAATGTATTAGATCCCTGGAACTTTGCGGAAGCGCAGGCAGATGTCGAACATTGCGAATGGGTGAAAGCAATGGATTCGGAACTACAACTATGATAGACAAAGACGTCTACGATTTGTCCGTCCTACCCGAAGGCTGTACTGCCATTGGGAGCAAGTGGATATATAAACGTAAATGTGGACCCGATGGACGAGTTAAAGTCTTCAAGGCAAGACTAGTGGCTAAGGGGTATACCCAAAATGAAGGTGTCGATTACGACGAGACTTTCTCCCCAGTGGCCATGCTCAAATCGATCCGGATACTATTGTCTATAGCAGCTTATATGGATTGGGATGTATGGCAGATGGATGTTAAGACTACGTTTCTAAACGGCGGTCTTGAGGAGACCATCTACATGGAACAACCCGAAGGTTATGCCATAAAGGGCAAGGAACACATGGTTTGGAAGCTTAAGAATGCCATTTATGGCCTTAAGCAAGCATCAAGATCATGGAACCAGTGTTTCGATCAAACTGTTCGCAAGTTTGGATTTGAAAAATGCCCAAGTGAAAGTTATGTGTACAAGAAGGTTGAAAAGGGGAATGTAGTGTTCTTAGTTTTATATACAGATGTCATCAGTACGAACATGGTTGTCAAACCAATTCGAGATGAAGGATATAGGAGACGCGGGACACATCCTCGGGATCAAGGTTCTTAGGAATCGAGAAAAGAAGTTGTTGTGCTTATCTCAAGAACCTTACATCGAAACAGTACTTAGTCGCTTTAGCATGCAGGACGCCAAGAAAGGTTTCTTACCTTTTAGACATGGCATCCATCTATCTCAAGAGATGTGCCCCAAAACGCCGTCTGAGATACAAGCAATGAGAATGATTCCATATGCTTCGGCTGTTGGAAGTCTCATGTATGCTATGCTTTGTACGAGGCCAGATTTTTGCTTTGCTATTGGCATGGTGGCAAGATATCAGTCGAATCCGGGCCAAGGACATTAGACTGCCGTAAAGAACATACTCAAGTACCTTAAAAGGACTAAGGACTATGCTCTAGTTTACAATGCAGTCGAGCTCTGTCCTTTGGGATATTCTGACTTAGACTTTCAAGCTGATCAGGGCTCGAGAAAATCTACTTCAGGATATGTGTTCACCTTAGGAGGTGGAGCTGTAATTTGGAAGAGTGTGAAACAGAAATGCATCGCGGACTCGACCATGGTATGGTTCAAGAACTTCCTTATAGATTTAGGTGTGGTTGCGAATCTTCCCAAGAGCATCACGGTTTATTGTGACAATTCTGGTGCTGTGGCAAATTCGAAGGAACCAAGAGCTCACAAAGCGAGCAAACACATAGAGCGGAAGTATCATATCATAAGGGAAATAGTGCAGAGAGGAGACATACAAGTGGTCAAGATTGCGTCAGAGAACAACCTGGCAGATCCTTTTACAAAGGCATTGGCGGTAAAACCGTTCGAGGGCCACGTTGAAGGGATGGGAGTTCGACTCATTCAAGACCTCAACTCGCTTTCAGTATAAGTGGGAGAAATTTGACGTGGGCACACTATTTTGTATACTCGAAAACTGTTTTGAGTATAAGTGGGAGATTGTTAGGGTTTGTATACTAGAATCACCTTTCGAGTGATTGAATACTGTAAAACTCTAATAATTATCTTCCAATGAATGCAACAGATTATTTTTGTCATAATGTTGTTATGTTTTCCATTTAATGGATGTTTATTGCATATTTAAATGTATAAGCGAACATAACATAAGTTTAAGTCTTTGTTCTAGTAGACCGGTTGTGGGCTGCGCTCAATTTAAGGTACGCGGTCAGTTCTGAACAAAGAAAAATAAGAATTTCACAACCCAGATAGACCTAGACTACCTATCGTGAAAGGTTGCAATGTCAGTCCAATTATTTCTAAGCCTTATTGAAATATGATGACGTTGGTGTGGTATAGCACTGAATGGATCTAACAGCAAGACGAGTCTTTATGCTATCTACTGAAAGACGAGGCCTTGATAATTAATTTCTTAATCAATGTACATTAGCATTGAGCATACGATATTGAGTATCTACTACTTTGACTTACCAAAGGTGCGGGTTTTTCGTCACCCAACGATCCAGGTATATTGGGTAGTGGTGATCATTGTCTAGCGGTGCTAGGATTGCTATTATGTTGAATCGTGCGCGAGGAGAGTCTCGTTTGATAACATCCACAAGAGGAGCTCGAAACGAGGTTTTATTATTTGGAACCTAGCTAGTTGGTGTTTAATTACTCTATGAATAATAAATAAGAGTTTATTGCTAAGTCCACTCTTGGAGAATAGAATATGTTAATTAATTAAGTCCATAGCAGACATTAATTAATTAATGGATGTTTCTATCTTAAGCGTGGGAAATGAATTAAACAAATAAAAGGAAACCCGGAATACTTGTAATTTCGGATTTGGAAAGGCAGTGCAATATTACTTCTGTAGTGGCTGCTTGTAATATTCCAATATAAGCTTATATTAAATTGTGGGTTCAATTTAATTAGTAAAAAGCTAATTAGGTGAGGCCATGTCCAAATTCTTCCTTAGATCACTGACTGGGTCCAATATGTGACTTAATATAAATAGGAGAATAAAGGAGACAGAAAACATAATTATTGTTTGCTAGAATTTTTGTCCCCCTCTAGAAAGAGAGAGAATTCGAAAATTACTCCCTCCGTGAGCTGAGTTCTGTCTTCGTTATTCAAGTCCTTGTATTCTGGTAAGATTTGCCCACACAAATATCAGTATACATTCCGGGACACCAGTCAGAAGATCAGAGGTCGAGTACTGAAGATTTTCACGTGGAGACGGAGCAAGCCATCATCGATTCTTGATTGAATTAACGAGGTAAATTGGCTAATTCCGTAGTGAGCATGTTTTAGGGATTTTATATGCTAAAGCATGTTTTAATTCAAGTTATGAGCATGATACATGTGATAATTACGTGAATAGAATTTGTCTAAATAATCTGCTAAATAGATCAATTTTATGTGATCGGATCTCGTGCACGCTTCCGCTGCCAACCCCTTCATGTCTGCCCTCAGATAAGGCTGTGAAGTGGAAAAGGTAATGGCTAGTATTGCTGACACACAGACATACCCAAACAAAAACGACACATGATGATACTAAAAACTTCTCACACTTAGACTATGCAATAGGCTAAGTGGGAGAGTTTTAAACCTAAACAGAGCTCAACAAAAACGAACACATATATACATAAACTCCTCACACTTAGGCTACGCAGTAGGCTAAGTGTGAGTTAACATGCACACGAAAAGAAAATAACATAAACATAAACACATGCGTCAAAGTAGTAAACCCCGTACTTCTCACACTTAGACTATTGAATAGTCTAAGTGCTATGAATAGGGTTTACACTCACATGCTACACAAATTTACTCTACCTAAAAACAATAAAAAATAACAAATAAAAACTTCTAATTAAAAAGAAAAGAAAACATGCTGGTCAGTGGGGTGGTCATACATTTCTCCTGCTCCTCCGTGGGGCAGGGGTTGGTGCAGGTGGTTCTTCGGACTCCTCTCTCTCGGATTCAGATTCACTTCCCTCATATTCTGCCGGTTCCTCGGTACTTTTTCCTGTGTCGCTTCCACTTCTGTCTCGGTTACTCTTGGTTCATCAGTCTGGCCTCCGTGGACACTCGGTCCAACTCCTCGGATTGTCCTCCCTTGCGCTAACTCCCTTAGAATTTTTTCCATTACATTGGTCAAGCGGGTCAACTCCGCTCTGGCCTGCCTATTTTCCTCCGCTAGCTCTGCCACTGCTTTCTCCAACCTCTCTTGCCTCTGCGCTTGAGCTTGTGTTCCCTGGCTTGCTGCAACTCTTTCAGCCGGGATAGCTTCTTCTCCCATGGGTTTTCTTCCCGACGGATTGAAGGGGGTTTCTCACCGGTTTGTTTCTTTGCCCATTTCTTCTTCCCCATGGCTTGAGTTGGTGGTTTCTGGTGGTAATGTGGTGTTGGTTTCTAGTGAATGTTGGGAATTTTCGGAAGAGAAATTGCAGGTGAGGGTTTGTGAAATGAAGGGGGGAAATGGTTTGGATATGAGAATAGAATGGGTAGTTGAGGGTTTGTAACTGGCTATGAGTGGTTTTCAGGTTGGCGTCGATTCGTGTGGGAGACGGTTGAGAGCGCTGCCTCCTGATTGGACGTCGCCTGTCCTACTCTGCACACGCGCCCTCCCAGTCGCTGTCCGCCTGCAAAGCTGCAACAACCCCAATTCAAATTTCGTCCCTAAGTGATTTCCCCCTATATTTTTCCAGATTAGTAACAAAGTAAAAATGACACTTAAATAAAATTGAGAGTTTCACCAAAATGGCATTCTGGTGGTCAGTACGTACTCCAAATTAAATTTAAGGACCGAAAAATATTTTTGGATTTTAATTTTAATTGCATGCAGAGATTTAATTAACTACCACGTATTTACAATATTTACATTTCCCTTAAGAAATTTGGAATTCTACTTGGCCAGTATGTGCAAACTTCACTCAAAAGAGACTAGCCCAGTGGAACTCCAAATCCCTATCCTTCCGGTCAGTATGCAACCTTAGTATGTGATTGCAGTGGGATCTCATCCACTACACCCACATCACTATTCTCCCTAAACACATTCAGCCTATGTCCATTTACGATAAAAAGGTTTAGAGTTAGGAATACTCCCTGAAATCTCCACTGCTCCATTAGAACGGTGTGCGGTTATGACATAGGGTCCTGTCCACTTCGACTTGAGCTTCCCAGGTAGTAGCTTCAATCTCGACTGGAAGAGTAGTACTTTCTGGTCAACATGGAGGTCTTTGGTCCGTATATTTCTGTCGTTCCATAATTTAGTTCTCTCCTTATACCACATGGCAGAATCAAACGATTCCAATCTAAGTTCTACTAACTCCTGTAGCTGCAGCTTCCTTTCCTCTTCACAGGCCCTAGCATCCATATTAACTTTCTGTACTGCCCAGTATGCTCGGTGATCGATCCCCACTAGTAAGTGACACATCTTTCCAAAAATAATCCGGTATGGGGGCATGCCTATTGGAGTTTTGTAGGCTGTCCGATAGACCTACAAAGCATCCTCTAACCTCACACTCCAGTCCTTCCTAGAAGGGTTGACGGTTTTCTCCAGAATGTTCTTTATCTCTCGATTAGAGATTTCCGCTTGACCGTTTGCTTGTGGGTGGTAGGGGCTAGATAATCTGTGGTGTACACCGTACTTCTTCATCAAGGCTTCGATAGTGCGATTACAGAAGCGTGTTCCCTGGTCGGATATGATGGCCCTTGGTACTCCGAACCGACTGAAGATATTGCTCTTGAGGAACTTGGCCACCTCTTTTGCTTCACACGTGCTCGTGGCCTTGGCTTCTACCCACTTAGAGTAGTCAACTGCAACCAAGATATACAAGTTTCCATATGACGAGGGAAAAGGACCCATGAAGTCCATTCCCCATATGTCGAACAGCTCACAAATGATAACCGGTACTTGTGGCATTTCATCTCGTGCAGATATCCCACCGGTCAGTTGATAACGCTCTTAACTTCTACAGAATTCATAGGCATCTTTGTTGAGGGTTGGCCAATAAAAACCGCTATCCAAAATCTTTCTTGCCGTCTTCTTGGGACCGAAGTGTCCTCCACATGCTAATGAATGACAATGTGTCAATACGTCCCTCTGCTCCCAGTTAGGAACGCACCTTCTTATCACTTGATCTACTCCTACTTTCCAAAGATATGGGTCGTCCTAAAGTAGTATTTTTCTTCACTCTTGATCTTCATTCTTTGAGCTTTGGTGATGTTTGGCACTTCTGGAAGCTCTCCCGAAACTAGGTAGTTGGCTAGGTCCGCATACCATGGCTCCTGCCCTACTTTTTCTTTCCTTTTTTCTGTCACATTCTGGCCAGTAAGCTTCATCACTTCATCCCAATCAATTTTTCTAACGGCAAAAATCACTTCACATAAGTGTTCTTCCGGAAATCGGTCATGTACCTCCTCGCTGCTCCCATCGTGCACTATCCTACTCAAATGATCTGCGACTTTATTCTCGACCCCTTTCTTGTCTTCCACCTCCCAATCGAACTCTTGTAACAGAAGTACCCACCAGATCAAGCGTGGTTTGGATTCTTTCTTGGTAATCAGGTACTTAATGGCTGCATGGTCAGTATAGACGATGACCTCAGATCCCAACAAGTACTGCCGAAACTTCTCGAACGAATACACCACGGACAGCATCTCTTTCTCAGTGGTGTCATAATTCCTTTGAGCTTGATTTAAAGTTTTAGACGCATAAAAGATCACATACCTTTTTCCCTCGATTTTCTGGCCGAGAACAACTCCCACTGCATAGTCGTTGGCATCACACTTCATTTCGAACGGATGATCCCAGTCAGGAGCCCGGATAATTGGTGCAGATACCAGCTTTTCTTTAAGGAGGTGAAAGCAGTCTTGCACTGTTCATCAAAATTGAATTCCACCTCATTTTGAAGAATTCTGGTAAGGGGTTGGGCTATTTTGGTGAAGTCCTTAATAAATCGTCGATAAAATCATGCATGCCCCAAAAAACCCCTTATTCCCTTCTAGTCAGTAGGGAATGACAGTTTGGAAATGACGTCCACTTTGGCTTGATCCATCTGTATACCTCTCTCTGACACCACGTGTCCTAGGACGATCCCTTCTGTGACCATGAAATGGCACTTCTCAAAATTCAAGACCAGGCTCTATGCTTGACACCTCCCCAAAACTATGTCCAAGTGATGAAGGCATGAGTCGAACGAGTCCCCGTAGACTGTAAAGTCATCCATGAATATCTCTATGCACTCCTCGATCAGATCGGAAAATATGCTCATCATGCATCGTTGGAATGTTCCTGGAGCATTGCAAAGACCGAATGGCATGCGTCTGTACGCGTAAGTTCCAAATGGGCAAGTAAAGGTGGTTTTGTCCTGGTCTTCAGGGTCCACGTAGATTTGAAAAAACCCGTTGTACCCATCTAAAAAACAAAAGTATTTCTCCCCAGCCAATGGCTCCAACATCTGCTCGATGAACAGTAGGGGGAAGTGGTCTTTTCTGGTTGCGGCATTCAGTTTGCGGTAGTCTACGCACATCCGCCAACCAGTAACTAGTCTTGTTGGTATCAGCTCATTCTTCTCATTCTGAACCACTTGAATCCCTGACTTCTTGGGGACCATGTGGACAGGGCTAACCCACTCGCTATCGGGTACCGAATAGATAATTCCCAATGACAACAACTTCAAGATTTCTTTCAATATTTCCTCCCACATGTTGGGGTTCACCTTCCTCTGCGAATCTCGATGTGCTTTCGCTCCTTCTTCTAGCCTGATATGATGCATATAGACATCGGGGCTTATCCCTACCAGATCTGTAAGGCTCCATCCAATTGCTTTTTTGTTCTTGTTTAGAACGGTCAGTAGCCTTGCCTCTTGTTCTTTCGTCAGGCTGCTGCTGATAATCATTGGGTATGAGTTTTCCTCCCCTAAGAAAGCATACTTCAGGGTTGCTGGTAGTTTTTTCAACTCAACTTGTGGGAGAAGTATGTCAGCTGGTAGAATGTTCCTCGCAGCATCCCCTCTCTTCCTAACTCTTCATCTGAAAATTACTCTGTACTGACTGGTAGCTGAGCCCCTGGGGCTCCAATAAATTCTGATTTCTGACAGAAATCCTTAATTGCTCCTTCTATCTCTTTGTCAGTTAACCCTTGGCTACTGATCAGATCGTACTATGCAGCTGCTTCTACGTCAGCCTGCTCATACACATCCAACGCTTGGAGTTTTTCCTGTAATAATTCGGTCTCAAGAAAATCTTGGACTAGGGGGTCAATTACATCAACGTCGCATAGATTCTCAGAATCGATAGGCTTTTTCATTGCCTCATTGATATCAAATGTGAATTTCTCCCTATGAAAATCAATGCAAATTGTCCCTTCAGCCATGTCCACGATTGTCTTAGTTGTTCTTAAAAACGGTCTCCCTAGCAAAATACCACTAGACTCCCTAGCTTCAGACTCACTCATCTTGATCACATAAAAGTCAGCAGGATAAGTAAAATCATGCACTCTCACCAACACATTTTCTAACACACCCTCAAGATTTATGCATGACCTATCAGCCAGTTGGATTAATACCCTAGTGCTCGATAATGTTACTCCCTTCAGCCGATTATAAACTGACAATGGCATAACATTTATAGAAGCTCCCAGATCACACATTGCATGCTCGATTTTTACATCTCCTATAGTTATAGGCAAAGTGAACATACCTGGATCGGCATCCCTTCCACCATGATCTTTCCATCCTTCTGGGTCTTCCCGGCTATGAACTCCTTGATAAATTTTCCAAGTGGGGGCAGCTTCACGGTTGGAGGAATGGTATAGTGACATCCAGCTTCCCAAAAATTGACAAGTAATCCACTTGGTTTTCCTTCTTCCTCTTGGTCACGAAACGGTAAGGGAATGGTTTTTTTCCTTTCTCCTCTTCAACCGGTTCTTCAACAGCCTTTCCAGAGTCTCTCTGGGGCATATTTGGGGTTGGAGTCTCCTTCGTGGGTTCCGTTTCCTTAAGAGAGTCTCTCCTGGGCAATACGCCTTTTGTTTCACCTTTTTCCAATGGCGCTTCATCCAAAAAGAATGGATCCTGCATCTGAGGTAGAGGTCTGTTGAGCTCTCCTTCCGAGACGACATCCTTCAGTATATTCGTCCCACTAGGCTCTCCGTTGGACTTCTTCGGTTGGGGCCCCTCCATAGGCAGTACCGGACCGCAATGTGACCTTGCTCACATTTGCCTTTTCAGGAACATGGACTGTAGATGGGAGTTTTCCTGAATTCCCCTTCATTTCACCCATTGAACTCGCCAGTTGAGCCAATTGCCTATTCATCATGTCTATGTTAGCCTTATGTTCCTTCTGGGCATTCTGCATCCCTTGCACTACTTCATTATTGGACTGCAACTCACCCTTGATACTTTGCTGCGAAGCGAATAATTCTCCCATCATGTCCTCCATAGATCTCCTTGACCTGTTAGTATATTGAGACTGATTTAGCCCTTGGTGCTGGTTATATTGGGGGGTTTTGGTTGGGTGGGTAATTTTGGAAGTTTTGTTGGTTCTGGTTAGGTGGGTAGTAGTTATACTGGCCAGGAGGGTTGTACTGGTCTTGGTGATATTGATTCAGGTTCTGGCCTTGGAAATGGTTTTGGTTTTGGAACTGGTTTTGGTTCTGCTGATGTTGGGAACTTTAATTATGCTGACTCTGGTAATTTTGGAAGTTTCTCTGGTGGAGTGGTACATAGACAGAGTTTGAGTTTTGGTTCGGTGGGTTCTGGTTATGGGGTTGTTGGTTCCTTCCTGACCAGTTGGATTGGTGGTCGGGATTTGCTGGGCGACGATTGGAATTCTGGTTCGGGTGGGGGTTGTATTGGTTCTGACCTTGACCTTTGTTCTGATTTTGATTCCCATCTCCCCATCGAAAATTTGGATGGTCCCTCCATGGTGCGTCCCGATGTCTCCCTTGGATCCAATTCCCACTAGAGTTATAGTACCCTGCAGCATTGACTTGCTTCATGTTGACGAAGTCATTTGGCTGATCGTAGGTTGATCCTTGACTCCCCTGCTCTGCATCCTTATAGCTCCTAGTTGGGGAAGGTGGTGGTGCGTTCTTCTCGATTGCGCTCAGGAATGTCTTTTTCAGCTCTTCCAATTTCAAATCCATCTTCCGCTCTATCTTCTGCTCCTGGTCAGTAGACGAAGCACTCGCAATTCTTTCTCTGCTGTAGCCATACCTTGAACTGTCGTACTCCTTCTTTGCGCTCAAAAGCTTCCCTAGGACCTTTTTCGCTTCACTGACCCTTAGTTGTGTGAAGCTTCCTCCTGACGACGAGTTTGCCAAGTCTTTTGTTGCCTTGTTCATCCCCTCATAAAAGGCATGATGTATCTCTATATCGGCCATACGATGGTTCGGACATGCATCCAAAAGACTCATATACTGTGCCCAATAATCACTCAAGGGTTCATCGTAAACTTGCTTCACACTGGTTATCTCTCTCTTCAGTGCACTCGTCTTACATGACGGAAAAAATTCGCCTAAGAAGGCTGACTTGAAATCGGCCCAACTCTCAATGGAGTCGGGTGGCAGGCGCATGAACCATATGTTGGCCTCTCGTTTTAGGACGAATGGCAAAGCTTTCAATCTGTAGTCATCCTCGGTTGCCCCCGCTGGCCTTCTCTGTGCCCTACAAATTTTACAGAACTCATGAAGGAATTCGTAAGGGCCTTCATAGCTTTTCCCACAGTACGTGGGCAGGATTGCAATAACATGGGGTTTCACATCACAAGTCGTCTGTCCTGGGGTGACAACTATATCTTGCGGCGGTTCTCCTTCGGTATGCACGTTCAGCGTCCCTATCTCCGGGTCTTCATCTATATGGGCAGCCATTATCCTTGGGTTACCCTCCAACTGTAGCACTTGTTCTAGTATTACTCCTTCTATGGTGTCTTGCTCTTCGTCACTACTCGTGCCTAGGTCAGACAGGGCTGTCGACAGGCCAGAACGAGTGGTCACGAGTATAGCCCCTCGTTGAAGTATCTTCGGTCTCCAATGGTCAGGAGCCGAACTGCTTGTCATAAACTGAAAGAAAAAGAAAAGAGAAAAGTTATACACAATATGTACACCAAAGTATCACACACAAGAACAGTAAATAATGCCATTCATCCCCGGCAACGGCGCCATTTGATAAGTGTCAGGTTTGTGCAGGTGTCGCGTCAAGCAAAGGATGTGTCTTACTGATCAGGATGGACGTCCCAGCTATGCCTGAACCTGGTATCAATAAGTCCTCAACCCACTTCTACTGACTAGTATAGTGGATGTAAGGGTCGAATCCCACAGAGATGAATGCGCTTTGGTAATTGTGGTGATATTCTCGAAAGGTTGGTTAGCTACCATGCTTTGGGTTGAGATTCTAACTAGACTGGAAATTAAGGTGGTACTCTACTAACTAGGAGGTGTGAAAGATGATTGATAAGCAGCTATGTACGTGAGAGTGGGGGAACATTATGTTTCAGAAAATATCTGGAGGGTACGGGTTACTATAAAAGGCTAAATGGAATATCAGAGAATAAGTGGTAGTTAGGTGACTAGACTGACAGGTCTGTAGGGTACCAGCAGAAAAGGTAGATAAAAGTAAGGACAAAAGCAAAAAGTAACTAAAAAGCAAAAATGGTCCCAAACTTAGATGTGGATGTTATCTTCTCCAACATGAATAAACTCAGATTACCAAACCCAGATTCATGGACGAGAAATGCAGATTAACAACTTCACAAGAACAGATCTACAATCTAAACTCCAAATCAAAAGATTAAATTAACGAAATTGAAATTACGCTTACTGGGTAACATGCAAGGTGGCAGAAATCACGTAGACTAGGCTTTCAAACTTAACCATTTCAGTTCTAAAATCTAACAGCTATCTAAATTTATGAACTCAGATTTATCAGTGCGGAAATGAAAACATGCATTCAACACTTGGAAATTACAGTAACAACTAGATCTAAGCTATCTAGGCAGAAAGAAACAGAATCAAACAGAAATAAATGCATAAAAACCACTTCATTGCATAAAAGGTGTTTGGATCTAAACGAAATACTTCAAAAGCAAACGGAAATTGAAAGTGCAACAGGTCCAACGTAAGGAAACACGTAAAGACTAACTAAGAAAGCAAATAAAGATTGTTTGCCACTCCGGGCGATGAAACTGCTAACACTACGAAACATGCTGGCTGGAACGAGATAATGCGGAACTCCGGTGAATTGGTGAACTTCAGGTGACCATGGCTGTGGCGAGGAACGAGAATATGAAGGACAAAGCTAAAGGAACTAACTGCCGAGAGAGAACTACTCTAACTAAGAGTGTATATTCCTAATGATAAATCTCTATGATCGATGATGATTTCTCTCTCCAAGTGGCTCCCTTTTATATGGGGGCCTGCCATTGATTTTTAGGGTAGACTCTCTTAGCTAAATGACCCTTTTTCCCTTACTTGTTGTTGATCTTCCCATCAATCCTTCTTCTCCATCTCGAGCCTTTTTGGCATGCATAGTGGTCAGTATAGCAACATTCTGATGCCCTTTTCACCTTTGTTATCCGATATATTGCAATTTAGCAATTGTTTAGCAACTGTTTTGCAGACTGGAACCCTTTTCCTGCACAATTTAGCAACTGTTTTGCAGATATATTGCAATTATACAGACCAATAACCAAGGCCTAGAATACGACTTATCAGCGGGTAAGTGGTTGTGCAATTTTTGCGAAGTCTTTGATGAACCGTCTGTAGAAACCGGCATGACCTAAAAATCCCTTCACTTCCTTCTGGTTTGTAGGATAAGAAAGCTTTGAAATTATGTCTACCATTGCCTTGTCCACCTGAATACCTCTCTCCGACACCACATGGCCTAGGACAATTCCTTTCGACACCATAAAGTGGCATTTTTCAAAATTCAGCACCAAATTCTTCTCTTGGCATCTCCGCAGTACCAGATCCAGGTTGGCTAGGCAAGATTCGAAGAAATTCCCATAAACTGTAAAATCATCCATAAAAATTTTGATACATTCTTCGAGCAGGTCCGAGAAGATGCTCATCATTCACCTTTGAAAAGTGCCTGGTGCATTATACAAGCCAAATGGCATCCTCCTATATGCATACGTCCCGAAGGGGCACGTGAAAGTCGTCTTCTCCTGGTCTTCCGGATCTACGTATATCTGGAAATACCCATTGTAGCCATCTAAGAAGCAAAAGAATTGCTTGCCCGCTAGTCTCTCAAGCATCTGGTCGATGAAAGGCAATGGAAAATGATCTTTTCGTGTAGCCTCGTTCAACTTCCGGTAGTCGATACACATCCTCCAGCCCGTTACCAGTCTTGTAGGCACATGCTCATTCTTTTCCTTCTTCACCACTTGTATCCCCAACTTCTTCGGCACCATGTGGATTGGGCTTACCCACTCACTATCCGGGATCGAGTAGATGATTCCCAGGGACAGTAGTTTTAGTACTTCCTTAAAGACTTCTTCCCTCATGGTTAGATTCAGTTTCCTCTGTGAATCCCGGTAGGCCTTTGCGCCTTCTTCCAAGCGAATATGATGCATGCAGAGATCAGGATTGATTCCCACCAGATCTGATATAGTCCACCCTATGGCTTTCTTGTTCCTTCTGATCACTTCCAATAATTCATTTTCCTGTTCCTAGGTCAAATTGTTGTTGACGATCACATGTAATGTCTCATTCTATTCCAAGTAAGCATGCTTCAGGCTTTGTGGAAGTGTCTTCAACTCCTTCTTTGGTGGACTCGTCACCTGGGGCAGTGGATTCTTTTCTATTTTACCTTCGATCAATCCTTCAGGACCGGGTAACTTTTCTAAGTTGGCCACATGGGCTGATCCCCTTGACCTGGCGGACGTCGGACTCTTACAGAATTCCACAATCACCTCTGCTAGCTCCTCATCTATCAATTCTAGAGTGTTCATGGCCTCACACCATCCTGCCACCTCTCTATCAATAGAATGACTTAACTCTGAATTGTCAATCTGTTCTTGCATTAATTCAGTCTGAAGATATTTTTGGAACAAGGGGTTAATGATATCCACAACATGAAGATTTTCCACATCTAACGGTTTTTTCATTGCTTCATCAATGTTGAAAGTGAATTTTTTCTCAAGATAGGCCAGACAAATTGTTCCATCAAAAACATCAATTATAGTCTTAGCGGTGCGTAGTAATGGTCTACCTAAAAGCACTCCGCTAGGCTCAGCATATTCATTTTCATTCATCCTAATGTATACAAGAAATCATGCACCTTAACTATCACGTTTTTCAACACACCCTCTGGACTAATGTATGACCTATCTACTAACTGGATCACCACCTTTGTGTCAACCATTCTTATTCCTACCAGCTTCTTGTAGATGGAAAGCGGTAAAACATTTATTGATGCTCCTAGGTCACACATAGCATGCTCAATTCTAATGTCCCTAATTGAAATGGGAAGAGTGAACATATCTGGGTCAGTGCGTTTTGACGACATCCTCCGCTTCTGAATCGCTGCTGACATAGTTTCTCCGATCACTATTTTGCCATTGGGATTAGTCTTCCCGACGATAAACTCTTTGATGAATTTCCAGCTTACCGAAGATTTCCATGAAATCCATAGGGTCATCCTTTTTCTTCTTGGTCTCCCCTCTGTAGGGAAAGGGCTTCACTTGTTTGACCGTATTGTTGGAATCTCCCTTGGAGGATTCTCCAGTCTCTTTCCTCATTTCTTCAACCTCCACCTCAGTTCCTGGGTCTAGGAAAAACGGATCAGCCATTCGGGGAAGTGGTTTCCCCAAGTCTCCGATCTGGATATCATCCTCCATTTTAACTTCTCCTGTTTCAGTGTCTTCCTTTTGTGGGGTTGGGTTATCCTTTTCCTTGTTCACCACAGGAGGTGTTCCATCATCGATCTTCATTGTCGGACCTTTATACTCTCGTTCAGACCTAAGGGTGATTTGACTAATGTTCGCCTTGTCCGGTGGCTTGACTATAGCAGGAATTCGTCCTTCGTTCCGGCGCATTTCACTCAGGGAAGTCACGATCTGAGATAATGCTTTGCCAGCATGTCCATGGCTGCCTTGTGCTCCACTTGAGCATCATGAAGATTATGTACCACATCATTGTTGGACTGCATATTATTCTGCATGTGTTGCTGTGAGCTGACCAAATCGTTCTCCATCTCATCGAGGCTCTTCGACTGACTGGAGTTTGGCTGACTGGCACTCGGTCCTTGATGGTGGCTAGGGCCATGTCCTTGATTGGAACGGAAGTTCCCTTGAGGTCCCTGATTGTTGTTGTATTGATTGCTCGACCCTTGATTCCCCTGATAATTGGGTTGAGGGTTCGGGTTATTGCCCTGGTAATTCCATTGGTGTGGTGGCACATAGGAATTTGCTGGATTGTTTTGATTTCTGTTGGCCCAGTTAGACTGGTTGCCCTGATTCCGGTTGCCCCAATTGTTCTGTCCCTCTTGGTTTCTGCCTGACCAGTTAGATTGTTACTCCGACGGGTTCGAAAAGTTGGTATTCTGCTGCTGGGGTAGTGGATTCGGGTTATTATCAATCCATCTAAAGTTTGGGTGATCCCTCCATGGGTTATCCCTTTGCTTCTCTGGGTTCTAACTTCCATTCGGATTCCAACTTCCCATCGAATTTACATGAGCTCTAAATTCTCCTTCCCCTGGTGGACCGTAGTAGGGTTGAGGTTGTATTTCCTCTGGGCTTGGTCCGTTCACCTTTTATGGTGGGGTAGGTTGGTTATTATTCTCAGTAGCACTCAAGAGTGCCTTCTCTAATCTGTCTATTAGGGCCTCCACCTTTTCATCGTCGTGCTATGTGATTGAATTAGCGGTTCCTCTTCTGAGAATGGCTCGCGACTGATCATACGCCTTTCTTGCATCAATCAATCTTCCTAGAATCACTCTGGCCTCGCTCACACGCTTCTTGGTAAAATCCCCCCCACTCGAGGAGTTCATTAAATCCTTGGACTCTGGATTCGCCCCTTCGTAGAAAATGTTGTAGACCATTCGGTTGCTAGGGAAAGAAGCATGACCAATATTAACTCAAGGACTCATCATAGTCTTGTCTGCATGCTTGAATCTCCTTCTTGAAGAGCATTTGTCTTGCTCGGGGGAAAAAAGTAGTCCAGGAAGACTAGTTTTAAATCCGCCCACGTGCAGATGGAATTGGCCGGTAACCTTAATAACCATGTGTTGGCCTCACCTTTCACTGCGAATGGGAGTGCGCGCAACCTGTAATCCTCTTCAGTCGAATTAGGTGGCCTCTTCTTAATACTGCAGAGCTTGCAGATCTCATGGATGAATTCATATGGGCACTCAATCCTGCGCTCGTAGAAATGTGGCATAACAGATGGGCCTGCTGGGCCTGGGTAATGACAATGGTTTGGGATGGTTCTCAATTCAGATGGGCATTAAACGAGCCAATCTCTGGATCGTTATCAATTTCGTCTGCCATATCTCTTGTACTTTCTTCCTCTATTTTTGAAACTGACTCGGGTTCCTTCTTGACTGGTGAGGTTAGGTCCTCGTCACTGTCCGAACTCAACTGGACTGGAACTCCTGTTGTTAACCCCGACCTGGTGGTGACAGGGGATACTGCTTCCTTGACTTGCCAACTAGCTTGGGCGTCTCTCCAACCGAGTGAATTGTTCCAGTATTCAAACCTTGAGCCTCTGCTCATAAACTGAAAAGAAATGGAAAACTAAACAAATCAAAACTATATACACCAAAACCTCTATACTCAAATAACACCATCCATCCTCGGCAACGGCACCATTTGAAGTAGCTAGAAAAATCGTGTGCACTTTGATATATCTTAATCCAATAGGTCCAGAGGATTCACTATATCACAGGGTCTAGGAGATCATGAATTTGTCAGAATTCGGTCGTTGGACACACTTTTCTTGCTTCAAAAACCTCTGCCCACTATATTATTGTTTAGTATAGGGAAGTAAATGATTGATCCCATGAGTACGGATCTGTTAGCACGCATTTAGAGGGTTTTGGGAGGGTTGGCTGCTGCCACACAACAAGTAGGTTGAGAAATTACACTACTAGACTTAGGAAATCATAATCAGATTACTCCATCTACTGGACCTAAGAAACAGAAAGAGAACGTATGCATGCATGGGTAACAGAAATGATGATTTAACTAAAGAAACGCAACAGCTAAGCTACTTGACCGGGTAAGCTGGTTTCCTAAAACGGCTAACAAAGGGTGAATATGCAGTGGAGACCATTTTCTAGAATTAAGTAGTACGATTGAAAAGCTGCAAAAAAGTAAACAACACTGACAACAGATCCGACTACTAACTAACTTATACCTTCATCTTCTCCAACAATTGAAATAACAGAGCTGAAAACAGAGCATCCAAGCATAAGAAACAGAGCAATCATAGATCTAAACTACTAGGCCGAGCAGAACAAGCAGAAAACAACAATTATCCATGACCAGTCAAAATTCAGAATGTCGCGACTCAGATCCACAACTCCTTTTATCAATTCTACTCTGATCAACAAAGAAAACACTCCAATACGTCAAACCCATACTCCTCAACTCCGATTCAACCAATTTAACGACAATCCAACTTTGATCAACCCGTTCTCCACTTTGATTCAAACAGTAGTTGCGAAAAGCACCCAAAATAGTAAATACCGACAATCAAACATTAGAAGCAGCTGAACAGAAAATATGAAATTCCATAGCAACGATAGTCAAGGTTCAACAAGGAAACAATAAATGCCGAGCTTCTAAAACGGTGAAGTCTCGGCTCGGCTTAAGACGATGGAAAATAACAGAAAATGATAAGTTGTATCTTCGACCTTCACGAGGATAGTGTTACACCACAGTATTTCAAGCTAGACCACCACGAATTCCCATAATTTTACCCCATAAGTATCTAAGTGCGCAGAGAAATGATGTGTGTGAGTGATGAGCTAAGAGCGAAAGGTGAATCCTCGTGTGTTCATGTTGTCTCTATTTATAGTTGAGACTCAAACTTCTAGGGTAGTTTCACTGTTGAATTGTCGATTTTTCCCTCCTAGAAAGTCCTTTAACAAGACACTTTTTTGCTTACAACTGCTTCCTCGATCTCATGGGTCAGGTTGCAACTGGCTTCTTCACTCCACTTTTCCTTCAGTTTCCTCTGCCTGGTGGATTTTTCCTTCTGTTCCGTTGAACTGGAAGATTCTCTACGCACCTAAACTTAAAACGTGTATTAGTTCACAGAAATCATAGAATTTAACCTCATAACCGATGCATGAAATTGGTCTTATCAATACCCTAGCACAGTTCATACTTTACTGGAACAAGTCACATCATTATTGTCCATGCGGCACAAAGTGGATTACAGACACTAGGGGCCTCATCTTAGATTTGTAACTTCTAAAAGCTACTAAGACTCCTAATGTTCTCACTATCAACTAACAGTGTCGTTTTAAGGGAAGCTAATTATAACATCAACTAAACTCTTCTAACTCGCAAATCTCATTTCGTGATTATGTTGCACATCAATAGATCATCATAGAATGTGTAACTCAAACATGAAACAATTATTCAACACTTAGAATAGAAGAAAAGTAGTGAACAAAACAGATATTAAATAAATAGGAACTGTATAAACCAAAGCCATTACTAACACATCCCTTGAATTCTATGAGTATAGTTACACATGATGGAATTAGATAAACACATAGTTTGCAGGAAAAACATAGAAAACGTAAAATCTAAAGCAATATAACCTAAAGGTTGAATCTTTTAGTCATGATCTTCTCTTGATTCCACACTTCAAACGCCTTGGATCTTGATAAACAGTGGAAAGAACTCTCAAATATTATGCTCAGGAAATTATACAACAAAAAAGTTCCTGTGGTGAAGCTTGAGGGGTTATTTATAACCTCAAAGTCGTATCCCATAATATAGTAAATCTTTAACATAGTATGGTAAGTCTTGGAGAAAAAATAAGACAATTTATGTGCGCCCCGTTTTCCCAGGGGACCGTTGCACTTCGTTCAGCGGTCGCTGCAAATCATCCCGTAGCTTCTGTCTCTCGATCAGCGGTCACTGCACTTGTTTCAGTGGTCACTACAATCACTCCGTAGCTACTGGATCTAATCAGCCGCTGCTGCGCACTTTCCAGAGGTCGCTGGTCGTGTTCATCTTTTCAGCTTAATTTTTCCGAAGCGGACCGCTACAGTAGCAACGGTCGATGGCTGAGATGCAACGGCTGTTGGCTAGCTCGAATACTCCAGATTATCTTTGACCCTTTGCTATCTTTTTTGGCTCTATTTTGCACGTTTCTCACAAAACACGTTTAAAAACCAAAATAGATAAAATATGCGAATTATGGACATGTAATGTAACTTTGACACTTAAAACAAACCAAATAATAGCCTTAACAGTGCAAAATACGAGCATAGCAATGAGTTCATATGTGAAGGCATGGAAGTGAAGTATCATGTTGCACATGGCTTGGAAATTATGCTACCAACGAAGGGTCAGAGGGACAAGGGCAAGTCGAGAGACATCTTGCCCAAGGTTCAAGTGCACTATCCTTGTTTCGTTGTGATGCCTCCTTAATGTGTTGAATAATAATGTTCTTTCCATGTTAGAACTGAACCATGTTGGGCCTATCTTGGACCTAAAGCATGATTCTGTGAACTCAATAATGTCACCTTTAAATGTGAATGGTTTAGAAAAGCCCATTTGTATTGATAGATTTACCATTTGTGGTTTGTGCGATATGAGGCCTCAAGAGCTTGAATCTTTCAATGCCAAGTCCATCTTTGCATGATATGTTGACCCTTTCTTGATAAATTTAAGCATTAATAGGCATGCCATATCTCTTATTGATTTTAACTTGGATGTTGGAATAACCTCTTTGCATGTTTAGGTACCTAAGCTTTCTTTTGTTAGTGATTTTACGTTTCATGAATATGGTCTATGGGAATAGTAGGACCAATGTAGGTAAAATATTTGATGACTTTAGAGCTTGATATTTGCTATGTTTTCATTGCAGAATGGTTAAATCCTTCAGTGATATTTTCTGTGGCCGTTTTGTAAAGAATTTTTTTACTCACGTATCTTTTGTGGATTGTATTGTGATTATTGAAATAATATTGCATTGTTCCCATATTTGTGGCCGTATTATAAAATTGTTGGAGCAATTATATGGGGCATATTTTGACAAGAATCTTATTATACCTCTTATTTCTTTTTACAAATTTCATATGCATGGTGTTGTGCTTATTCCACGTATTGTTACTAATAGCTTATGGCCACACTGATCCTATATCTTCAATTATTTCTTGAAATTGATAGGGCAATTGAGTGAAATCCTATTTGATAAACTCGGTTTATTGATTGATATATCTTCTTGAAAGCTTGTTGGGAATTGTAATGAACTAACTCTATATCTTGAATAATGCATCAATACCTTGCTTGGTTAATTTTGTGCTTATACCTTGCTTGGTTAATTTCTACTTTGCACAATATAAGGACTCTTACTTGTGTATGCTTATCCTTAATTAGTGTGTAAAATCTTTTGTGAAGATGTTAAAAATATGTGGATAGATAGTGTGGGGATGATTGAGGCAAATGGAAACAAAGTGTTTGATGCATATGTGTCTTGGCATGCTTTTTGCTTTTATTGAATGTCAATCAAACCTTCCAACAAAATTGGTATATTTTATAGTCTTTTTGTTAAGGACTTTGTATCAAATGGTTTTGTTTGGGATGACTTCTGAAAGAACATGTAGACATGTGTACCCCCAAATCGATTGCCTATGTTTTGAAATTGTAGGAATCTCTGAGGGAGCACCATATTTGCATCATTGGTTCCTTGAATTCTAGGCATTTGAGATTCAAAAACTTCAACAAAATTGAGAACGTGGTGTACTGGCTTATACTTGGTTTCTATTAAGCATAAATTAAACAACTAAATGGGGTAGACAAATATTTTATTTTAATCTTTTCAAAGACTTTTCTTGCTATGAGTTTGTTTTGGGTTACACAATGAAAGAATACATGAATTGGTGTCCTTATACTTTTTGAGTCGGTTGATCATGTTCCTTAGGCTCGAATCACCTATCCCTCAACCCTACAAGACTGACGCTCGGATTTCGCATTGTTTTAAAGACTTTATTTAGTTGATTTTTAATGTCAAAATCACAATTCATGTCCATATTTTGTATGTTTTATCGAATTTGGTATTTTGACGTGTTTTGTGAGAAATGTGCATATTCGAGCCTAAAAAGATAGCTAAAATTCGAAGTTGGAAATCTGGAGCTTTCAAGAAGTCCAGCGGTCCGCTGCAAAGCAACCAGCGACCGCTGAGCCAGTAGCGGTCTGCTCCGGGAAAGTTGTGCTAAAAGAGGAACACGCTCAGCGACCGCTGGGGTATGCGCAGCGACCGTTCCAAGTGATCCAGAAGCTACGGGATTATTGTCAGCGAGCGCTGAAACAAGTGCAGCAGCCCGTTGTTCAAGAGGTAGAGGCTACGAGTCAACCCACAGCGACCGCTGACCAAGGTGCAGTGGCCCGCTGGGAAAAGGTGGAGCACATAATTCTCCTACTTTCTCCCTAAGATTTACTATACTTTGTAACCTTTTTCCTTATCTGGGATGGACGAAAATTGCAGCTATAAATACCCCCTCAAGTTTCATCATTAGAGACCTTCTTTTTGCACAATAATTCCATAGCATAATATTTGAGAGTTCTTCTTATTTATCAAGTGCAAGGGTTTGAAGAAGGAATCAAGAGAAGATCAAGGGTACAAGGATTCAACTTTCGGGTTTTATTGCTTTAGTTCTTATGTTCTTTTTGTATGTTGTCTTGACTTAATCACCGACTGGGAGGTTTCCTCTAGCTTGTCAATCCGGCTCTTCAGTAGATTGTCCTTGTCCTCTGTGGGAGTACCTTCCACTTTTTCTTGCAATTGGGTCACTTCGGTATCATCGTACTCTCTCCTTGCATTTAGAAGCTTTTCCAGGACAATCTTGGCCTTACTCAGCCTGAGTTTGTAGAAACTTCCTCCACTTGACGAATTTACCAAGTCTTTGCTCTTTTCACCAATTCCATCATAAAACTTTGAGTAAACCTCCACTTCCCTCAGATTACGATTCGGGCATGCATCTAGAAGACCTTTGTATCTGTGCCAGTACTTGCTCAAGCTTTCTCCATACTCTTGGGTAGCCTCTCTGATTTCCCTTCAGAGTACATTTGTTTTTGATACTGTAATGAATTGGTTTAGGAACTCCATTTTGAAATCTGACCATGTCTTGATGTTGTTGGGTTCCGATCCTCTAAACCAGGCATCTGCTTCGCTCTTCAGAGACAGGGAAATAACCCTTAGCTTGAAATCCTCCTCACTTGACCCCTCTGGTCTTTTATGCACTCCGCAAATTTTATCGAACTCACGGAGGAATTCAATCGGGCTCTCCGCATCAGTTCCCAAAAGGGTGGGTACGATGGCAAGCATGTTTGGGTTCACATACACCGCTTCCTGCCCCTGAGTGACAGATATGGCATATGTCGACTCATTCACCTAGTGGGCATAGAGTGAACCTATCTCCAGATCTTCTACTTGATTGTAAACCATGGTGGTCTCCCATTCTTGCTCCTAGATGCACTCACACATTCAACAACTGGCTTTTGCGTAGATTGGAACAAACTCTTCTACACACTCTTTTCAACACTCTTATCCACTATTTTTCAAAAGTCTCTTGAACAACTTTATTCTTCTCATTCTTACAGTAGTTTCCTTCTTCCTCTTTGTGGCAGAATGAATGTTACTCTTCACCACAAACTCAACCTTAGACTTCTTCACAGATTGAATAATACTCTGCTTCATAGGTTCACCGCCCATACTCTCAAGCACACTACCTCCCACACCCACAGATTTGTCTCGGACTATTTGTTGCTAATCACCTTTCTGCCCATCAACAACATACACATAACACATTTGAGTTTTCACTTCCCTTAAAAGTGATAATTTCCATCACCTCAACATCACTTTTTATGTCAACTTGGAGTACTGACCATGGCTTCTTCAAGCTAAGTCTCATCCACCTCTCAAACTGTAACTTGTTCAATTCCTCCGCTAAATCAAAATACGCAAACCTATCTGGATCGAAACCACCACCTACTTCTGCCATTTCTCCATCTATATATTTCTCAAACTTCCCATCTGGAATAAACTATCCCCCATGATGAAAAAAATGCCAAATGGATTCCCGATAAGTTAAAAAATAAAGTAAAAAGAATTTGTGTAAATGGGCAGCACTATGTAAAATAATTCGACAAAATACAAGCAAAATGATACAAGTGGGGACAAAAAACAAGCAAAACGAGCACGTCTGTGTAAATGGAGACCATGTGATAAAAAATTCAGCTTCCTTTACAATGGGGACAAATGAATATGTAAACCTAACCAAATTTGTCAATAAAGAGGGGGTGGGTGTCATACTTACGGGTTCACCAACAACGCACAAATTCATCACAATGTTGCTCATCGTCGTCGCTTCTGGAGGGGAAACCCTTGCTGCTACCAAATCATCTCCCACTAAACAGCCACGTCTGATAAATAAGCCATGTAAGCAAGCTACACAACCGAAAAAACCCAACATGGGAAAACAACAACGCCCGATTAAGTTCATTACATTACACGATACTTTCAAAGTTGATGGGAAAAACTGGAATTTGTTGAAAATAAATAACTAAGAATATAATTCACATGCATCACATTCGAAAGAACCAAATCTAGACCTTAAAAGCATGCAAAATCTATGTTATCAACTCTCCAAACTTAATTGTTTGTTTGTCCTTAAACAAAATACGACAAAAACTAAGAACGAAACATGAATGCTAAAGACTAGACTTCATTGTTACCTCATAATATATTAAGAAAAATAATGTGTGAAACTAATAAAAATCAAATCAAGCAAAACTATTAGTGCACTTTTGTTACTAACTCGTTGATCGCTTTCATACACATGCACTCACAAGTGTTTGATGTGTGTTTATTACTCATGCTCATAGTGTATAAAGAAAAGGTGTATGTACTCCAACTATACAACTTGTAAAGTATGCCATGGGTTGCTCAATGTGTAATCCCTTCTTTAGCGGGTTAGGACTCTAATGGCGGGTGATGAGCTGAGTTTTGTGCCTTGGTTACTGACTAGTTTAACGTGTTTAAACAGATAATATGCGCAAATTAGTTATTGAAGTGTGTGTGATAAGGCTCAGGTCAGGAGAAAAGGAGCCAGAAGGAATTCGAGTGAAAAAGCAGCAAAAAGTGTGCAAACTGGTCAAGAGCCTACGTCTTGGAGACAGATGATACACTGGGATTTTGCACTATTTTAAGGCCATTATTTGGTCAGTTTTGAGTGTCAAAGTTTCATTATATGTCCATTATTTGCATATTTTATACATTTTGCTATTTTGACGTGTTTTGTGAGAAATGTACAAAATAGAGTAGAAAAATGGCATAAAAAGGTCAATATCTAAAATGAATCCAGAGAGTTCTGAAGTTGTCCAGCAGCCAACTGGGCCCATCACGACAGCCTATGTTTAAACTAATATTTCCGGCGATTCTGAAGACATATCAGGGAGTTCTACGTGCCATTTTCTTTTCTTTGGAAGAGCTTCGTGTTGGTACCTTGATCATCTCAATCGGAGTTCTGTGGAGAGAGTTGTGGTCATTCTACGAAGGTCGCGCAAAGCTGTCAAGTGCAGAATTTAGGTGAAATTCAAGGAAGGAAAGAAGATATTACCTTGTGAAGCCAAATCTTTTCCTTAACCTATGAGGCACGAAAATTCCATATTTGCTATTACTTAGAAGAAACCTTGTACCAAGTTCAAATCATTTTCAAGCCTATTGTCACGACCGCACTTCCTAAAGATAGGAGGCACGGGAAATCGTGACTCGTGGGGGAAATAAGAAGCGGGAAAGAAGGGGGGGAATACAATTCAAGGCGTTGCAACTTAACAATCAACGATGAAATTCCATTTATTCAAACCAAAGGTCAAACCCGAAAGTACATAACGAAAATGACAGAGTTCAACAATTCAAGAAAAATAACAGAAATTCTTAAAACATTGAGTAGCGGAAGCAATTGAGAGTTTAGCTACTACTATGTATGAAGACATAATAGTAACTGGAACAGTTATTGAATATAGATCTTGATTCGTCGCTCAAAATTCCTCGATTTATGCGCGTCGTTATCCATAAAAACATTTATTCCTTCCCACTTATATTTTTTTCGTCTTGCTATAAATCAACAATTTCATTGTCGATCTTTCAACGAGACCTTAAACGTGTCTCCAACGTTCATAATTAAATATAAACATGCACGCTTCTTTTCATATTAACCACAATAACCATAATTCTCCTAGAGCACATTTATCGAGAAGCATCATAATTCGAAATAATTTTATTAATTATTTCGTGATATACATTAAATTAGTACTTTAAAAAGTACGGGCGTTACACCTATATATACCACATAACCTAATTCAAAAAGAAAAAAAAACATTCTTGACACCAATTAATAGCCCCCTTTGGGGAGCCTCCAAGGCTCCTCCCTCTCAACTCCATATTTTAATTCTTCCATCATTCTTGGAGATTGAAGCAAGGCAAGAGGAGCATGAAGACTTCAAGATTCTACCTTGGGTTTTGTTTGTATATTCCATGTCTCGTACTTTAATTATTGTTTTAGTTCATCTGTCTGTAGATTACTAAACAATAGAATTTTGAGGTTTGATAGTAATTGATTTTTATGTAGTTCTTTTTATGTTTAATGTTCAGAACTCATTCCACTTGATTTTTCTTGAGCTTTTGTTCGACTAATAGGCCGTTACCTTGATTATTGTCAGTCTTTGATCGGTGGTAGCTTTGATTGGTTTATCTTATATGTGCATACAATAATTGTGGCATGAGTATTGATGCATTATAGGGAGAAATCGTGGTAAAACTTGAGTCGGATGAACGTATGACTAATTAGAATAACTAAAGAGTTAGTGAAATCATTATCCTTGAAATTCCTCTATTTGACTAATTCTATCTTTTTTGCTTTGTTTCTTTTATTTTATCTATTTTTGTTTAGTTTCTTCATTTAAAACTCAAAACTCTTGTTTCTCTAGATAGTATATGACGCTTAGTATATGTTAGACAGTTGCAATTATATTCCCTGTGTCCGATACCTAGTACTGACCTTTAGCTATACTATTTTTTCCTTGTATACTTTTTTTTCAAAAATTAACTCCTATATGAAGGAGGAAATTACAAATAAACTTCTATACTATAGAACGGAGGAAATTACAATTGCTGTTAAGAGGGCTCGAACTTGGCACCTCATACAATAATGTCTAAGCTTCTTGCCGTTAGGACAAACGCTCTGGACTTTTTTGCCTTGTATACTTGCAAGTAATTGTAGTGCTAAAAAATAGTGCATCAAGTTTTTGGCATCGTTATCGGGGAATATTATTGCTTTAAGCTGATATTGTGGAATAGTTGATAATACAAATTTAGAGTGTAATATAATTTAATTTTTATTTTGATTTTTTTGAGGTACTTGAGGAGAACGAGGAGTGCAACAATGGAGGTGTACCAATTTTGCTTTATTTTCATTTTTCTACAGATTTGTTTTTTATTTTTAATTTTTGTTTCTTGAAAAAAATTTAAAATGTTATTTTTTTCGTCTTAAAAAAAACTTTAAAAATATTTAAAAAAATTCAGTATACTGGAGCAGCAAAAGAAGAACAGTGAGGCATCCTCAGCGGTCCGCTGGACCGCAGTCAGCAACTGTTGTGGCAAGTCAGACGCTACGTTATCATATAAGGTATATTTCATCCTTTCTTCTTTCAATCATTTTATTTCTAACCCTAGCACCCACTTCTTCTCTTTAAATTATATTTTCTCCACATTATTCACACACACACACACTTCAAATTCACATCACCTACTCAAATTCTTTGGATACTACCAAATTGTTCTTGTGCTCAACTGTAAACCAACGCAAGATACGTTCTTCTTGTAATTTCTGAGCATTGATCTTGAATTCTTTCATTGGATGACTTTGTTGTTGGTACTCCCTCCGTTCCATAATAATGGAGGCGTTTCTTTTCTACACGGAGATTAAGAAAAATTGTGTTAGGTGAGTTAAGTAAAGAGAGAATAAAGTGGAAAATGAAAAAGGTTGAGAGATGAAGAGAGAATAAAGTAAGATAGATTAAAGTTGGTGTGGAGAAATGTGTTGACTTTTACTAAAAAGGGAAATGACTCTATTATATGGAACGTACCAAAATGACAAAATGACTCTAATACTATGGAACGGATGGAGTTTATATTTTGGTAGTTTGGAAGAGTTTGACGGTGGATGATATATTTTTGATACATTGTTGGTGAATTTGTGAGTTGGATATATTGGAAGTAATTATTGTTGGATGTGTTGAATATTATTAGGTTTTGTGGATAAATTTGAATATCCTTTTGTTTTGATTATTGATGCACTTATTTCATGTTCATAGCATTGTAAGGCTATTTTATCTTGCATGATTTGTGTATATTTTTTAGCTTAAATTGTTTTGCATGATCTTGGTCTATTGTTTGAAATTCGTGCAAATTATTGGGGGATAGATTTCGTGATGGTGGGATGCTTTTTTTTAATTAAGGTAGATTAATTGGTCTTACATGTGATTATTTGTACACCTTACTTTGATTCGAGTTTGGGGGATTGCCAAATATTATGTGTTGTATCATATTACAATTTTCATCATCTATAATCACATCGCGAAATTGTAGGTAAAATGGCACCCCAAAGGAATTCCCAAGATGGGGGATAACATTTGAGCTTCAAAGAACGTCAAGTTAAAGACAAAAACAAGCGATTGTCAAGCTAATTAACACCTAGAAAAAAACATGAAAACATGCTATTAAATATCTAAACACCCAAATTAACTAAAAACGAATAACAACAATGCGATATCTTCGACCCTTAAGCTTTGAAGCTTGAAGAAACAAAGATCTAAACAAAAAGTTAGGCACCAAATGGTGGCCAAATAAGCAGAAGAAATTAACACTAATTCATCCTATCCAGAGAAACAAAATATAAACTAACTAACCATGCATTGCGAAAACATGAAGTAATGCTGAACAGGAACTTGACTGCCAAACCCTTGAGCATTTAAAACTGAAATCAGACATCACACGAAAGCATTTAAGATTTCTAACTAGAAAGCATTATTAATCAAGTAGCATGAAACATTGCTAAAACAAGTAGCATGAGCAAAATTTACATAAAGTCAAATGAAAGCTTGTAAACATAATATCTGGAGACCGAGCACTTGAAATCGTAGAGAAAGCTTGAAATTTTACTTAAGAAAACACGATGAAAGTTCGAAAGCATGTAAACTAAGCTAACTAAATTTAACTAAAGCTGGAATCTAAAAGTCTTAGCTTTCTAAGAGCACAAGTCGCTCTTTTATAGTTTTAAGCCAAGAGGTAAGGAGCCCAGATCACGTGCGTCTCACATGTTATAAGGAGCACAGTCTTCGAGAAGTACACACTTTAATTTGCAACTACAACCGTTTGCTATATTTAGTTCATGTCCTAGGTTGGGCAATTTTCTTAGCTTGAGTACCAGGAACCAAAAAATTGCCCATCAGCCCAAAAGGGCATTTTCGAGTGGAAAAATGCAAAAAGGACCGTTTTTAAATAATAAATCCTTTGTTTTGCCTGTTTTAGCCTGATTAGTGATTAAATTGGTGAAAAGATATAATAAACACCTTAATTCAATAAAATTATGTTTTAATCACCTCTGAAACCATCCTAAACTATGAGTTTTTCAACTACTCTCTTTGTCCGTCATTAGGAGCCTCATTTCTTGGCAGCATTGGTTTTAAGAAATGTGGATAGAGTGAGTTAGTGGTAGGTAAAGATGAACCTGGACTCTTATTCGCGGACGGACTAAAATGGAATAACGGGACTCCTATTCGTGGACAGAGAGAATATCTCATATTTCACCTAGCTACTTTGCTTTTCTATTTTATTCTATGTTTGTTTATTTCATTTAACACAATTCTTATTTTATTGGTTCAAATAAACACCTCAACTAAATTGAGATGGATGTAGTAATACTTTTTTCTTACTAAATGATATTGTGTTCTTAAACCATCAATTATACTATATCTGTTCTCAAAAATAGATTCGTTTTATCATTTTTGGTCGTCCTATAAAATTAGTCAAAGTCTAAATATGAAAAGTTTCACAATAAATAATAATCCTACACACCATTTATATTGTGGACCCCCAGAATCCACTAACACTCATCCTACTACATTTTTCCTCTCTTCTTTTTTATCATATCTTTTACTTTATCAATTGCCCATTAAAACTTGTACTCCCTATGTCCCTCTATAGTAGAGTCGTTTCTTTTCGGCACGGAATTTAAGAAAAGTTATTTTAAATGAGTTAAGTAAAATGAGGATAAAGTAAAATACTTTTTATCAATAAAAAGAAATGACTCAGCTACAATGGGACAACCAAAAAAGAATATGACTCAGCTATAGAGAAACGAAGGGAGTATTATTTATAAGTTTGTCATTTTTTTAGAGACAAAGGAGAAATATTAATTACAAAACTAAGAAAAAAAATGACCTTATTTAGGTAAATAATACTCCCTCCGTCCCGCACTACTCGCACATTTCCTTTTGGGCACGGAGATTAAGGAATGAGTGATAGACAAAGTCAACAATTACGGCTGTATGTATAAATTGTTACTAAAAATGGAAAGAGTACAAATAACTTGGGACGCCCAGAAATGAAATAAGTGCAAGTAGTGCGGGACGGAGGGAGTAGTACTTTTGTTTATAAGAAGTTTATATTTGTGACTTGTACAATAATAAACTAGTCTTTGACTAGGTCAAATTTAGAGTGGGTATTCCGGTGGGGTGCCCCTACCGGTACACTTTTCAATTCAATATGTTAAGAAAACTATTGAGGTCAAAGTTATTTCCTTTTTTTTTTAGTTTCCTAGGTGTTATTTTTGCAGCAAGCTAGTTAATAATCTCCTGTCTCTAACGATTTAGATTTTAGTTTACTAGATAAAATCATAGTAAAATATCATTTAGGATTAAGTTGTGAGATTATTTAATAAGAGAGAGTTAGCTATAAGTAATTATCACATAATTAACCATGAAATATAATCATGCAAATCGAACACCCCATAAACAATTGTGGATTGATCAAATAATTTGTTTCATTCATATAAAAATAAATTGAACCTCTTTGACATTATGATTAACAGCTTAAGGGATAAGATACTGAACCACTATCATACCAACTACTCCATCCGTCCCACAAGAATATACACTCTTTCCATTTTAGTCCGTTCCACAAGAATATGCACTTTCTAATTTTAGAAACTTTTTTCTCTCTAATGAGGTGGGACCCATTCTTCACTATCAATACTTTAATTACTTTTTTATCTCTACAACTCTCTTACTTTACTAATTTTGCATTAAACTCGCGGCGAATTCAAAGTGCATATTCTTTGGAGACGGAGGGAGTATGATGGTTCGCCAAAGTTATTTTTAATTTAATTCCCGCAAACATACATTTGTCCCCTATATGTGAGTTAACTGTAAAAGACAATAATTTAGTAAATACATGGAAAATTCAAAAGCATGAGCATGACTATTAGTTCATTTTAAAAATAGAGAGAGAATGAAAATTAATTAGAAGAAAACCAATAAATGAGTGTCTATGCCATAAATCTAGTAGAGTTTAGAGTTCTTGATGACAAGGTTACGGAGATGGTAAAAACATAATTAGCACTGTAACTAACTACGTAGTAAAATCATCCAATTGTTAGGAATAATTGTCTAGTGATTTATAACATATACTCTACGCATTTAATTTAACCCACCAGGTCTAATGAGGAGCTGAAATAAGGTAAAATAGACTCAAGTTCACATGGACTTTTATAACTCAAACTAAATCTGATTACCACTCAATTTATATTTTATCTTTGATACATAACATTGATATGGTTTATATGTACAAAGAAAAGAAAACTCATATTGCATATTAACATGAAAAGAAAATAGAAACATATAATTGGAATATTTGACATTATATGGTGCAAATGATTGTGTGGCCGAAAATTTTATGTGGAAAACTATTGCACGCACAGGGTGCACAGTGGGGTCCATTGCTGAATCCAAGGTAAACAATGTCAGCACTGGCAATCAAATCTTCTGGTCTATTTTTATCATCTCTAAGTCATAAAATTGACGTTGAAAATCATGTTTAAAAATTTCACTTAAAGTTTGATGCATGACGATAAAGACAAGACCATGTGTATATATCAATCTATATGAAATTTATTTGTATACTGTGATGGGGTTAAAGAGAAAACAAAGTGTCTACTACTATTAAAACTAAGATTCAATGTTGTTTAGGATATTAAGAAATAGATGGTGGATATTTAATTATTTCGTGCTCATTATTCACAAATTAATAGGATATTGTGGTATAAAATAGTCCGATTGATAATTATATCAAATATATAATTAAAAAATATATTTTTTGGTGTTATATTATATTTAGATTATTATATTCATTGCACTTGAGTCATTAAACTACTGCAACAGACTTAATTAAATTTCAATATTTGAAAATTTAAAAACACACACTTAAATATTATCTACATTGTACAACGACATGATCTAAAATGACACTCTTTACGTCTCATAAAAGTAGAGAATTCGAAAAAGACACACAATTTATTGAAAAATTAGTAATGTATGAAAAATATAGAAAAATAAAGTAGTTGAATTATTATTAGTGAAACATGATACCGACGTTGATAGAAAGAAAGATTAACCAAAAACAAGGCAGATTATTTTCTAGGAGAACCAAAATGCCAAAGTGGACTATGTTAGGGTGGTGGCAATATTATTTTTCAGTGATAATGATGTTATAAAGTTTCTCAATATACATATGCAATTAAGATATGATTAAAATGGTAGTAAAAATAGTACTTAATTTGAAATGATTTTTAGTAGAGAAAAAATTATTAGATTTAGTTATTGCATAGTTAACGGATTAATCTAGATCCTCACAATGATATAAACTATACACAAAAAATAATCTAAAATCTGGATTTAGTATAGATTATCAATTTCAAAGATTTCATTATCAAAATTGAATTATATATTACTTCCTTTGTCTCATAAAAATAATCTTCTTTTTTTCATTTTCGCTCGTCCCATAAAAATAGTCTCTTTCTATTTTTGTCCAGTCGTTTTTCTCTTATAAGATAAGTCACATTCTCCACTAATAATACTTTTATCATTTTTTCTCTCTACATCTTTCATTTACCAATTTCGTATTAAAGCCCTTTTTCTTCTCAAAGTCCCTATTTTTATGAACGGAGGTGTATAAAAGATAGTTATTAGCCAAATATAATTTTCTCTCTATCTATGTATTGTTGGGCTGGAGTTCAAAAATGACATAATCTAGAAGATCTTAGACTTTATAATCTCGATTAGGATGTTAATGGCAGACATCAAACCTTTTCAATTTCAAGCGTGTACATGCTTTATGCATGTTCAACTTGTCAAAAGTTTATGTAGATTTACAACCTTTTAACACTCTTATGATACGAAAAATCATCAGATGTTATTTCTGGAACATTATTTCATAATTACTCTTCATAAAATAAAAGTATATTCATATTTTACGATAATAATTAGCAAATGTAAAAGAGTTTGGCAAATAATGCTACAATAATATTATACGGAGTACTATATAATAAAGGACAAACTGCTATAAAAGTCATAAATATTTTCTATTTTTGGGTTTTTACCCACGAACTAAAAAATTGGCTATAATGTCATGAATTCTGTCGGGTAGAGTTTTCCAGTTCAAATCTTGCGTACGTGGCAAGCCTGAAATATGGCGTGGAGAACGAACGCCGAAAATTTAAAACGGCGTCATTTAAATATCAGTCCATAAACCCAAATCAATTCCTAAAATCTCATAAAACCCCTAAATCGCGAACTCTCTTCAATTTCGACTTCTCCATTCCATCGTGATTTATACTGTAATAGAGTAATAGGCACAGGTAGGAAGGTAAAGAAATAACGACATGATATGAGTCGCATATTTGCTTCGGCTTTTTTGTTTTAGTCCATAGTTTTTTTCGATAGTGATTTTTGGTATTACTATTATACTTCTTCTGTCTGTTATTAGGAGTCTCAGTTTACCAATTTAGTATGTTTGTCAATAGGAGTCTCAGTTCACTTTTACTATAAATGATAGGTAGACTCCACTTTTCACTAACACATTTCATTCACATTCTATTATAAAACTAATATATAAAATGGACTCCATATTTCACTATCTTTTTACTCATTTTCATTTATATTTCTTAAAACTTGTGTCGAATTCAAATGTGACTCCTAAAAGCGGACGAAGGGAATACTTTTAAATTTTGCATTAAAACTAATGCTCGTAGGTCAGAAAATTTTCAGCTCCACATTTTTTTCTTCTATGCATCAATTTATGCAAGCGACATTTTTGTTCATGATTCAGCATATATCTACTAAACTATCATTAAAAAATTTATATCTGTAAAAAAACCAAACAGGACGTATAATATCAATATCAATGTATCATTAACTATACATGATAAAAAAAAGGTTGTAAATAATAAAATTAATCTCTCACATCATGCCACTATATACATGAATCGAAAAGAAAAACGAGTGTAATATGTTAATAGAACAAATGGGGATTGTCATGTACATAGAAAAAATATTTCAATTTTTTTTCAAGCGATATGATTTGCTAGTGTGACAGATTTGCATAGTCTATTTGGAAAGTTTGTGACAATTCGAAGGTCATGTCAATCGCATTCTTTTCGCTATACATGAAAACGTCATTTAAATGAGCTGCTATCGCAAGTTTAGTGAATTTGATATTTTCATCTAGATTTCCAAAATTGCCCAAAACCAATTACTACATTCAAATTATACTAATCCTCACGCCGATGAACTAAGTATGTGTGGATATTTTATAATACTAGATGAAATATGAAAATTCAAATATATTTGCACCCATACATAAAAAAGGCGACGATTCCTAAATTTTATATTTGGGCCTATGCATTAAAATCAGAATTGGATCAGTAGGCACGCCAATATCTAATTAGTTTTAGAGTAATGATTTAGAGACGGAATGTCTCTATACCATGATGCCCTTATGTCATTTTGGCATAAGCTTAATTCAAATATAGACTAATATACCCTTATGTTATTATGAAAAGATATATTTTAGACTTGTGATAATTAGATTAAACTATGCTTATTAGAGCATCCACATCCGTGCTCTTTTGCAATTAGATTAAACTATGCTTATTAGAGCATCCCCATCCGTGCTCTTTTGCAATTAGATTAAACTATGCTTATTAGAGCATCCCCATCTGTGCTCTTGTCAAAGAGCACGGATGTAGGCCCGGACCCACTTTTATTACTTTTTACTCACTGCTCTTAGTCAAGAGCACAACACCCACATCCATGCTCTTCCACAAGAACATGCTCAAGGGTCCCACCATTCTATTATTTAATTTAAATAAAAACATTTCCACAATATTATAATGCATTAAAAATACCCGGAATACTATTACAAATTACAAAGAAATTAAAAATTACATAATTAAAATCCTAAAAATTTAAAATTACATAATTAAAATCCTAAAAATTTAAAATTACATAATTAAATTCATAAAATTAAAAAAAAACTCACTACTCGTGGCCGAATTTCGCCCAAATGTGTTTGATTAGGTCTTCTTGTAGCTCAGTGTGGGTTCGGGTATCGCGCATTGTGTGTCTTGTTTCGATCCTCTCGCCCACTGTCGTATGCAAACATCGGCGTGGGGGAGACCTCGCGATTGAGCTTCCAGCTTCATCCTCGTCGTAAAAGTTGGCTGCCCTCGGTCCTTCGTGAGCTTCCAGCTTCATCCTCGCGATGCAAGATAATACACGTGTACATGATGTCGGCGATATTGTTAACGTACCACAGCCGAGATGGGGCCTTCACAATGTTGAATCGACCTTGAAGGACCAAAAGCTCTTTCGACGTCTTTCTAAGCAGACTCTTGACACTGCGAAAAAAGAACCGTCTCGGGTCTTGCGGATTGCTGAACGTCTTCACGAAAGTCGACCACCTTGGGTAGATACCATCGGCGAGATAGTAACCCATGTGGTATGCATTTCCAATGACGGTGATGTCGATCGCCGGTGCTACACCATTCAAAACATCATTTAAAAGTTGTGAAGAATAGAGCACGTTCAAGTCATTGTTGGATCCGGCAACACCGAAATATGCATGCCAAATCCATAGGCGGTAGTCGGGGACTGCTTCAAGGATAAGCGTTGGGCGGCCGCCTTTGTGGCAGCTTAAGTATTGCCCTCTCCAAGCAGTCGGACAATTCTTCCACTTCCAATGCATGCAGTCAATGCTGCCAAGCATACTGGAAAAACCGTGGACTGTTTCGTGAAGATTAAGCAACCGTTGACAATTATCGATGGTGGGTGCCCGAAGGAATTCCTCACCGAAAGAAGAACGAACGCCGTTGCAAAACTTTTTAAGGCATAGGACTCCAGTTGACTCACCCACATGCAAATACTCGTCGAAGAGGTCAGTCGTTTGCCCAGTAGCAAGTTATCGAATGGCACAAGTACACTTCTACAATGCCGAGAGACTTTGTCGACCGGTTGCGTCTCTACTTGATTGAAAGTATTCAACACAGGCGGACAGTGTGTTGACAATACGCATAAACAACCGTTTTGACATGCGAAAACGGTGCCGGGAGTAATCCTCCGGAAACGGCGGCTGGTCGGAAAAATAGTCGGCAATGAGCCTTTCGTTGGCTCCCTCCTGGTCACGAGGGATGTAGCGGCGAATTGATCTAGTTGGTCGAGGATGAGGGGCGGGGGTAGTGGCGGCGACATAGGCTTCATAGGCGGCACGATATTGTTCATAGTATTCTTGTTCTTCGCGCTTCGCTTCCGCCATGATATCGGTGAAATCCATTTTTAGAGAGGGTTTGAGTAGGAGAGGAAGATGTAGATTAGTTGTATGAAAAAATATGAATAAGAGATGAATGAGAGATGATTTGATGTGAAAAATGAATGTTGAATGTGTGTATTTATAGATGATTTTGGGAATAAAAAAATTATAAAAAATAAAAAAAATCAAAAAAACGGTAATAAAACAGCCATATTTTTGGGAATCTGAATTTTTTTTTTAATTTTTGGTATTATTTTAGATTTTTTTTAAAAAAAATAAAAAAATAAATGTCGTTGGCCAATCAGGAAACCCCACGTCAACTGCTCGCTGGCACGGACGTGCTCGATGCATCGAGCAGCGCCATGCTAGCGGCACGGACGCCGTCCGTCGGTGCGAGCACCGCTGCGAATGCTCTTAGAACGTCCACATCCGTGCTCTTTGGCAAGAGGACGGATGTGGGCCCGGACCCACTTTTATTACTTTTTTACTACCTGCTCTTCCCCAAGAGCGCAACACCCACATCCATGCTTTTCCGCAAGGACATGTTCAATGGTCCCACCATTCCATTATTTAATTTAAATACCTCAATTACTAAAAATACATTTAAATATAAAAAATACATAATTAAATCCTAAAAAATAAAAATTATAAACTTAAAATCCTAAAAACTACATAATTAAAATCCTAAAAAATAAAAATACATAATTAAAATCCTAAAAAAAATACATAATTAAAGGCTAAAAAATACCCCCGTGGAAGACTAGTCCTCCGGCCCTATCCCCAATGTTCTTCAGAGACCACGTATCATTGCTAAATGTGAATCAAGTTGCTCGGGGGTCATATTTGACCTATCGGCCAAATTGAGTTGGGCCAAAAGGGTACACAACGAGGTGGTGGGGGGTTGAGGTGGCAGAAAGGAAGTAGGGACGGATGGAGTCGCGGCGCGACGGAGGTTGACCGTCACCTTCTTCATTCCTTGCGGCCGGCATTGGGAACTGCTCGGGCCAGCGTCGGGGCTACGAAAGTTAGCTCCGGCGAGCTGGCTAGCCACCTGATCCTCGCCGGCGTCGGATAGGGATACCGACCTCGACCATTTGCTAGAGGAGCTGTGGGAGGATGATACGCCTCCCCTATACTTCGGATGCACACGCACCTCCTGCCAAGCGCTGTACATGAATGGTTTGTAATTTAGGGATTGGTAGGCCGCCAAGGCGGCACTGATGATGTCGAGCTCGCTCCTGCCGCTCCTCGCCGACCGCTCTTCCTGGAGGTAATACCCCTGGAACTTTTGGATTTCTTCGTTGGGTCTGAATATGGCATTGCGCACCATACTCTCATTGCGCTCGATGGTTCCAGCCGGGCGGTTTTTATTGTACCGGCGAGAGACGCATTACCAAATCCTATCCCCGCTTTGGTCCGTGCCAACCTCCGGATCTTCAGAGATAATCAAATAGGCTTTGAATAATTGATCCATCTCCGCCGTAGTGTACGGGGTGCGGACACCACGAGGAGTAGGAGTAGGAAGATGAGGAGTTTGAGAGCCGCCGCTCCCTCCCGATCTGGGTTCGGGTGCCCACTCGTATCGCCCATCGGGGGCATCTTGGTCGTCCACCGGGTAAGGCCAGTAGTCACCCAGAACTTGAGACCCTTGGGTTTGAGGAGGGGCCGAGAATTGTGTTTCCGGACTAGGGAATGGTTGTGAGCCGAACCATTCGTGGTTCCAACCGTGGGAGTCGGAGGGGTGATCGCCGGAGCCAGACATTTTTTTTTGTAAGAGTGAAAGATTGAGAATTGATAAGAGAAGATGGGAGAATTTAGATGAGAATTGAGTAGTGTGGAATGAAAATTTTTGTGTGGAAGTGAGGGTATTTATAGATGAAACTGTGAATTTTGGGGTAAAAAATTGAAAAATAAATTAAAAGTGGGGAGAAAACGGATATAATTTATTGGGAAATGAGAAAATATTTTTTTATTTAATTTGGATTTTTTTTAATTAAATCCGATTTTTTTTTTAAAAAGAAAAAATGAAAATGCCAACGGCTTTGCCGTTGGCCAATCCGGTGACGCCACGTCAGCTGCTCAGCGGCACGGACGTGCTCGATGCATCGAGCAGCGCCGTGCTAGCGGCAAGAGCACAGCGGCCAACACCCCGCCGCGCCAGCGGCACGGACACCGTCCTTCCGGGAGAGCACCGCTGCGGATGCTCTTATTCTCATATTTATTATATTCATGATTAGACATTATTTTTTTAAAGCTATTACTTTTAAAATAAATTATTGATTTGGATTATAAATTAATTGTTATAATATAAATAATACACCACGTAACCAAATTTTTATACTCCTTTAATTGTAAGATGATTTGATATTTTAATATAGCACGATATGTTTATTTAATCATTTTACACTTTAATATTTAGTTTTTTTTTTATTTGTGTTATTTCTTTAGCTTGTGTTATGTAGCAAAACAAAGCTTCATTTGGAGGTCATATTAATGTCACTGTATTATAAATTTAATGAGATTCTATTTATATAGAGTTCAACTAAATATTCCAAAAATTTAAAATTTTAAGAAATTAAAATTTAAAAAGTAAAAAATTAAAATACAAATTATAAAATTTATGAAATCAAAACAACAAACTCAATTAGTATTATGAAATTATTTTTATGATGTAATGGATTAAATTATGAACTCTAATATTTTATGAAGCAAAAGTGGAATTAAATATATAACTTTAAAATAGTAAATAGATAAATTAGGATAATTAGGTCCAACTTAAAAATTCAAGAATTTAAAGATATTTATATTTTGAAAAGTAAATAATTTAAATAAAAATTATGAAATTCAAGAAATAAAAATCTTAAGCCCAATTGGTATTGATTAAAAGCTCTAAAGTTTTATAAAGTAATAGTATCATATATCAAAAAAAAATGTTGCAGTTTTTTGGTTAACTGTGCCAGTAACTTAATAATTTATATAAAAAAAATTAATTGAATACCTTTAAAATAAAAAATCAATAAGGAAACGAAAATTTTGAAATGAGTTTAAGGAAATGAAAATTTTGAAAGTAAAGAATTAAAAGTAATATTATGAAATTCTTAAAATAAAAATTGTAAGCTCCATTAGTAATTTTGTAGTAGTCTGAGTATCAAATTTTAGTTTCTATAAATTGTTAAATATTTTCAGAACTTTATTTCGAACCTAAATAAAAAAAATAACTACATATGTTAACTCATATATTGAAATTTTCAAATATATAATTAATATTTTCTCTTTTTAATTTTATTTTTTAAGAGTAAAGATGTACTAGAACTTATTAAAATTTGTATATTGGAAAGTAAAGCTATATAACCTTATTACAATTTTTGTAATTTAGAAATTAAATACTCCATATAGTATTAATTTTGGAAAGTAAAGGTAGATAATTAATGTTCCACTATGATTATATACAAATAAACCGTTTTATACAGGTAGGGGTAGCAAGGTACATATACAAAATACAAATTTAATGACAAATAAATTATAATGTAAAATTACTACTTAATCCCTATTATGGCAATGCTATTATGTCTCTAATTCATTTCTCTTAGTTTTATATGTCCAACTAAGCATTTGCACAAAAATAAAATTCCAGCCAAAAGTAACCTTATTTAATAATTATAGTTAATCTTAATTTGATAATCGTTATTTGGTGGAGCTCTCAATATTTATGTGTGTCCCCTTCTACCGTAAATCTCATGCAATTACATTAAATTATGGTAGTTTTGCCCTATAAATCCAAAACACTGTATAAAATTTAAATGCTTTGAAGCCGGGCAAGACAATATTTAATATGAATAAATATTAGAGTCATGCTCTTTCACGAGTCAAAATTTGTAAAATATATACGTAGCATCCGCAGAGCATGACACTTGAGATTTATTTAAAAAATATCAAGGTCAGATGATTGTCAAGGCATCCACAATGATGCTTTTCGCTATCTCTATCTCATCACGCCGAGAAGAGACAATGGCAAGACATATTTGAAGAGTCTTATGACACTGGTGTATGTCTGCAATCGACAGCTTGATATTGGGGGAAAACGTAGGTTTTGTTCGACGAGTATTTACACGTTGCAGAATACACTGGTCGCCAATGCATGAAAATTTTTGTAGAGGCGTTCACGAAGCATTCGATGTGGAATATCATACTCCCTCTATCCTATAATAGATGTCACACTTTCCTATTTAGTTTGTCCAACAAAAGTTGTCACATTTCCATTTAGGAAAAAGTTGTGTATCATATTAATATAAAATATAGTACAATTTTTTCTCTCTACATAATACATGAAATAACATCTCCTAAAATCTTGTGTCATTACCCACGTATTCCATCTATTAAGTGACGGAGGGAGTATTAGTTATTCACACGAGATTAAATTGAAACTATCAGTTTGGCTCATATTTGGATTAACGGTTTCGGTTCCAAAACTAGAATTGATTTCAATATACTGAACTAGAATCAGTGTAAAAAGCCTAGCGGCCTAGGTACGGCTAGAAAAGTGCATAGTCTAGACATAAGAGCCATACGAGAGGGCTTGTTATCCCTCCAAAAATTACCAATTTTAGCAAATTATTATATATTTCCCACCCAATTTTGGCAATAGAAACCCTCTCTAATCGTTACTTTGATGCATTATTTATTAGCACTAAAAATCACTGCAATTATACAAATAATTCTAATATAGCAAAAGGTAAGTACCGATATATCGAATCATGAGGAATATGATCACATGTTATTTACCATTACTTAAAATAAAACACATGATTTATGTTTGCTTAGTTAAAACTAGGAAAATAAACAAAAAAAAAGATAATAATGAAAAAAAAATTAAATTGAATAAAATAAGGGAATTCGAGGGATATAATTTCACAATTTCAATTTATAAAATAACAATTAAGATATCCAAATCATGACAACATCGTTACTAGGCCGAATCAGGTATTATTCCTGCGTGGATTGCATAATTTAAGATCGTCAATCAAAAGCATGCAACTCCAAACAGTTCCTAAGACTTTAAAAGCCCTCACCTTTAGGTTTACTCTTTTGGAGATATTAACTAGTCCCTCCGTACCTTAAGAGTATGCAGTATTTCCTTTTTCGTCCCTTCCCAAAGAGTATAAATATTCTAATTTTGGAAATTCTCTTCACTCTAATGAGGTGGGACTCCTTCTCCACTAACAATACTTAAAAAACTTTCTCTATCTCTCTCTCTCTCTTACTTTACCAATAATGCATTAAAACTATTACCAAATTTAAAGTTCATACTCTTTGGGGACGGAGAGAGTATATTGATATTAATTTCGATCTAAAATGTGGATCCTCTCTTTATTCATGCACTTACAATTTAATCATGTATTCATTGTTTGTAAAGCCACTAGAAGCATTATCGAATATAATTGAACAAAGTAACTGATGTCTTTAGATATGAACATTGAAATTTATTTAAACATAAAGTGTTACTTCTAATCCAGAGAATTCATAATATTTAGCTATCCATAGACTAAGTAGCAATAATCATAGTTAAAGAACAAGTACATAAAACTCGAAAAAATGAATCTTCTAGCTCTTCCGTCTTCTCTTGCCATGATTACACTCCAAAGATGATGAATGATAGAGGATGGAAGATGATGGAAAGACGAGAGTGACAATATGAGGAGTTGGCTCTTGAATTCTGGACCTGTTCAATGATGCATTATGAGAGTATTTATGGACTTTGAGGCTGATTCTCTGACTTGGTAACTATTCCAGCTAAAAAATGCATGGATTATCTTCTTAATTAAGGTTGCATACCTTTGCCGCACGAGTTCAGTGCATCGTTGAAAAGCCTCAACGATCTTGCTTCTCTTGTTTCGTGTCATTTTCTTTTTGTCATTAATTATCCCTCGTTGAAACTTCGATTCAACCGATTCAACAGTAAAACAACTCTGATTCAACCGATCTCAGATTCAACTCAACAACCCATTGCGAAAAGCATCCAAATCAGTAAAACCAAATAACAAACATCAACACTAGGTAAAACAGAAACAACGGTGAGACAAAAGAAGTTTAAAACGGAAATATCAGTCACCGAACTTCCAACGAAGAAGTTTACGGCGAGACAAAAACAATGAAAATGTAAACGATTGTATCTTCGCCCCCTTAGGGACGGTGTTACACCACAGAACTAAGCTATCCGCCACAATATGCCCAGAATTAACTCATTGAAAACCAATTGTGTGAAATATGTATGAGGTGAGCTAAAACTAAGTGAAACTAGGAGAGTGATGAAGCTGAATAGAAGTGTCTCCCTTCAAAGTGGTTGTCCCTTTATATAGTTGAGGCACGGATCCCTAGGCCTCTTCTCCTTGTTGATTTGTTGTTTTTGCCCTTGAAAAAGATCCTTTAGAAAAATGCTCCTTGTCCCACTTTTGCTTCCTGCCAGCGTTTTCGTCATTTCCTCGGTCAGGTAGATTGCTGGCGCTTTTCACTTCACTTTCCCTCACTTTTTATCTACCCGGTTGATTTACATGCATTCCCTGGATCGGGCAGATATTTCTCACACCTGAACTTACAAACACTTATTAGTTCACTGAAATCACATAATTTATCCCATAACCGATGCATGAAATGAGCCTTATCAGATGGCTGCTGCCACGCTTCACTACAGTGGGTTAAGTTGAGATTACAAATGGTGTGACAAACTGAGAGATTCACTAAGCTACTTTGATCAACTCATTCTAAACTGTGGACTTGTACGACGGTTTCCTGAAATAGCCTAACAACATAAAAGTAACCAGTGTCAGAGGTGTGCAAAGTGTACGATAAATCAAAACTTTACTAACAAACTCATCTTCTTCAACAAATCAAATCAAGGAATAGAGTAATTCAGAGTTGTGGAGAATTTCATCATAACAAACTTGGCATGAAAGAACAACTCATAAGATTAACACATACCTCCAAATCAGAACAGAAAACAACGACTGTAACTACGTAAACGAACTGACCTACTCATACTCATGCAGAGAATAGAACGAAACTTCAAATCTACGACTAGCGAAACGAATCAAATACGATCGCATCTTTGATCAACGTAACATACTCAGATCTACACTACCTTGTTGCAAATAACCAAATCTAAATGTCCCAACATATTCCATCCATGATTACTTCACAACTAAGCAGGATTCATAGACAACAAATCAGATCCAACAAAAACAGAACACTTGAGCTAAGATGCACAAACTTAAACAGAAATCAAGCATAGATCAAAGAGTTCATGCAATAATAAGCAAGCTTTCAACGTGAACCAAGATTGTTAAACTAAGATTACTGAATCAAACATCCATAGTTGGTAACATCAAAAGTAAACTGAAAGTGAACAAAAACCGAAAGCAGAAATTGTTTCATCGCCCCTTCTAGAGGCGGAATTACAGAACCAAACTTAAAAGAAAACTACCACCCCAGCTAAAACTAAATCAGAACAAAAGTGTGTGTGTGACGAAATCAAGAGCATGAAGTAAAATGAGTTGCCATTTCAGCTCTAGAAGAGAGCTGAATTCCTAAGATATATTCCTATCCCAGTGCCCCCCTCCTACTCGAATTTGGTTTTCTATTTATAGAGATGCGTAAGGCTCTGATCCCTAGGGTACCGTCCTCTCGAATTGTTGATCCTGCCCTTGGCTTTTGGTGGAGGTTTTTAGCTCCATCTTTTACTTCTAGTGGCTCCATTTGATTCTGACTTGAGCCGTTTGCACAGCAAAATAGCTCCTTCTTCTTGATTCTTTTGTCCGCCCAGCTGATTAGTTCATTCTCTAGATATGGCGGACTTCACACACACCTGGCTCACATTTGCACGTTAGATCACAAAAATGGGTGTAGTTTTATCATAGAACACATGCATGAAACGAGTCTTATCAATCGTTGACTTGATGTCAACAGTTCGCTTACTACTCTCAGGAAATTATGTGGCTAGTTGGGGGCGCTGGGCCAAAGGTTTGGCTTAGGCGCTTTCTGCAAAGGGCAGTTGGACCTTCCATGCCCACTGGTGCACTCGGTCGGTCTTTATTTACTTTTTTCTAAGTCTTTTTTCTGGCTTTTTTCAAACTCGTCAAAATACCAAATTCATAAAACACAATGCCCATTAAAGTAAAATATGATGAAAACACTTATTATTTTTATAAATGTGAAATAGATTCTTACAATATAACAAGCAATTATTTAATTCGAAATAAAATTGAAAAATGCCTTTCAGTATGTATGCTCCAACACAATCATGGAGAAATTCTTTCATTGCCTATGCATGTAGTTAATACTGCTAAGCATCCTCGGGAAGCCATGGTGTGCTTCATGAAGATGAAGCAACTGTTGGAAATCGTAGGTGGTGGGTTTCCAAAGATATTCCTCACTGGAGGTTTCATGAACGTCTTTACGAGATTTTTTCAAGCATTCGCGGCCAGTGAATTCTGCAACGTGCAAGTACTTGTTCTTGATATCTGACGATGGCATAGTAGAAAGATGTCGGATTGCAGATGTACAATTTTTGCAGTGTCGTAAGACTGGTGACCCCAAGAGTGTTTGGTGGTTCTTAGATGTACTCGTCGCATGCTGCTAACATATATTAGATGCAAAAATATAACTCTCGGTGCATGTAAAAACGGCGTCAACAGTATTCATCACCCCGTTGTGATTGCTCGGAAAAATCATGCCAATAGAGCCTCTAGGCGGCTTCCTCCCTATCACATTGAATGTAAAGTCGGCTTCTTCGTGCAGGAGAAGACATAATAGTCTTTATTACGACGCTCCACTAAGGCAATCAACTGAGAAAATTCCTCGGAAAAATTATGTGATGAATGGAGTATTTATGAATGATTTCCGAATGAATTGTAGGATAATAATTGAAAATTTTAAAAAGGGAAAATAACTGAATATAATGGTTATATTTGAGGGAATGAGATAATTTTTAATATATATTTCTTTTGTTTCACTCTAAGTGGAACATTTCTAATTCAACACAAGATTTTATGTAGTGTTATTTTGTGGGTAAAATATAAAGTAAGAGAGATGGAAAAAGTATAGAGCGTGATGTTTCTATTTGTAAAAATGTGTCGTTTAGAGTGGGACATCCTTAAAAAATTGGATATGAACTATTTATATGAGATTTATAAGGGACGGACGAAAAACGAAATTCATCCTAATTTTATGAGACGGTGGAAGTACTTCTCAACGTATATAAAAGGATACTAGTTTGTGTCACCGCTCAATGAAAACATGCCACATGAATTGCCGTCTCGCCTCCATCCTCTGCGTCGCACGACATCCATCGGGAGGAGACGCGTGTCTCCCCCATATCTCGTATCGGTGGGACGAGACGGATTCCGGGTTTTGAATGTATTGTGAATGCTCTAGCTAACGATAGTATATTCATCTAATGTGACTTAAACAAGTGATTAGTCGCAACTCCCACAACAATTACCATTATATATTATTATTATTAGTAGTTGCCTCGTCTCCATGACACTAATTGAAAAAACCCGAGTACACGTGTGCAAGAGAGGGAAGTGTGTATGTATATATATAGAGAGAAATGGGTAGTTATATTATAAGGGCATTTTTTGCGGCAGAAGAAAAGGAGTGGTGCCCTTTTAACAAAAGTCAGAAATGCATGACTCCACATTTTGCTTTCGCATCCTTAAATCTGTTTCACATTATTTTCATTCTATCATTGGTTTGTTAACTTCCGCAATTTTTGGTCTTCAGCCCAATTCGGTTCTTCCCACCTTACAAAAATATACACTAGTCTGTTTAATTTCATTTTCAGACCCCATCTTTCCATTCATTTCCTTTTTTCAAATATTTTAGTTTTATCAATTTAATAACGTATACTAAGTCTAATATCACGAAACATTCTTAAAATTTGTTTTTATTCCACAAATTTTATAATTGACATATAATATTACGAACTTAAATAGTTGTTGAACTTTTTCTACTAACAAAAAAATTCGGCTCCATTCGTCCCCTAAAAATAGAAACTTTTGAAACAACAAGGGTTTTAATGCAAAATTGGTAAAATAAGAGAGAGATAGAAAGAAAAGTGTGTTAGTGAAAAATGGGTCTCACCCCATCAGAGATAAAAGAAATTTCCTTAAATGGAACGTTTATATTTTTAGCAAACCAAAAAGAAAAGATTTTCTATTTTTAGTGGACGGATGGGGTTTTGTTATTACATGACATAAAATATGGTTACCACTGAAAAGTGATAGCATAGTGATACAAAATATCTAGAATCCAGATATGGTTACTCATTTTAATGTAGTTGGATTTTATCGTGAATGAAAAAAATTCAACAACTATTTAAATTCGTGATATTATATACCAAATTCAAAACTCATGAAAAAAAAATAAACTTTTGAAAAAATTCTTGATATTTGAGCGCCAATAATTAATAATAACAACAAACAAATAAATATTTACTTGAATCTGAATTGCACTATTAAAGTAACTTCTCTATTCATTTAAATAACACTAATGAATAAGTATTCATCTTTCATCATTCCAATTCTCTTCAACCTATCGATTAATTAATCCATTTACATGTATAACTAGCTATCATAATCACTTTAAGAATAAGCATGTACTATGTCATAGTCATTTACCAACAATCCGCCCAATAAATAAAATATATAAATTGATAAGAAAATTAATTATTGGGTCCATGATCCATCTCTACTTACTAAAAATCTGACTTGGAACATGCACGAGTGAAGACAAAAAGGTCATGCCCACGTACTGATAAACCTAACCCTAGCTAGTTTTCACATTGCATGTATATCTATCTATTTATATCATTGTTTTTTTTAATCGAAAATGGGGGTTTCTACACTTTAGTTTCCAAGATTACAACGTTGAACAATTCAGAATTAGAAATATCACAAATTAGAAAAACACGAACTTTTTTTTGTACTCGTTAGTTCACTCACACCGAAAATAGGAATTTAATACATCTAAAAATTAGGTATTTAATATATAGACGGTGTCATGTATGTGTGTGGTCCTTGTGGAAAAATTCAACGTTATACGTAGAGTGGTTTACTTTTTAAAATTAATTAGGCATATGTTTTTTAAATATAGACGGCAAGATTGGTGGTGCTGCATATAGTCACGTGTGAATTGTATCCAACTATCCAAGATCAAGAATTGTTTTAGAATTATTTTTTCAGTGCCTATATTATTTATTAAATATATCGGGTTAAAATAAGTTTTAGGTCTATTTTTAACATATAAAAAATTATTATGGTTTTAAATCCAGAAATTAATGGTTGAGATTTGATAATCTTGGGGAATTTCAACAACTATATTCAATTAGAGCGTATTTGCACATTGGTAGTGTTAAAAATAACCAAATCCTACTTGACCAAATAATCAAATGCTTAAGTCATTTTTAAATATTAATTAAGTTATTTTTTTATTGATTTAGTTTATAATACGGAAGGTCAATTTTGTACAAGTTTAATTAGTTCATATGAGCTCATAACTCTTGTATACTCTTGTATGAACTGAAGCGATCGTACTATGACCTAATTGGTATCTAAACGTGCTTTAAATTGTTCCTTCCATTTTTTTATCTAATAGTTAAAATTTAGTCTCTAATGATTGAGATTTGATAATCTTGGAGAATCAATGTATTTCTCGTTAATTCTGAAAACTTGAATCTATAAGATAAAATGCAGTTTAGTTGGTTAGCTATTTATCTTGAATCTAATAGATTTGGGGTTTAGGAAAATTTGATGCAAGAATAACATCTTTGAATTTGACAATAAATACAAATTTTCAAAGTTTTTGTTAGCAAACAAGGGCGTTATTTGAGTGGCATAATATATAAAATAATTCAATGATAAAACGTTTATTTCATCACTCTTCGATCCTATTAATTAATATATCAATCGAATCTATCACGCAATCAAATCCCCCAAAAAGTATCAATAAGCATGCGTTTTGTTACATGGTGCTCATAATTTGATTTGCCTAGAGAAAAGATCTATAATTGTGCCCTGAGCTTTATTGCGATGCAGAAAATGACTTAAGAGTTTTAATTCTATTTTTACAACAATAATATATATTGGGCTCTCATACACGCCTAGCGTAAGCAATATGACATAAAATAATACATAACCTTATTACGAGAATCTCTTCAGTAATAAATACTACTACAGTAGAAGGCATTATTTTGTAGTAACATAAGTGGTAAATTAAATAAAGCAAAAATAAATTAACTACATACTTGCAACAATTTAAAAAACTTAACTTAAATATTTGCATATTTTAAATTTTTTACCAAAGTATTGTACAATTAAACAAATTAGGTTCAATGGATTTAAGCCGTGCGAAAAATTAGGTTCAATGGATTTAAGCAAATGGTATTTCTAGTTTATGGTAAGCAATGAGATGAATACTTAAACAAGTAGGTTTCGTTTTGTTAATGGTAAGAGCAATTAATGACAGTTGCGAATCTTTGGGGCCCACTAATCTTAACCCCACCTACCATTCTATCTCATCTCCTGCTTAATCTTTTTTATTTATATAAGCATTCACGTGATTTTTGAAAATTTGTGAAACTTATAATTCATTATTATGTGTGCGATACTCACTATATTCCATTATTCAAGAGGTTCACCATTACTTTTTCATTTTTCTTACTTAAGATATCTATATTGAAATAAATCTCTTTCTTTTTCTTTTATGAAAATATTTAACTATTATTTTTGCCTCTATTCACTCTTTTTAACAACTCTCCATAAAATTCTATGCTAAAAAATATGGATATTTTGAGTGGGATGGAGGGAGCACTATATAATACTCCATCCGTGTATGAACTATTTCCTTTTCGGTCCGTCCCTAAAGAGTATAAACTTTCTAATTTTAAAAAATTCAAATAACATACTACCCATACACATCATTTTATTTACAACTTATATCATTACCATTAACACTTATACCATTATAATAATGTAGACCCCACTCTCCACTAACATTATTTCCACTTCCCTTTCTCTCTCTCTTACTTTCCCCTTATTTATTAAAACTCGTGCCGAACCTAAAGTTCATACTCTTTGGGGACAGAGATATAATTATTTTGTATCGATGTAAAAAATAAAATCTTTAGATCACTTTTGATTGCTTAGACAATATCATAGTCAGACATAGTCTATGAGATAAGTAAAGATTGAATCATTCAAAAAATTTGTTTGGTTAGATACATATATTTGCCACATGGCAGCTGATTATTCGTCCACGTGTACAAATGATTGGCTAGGAATGATGATATGGTGTCACTTTAAGAGGTGTTGTCATTTTAACACAAACCGGTAACCACATATATAAAAAATATAAAATAAATAATAAAAACAAAAAATTAATAATTAATAGAGAGAATTATTGTCACATCGATATGGAACAAAATCAAATATTCCCTCCATCCTACTTTATATGTTACATTTTCATTTTTAATAACTCACTCTAATTGACAAATATTCTAAAATATAATTATTATTTTTTCTATTTTACTCTTTCCTACTTTATTCTCTTTGCTTTTAATTCGAAAAACAAAACTGTACGAAGTTCTATATCACAAATTCCATTTAAATGGGACGAGGGAAGTATTTTGTGATGACTAGAAGTGTCACAAATTTTATTACATATGTAAATGTTATTAAGTTCTATTAACGTTGTCGGTCTCGCAAATTATATTGTTGTTAAATAATATACACTTTCTCTTTGTTCCATTAAAAATGAAACATTTTCTCTTTTGGGTTGTCTCATTAAAAATGATAACAACACTATCTCTACTTTTTCTTCTCTTTTACTTTATTCTCTGTTCATTAACTCACAAAATAACACTACTTAAATCACGTACCAAAAAGTAAATGTTTCATATTCAATGGGATAGAGAGAGTATAATTTTGTTGTTGACAAAGGACATCCATATGGATCATGTGACTATATCTCGCGCTAATTGGTAGGTACCTTGAAAGGGAATAACTGAGTCAAGGATTTAGTAAACATACTTGAGAGGAATATGGCGAGCATGGGTACCCATGGTTGAGTTTGTGTAATTTTAATTCTTCAAATTGTATGAATACGGTGAGCAATGATATGTAAAATTTTCAACTTTAGGCATGATAAACTCGTGATTTAGTATGTCTTGTTTAGGGGTGGGTAGGTACGATATAACTTACCGAAACCACCATACCGTATACCTTACCGTAAACACGGTATGCGAAAAAATCATACCTTTACCTTACCAAAGTTTTCGGTATACCGAACTTCGGTATACCTTATTTTCGGTATGACGAATTTCCATACCGATACCGTACCTCATTTTCGGTATATCATACCGAAGTTCGGTATACCTGACTTTCAACATCAATTAAAATAGAAAATTAGAGTTTTTAGAATATTATTTATATTTTATAATTTTAAAAATAAATTAAATATAATTTATTCATAATTATATTTATATTTCACAATAGATTTTATAATTTAAAAATATATAAAATATATTTTATATATAATTGTGTTTATATTTTTGTGGTATATACCTTGGTTTACGGTATATACCTTAATTTATGGTATATACCGAATTTCGGTATGCAGCGGTATACCGCGGTATTTGAAAATCTATACCGTTACCTTACCGAAAAATTTCGGTAAGGTATAATACCGTACCGAAAGTCACGGTATACCAAAAATTCGGTATTTTTGATATTTTTTCGGTATTTCGGTATTTCGGTATTTTTCCCCAACCCTAGTCTTGTTGGATGTTTTACGTAGGCTTGTAGTGATATGTGGCTCATTGTATAAGTTATCGTCTATGCATTCACTATTGAAATGAGTTAATGAGTTTGTCAAGGTTTTGAGTTAAAATGGGTGGAAAGGGCTAACACGAAGTTCAAGAAGGCGAACAAGTGAGTTTGCCACACTCATTTTGGCGGAGCAATGGATGGAGTCTAGTGAGTTTGCTCGAGTCAGGCGTCATACAAAAATAGAAGATCTCCCGATTGGGCATTTTACGAAGATTCTCAAGTTAGTTAGTTTGACACACACGCGCGCCATTTTCCACTATATGCCAAAGAGCCCAATTCATCAACAAGATTGAAGAAGGCTTCCCACCATCCAATTCATATCTTTTTCAATTTCCATGGATGTTGTTTATGTATTTGGATTAATTATGAGTAGCTATGTTCATTTTAGGTGTTTGTTGAAGAGTACAATGAGACTTATAATTTAGTTCAATGTTTTGGATTAACCTAATTATATTGTGCTTATTTTGTTGGTTATTCTGAGTTTTTACAATTCCATTGCTCAGCTAGGAAATGAGTTTTCTTTCATAATAACCAGTAAAAGAGATATACTACTTGATTGAGTGCGATAAATGTAAAAAATCATGGATTAAATATGCCCGGTCAATGGATTTTGACCAAATAATAAATGTGACGAGACATTTAATTTTGTGAAATTAAATGACATAGCGCCGATCTACATTTTACGTAGATAAATGTAGTATATTCACTTTCTCAAATCCGATTTCCGGTGAGTGAGAAATAGTGGATTAAAGTTGGGCAGAATTAGCTTTTAATTAAAGCTTGAAGTTGGAGCTTAGGGAATAATTAACACATATTATAGTGGACCAAGATGGGTGTTAATTAACACATATTATAGTTGGGCAGAACTAGTGTTAATTATCCCACATTGGAGGATTAACACATATTTTAATGTGTTTAAATTAAGTGACTTTATGTTACTTAATAATTATAGTGGACCAAGATGGGTGAAAGAGCCCACACGCGCGCACACGCGCGCGCCGCCGCGGCCGCCGCCCGTGCGCCCGAGCCCGTGCTCGCGCTCGCGAGCCCGATCCTGATCCCGATCTTGGATCTTGGACCTTGGCAATTGGTCTTTGGGTGGTCTTTAGGCTTGGTGCTTGGCCCAAACTAATCTTTTTAGAGGCACAGTCACGGCTGCCACATAAGAAATCCACACGCTCCACACGCGAAAGGCACACTCCTGCCACATGCCTGTAACCAACGACGGTTACGAATCTGCCATGATGAGCCTTCAATGGCTTGGTTGACCCTGCATGGTGGCTTGGCCTATAAATAGGCTAGCCATACCCACTGCATTACTACACACAAACAAGCATTCTCTGCATTCATAAGCTCTCTCCCTCTCTCTGCATTGTTTTTTCTGTCGAAAGCTCTGCCCTCTCCTCCATCCAGTTCGCCAGAGCTCTGTTGATTGCGGTGCTGCTTCACCAGAGACGTAGCCGTTTTACCTTTGGGGACGACACGCCAAACCGAGAGCACTACCGGGGCGTATCTCGTCTTGCGGGAAGAGGCCTCCTCGACTCGGCTAATTCACGGTTTTGTTGTTTCGATTTTCCGTTGTAATTTTTAAGTTCAGTTTCTCCTTCTGTATTCTTTCTTTTGGGTTGTATTACGCCCAGTTGTATCTCTTGTAATCCCTAGAAACCAACAATAAATTAATCAGCAATTTCTTTCTAATTTTCATTCGAGATAAAGAATGGCTTGTGAGAAGGTTTGAGTCTAACAATCTAAGAGTTAGCTTTAGAGCATCCACAGTGGGATGGATGTCCCGGTGGACATCCCGACGGATTTCCCAAAAACACCTCCTGCCATGTCATAAGGATATCCCACTGCACAATGACAGACATCCCCAAGGACATCCCAACGGACATTCACTATAATAAAAATTCACAAATTCACCAAATTAAATAATTTACGGAATTAAAATTTTGACACGAATACGGACGGAGAAAGTGCAATGATAATTTCATTAAATAAAAAAAATAAAAAAAGTACGTTTCAACAAAAAAAGTCTAAACAAATTACATTCTAAATATCAACGACGACCCCTCCGCGTCCATAGCTCTTCAATTATATCGTTCTGGAGTTGAATATGGGCTTGTCGTTGGCGCATGTCGGCAAATGCACGAACTCGATCGGCCTCTTCATGGGGTATCCCCATACGTACATTGGCGGTGGCCACGTCGTGGCTTGGACCGGCAGCATCAATATCATCATTGGCCCAATCAGTCAGTGTTGGACCTTCATCTTCGATAATCATGTTGTGCATGATAATACATGCGTACATGATATCAACGATGCTGTCAATATACCACAGCCGTGATGGACCCTTCACTGCCGCCCATCGAGCCTGGAGCACACCAAATTCCCGTTCCACATCCTTGCGCGCTGCCTACTGACGACCCGCAAAATAGATCTTCTTTTCTTCTCTTGGGCATCTGATCGTCTTCACAAAGACGGGCCACGTAGGGTATATCCCATCCGCCAAATAATAGCCCATATTGTGCTGGTTTCCGTTGGCGACGAAACTGACGGCCGGACCAACACCCATGCACTGGTCGTTGAAAAGGGGCGATGACTGGAGGACATTGATGTCGTTGTTCGACCCGGCTACTCCAAAATATGCATGCCAAATCCACAGGCTGTAGTCAACTACCGCTTCAAGGATCATCGTGGGATTCTTGCCCTTGAAACCGGTAGTGTACACCCCTTTCCAGGCGGCAGGACTGTTCTTCCACTCCCAATGCATACAATCTATGCTGCTTAACATTCCCGGAAACCCGTGCTGACTCCCGTGCATATCCATCAGAGCCTGGCAATCTTCGGGGGTAGGCTTCCGAAGATACCTATCCCCAAATATCTCCCTAACGCCCTAACAAAAATACTTCAGACAATCGCGAGTAGTCCTCTCGCCGATGTGGAGGTACTCATCGAACATGTCAGCCACACCTCCGTATGCCAGCTGCCAGATTGCGGCAGTGCACTTCTGTATGGGCGTGTGGCCAGGTTTACCAACCGCATCCTCCCTCATCCTGAAATACTCGTATCGACGCTCTAAAGCGTACAATGCATCCTAAAACGTCGCCGGAACATGTTCTCCCCAAACCGCGGCTACGGAGCGAAGTAGTCCTCATACAACCGACGGTGTGCAGCGATGCGGTCTTGGGGTACTATAGTTCGACGATGGATGGGTCAAAGTACCGCCGACTGCTGCTGCTGCAAGGCCGCTTGTATCGCGTGATTTATCTCCCAGGACGTAACGACCCGCAACTGTTCTCTAATTCGCCGATGTACGTCATCAGAAATTCCACCACTACCAACCGCACCACTACCACTACCACTAGCCATTTTGGATATATATAAGAAACGTAGAGAGAGAGAGAGAGAGAGAAACTCGTTTAAACAAGCGGTGCGAATAAAATGAAGTTCAACGAGCCGTATATATAGAGTTTTATTAAAAAATGAAAAATCGGGACGTCCGTCGGGAACCGAGGATCTGCGGTGTCCGCAGCGGACGTCCGCATCCGTCCCTACCACGCCTAATGGCGGACGTCCGCCGGGACGGCCGCCATTGTGGATGCTCTTAACATATTAGGAGGCTCCAATATTAGAGGTTATACCACGGTTTAGGTGCACATGAGAGAGGGCCTAATCTAAATTATTGACTTCCCTAGTAATCCTACAGGTGCAACAGAGGTGAACACAATCATTGACTAAGTTTCACATCTTTTCCATTGTAATCGAATTTTAAACCCTACTTTCTACAACCTATTAAACGGTTTACTTGCTTTATTAGCTATAGTCATTTACATTTGTCGAGTACTCCCTCCATCCCCAAAAAGTAGATTAGTTTTACCATTTTTGGCCGTCGCCCAATATTAGACAAAGTATAAGTATGAAAAAATATTTAACAAAAAATAATCCTACACATCATTAATAATATGAACCCCACAATCCACTTACACTCATTCCACTACCGTTTCTCTCTCTCTCTCATATTTTTCCCATCCCTCTCTTACTTTACCAATTGCATAGAGTGTTTGAAATCAAATCATGGTACTTAAGCCGATAATATAGTCCTAGTGGATATGATAATTTCACTTGCCACCAACTACTTAGCCTAGTACACTTATGGGTAACTTCTTGAGCTAAAATTAAGCATTGCACATATTCTAGAACCTGGCCTATCCTTCTATTTTGGGGGGAGATTTTACCAACGTGGCACACCACAAATCTTCATTTGGAACTCTCGCTAAATGATGTTTCTAAAAGGGTTTTAAACAAAATCGTTCTTTCGAAGGAATGGAAATGGTGTTGTTACTTATTCATATTAAAAGGTGTAGATGAAAGCAGATCATGAGGGTAGATTGGGGATGTTGAGGACTGGATTCAGAGTATGCAGTTTGGTTTGAGACAGTGGTGGAGGGTATGATGAGAATTTAGATGTTTGACGTCAATAAATTATTTATTTTGAAGATGGAGGCGAGAAGGCTACAATTTTATTGAACGGGGTCTATGTGGTGACATGCAAGCTAGGATTTGGAGTTCTTGAAACCCTATGTAAGCATAATTCCTTTTGCATGACTATAATGTTTGATTTTGACTCGTTCATTTTTATAGGTATTCTTTGACCAAAATTTGAGAAGATATCATACAAAAGAAGAAGGGAATAATGTGAACATGTGGGTTCAACATCATATAATACCAGAGCTTCGAGAGCCATTCGGAGGTATAAGCTGGACGAAGTCTAGGGGATATGAAAAAATATATAAAAAGGGGAAGAGAAGGAGAAGAAATCCAAGGGCAGGAAGCAATAGTAACCTGACCCAAGAATAAAAGAAGGAGACTTTAGGTAGGAGAAACTATCATAACCCGAAGCATCACTGTTGTGGCAATAACTTAAGAGTGAATCGATCCTAACATCCCTAGTGAGGAATGAGTGATCGAGTAAATCCAACAATTGGGGAGTCAATAGGCTGTCTTGACGAACTGAAAGTCAGATTAGGTAGAAGAAGGAAATGGGAGGATTTGGAGACTGTAGATGATCGGATAGACCTTAAGCTTGTGGGGACAGCTGCCTAAAAGTTGAAACTAGTTCATGCCTTTGTGTTTTTCTTTAAGTATTTATTTTTTCTTTGTGAGTCTGTTAGTGTGTCTAGGTCTAGGAGTTTGTGTCTGTAGGATCGGTCATAGGATAACCATGCATTGAAATTCGCCTTATTTCTATTTCTTGTCTTTATACTTGAGGACAAGTATGGTTTAAGTGTGAGCAGTTTGATAAGGCTAATTTCATGCATTGGTTAGGAGGATAAACTCATGCATTTACGGGGTCTAACGCATTTTTTAAGTCAGGTGTGTGGAAGATATCGCCCGGCCAAGGAAGAAAGGAAGACAATTGTCTGGCGAAGGAAATTTGACAATAAAGTGAGCATTATGAAGGAAAGTAGCCAGACGTAGGAGATCGCTAAGTTGAAGGGCAGAACAAAGATTTCAAGTGAAGGCTTCTATAAGATCACCTCCGCATCTATATAAGAGAGAGCATGCAATTTACAGAAGGGGGGAGAGAAAATTTTCTTTTGGCTCTCAGCTCACTCGCACACACTTCTACACACTTGGGTTTCGGAATTGGAGAGGGGTTCGGGTTTCACTTTTGGTTTGATGTTGTGTACCACCGTCCTCACGTAGGACGAATAAACAATTTTCTGTTTTCATTTCAGTTTCTGCTGTGAATTTCACCGAGTCTTCGCTGTTCGAAGCTCGGCTTTTGTTGATTGTTGAAATACTATTGATCCTTCTATGCAATTTCTATTTTCCGTTATGATGATGTTGATTTCGAGTATGGATGATGTTTGTTTTTGAGTTTGTAGTTGTTTACTTGAATGGATGCTTTTCGCACTTGATCTGTTGAATTGGAGTAGAATCGTGGTTGGTTTGTCATTGATCGGAGCAGATTTGTTGAATCGTTGTTTACAGAGTTGTTTTTGGTTGTAGTTGAGTCCGGATAGCTTGGATCCGGAGTGGATTGAGCGTCCGACGTATGGATCTGAAGATGAGTTGTTTGATTGTGCATGAATTTGATGACTCGTTTGTGTGTTTTTGTTTCCCTTCGTCTAGTATATGTAGATCTTTTCTGTTTCCGGTTAATCGCCAGTTTCCGATGTCCGAATTAGTATATTCTGTTTAAATCTAGTTATTTGCTCTGTTTTCTCCAAGTTCGTGTTTGAATCAGGTAACGAGATGCATGTTGTTGTTAGTTTAATTCATAGTTTGTTATCAGCAGCTTTTGATCCGTACTTTACTGTTTCTGGAAAATGGTCTCCACTGCATGTTTACTTTCTGTTTAGCCAAATTAGGTAGCTGTTTACTAGGTCAAGGAAGTTTGTTTGGGGTATTGAAGTTAGGAATGTGTTCGATGTTTGCATGCTGTTCTCTGTTTCCTAGGTCTAGTGTTAGAATTTATTCCTAAGTCTAGTAATAGCTTTCCTCAACCCAAAATTTGTGTGGCATCAGTCGATCACTTTTCCAGAATCAACTAAATGCCTTCATACGAATCCATCTTCGTGGGATCGATCCCTACTTCCCTGTACTAATTTATAGTATAGCGGGTTGAGGGTTTTGAACGCGGAATTTGTGTGTCCGACGATCGAGACTTCTAGGATCCTCCGAGTTCCTAGACCTTGTGATCTAGCGGCTTCTCTGGATTTGAGAAGCTTGACCTAGCACAAAAGTACACACAGTTCTTACGCACAGTTAGTTGAAATGACGCCGTTGCCGGGGATGGATGGCGTAGTTTACGATTGTGTTTAGAAGATTTTGGCGTACATATTTTTTATTTATTCTTTTTCCTTTATTTTCAGTTTATGAGCAGAGGCTCACGGTTTGGACACTGGGGTAACTCATCTGGGTGGATGAATGATCGGTTTATTTGGCAGGTCAGGGGCACAGCATCTACGATCACCACCAGATCGGGATTATCCACAGGAGATCCATTTCCGTTTGGTTCAGGAAGTGACGATGATTGGAGTTCGTCAGGAAGTGAGGATCCCAAGTCGTCTTCAGAAACAGAAACAGAGGAGGAAGAGGTCAGAGACATGGCACTGGTAGTCGATCCGGATCCAGAGATCAGTTCGCTCACTGCCCATCTAGATGGTGAGCCAGCCCAGGCTATAGTCATGAATCAGCGTCAGAGGTCCATCGATATTAAAACAAATGTGCTAGGCATTCTACCGACATTCTCCGGGCGTAGGAACGAGTGTCTATACGAGTTCTTAAATGAGTTTAGCAAGCTGTGCAGTATTCAGAAAAGGCCCAACGACACAACAGATGAAGATTATCGCCTACGTGCAATTCTATTCGCCTTGAAGGGAGAGGCCAACACATGGCTACTGAGGTTGCCTCCGGATTCCATCCGTACATGGAGGGATTTCAAGTTGGAATTTATGGATTACTTTTTCCCTTCAAACAAGACAAACACTCTTAAGAAGGAAATCGTGGAATGTAAGCAGGAGTATAACGAATCTCTGAGTCAATATTGGTCGCGATTCAAAAGATTGCTAGATGCTTGCCCGAATCATAGAATGATCGAGGCAGAGATTTACTACCTGTTTTATGAAGGAGCAAACCCTGAATCAAAGGATCTGATGAATTCCTCGAGTGGAAGAAATTTTACGAAGAAAAAGGGAAGTGAAGCGAGAGAGATCTTGGGAAAGTTGATAGAGGCCAAAAAGGCGTACGACAGCCCGAGGAATATTATGAGGAGAGGGTCAGCAAATGCGCTGAGGGAGCAAGATGACGAAAGGGTCGAGGTGAGGATATATAGGCTTGAGAAAGCACTCTTGAGTGCAATCGAGAAGACCAACCCACCAGCCTCACAAGAGAAAGAGAAGCCTCCGGGTCTAGGAGAAACTTCACCCCAACAATACTGTAGCCCTCAAGAGGGAGATTACCTGGCCCAGGTTAATTCGATGGGGAGTTGGAATCTAGAAGAAAGTTGGAATCAAGGGAAACATAGAGATGCACCATGGAGAAACCATCCTAATTTTAGATGGTCTGACAATGACCCGAGCCAGCCACCTCGACAACAGAACACCCAGTTTACACATCAACCAGAAAGGCAGACTAACTGGTCTGGGAGAAACCACGAGGTGCAAAACAACTGGAATAACCGAAACCAGGGCGATCATTCTAATTGGGGGAGCAGGAATCAGAGCCACCAGGGGAGCTCTTATGCACCGCCACACCAAGGAATTACCTAGGAAATTATCAAAATTCTCAACCTACTTACCAGGGGAACCAAGGGCTAGGAAATCAGTACAACAACAGTTTAGGGGAAACTTTCGCCAGAACCAAGGGAGTGGACCAAACCTAGGTTTGGGACCGACTCCCAACCAACCTAATTCTAAACCACCAAGGAATCTTGATGATATGGTGCATGATCTAGTCAGTTCTCAACAACATGTGCAGAACAATTTGCAATCCAACAATGACGTGGTGCATAAGCTTCAAGACACTCAGTTGGAGCATAAGGCAGCAATGGACATGTTGGCCAAGCAATTGTCCCGGATCGCTACCTCCTTGAGCGAGATGCGAGGGAATGAAGGAAATATTCCTGCCTCAGTAAGGCCACCAGATAGAGCTGACATCAGTAAGATTACTTTAACATCTGGGTGAGGTTATGACGGTCCAATGATGAGGATGAATGAAGAGACAACCCCCACGGAAGGCAAGGAAGGGAAGAATTCAGCTTCCGAACTTGGAAACTCGAAGGAGGGCAGCACCGTAAGAGGAGATGACCTTCGGGAAGGTGATTGAGAGAAACCGCTACCTAGAGAAGCTAAACCATTTTTCCTAGACCCAGAGCCAGAAGCAGAGAATGAATTAGCTGGAGGATCTACAAGTGCCGGGACACAATTGAAACCATTTCCGCACCGAGGAGAGGCTAAGAAGAAGAAGGATGAACCGATGGATTTTATGGATATCTTTGGAAAGTTGGAGATCAACTTACCGTTCTTACAGGCTTTGGAATTGCCGGTCTTCAGCAAATTCATCAATGAGTTCATAGCTGGAAAGACAAGACCCAGTGGGAAGATCCTGATTGGCGAGAACGTGTCAGCAGTGATTCAGAAACGCAGGATGCCTTCGAAATGCACTGACCCAGGTATGTTCACCTTACCCATTTCCATTGGTGATGTCATAATTGAGCATGCTATGTGTGATTTAGGGGCATCAATAAATGTTTTACCGCTTTCCATATACAAAAAGTTGGTTGGAGTAGGAATGACGGATACAAAAGTGGTGATCCAATTAGCGGATAGGTCGTGCATTTGTCCAGAGGGAGTTTTGGAAAATGTTATAGTCAAAGTGCATGATTTCCTGTATCCGGCCGATTTTCATGTTGAGTCTAGCGGCGTGCTTTTAGGACGACCTTTTCTGCGTATCGCTAAGACCATTATCGATGTCTTCGATGGAACAATATGCCTGGACTATAATGGGGAAAAATATACATTTAGCATAGATGAAGCAATGAAGAAACCATTAGATGTAGAGAATTTGCATGTTATCGATGTTATTAACCCCCTGGTCCAGGAATATCTTGAGACCGAGTTGATGCAGGAGCATAATGATAATTCAGAGTTAAGTCACTCCATTGACAGAGAAGTAGCTGGTTGGTGTGAGGCAATGCACACAAAGGAATTAACGGATGAAGAGCTAGCCGATGCTATTTCAGAGTTTTGTAGAAATCCAGAGTCAGCCAGGTCAAGGGAATTAGCCCATGTGGCTAACGTGGAAAATTCTTCTGGGTCTGCTAAGGGAATGATGACAGATGCGACGAAAAAAAACCCTTGCCCCAGGAAACAAGTATCCCCAAGAAGGAACTGAAAACGCTCCCACCAGGCCTCAAGTACGCCTACCAGGAGGAAAATGAGACTTTCCCAGTCATCGTCAACAGCAACTTGACCAAAGAACAGGAAAGAGAATTACTGGAGGTAACCAGAAGGAACAAGAAGGCAATCGGATGGACTCTCTCAAACCTAGTAGGAATCAGTCCCGATCATTGCATGCACCACATCAGGTTGGAAGAAGGTGCGAAGGCCTACAGGGACCCGCAACGTAAGCTAAATCCAAACATGATGGAGGAAGTTCTGAAGGAAGTTTTGAAGCTGCTTGCCTTAGGCATCATCTATTCCATACCAGATAGTGAATGGGTCAGTCCGGTTCACATGGTTCCCAAAAAGTCAGGAAATTCAGGTAGTTAAGAATGACAAGAATGAATTGGTGCCCACTCGACTTGTTACTGGGTGGAGGATGTGCATCGATTATAGGAAGTTGAATGAAGCAACCAGGAAGGATCATTTCCCCCTACCCTTCTTTGATCAGATGCTAGAGAGGCTGGCTGGAAAGCAACAATTTTACTTCCTTGACGGATACAGTGGATACTTCCAGATCTATGTAGATCCCGAAGACCAAGAGAAGACTACGTTTACGTGCCCCTTTGGCACGTATGCTTATAGAAGGATGCAGTTTGGGCTGTGCAATGCGACAGGCACTTTTCAACGCTGCATGATGAGTATTTTCTCGGATCTACTGGGGGATTGTATCGAGATTTTCATGGATGACTTCACCGTATATGGGAACTCTTTCGATTCCTATTTAGCTAGCCTGGACGTAGTATTGAGGAGATGCCAGGAAAAGAATTTGGTCCTTAACTTCGAAAAGTGTCACTTCATGGTACCCGAGGGAATCGTCTTGGGGCATGTAGTCTCGGAGAAGGGCATACAGATGGACCAAGCAAAGGTCGATGTGATTTTGAAATTGCCTTACCATACGAATCAGAAACAAGTCAGGGGGTTCCTAGGGCATGCAGGTTTTTATAGAAGATTCATAAAGGACTTAGCGAAGATTGCTCAGCCACTCACCCATCTGTTGCACAGTGATGTTGATTTCGTCTTCAAAGAAGAGTGTAAGAAGGCTTTTCAATTATTGAAATATAAACTAGTATTTGTCCCTATCATCAGGGCACCCGACTGGAGTCAGCCGTTTGAAATAATGTGTGTTGCAAGCGACTTCGCAGTGGGGGCGGTACTAGGTCAAAGAATTGATGGAAAAAGTTACGTGATCTTCTATGCCTCGAAGACACTCAACCAAGCCCAGAAAAACTATGACACCACGGAAAAGGAAATGTTAGAAGTCGTGTATTCATTCGAGAAATTTCGAACATACTTATTGGGGTCGAGGGTGATAGTTTTTACCGACCACGCGGCTATCAAGTACTTACTGGCGAAGAAAGAGTCGAAGCCAAGGTTGATCCGGTGGGTGTTACTTCTGCAAGAGTTTGACTGGGAGGTGAGAGACAAGAAGGGGACGAAGAACAAAGTGGCTGACCATCTGAGTCGGATCTTCCAGGGAGTTGGAAGAGCTAAGGCTTGAGTCGTATGAGTCCGCAATATGGTATAAAGAGAAGACAAAGCTCTGGCATGATAAAAATCTCTGGGTCAAGGAACTACATGTGGGTCAGAAGGTTCTCCTTTTCCAATCCAGGCTCGAGCTGATGCCTGGGAAGCTGAAGTCCAAGTGGATTGGGCCATACACGATTGTTGGCCTTCGAGCAAATGGAGCTGTGGAAATCCAGGGAAGTGCCTCGAACTCTGTCCCTTTCCTTGTTAATGGTCATCGAGGGAAAGTTTTTAGGGATAATTCGGAGTTGTGTGTAGTGGAGGAAGTGCCACTACGCGCACTCTCTATTATCTCCTAATCGGTCTAGTGAGTAAGTGCTCTCGACGAATTCCGGGGTCAGGTAAATGGGAATGCATTTTTAATTTATACACTGAACCATGGATCTCGAGAGTACTCAATTGAAAGTGTAAATAGTTTAATTGCTTTTCAAAAAGTAAAAAAATTACCAAACAAAGAAAAAAATCTAATCTTCCAAAAATATTTTCGAAACACCAGACTTCTTAGGGAAATTGTCTTGTCTCATAATGAATCCTTGACCTGGGAGTCTGGCGTTTCACTTTTGTTTTACCTAAGTGTGGTATTGCGGAGAATAGCATTTACATGGGGGTGGAGAGATTTTCAGACCAGACATTTTGGGAGGAAAGTGTGAAATTTTTGAAATTTAATTTTTAACTTTATGGGGAGGCGTACGGTTGCTTGCATCATGCCTGCAACCGCCCTGCAACCGTTCCCTTTCCTTATCTAAAATTACCAATTTTTCCCCCCTTTCCTTTTATTTTCCAATCTCTAGAAAACCGAACTCTCTCTCTACTCTATTTTCTCCCCCAAATCTTTTCTCTCGCAATACCCACAATCCATCTAACCCTAATCACCAAAATTCTTCCAAGTTTTTGTGGAAGTTGCAGATACAGATCATGGAGAACACACTGAAAGCATGGATTCCCACCACCACTGCAGAATCCGATGCTGCGGCGTTCATGACAGATTTGATGCAGAAATTCGGTAGTACGGAGGAGGCGATGAAAGCTTTCGCCCTCTTTTCAGCAATGATGGAAAAAGCAAAACCTACCGCAGTCACGACCGCAGCACCACCACCACTGACGATTCCAGAGGATTCGACAACCCAACCCTCAATCTCGTCTGCTGTAACCGTGCCGACCACAAATATGCCGGAGCGAGACGCAGCAGAGGGCAGTGAACAGGGGGATGAGGTTGATTTGGCAGCGGAGCTTGTGCGCATGGCGGATGATGACGACAGCGAAGGTTTTGGAGGGGGAAACCCCTGTTTCTGCCGAGGTTGTTGTTGAGGGTGGACACCCTAATTTCGATGGTAGTTTGGGGGGGGAAAACCCTGTTGTTGAAGGAGTAGTTGCTGAGGGGGAAACCCCGGAGAAGTTTGTGGGTGGAGAAGCCCTTGTTTTTGAAAAGTTAGTTGCTGAGGGGGAAACCTCTGTCTATATTGAGCGGAGACCCCGAGTTTGGAAGAGGAGGGGCAAGAGGCCCCCGTTCTTGCTGAAATTTCGGTGCCCGAGGAAAGTGGACTGAAGTTAGTGGTAGATCTGGTAGAAAATCCAGAGGATAAAGATTCGCCGGTGGATCAGAGAGAAACTAGGTGTAGGGCTAGACGGAGCTTGAGGGACGAGATAGATGATCTCGCCCAACATACAGCAGAGGAGTTCCTTGCCCCAGGGACAGAGGGCGAACAAGAGGAGGAGGCTCTTGGGTCTAGCAGGGAGGAGGATGAACAAGAAGAACGCCGCTTGGCCGCGGAAAGAAAGCGCAAGGGTAAGCATGCGGCCACTCCCCAGACCAAGAAGTCTAAGAAGATCGCAATGGTCAAATCTATTGAAGCTCCACTCACAGCCCCAACCAAGGTTCCTTTCGCTAAGGAGCAGGTCGGCCCTAGCCCGGCTGGTGAGTCCGAGGATGAAAAAGTAGATGAGCAAGAAGAAGAGCTAAATTACGAGCCAGCGGAGGTCTAAGTGACAAAAGGGCTGCTTGAAGCGATGGGGAAGTTTGACGATCCAAAGAGGGCAGCAACTTACAAGGAGAGGAGTGGATTTGGTAAGCTGGCGAAGTCTGGGAAGCAGTACGATCCGGAAGAATTGCGGGAGATTGACTTAGACGAGGAATTCCGCCAATATATTGGTGCTATTGGGTTTGATTGGCTATTGAAACATAGCACTACGAAGGTGCCGACGGCGTTAGCACGTGAGTTCTTCTTGACATTCCGGCTCAAACTCACCACTGACCTCGATGCTGATTCCATCTCTTTCAGACTCTTCACCGAGGAGCACGAAATGAGTATAAGAGAGTGGTCCCTGCGGATGGGGTTGTTCACCCGCGCCGAGGACGATAATGGCATTTGGAACGAGCGCATGGTAGGAGCTCCGTAGTACACCCCCGGTTTCAAGGCACAGTCGGCATGGGAATCCCTTACCCACCCCAAGGTGGGAACGTTTAAAACAAGCTATTCCAAGGGCTTCCATATTGAGAACCGCATCCTCCGCTTCACCCAGACGTTTATAAGTTACAACCTGATGGGGACATCCAACTCTGTCTTTGAACACGGCAGACCTCTACTTTACTTGGTGCATGGCGAAAGGTGTTAAGGTACACCTGGGCTACTGGTTGGCTCAGGCTTGTCATCAGATGGCCGCCAATCCTTCTTGCCACATGTATACTTGCCATCTTCTCGGTGCATACCTCCAGCGTAACATAATCTTGAAGATATCCAAGTCCACACCCGAGGTAATCATGTGCAAGCCCCCGAAGTCATTCAGCGTTGATTACTTTTTCAACAAGGGGTAACTCTACATGCACGGGAAGGACGTCTGTTTCTATGAGGTGGGAAGGATGGAACCCCAGGTGAACACAAAACAGGATGGTGTCGAAACAGTGACCAGCGTAGATTATGAAGAAATGAAGAAGGAGATGGGCGCGATACGGAAGGAGCTCGGCGGGGTCCGAGAGGAGATGCAGGTCCTCAGAGGGAGCATCACTGACTTGCTGGAAAGGTCATGCGCGCACAGTGATCGCATGGCGGAAGCTGTTAAGCTAATAATGATGATGACCAATTGGCTGGAGAAGAAGTTTCCCCAGCCCCAGAAGAAGCTGCCCTCTGGACCCAGCAGCGTGTCCCGGCAGCCAGGGTAGGGAAGCTCTTCTCTTCAGCTACCCCCACCAGCGTCTAAGCCCCTGTTAGCCCCATCTGCATCTAAGCCCTTGTTTGTGAAGAAGATTGCGTCGAAGCAAAGTGAGAAGGAAGGAGAGTAGTCGGCGTCGCAGGCTAGGAAGAAAGTGAAGGTGACCCGCCTCTACGTTCCACCCAAGTTTGTCTCCCGCGGGGGCCAGACCCCGAATTTAGACCTCCCCCAATGACCAAGTAACTTTTACTTTTCAGTTTTTATTTTCGTTTTCTTTCCTTTTTTATGTTTATATGTTTGTCATTCCGAGTTTGTGCTTTTGTGTTTGTTGTTCCAGCACGCTTCGTTTTGTATATATGTGTATATGTTTTCTCCTACTTAGCCCAATCTTTGGTCTAAGTGTGAGAAGTTTGTGTTTTTCTGGCATGTTTTTGGCTTTTGTTTTGTTCTAATTTCTCTTTTGTGTTTATGTTTTGTTTGCATTAATTGCCTTTTCCCCCCTTCACAAGAATAGCTTGGGGACAAGCTTGAGTAAAGTGGGAGGGGGAGGGAGTTAAGGCAGTCTGTGTCTAATGTGAATAGGAGTCTTTAGATGTAGGTTTTATGTTTATCGGATGAGCTAGTGAATACAATAAGTCCAGATTCCCTTAGTAAAAGCGATTGAAGATAGAATGCATGTCAACTTTGATGCCTTTTTCCTTAATAAGTTGAATTCGGTTTGGATGAATTAAGAATGATAGAGGATGCCTTAGATAACCTAGTTGTGAAGCCCCACTATAGAAGTAAGTTATAAAACTATACACTTTGAGCTAACATGTATAATAAAAAGGGGGCCGCTACTGGATGTTTAGGGAGAAGAGTCTGAAGAAAAAATTGGGAAAATGATTCTGGAGGTATAAGCTGGACGAAGTCCAGAAAATGAGGTATAAGCTGGACGAAGTCCAGGGGAGAAATAAGGTAAATATTCAGAGGAATAAGCTGGACGAAGTCCAGGGGAGAAATAAAATAAATATTCAGAGGTATAAGCTGGACGAAGTCCAGGGGATATGAAAAAATATATAAAAAGGGGAAGAGAAGGAGAAGAAATCCAAGGGCAGGAAGCAATAGTAACCTGACCCAAGAATAAAAAGAAGGGGACTTTAGGTAGGAGAAACTATCATAACCCGAAGCATCACTGCTGTGGCAATAACTTAAGAGTGAATCGATCCTAACATCCCTAGTGAGGAATGGGTGATCGAGTAAATCCAACAATTGGGGAGTCAATAGGCTGTCTTGACGAACTGACAGTCAGATTAGGTAGAAGAAGGAAAGGGGAGGATTTGGAGACTGTAGATGATCGGATAGACCTTAAGCTTGTAGGGACAGCTGCCTAAAAGTTGAAACTAGCTCATGCCTTTGTGTTTTTCTTTAAGTATTTATTTTTTCTTTGTGAGTCTGTTAGTGTGTCTAGGTCTAGGAGTTTGTGTCTGTAGGATCGGTCATAGGATAATCATGCATTGAAATTCGCCTTATTTCTATTTCTTGTCTTTATACTTGAGGACAAGTATGGTTTAAGTGTGAGCAGTTTGATAAGGCTAATTTCATGCATTGGTTAGGAGGATAAACTCATGCATTTACGGGGTCTAACGCATTTTTTAAGTTAGGTGTGTGGAAGATATCGCCAGGCCAAGGAAGAAAGGAAGACAATTGCCTGGCGAAGGAAATTTGGCAATAAAGTGAGCATTATGAAGGAAAAATAGCCAGACGTAGGAGATCGCTAAGCTGAAGGGCAGAACAGAGATTTCAAGTGAAGGCTTCCATAAGATCACCTCCGCATCTATATAAAAAAGAGCATGCAATTTACAGAAGGGGGAGAGAAATTTTTCTTTTGGCACTCAGCTCACTCGCACACACTTCTACACACTTGGGTTTCGGAATTGGAGAGGGGTCAGGTTTCACTTTCGGTTTGATGTTGCGTACCACCGTCCTCACGTAGGGCGAAGAAACAATTTACTGTTTTCATTTCAGTTTATGCTGTGAATTTCACCGAGTCTTCGCTGTTCAAAGCTCGACTTTTGTTAACTGTTGAAATACTATTGATCCTTCTATGCAATTTCTATTTTCCGTTATGATGATGTTGATTTTGAGTATGGATAATGTTTGTTTCTGAGTTTGTAGTTGTTTACTTGAATAGATGCTTTTCGCACTCGATCTGATGAATTGGAGTAGAATCATGGTTGGTTTGTCGTTGATCGGAGCAGATTTGTTGAATCGTTGTTTTATGGAGTTGTTTTTGGTTGTAGTTGAGTCCGAATTGCTTGGATCCGGAGTGGATTGAGCATCCGACATATGGATCTGAAGCAGAGTTGTTTGATTGTTCATGAATTTGATGACTCGTTTCTGTGTTTTTGTTTCCCTTCGTCTAGTATATGTAGATCTTTTCTGTTTCCGGTTAATAGCCAGTTTGCGACGTCCGAATTATTATATTCTGTTTGAATCTAGTTATTTGCTCTGTTTTCTCCATGTTCGTATTTGAATCAGGTAACGAGATGCAGGTTGTTGTTAGTTAAATTCATAGTTTGTTATCTGCAGCTTTTGATCCGTACTATACTGTTTCTGGAAAATGGTCTCCACTGCATGTTTACTTTCTGTTTAGCCAAATTAGGTAGCCGTTTACTAGGTCAAGGAAGTTTGTTTGGGGTATTGAAGTTAAGAACGTGTTCGATGTTTGCATGTTGTTCTCTGTTTCCTAGGTCTAGTGTTAGATTTTATTCCTAAGTCTAGTAATAGCTTTCCTCAACCCAAAATTTGCATGGCAGCAGCCGATCACTTTTCCATAATCACCTAAATGCCTTCGTACGCATCCATCTTCGTGGGATTGATCCCTACTTCCCTATACTAATTTATAGTATAGCAGGTTGAGGGTTTTGAACGCGGAATTTGTGTGTCCGACGACCGAGACTTCCAGGATCCTCCGAGTCCCTAGACCTTGTGATCTAGGGGATTCTCTGGATTTGAGAAGCTTGACCTAGCACAAAAGTACACACAGTTCTTACGCACAGTCAGATCATTGGTATAAATCTTTTAGGCACAAAGATTAAGAAATTGCGTTGAATAGATTAAATGAAAGTAAAATAAATAGGAGAGGGAAAAAACTGGAGAGGTAAGAGAGAGTAAAGTAGATACTGAAATAAAGTAAGAGTAATTAATGTTTTTTTGTTAAAGAAAAGGAAATGACTCAACTTTTTAGAACGTCCCAAAAAGGAATATGAATCAACTTAGTTGGGATAGAGGAAGTATTTATACTACCTCCGTCCCAATATAAATGACGAGTTTCTTTTGGGCACGAGATTTAAAAAAATGATATTTATTGAGTTAAGTAGAGAAAATAAAGTATGAGAGAAATGAAGTAAGAAAGAGAATAAATGAGAAGAGAAGGGATAAAGTAAGAGGGATATAAGTTTTGCTTTTTGCCAAAAAATGATATTAATCACTTATAATGAAATAATCCAAAATAAAAAGTTGAACAGATGTCCACATTTCCTTTTTAGTTTGTCTCACTCAAGATGTCCACTTTCCACATTTGAAAATTGAAGTAGCTAGAAAGAGCGTGTGCACTTGATATTTGTCAATTCAACAGGTCCAGAGGATTCACTACATCACAGGGTCTAGGAGATCATGAATCTATCAAAAATAGTCGTTGGATACACTTTTTCTGCTTCAAAACCTCAACCCACTATACTATTGGCTAGTATAGGGAAGTAAAGGATCGATCCTACGAGGACGGATGTGCTACGGAACTGCATTCAAGATGTTTTGGGAGGGTTTGGCTGCTGTCACGCAACAAGTGGGTCGAGTATTTTAAACTACTGAACTTGGGAAATTAAAGCTAGATTACTCTATCTACTGGGTCCAGGAAACGGGCACGTACAACACATGCATGACTCAGAATGCGAAAATTAACTTGAGGAACAAAATCAAACAAACTGAGATTAAATTGACTTTCCTAAATGGCCAAACAAACTAGCACAAAAAGGTGGGGACCAAATTTCCCTAAGTGACCAGGTTCTGGAATAGCTGCAGAAAAGCACATAAGACAAGCCAAAAGCATAAACATGAGCAGTTCTGATCCTAACTACTAACAAACTTCATCTTCTTCATGAATGAAACGGGAATAACAGAGTAACACATAGCATCAACCACCATGAAAATAAAGCAAGATCCATATCTAAATTTAAATAAGAAATTTAAGACTAAACTCGACAGATCTAAACTACTTGGCCTAGCAAATATGAGAACAAACAGTAAACAGCCTTAATCATGCAGAATTTAAATATCAAACTCCAGATCCACCATGATTCTCCAAAATCCCAACATCTCCATAACCAGATTCAACAAATCCAACAACAATCCAACAGATCCTAACTCCGAACATCCAACAAACAGCAAATACGAAATAGAAAAACAGCAAACAAACATCAACTTAAGAAATTACTAAGCTAAAAACCAACAAGTACTTAAGAAAACGAGAGCTAATCCAAGACAAAATGTAAAATATTGTTTCTTCGCCCACGTAGGACGGTGTTACACAACAGCAAACGAACGAAAACCACAACGGTAGCTGGAAATCACCCCATATCCAAGTGCGCAGCAACTGAAACGTGTTTCTTAAGTGTGGAACTAAGTGAGTGAGCTAGGAGCCTTCCTAAAAAGTGATCTAAAAGCGTATGTCCCTCTTCCTCAATGTTGAGCTCTTTATATAGGTAAGGCTTTGATCCCCAGGGCATCTTCTTGGTGAATTGACGCTTGTGCCCCTGAATAGGATCTTTTAAAGTCTGCTCTTTGCTCCATTCTGCTCCTGTCGCCAACTTCCTGATTCTCCTAGGTCCGAGCGACGACTTTTGATGTTTCACTCCAAAATTCATCTCTTTTGCATCTGCCAGGTCAATTAACAAAACTCCTGGGCCAGGCAGATTTATTACGCACCTGAACTTAGAAACATTCATTAGTGTTCCAAAAATACAGAATTTAACCCAAAACCAATGCATGAAACGAGCCTTATCAGAAATAAATATCTCTCTCCTCGTTCCTCATTATAATAGTATTAATTCCTCATTAGTGTTCCAAAAATACAGAATTTAAAAATAGTTTAAATATTACAAATTTTACGTACCACGTCAGAACAATCACCATATCCTACTAAAATACTTAGCTTTTTATCATACTTGACACAACTAAATCAACGTGACTTTCTACACGTTTACCCTACTTGTCATAAACTTAAAAAAGTAGTCTAAAAATGTTCCATGGTTGACAAATGGAATGTAAATTATATGATATTTTCGACCAATTTTAAAGTTCGTGAGAAATACCAGAATTTGGCAAAAGCTTATAATTAAAAAAAAACAATATTCCTTATTTCAATATATTTTTTAGTTGACAATTAATATATACGGACAACAAAAATATACAATATTAAAAGTTGAAAAAGTGAAGCTAAAATCTCCAATAACAGGGACTTCAAGTCAGTTAACTATCTTTCAATATTCAAATAATAAATCAGGGATTTTCAAGCTTTGTTATTTAAGACTGAATATATATAAGGGTCGAAAAAATTCGTTGAGGGAAGATTACATAAAGTTATAATTTTATGATTTTCTTTTAAATTATGAAAGATACTCGCCCATAGTAAAATTGACAAATTAAAACTAGGGTACATGATTTTAGCGGCAATTGTCCATTAAAAATTTATTCTAAACAAAAAAAATTATAATGATTTTTCAATAAAGCCAATTTGTGTTGCATTGCATGCAAAAGTGAAATTTATTCGAAACCATTATTGAAAACAAAATATATTCAACTACCATCTGAAGCAACATTTTATTACAACCTTCACCGATTCTTTTTTTTCGATCTATTCAAACTAACCCATGCAAGATTAGAATAAAATCAAGATTCGTGAAGAAAGTTTTGGAAGTGAGATGTTTATAGTGATTGCACCACATAAAATGCGCATTATCTTTAATTGTGCTTTATGGTAATAGGTCACAAGTTTTGCTTTTAAATATTTAGTGGTTTTTTATTTCAACGTTCATTGTTAGTGATTGTGATAAGTTGAATTGATTATTCAGAACCATAATCCAGGACAAATCCTAATTGTATAACCAGATTTGGCAAGAATTCGAACAACGTTATCTCTAATGTTATCTCTTCATTTATATTTTGTTCAAGTCTAAAATGATGCTCCAACAATATGTGTTTATTATTATGCTATTCATGAAAATGACACCTCAATGTTAAACCCACTTTACCATGAAAATGCTCCAATTTCTAACTAATACCTGTATTCGCATTTTAAAATATTTCCATGCATCTATTAATTCCGTATTTGTAATGCTTTTACTATTTTATATAAAATGGAAAACAAAGTCGATAAAAGTGAATTGAAAAAAAATCGATAAAATGAATTGTAAACAAAGTAGATAAAAAATTAAAGTGTCACAAGCCTTTTTATCATGTTAAATTTTATTTTATGCATCGTGAAGCTATTTAAGTTTAAAAATATATAATACGGAGTATAATTCATCAATCAACAGTTTACTTGTTCTTACAAATTATTTTATCAATCTACTAATATAAATCAATAGATCATATTACAATTGGATTTAACTCCAATTAAGGTTAATAAGATTCGTCCATGGCCATCTGCAAGGAAATGAATTCAATTTGTATGATAATTTGAATTGGGCCATAAAAAGTATTAATTAGAATTGGGTCAAAAATCATCTATATAAATTTATTTTTGTTTTGGGCATTTAAATTGGGGAGAGTGATTCTTAAAGTGGGTGGGGAAACAGGAATAAAGCCCGTTCAAATAATGGGTCAGATAATATAATCGCTTCGTCACATGCGATTTATATTCCCTTTTTTGGTTCCCTATACATATTCAAGAACACTCAATGTCAAGTCATTTGAAGGGCTTATGAAAGATATAAAAACCCTAGTCACGCTCATGTTCGGGAAGGAAGAGACAAAACTAAGAAGGGGGCGGAGCGGCTCGAAGATGATGCTCAAAGTTAGAAGGAGCCGCCAACCGGGTGGCTCGGAAGAGGCAATTCAACATGGCCGTATTCCGGCTCTTTGCCGAGCATGGGCGCACCCGTGCGGGTGGCGTTAGATCCTATCAATTTTTGGGATTAATTGAGTTCAGGCACTTGAGCAAGTCTTTGGAAAAACAATTTCATGAATTAATTAATTAATTAAGATCTATGTCATTTGGTAACAAGAGGCATAAGTTCTTGCTCTAATAATTAATTAGCTCAACTCTCCTTGCTTTTCTTTGTTTTAGTATGTTTTTTATTTCATGACCAGATTGAGTTCTAGTTTTTAGATTGAGCTGAAATTTGGTATTCATGTTCTTTAATATGTCATCTATCTCTTAGCACCCTTTAAAAGAAAATACGTTGATTTGATTAGTCAATTATTTATTTTAAAAATTTTGCCATATTTTGGTACTCCCTCCATCCCATCACATGTTATACATTTTTTTAGGGTACAAGTTTTTAGGTAGTGGTGTTTACTAGTTAAATGAATAGAGAATAAAGTAAGTGATAAAAAAAGTTGATAGAGATAAAGTGTTGCTTTTTTGCCATAAAACGAAATTTGTAACTTATAGTGGGACAATCCAAAAAGAAATATGTCTTACTATAGTGGGACGAAGGGAGTACAAATTTCAGCGTGTGGGGTTAATTTTGCCAATATACATGCTTGTTATTGGAGTTTCCTTCAAAATTGGATATGATTTGGATTTTCAGAACTACGTTAAAAAAATTCATATGGTCCATCAAAATTCCAGAAACTACGTAGCTCATGTTTAATGGTGGTGTGTGTATCTCCTTATTGTAACATCCACTTATACATGCTTGCTTGGTTTAGTGTGTTTGGTTGTGCTTGATTGGGTTGTATACTAGATTGGGTCATAACACCATCATTTGAGAATTATATAGTGAGAGTGAGTGAACCTAATCCATACAATATTCTAAGCATTTTCTAAATGACATTAGTGTGTGATTTAGGGATTGGAGTAAAACGATTCGAAGTGAGTTCTTTCTAAAACCTCCCATTCTTGTGAGTATAAGTTGTATTTTTACTAACCACATTAGAACTAGTGCATTGTGTTTTGTGTGTTGCGCGTGGAGGTATTATGTCTCAATGGTTCCTCAAATTAGAGCCAATCTGGAGGAGAATACTGCTATGAGAAATGTAAAGGATAACTCATCGGCCTTTGCGGATATGAGCAAGGGAAATGTCCACCGCAGACATACGAGAGTTGAAGGCCAGTCAAGCCTTGATGCGTATTAAGCTAGTAGCCATGCAATTGAATAATTGCTAATTTATTTCAAGTTTCTACAGTCATGCATCTTATTTTCAATATGAGTTTCTCAAATCCTAGGGTTCCGTGTTATGATTTTGCATTCTCACGTGGTCATCACTTGTATAGTGGTTCTCCACAATACCTCATACTTCATCGGTCATAAATTTTCACCACATAAACGTCATCCATATATTGCACAATCAACACATTTATTCGTATAAATCATTTGGTGTTCCATAGCATAACAAACATAGTACATTAATATATGTGAATAGCAACACTCAGTCAATCAATCATCTATGGAATCACATTTCATAAATCATGCAGTTCATGCTCATCTGTATCACAATCACAACTCGCAACTACACGCGTATCATGGTTTGCATTTCACAGTTTCATAGTCATGAAATTTTAACCGCCTAGGCATAAAATTTTGTCGTTCCTGGAAGCAACATGTATTTTCTTCAAGTAAATTTTGCAGTTTCGTGGACGTAATAGCAAATCTCAACATCAACCAATACAAGTTCACAATCATACTTCAATATCCAGCACATTCAACGCCATCATGCCTCACTATTAGGGGTGGCAAATCGTGCGTGTCGGGTCGTTATCGCGTCGACACGATAACGACACGAACACGATAACAGTAAACACGAACACGACCCGTTAAGAAAACCTCAAACACGAACACGAAACGACACGAAATCCTCAGACACGAACACGACACGAACACGACACGAACCCATTAACGACACGAACCAATTCGGGTCAACACGACATGATAACAACACGTACACGAGATGACACGATAACGACTCGATAACAACACGACCTGATAACGGTTAAACCTATTAAAAATGAAAATAATAATAATTAATAATATTAAAATATTATTTGTTAACGGATAACACGAACACGACACGAACACGACACAAACACGTATTGTTAACGGATAACACGAACACGACACGAACACGACACGAACACGACACGAAATTTTCGTGTCCTTAACGGGTCGACCCGATAAGGACACGAACCCAATAAGCTCTGACCCAAACCCATTATTTTCGTGCCGGTTCGTGTCGTGTTATCGTGTCGTGTCAAAAATTGCCAGCCCTACTCACTATTAAACAAAAGCAATTGTATAATCTCATAGTGTCTCCCGGTTCATATCTTCACAACATTTTCCAAAAGCCATAGTAATTACTTATTTCTCACAAGTGTGGTTTCATAGTATAATCAAGTAATCACACTCATACTTCACGTTTCACAATTCATTTATTTTCAATCATTTAGAATTTCATCTATCCAAACTCATAGAAGTCCAATCACATATTCGCCGATTTTCCTTATCGGGGTGTGCACAACAGTATTCATCATTTTTGGCATAGTCGTATTAAGCAATTTCATATCCATGTATTTTCATCATCCCACACTTCCACCAGAGAAATATACCCATCACACTTTCCAACATTTCACAGGTTCAGATCAAACTTATCGAAACGCTTGTTACCTCGTTCTTCGTGGTTGGGCGGAGACGAGTCGTGGTGTTGAGCCTTCGACGGTTATCAATTAGTAAATTTACACATGAATAAACTTTGACTCAACAAGGCTCTTGGGTCCAGAGCGGAAAGAACTGAGGCTCTGATACCAAACTGTCACGACCGCCCTTCTAGGGTATAATAAATGCGGCGATCACGACTTAACAGGACTTAAATGCAATAAAAGAAAATGGCTAGGGTTTTATAAAAAGGGGTTTGACCAAGGAAAATAAATGAACAATAAATCAAGAGAAAAGGGTGACGCTTTCACAGATAGACCAAAAGGAGAAAACAATTATTATCATTGGTATTCAAAATAATAAGGGTTCAACGTACTCCAAAACGTATCATGTCTTTAGATTCTAAAACGGAACTCAAAATAGTGTCAAGATTAAACAATAAGTAAAACAGGTTTCAGCGGAAGCATCCAAGAGAAGAGTGAAGTTATGTATGAAGACACAACGACACTCACAGAAAGATAAACAATTCATTCTTCAATTAACTTGCTCAACACCACCATACTCTCGTCGCCGCTCAACCTGCACATAGGGAAAACAACTGCAGAGCTGAGTACTATAAAAATACTCAGTGAGCTCATGCCGAAAACATTTTCAATAAAAGTATTATTTATCATGCTACACATAAGTAACCATCGAGGTTTAGCTTTAGAAATCTACGAGGCACTAAAAATCATTTTCCATTGCAAAAGTTGACTAATCAGTTATTTTCCCATAGACGTTAACCATATCTGCCAATACATGACTTTGAATATGGCCACAAACCAGGTCACTAGACCGGCCATCCCGTACGCTAGCACACAGTCTATTATAGGTGTACACTAATCCAAGTAGTGTTTGCGGCCCTATGAGGACCCGAATTCGATTTAAATAATAGTGACAAAAGCCACATCAAATAGGCATGTTAAAATCAAAATACCGCATGATAAATATAGTTGCATTCCCATCGATAAGATATTTAGGACATGGTCCTTATTTAAAAGAAGCCCACCTCGACGGCTTAGATCTCAAGCACTTTCTTCCCCTTGCTATCACGCTAAGAGCGCGAGTTATCACCTTTAAAATTTATGTGTATCACAAATCAGTCCCAATTATCGACTCAAAATCATGCATGTCCCCAACTTTTCCTTTTTCCCATCAATTCGTTTTATCAACATAAGGAAACACACCATAGCATACATCAACGCACTATACATCACTACATCATAGAATGGATTCTTTAACACATATGCATCATGTATATCATTCAAAGCTTAACAACATAGATTGTTTTTGCATGACTTAAATATGGCAGAAGAGCGCAGTCGTTTTTGTAAAAATCGTTAAAACTCCATCCGACCTCCGTTGGGGCTGAAATTTTACCACAATACAGTAGATATATCAAAGATCATCCAGTTAAAATTTCACATAAAAATCACATACTTAGGTCGGTCAAATCAAAAACGAAACTCACTGGTCGAGAATACAAATTCTGACAGAACTGCGCAGTTGATTTCAAAAATTCATTAAACATTCATATTTCGACCAAAAGGGCTGATATTCACACACAACACAGAAGACACCTTGAAGTTTACTCAGTTGAAATATCGCATGAAAATAAGATCGTTTGGTCAGTCAAACACACGTCGGAATCTACTGTCCGAACACCACAGTTGTCATGCTTCCAAATTTCGAATTAGGGTTTATCAAATATTCATCCCAACATATATATTCATACTTCCAACACATAATCATGCTTCAAAAAGATCTCACCATCATGCTCTCATATATTCACATAGCATTCACCATAAATCATCCACAAGTTCATTCATAAACAACCTAAATGCATATACATATCCTTTTTTTCATGCAACCATCAATCCCACCCGATTAAATATTAGATCTACGATCTCTACACTTATTATATGCATGATGGAATCAAAATCAAGGTTTCAATGGAGAGGATGAGGAAAAGAAATTCAATTATACCTTTCTTGAACAAAAGCAATCGGTAGAAACAAAGTATAATCTTGATTCTTCAACAATTCTTGAGGCTTCAACTTAAATTCTTCTCAAAAGATAAAGAATTTATGGAGAAAAATAGAAGAAAAATTGGGAGAGAGTGGGGAGAGGAGAGTGGCGTGAGGGAGTAGGCGGGTAGTTAGTCGGATTAGGGTTAGGGTTTTCTCATGTATTTATAGAGATCAAGAATATAATCCCACAATTAAATAATTAGAGATTTGAGAAGATATTGGGGAAAGGAATTGGCGTGAAATTTGGGGAGAAATAAGAGGATTTTCGAATTCTAGGCTATTTAATTAGCCTATGATTTAATTTGGTATTTCACGAAGTAGAATAAAATGCTACGGAGCAGAAAATAATAAATCTTCCCAATAAATAGTGAGTATGAGATTTTATATATATTCTCCCACAAGGATTAAATTCAAATCCTAATTTAAATAGGATATGGTAAGATCTCCTTAGATATGGTAAGATTTGCAAGGATGTTTATATTTATTCATGGATGGGAATAAATAAGGGATCAAAATATATAATGAATAATTTCCTCCTCCCATAAATAGGAGAATTTCGAAATCTCAATGGTGTAAGGCATAGGTGTCATTTTTCTCATGGAGAGAATAAGGAATAATCAGACTTTGGATTTAATTTGGATAAATATCCCAAGCAATTAATTAAATCTAAGGAAAAATAGGATTTCTTCTCCAATAATAACAGGGGTCGAAAATGCCAAATGAATACTGATGCTCCTATTTAATCTCACTCATCCCTTAAGAAATAATTCGCCACAATAAATTTCACCCCGCATAGATTATTCACACAACCACGTCACAATTTCAACCATTTTCAATTCCACCACATATTCTCAACACTTTGACCTTTCAATGGCCACGTCATATGTTCCACATCTTTGACTATTCAACAGCCATGTCATATGCTCAACGGATTTGACCAATCAAATCAAATCTAAATTCCAAAACGCAATTAGGTCACACAGAAAACATGCAATTAATTCACTCATCATTTAATTCACATACTTCACGGCATTAAAAGCATTAAATGCAAAAATTTTATGCTTCGTAAATTAGGGTTCCGAAAGTGGGGCGTTACATCCTAACACTCTTAAAAGGAATTTCGTCCCGAAATTTGGTACCTTTATGAGAAGTGTTCCGGGTACAATTCCATCATCTTGTCCTCAAGTTCCCACGTGGCTTCTTCGTACCCGTGTTTTCTCCACAACACTTTTACGCTAGCTATCAATTTCTTTCTCAAATTCTGAACCTTTCTATCCAGGACCATTTGGGGTCTTTCCTCGTAGCTCAAGTCGGAATTCAACGCAACTTGTTCGTAATGAATCACATGCTTTGGGTCGATAACGTATTTCCGCTACTGTGATACGTGAAAGACGCTATGCACATTTTCGAGACTTGGCGGTAGCGCCAGTCGGTACGCAACGGGTCATACTCCTTCTAGAATTTCATGAGGCCCGATAAACCGCGGTTTCAACTTTCCCTTAACTCCAAAACGCGTTATCCCTCTCGACGGGGATTCTTTGAGGAAAGCTTTGTTGCCGGCTTGAAATTGCAAGTCGGTTCGTCGGACATCCGCGTACGACTTTTGTCTGTCCTGGGCTTCTTTGATTTTTTTTTCACGAATTTGTCGAATAAATTTTAATCATTTCTTTAACTGCATCAGGTCCAAGTACTCTTTGTTCGCTAACTTCGTCCCAATAGAGCGGCGATCTACACTTTCTTCCTTACAAGGCTTCGTACGGCGCCATGTTTATCGTTGCTTGGAGACTGTTGTTGTAAGCGAATTCGATCGGCGGTAGGACTGATTCCCAACTTCCTCCGCGGTCGAGCACCACGGTTCTTAACATGTCCTCGAGAGTTTGGATCGCTCTCTCGGATTGTCCATCGGTCTGCGGGTGAAGCGCCGTGCTAAAATTCAATCGAGTTCCAAGCTCGCGTTGCAGACTCATCCAAAATTTTGAAGTGAATTTCGGGTCACGATCGGACGTGATTGTCATTGGGACTCCATGCAGTCGTACTATTTCCTTTATGTAGATCTGAGCTAGCTTGCTCGATCCATGCGTTACGAGAATCGGTATGAAATGCGCACACTTGGTGAGTCGGTCTATAATTACCCATATGGCAGTATTCTCTTTTTGCGTCTTTGGCAATGCCGTCACAAAATCCATGGCGATGTGCTTCCATTTCCACTCGGGAATTTCTAGTGGTTGCAACTTTCCGTACGGTCGTTGATGTAGAGCCTTCACTTGCTTGCAGGCTAAGCAGCACTCCACAAATGCCGCTATGTTTCTCTTCATGTCTTTCCACCAAAAGGACTTTTTCAAGTCTTGATACATCTTCGTGCTTCCCGGGAGAGCGGTGTATGGAGTCTCATGAGCTTCACTCATGATCTCGTTCTTGGGTTCCACATCGTTTGGTACGCACAGTTTCCCTTCAAAAGTGAGGGCGTTGTCGGACTCCTCACTAAAACTTCCAGATTTGCCAGTTCTCACTTCAATTCGAATTTCTTCAAGTTTCGTATCCATCCGTTGTGCTGCAACGATTCTCGTTCTTAGATTAGGTTCAACCACTAAGGTGGCAATTCGGCCTTCCACTGTTTCAGGTGCCCTTACCACTTCCAATTGCATTTTACTAAACTCTCGAATTAGACTTTCCTCTTCCGTCACAAAAGCAGCTAGTTGCGAATGGTTCCTTCAGCTCAAAGCATTTGTCACTACATTTGCTTTGCCAGGGTGGTAGTTGATGCCACAATCGTAGTCCTTTACTAATTCGAGTCATCTTCGTTGTCGCATGTTCAAATCTTTCTGTTCGAAGAAATATTTCAGGCTCTTGTGGTCCGTAAAGATTTCACATCGAACTCCGTAGAGATGGTGCCTCCAAATCTTTAGGGCATGCACTACTGCTGCTAGCTCCAAGTCGTGGGTTGGGTAGTTCAACTCGTGCGGCCTCAATTGTCGTGACGCTTAGGCGATCACTTTGTTGTTCTGCATCAACACATATCCTGGTCCCACCTTCGAATCGTTGGTACAGACTACGTAGTTCACTCCAGGCTCCGGCACAGCTAACACTGGCGCGGTAGTCAATTTCTCCTTCAAGAGTTGAAAACTTGCCTCAACTTTGGCGGGATCCAAAGAAAGTTTACTTCTTTCAGCCAAAATTCACACTTGCTAAATTTGGCGTATAGCTTCCAGGTCCTCAACGTCTCCAAAGCGATTCATAGATGCTCCTCGTGCTCCTTCCCGTTCTTCGACTAGACCAGGACGTCATCTATGAAGACCAAAATGAATTTATCCAAGTACGGATGGAATACCCGGTTCATCAAGTCCATGAATACCGCAGGTGCATTCGTTAGACCGAATGGCATCACAACGAACTCATAGTGACCATATCTTGTACGAAATGCAGTCTTCGGTTTGTCCTCCCTTCGAAATCTCAGTTGGTGATATCCGGACCTTAAGTCCATCTTTGAAAACACGCCGGCTCCTCGGAGTTGGTCAAACAGGTCATCTATCCTCGGCAGTGGATACTCGTTCTTGAGAGTCAATTTGTTAAACTCTCTATAGTCGATACACATTCTCATCGACCAGTCCTTTTTGTTGACGTAAAGCACCGGTGTGCCCCACCGTGAGACACTAGGCCTAACGAATCCTAGGTCCATGAGCTCTTGAAGTTGTATCTTGAGTTTCTCCAACTCTTTAGGCGCCATTCGATACGGTGCCTTAGACACAGGTGCGGCTCCTGGTTCGAGGTCGATTGTAAACTCCACTTGTCGATCTGGCGGCAGTCCAGGTAACGCTTCGGGAAAAACGTCTGGAAATTCTCGCACAACAGCGACGTCTTCCACTTTCCTTTCCTCCATCTCCTCTCCGTGGAGATAAACGAGATATACAAGACGTCCTTTCTTCGTCATTGCGGTAGCTTGAAGTGCAGAGATTATAGCGGTTCGCCGGTTCATCGAGATTCCATGGTACACGATGGGTTCCATTCCCCAGAGCTTGTAGAGATATTTGTCTCTCCTTACAACGAATCGTCGCAAAATTCGCGGTCAACCAATCCATCCCTAAAATTATGTCGATATCTCCCATCGCCATAACTTGTGGATCGTGAGCGACTAACTTAAGGTTTCCCATAACGATTTCTATGTTCAAGCATGTTCGAGAGATTTCTATTGTCCCACCCACTGGTGAAGACACTACCATCTTATGTTTAGATTTGCTAACAGGCAAGCTCAATGTATTCACACACAAATCAGATACGAATGAATCCGATGCGCCCGTATCAAGCAACACAACGACAGGAGTGTCGAAAATTTCTCCCATACCTGTCAGGTTTCCTTTTTCTCGATCGCCTTGCTCCATCTTCGGTTGTTTTTGTTCCAACGCGTACGTTCTAGTTGGAGACGGAAGTCTTGAGTGGGTTGTTGTTGTCGTGACAGCTGGTCGCGATTTCCCTTCGATTCACTCTGCGGTGCCCTTGATTGCTGACGGGATCCTTGATAGTTCTTCCTCGATCCCGATCCTCCCTTCTTGCTCGAACACACCCTAGAGAAGTGACCATTCCCTCCGCATTTGTAACACTTGGTAATGTTTTGATGCCAACATTCTCTGAAGTGATACTTAGAGCACACGTTGCACTGTGGTGCCCTGGATCGTTAGTCTCCTCTCTGACTAGAAGTATGTTGTCCTCCTCCGTGTTGAGATCGATGCTGACTCGACTAGTACCGTTTTCCGTCGTATGGAGTCTGAGAATCATCCCACTTCCTTTTCTTCCGGGAGTGGTGTGTCATTTTTTAGCATGTCTGACTATAGAAACTTATTCCTTATGTATAACCGAGTCAAGTACTGCATTTCCCTACCGTCTAGTATCAAGGATTTGAAATTTGACCCAACAGTCTTACTTGGATATGAACATATTTCAAATTGTTGCAACATTGCTAAGGATGCCTTTAGTCGGGAAGGCTCCAAAATTAATCAAGGAAACAAGAACAACAATGCAATGATTGAGTTTCATTGGACTCAACCCGTCCATTCTGAGAATTAAATGGTTTAGAGGTATCAAATAAAACCATAGAGCTTTGAGAATTTACTTTTGTTGAGAGCTCGGAAGAACATGAGATAGGCATTGGAAACAGGATGAAACTGCAAAAATTCTCAAATTCCATAGCCGACTGCTAGATCACAATTTGCAAAATTCTGGACAGCAATGAAGGATATCGTTCAAACATGTCAAGGCCTAAAATAATCAGTCGCGACAGGATTTAGAAACATGGACAAATGTTATGAAGTAGTACAAATGATGGTTCAACAACATCAGGTTATTGGAAACGATGAAATCACATCAATGGGTTCGCGAATTTGTTAAAGACAACTCAAAGTGAATGGAACTTTTCAGAAATTTAACACGATCAACCCGTTAAGGAAGAAGAGAACATGATAGCCTTAACTTGGTGTTGCAGAAGGAAAAATCATTGAGTATGAAACAATATATGTAGTGAAACCGAGCTAAAAAGAATTATACTTCTGCAAGAAAGAACTTGTCATATGCATGGTTATAAAATAAAGAGGTGAACCAGTAGTTCCAAGAATAATATTCCATTCTTTGAAGAAAACATGTCTGGAGGTGTGATCATACTGAAGGTCATAACTGCAAACAACCTTAGGAATGAAGTTCAATGACGGAAGTTCATAAGGTCAAAATATTGTCCTTATGAATGATGAATCAAAGGAGACTACTCAATCAAGCTATCCAACGTTACAAAGGCAAACACAAACTTTCGAGACAAGTGAGTCATGACTCGATATAGGGAAGAAAAAAAAATGGACATTACTTGCAAATTGGGAGTCAACCAATGTGTTTAAATAGACAAGGGCTCATGTTTATTCAAAACGTCCCGAAAGGAACTTAGAATCCAAGTAAGTACTGTTGAAAGTAAAACGTTCATTCTAGCTAAGAGGGTCGCACTCCCTCGCATATTTTTGCGAGCCTGAACACGGTAACATCATTTTATGAAATCGTGGATTCCAAGTTGAGATTCATCGTATCGTCGAAATTAATAACTATTTTTGATGGTCGCATCTTCAAAGTCTTCTTGCCATGCCACGTAGTTTTCAAAATGCATTGCCATTGCACACGTGGTTTTAAAGTGTCGTAAACATCGTCGTACTTGTGTCGCATCGCCACTTTGGCATGGTATGCAAGACTGCATAGTTTTATTAGATCTTAGGTATGATCTCGCCATTGTGAGGATACACCAAAGTTCAAAATATATACTTTCGTTGGTTTTATCACTCAGGAAAGTGATATTGCGGTTGTCAACTTACAACTAAGTTCTAGCACATTCAGTCTGGCCTATCTCGTAGGCACTCTATAATTTCAAGTATAGCGTGAAGTCTCGTACTTCAACGTATATTTGATCATTACCTGACTCAAGCTTCATATGGCTCCTACGTTCGCATCGAAGTTCAAAAGTTCCACATTTCACTTTAATAGTGGTTCTCCACAATACCTAATACTTCATCGGTCATGAATTTTCACCACATAAACGTCATCCATATATTGCACAATCAACACATTTATTCATATAAATCATTTGGTGTTCCATAGCATAACAAACATCGTACATTAATATATGTGAATAGCAACACTCAGTCAATCAATCATCCATGGAATCGCATTTCATAAATCATGCAGTTCATGCTCATCTGTATCACAATCACAACTCGCAACTACACGCGTATCATGCTTTGCATTTCATAGTTTCATAGTCATGAAATTTTAACCGCCTAGGCATAAAATTTTGTCATTCCTGGAAGCAACATGTATTTTCTTCAAGTAAATTTTGCAGTTTTGTGGACGTAATAGCAAATGTCAACATCAACCAATACAAGTTCACAATCATACTTCAATATCCAGCACATTCAACGCCATCATGCCTCACTGTTAAACAAAAGCAATTGTATAATCTCATAGTGTCTATCGGTTCATATCTTCACAACATTTTCCAAAAGCCTTAGTATTTACTTATTTCTCACAGGTGTTGTTTCATAGTATAATCAAGTAATCACACTCATACTTCACGTTTCACAATTCATGTAATTTTCAATCATTTAGAATTTCATCTATCTAAACTCATAGAAGTCCAATCACATATTCGTCGGTTTTCCTTATCGGGTGTGCACAACAGTATTCATCATTTTTGGCATAGTCGTATTAAGCAATTTCATATCCATGTATTTTAATAATCCCACACTTCCAAACAACATTTTCAAAGACGTCATATTATCTTTGATTCCCATCGAAATAATTTCATTTTCCACCAGAGGAATATACCCATCACACTTTCCAACATTTCACAGGTTCAGATCACACTTATCGAAACGCTTGTTACCTCGTTCTTCGTGGTTGGGCGGAGACGAGTCGTGGTGTTGAGCCTTCGACAGTTATCAATTTGTAAATTTACACATGAATAAACATTGACTCAACAAGGCTCTTGGGTCCAGAGCGGAAAGAACTGAAGCTCTGATACGAAACTGTCACGACCGCCCTTCTAGGGTATAATAAATGCGGCGATCGCGACTTAACAGGACTTAAATGCAATCAAGGAAAATGGCTAGGGTTTTATAAAAAGGGGTTTGACCAAGGAAAATAAATGAACAATAAATCAAGAGAAAAGGGTGACGCTTTCACATATAGACCAAAAGGAGAAAACAATTATTATCATTGGTATTCAAAATAATACGGGTTCAACGTACTCCAAAACGTATCATGTCTTTAGATTCTAAAACGGAACTCAAAATAGTGTCAAGATTAAACAATAAGTAAAACAAGTTTCAGCGGAAGCATCCAAGAGAAGAGTGAAGTTATGTATTCTAACGCCCGTACTTTTATAGTGCTTGGCATGCATAAATCGAGGAACACTCGAAGAATTTATATTTGGAACAACACCAAATATAAGTGGTTGCGTTGGACGATTTTAATCATTGTGAAGATAAGATAACGAATTAATTAAAGTTTCCGCGAATTTTAATTATTGAAAGAAATGCGAGAATGTAAAGTATATATATATATATATAGGCTTCTCAAATTAAAATGGGAGTCCAAATGTTTATATAAAATGGTCTTGGGCCATAACAATCAAAAAGCATAACAATTTAAATAATTATACAAATTGAGTTTTGCAACTAAATAAGCCCAAAATCAATTAAATCAAATGGAAGCCCAATTCCTTTCCAAATGGGAGCAAGCCCAAGAACCTTTCTCCTCCTTCTTCTCTTCATGGTCGACGGTTTCATCCAAGTGGAGACCCTCCATTTCCACCTTCTTCACCTTCCATCTCCCTCAATTAACTCTACAAAAATCAAGAGTCGCCTAAGATTAAAACTTATTTATCTTTACCCTACTCTTCTACTTCAACACTTCAAGAAAGAAAAAAAAAGGATGTTGAGAGAGAGATAACCGAGAGAGAGCCGAGAGAAGGGGAGGAAGAAAAAGTGGCTTCCATTTTGTTCCAACACCCAAGTTTACGTCGGAAGGTATAATATCTTCCCTTTTTTTATGAATCATGAATTTTAGCATTTGTTCATAACATTTGCATCGCATAAACCAAACAAGGAATTCAACAATTAAAACTAATTAAAACTAATCGAACATCGCCGTAGTTAATCGAATGCGAAAAGAACATAATTTGAGGTACGAGAACTTAGCTTTCGGGACGTTTCGGGGCTGTTCGGAGTTGTTCGGGGCTGCGCGGTGTCGGTTCGGGGCGGCGGCGACAGCAGGGGGGTGGCTGCTCCGGCAGCTGGACCTCTCTGCGACAGCAGCGGTTATGTCCGGCGACTCTAGTGAGCAACGGCCACCAACAGCAGCGCCTCCCGGTGAACAGTAGGGATGGCGACTCCGGCGAGCAGCAGCGACGGCCGGCGACCGCACGAGAGCAGCAGCGACTGCGTGGCGACGGCTGGACCTCCTCACTCCGACGTCGTGTGACGTCGTGAAGAAGGAGAACGTGATGGAGAGGCGATGAGATTTGAGAGGGAGCTTCTGTTTTCTTTTCCTTTCGTCGACTGCATTTTTTTTCATCGAGAGTTAGAGAAGAAGAGGAAGAAAAGAGAAAGAATGAAAGGAGGAAGAGAGAGAGAGAGAGAGGAGTGGGGTATAGTGGGAAAGGAAAGAAGTTTGGGCGGCTACTTTTGTTTTAAAAAAAAAAAGATTTGGGCCTTATAACTTAATTGGAGTTAGTTTCAAAGTTGGGCCCTCTTTTATTTTATTCTATGGGGCTTATTATATTTAGTGGAAGTATAAATGTGAGGGCCCAATTAATTAAATCCTTGGGCCGATAACTTATTTGTGACGAATTATTTAATTAATTTTGAAATATTTTGAGGCATGAATAATTATATCTCAAGTCCGAAATAAAATAATTTCAAGAAATAGTTGCGATAATTTAATTATGCGCTTAAATAAATTTTAAGACATTTATTTTCGACGTCATGGAAAATACGAGGAGCCAACGGAGGAAAGAAAGAGCGTAAGCGGCCGGCCGGCGTCCCAAGCAACGCCTTGGGCGGCCGCCGAATAATCGAAAATGCAAGAAAACCTAGAAAACTAATTAAAAGATTTTAATTAGAGTGCATGCATTCTAAAATGTCTTCGTTACCGAGATTGATGAGTACTTTATGTATTTTCCGAAAAGGTGGTTCGCACGCCCGCTAAAGTCGGAACGAGAAGCTACTTAAGGAAAACTCTAAGCTATTGAGGTGGGCTTTATTACTTAAAATTTTTATTTGAAATTGATATGTTTATGGTGAAATAAGGGAGGTTTTAAATATTATGTCATGCCGTGTTTTATGTTTTGAAATTGCCTATCTGATTGTCTACTAGAATAATGATCTACTAGACTTTGATGGTTAACGAATTCGGGTCTAACTAGGGTGTATGCCCTACTTAGGCTAGTGCACTGATGGGGATCGTGAGCCGTCCTCTAGGTCGGCCGGTCCAGTGATCGAGTTTGTGGCCACATTCTCGTTTCACGTGATGGTTCAGATATGGTATATGATGGAGGATGATTGTCTGCGTAGACACTATTTTATTTAAGGAATGATTTAGTGTTTCTCGGCCTTTTAAAGTAAAACCCGAGTTTCACTCAATGATGGCTTGACATATCTATATCGATAAAATGTATTTCGGGCATGAGTTCACTGAGTGCATCAAGTACTCAGCCCCTGCATATGTTTTCCCTATGTGCAGGTTGAGCGTGGACGGGGGACGAAAGATGTTGAGCATTGGACAGAGACAGTATTCAATAAATGATCCGGTTGCTATTGTGTCTTCATACATAGTAGTAGCTAACTCTCAAATGCTTCCGCTATGCCAAGTTGTAAAACTCCTATGTTTTCTGTAATCTATTGGACTATTTTTTTTTCCTATGAACTATGTTGCTTCGTGATCTCAGACTATAATTTGATAATAAAGTTTCGTCTTTTGATCTACATGCCGTACCCCCTTGATTGATTCCCCTTTCTTCCCCACTTCTTAATTCCCCCATTAGTCGCGACCCACCGTACTTTCTATCCTTAGGAAGTGCGGGCGTGACAGAATGGTATCTGAGCAATTTTTCATTCCACTCTGGACCGAGAGTCTGTTATTCAATCTAGTCTAGACCCGTTTTCGCTAGACTAAAAGAATATTCATCGAAGGCTCAACATTCCGTCTCGCCGCGCTCAACAAGAAAGAAGGTAAAATGTTTTGAAATGAGAAATGTTTATGCAATTGATGTTGGACCTGATAATGAAAGAGAAGTACCCGGAGTTGTTCGTTACAGATGAGCAAATTTCGGGACGAAATTTCTATTAAGGTGGGTAGAATGTAACGCCCGTACTTTTATAGTGCTTGGCACGCATAAATCGAGGAACGCTCGAGGAATTTATATTTGGAACAACACCAAATATAAGTGGTTGCGTTTGACGATTTTAATCGTTGTGAAGATAAGATAACGAATTAATTAAAGTTTCCACGAATTTTAATTATTGAAAGAAATGCGAGAATGTAAAGTATATATATATATATATATATATATATATATATATATATATATAAATAGGCTTCTCAAATTAAAATGGGAGTCTAAATGTTTATATAAAATGGCCTTGGGCCATAACAATCAAAAAGCATAACAATTTAAATAATTATACAAATTGGGTTTTGCAACTAAATAAGCCCAAAATCAATTAAATAAAATGGGAGCCCAATTCCTTTCCAAATGGGAGCAAGCCCAAGAACCTTTCTCCTCCTTCTTCTCTTCATGGTCGACGGTTTCATCCAAGTGGAGACCCTCCATTTCCACCTTCTTCACCTTCCATCTTCCTCAATTAGCTCTACAAAAATCAAGAGTCACCCAAGATTAAAACTTATTTATCTTTACCCTACTCTTCTACTTCAACACTTCAAGAAAGAAAAAAAAAAGGATTTTGAGAGAGAGATAACCGAGAGAGAGCCGAGAGAAGGGGAGAAAGAAAAAGTGGCTTCCATTTTGTTCCAACTCCCAAGTTTACGTCGGAAGGTATAATTTCTTCCTTTTTATTTTCTAAATCATGAATTTTAGCATTTGTTCATAACATTTGCATCGCATAAACCAAACAAGGAATTCAACAATTAAAACTAATTAAAACTAATCAAACATCGCCGTAGTTAATCGAATGTGAATAGAACATAATTTGAGTACGAGAACTTAGCTTTCGGGACGTTTCGGGGCTGTTCGAAGTTGTTCGGGGCTGCGCGGTGTCGGTTCGGGGCGGCGGCGACAGCAAGGGGGTGGCTGCTCCGGCAGCTGGACCTCTCTGCGACAGCAGCGGTTCTGTCCGGCGACTCTAGTGAGCGACGGCCACCAACAGCAGCGCCTCCCGGCGAACAGCAGGGATGGCGACTCCAGCAGCAGCGGCGGCCGGTGACCGCACGGGAACAACAGCGACAGCGTGGCGACGACTGGACCTCCTCACTCCGACGGCGTGTGACGTCGTGAAGAAGGAGAACGCGATGGAGAGGCGACGAGATTTGAGAGGGAGCTTCTGTTTTCTTTTCCTTTCGTCGACTGCATTTTTTTTCATCTAGAGTTAGAGAAGAAGAGGAATAAAAGAGAAAGAAGGAAAGGAGGAAGAGAGAGAGAGAGGCGTGGAGTATGGTGGGAAAGGAAAGAAGTTTGGGCCACTTTTGTTTTTTAAAATTGATATGTTTATGGTGAAATAAGGGAGGTTTTAAATATTATGTCATGCCGTGTTTTATTTAAGGAATGATTTAGTGTTTCTCGGCCTTTTAAAGTAAAACCCGAGTTTCACTCAATTATGGCTTGACATATCTATATCGATAAAATGTATTTCGGGCATGAGTTCACTGAGTGCATCAAGTACTCAGCCCCTGCATATGTTTTTCCTATGTGCAGGTTGAGCGTGGATGGGGGACAGAAGATGTTGAGCATTGGACAGAGACATTATTCAATAAATGATCCGGTTGCTATTGTGTCTTCATACATAATAGTAGCTAACTCTCAAATGCTTCCGCTATGCCAAGTTGTAAAACTCCTATGTTTTCTGTAATCTGTTGGACTATTTTTTTTTTCTACGAACTATGTTGCTTCGTGATCTCAGACTATACTTTGATAATAAAGTTTCGTCTTTTGATCTACATGTCGTACCCCCTTGATTGATTCCCCTTTCTTCCCCACTTCTTAATTCCCCCATTAGTCACGACCCACTGTACTTTCTATCCTTAGGAAGTGCGGTCGTGACATGTATGAAGACACAACGACACTCACAGATCAAAGATAAACAATTCATTCTTCAATTAACTTGCTCAACACCACCATACTCTCGTCGCCGCTCAACCTGCACATAGGGAAAACAACTGCAGAGCTGAGTACTATAAAATACTCAGTGAGCTCATGCCGAAAACATTTTCAATAAAAGTATTATTTATCATGCTACACATAAGTAACCATCGAGGTTTAGCTTTAGAAAGGCCCGAGGCACTAAAAATCATTTCCCTTTGCAAAAATCGACTAATCAGTCATTTTCCCATAGACGTTAACCATATCTGCCAATACATGACTTGGAATATGGCCACAAACCAAGTCACTAGACCGGCCAGCCCGTACGCTAGCACACAGTCTACCATAGGTGTACACTAATCCAAGTAGGGTTTGCGGCCCTACGAGGACCCGAATTCGATTTAAATAATAGTGGCAAAAGCCACATCAGATAGGCACGTTAAAATCAAAATACCGCATGATAAATATAGTTGCATTCCTATCTATAAGATATTTAGGACATGGTCCTTATTTAAAAGAAAGCCCACCTCGACGGCTTAGATCTCAAGCACTTTCTTCCCCTTGCTATCACGCTGAAAGCGTGAGTTATCACCTTTAAAATTTATGTGTATCACAAATCAGTCCCAATTATCGACTCAAAATCATGCATGTCCCCAACGTTTCCCTTTTCCCATCAATTCGTTTTATCAACATAAGGAAACACACCATAGCATACATCAACGCACAACACATCACTACATCATAGAATGGGTTCCTTAACACATATGCATCATGTATATCATTCAAAGCTTAACAACATAGATTGTTTTTGCATGACTTAAATATGGCAGAAGAGCGCAGTCGTTTTTGTAAAAATCGTTAAAACTGATGCTCCTATGTAATCTCACTCATCCCTTAAGAAATAATTCGCCACAATATATTTCACCCCGCATAGATTATTCACACAGCCACGTCAAAATTTCAACCATTTTCACTTCCACCACATATTCTCAACACTTTGACCTTTCAATGGCCACGTCATATGTTCCACATCTTTGACTATTCAACAGCCACGTCATATGCTCAACGGATTTGACTAATCAAATCAAATCTAAATTCCAAAACGCAATTAGGTCACACAGAAAACACGCAATTAATTCACTCATCATTTAATTCACATACTTCACGGCATTAAAAGCATTAAATGCAAAAATTTTATGCTTCGCAAATTAGGGTTCCGAAAGTGGGGCGTTACATAGTATCTTTCGATCTCCCCGTTTCTGAATATTTGAACACCAAAATATTGAGTTTATTTTACAGCTTCTGTAAAACATGAATAAAATTAAGAGAAAGATTGCTCACCGTGAACATGGGCAACGCCGACATGAAGGATTAGAGAGTGCCGGCAGCATGCCCAGCCACCGAATGTAGTGGCTGTTAGGACCGCGGCGGCAACAATTGGAGTGGGGTGTGAAACCGAGAGAGATGTGACACAATGGCGAGAAGAAGAAAAGTAGACGAAGGAAAAAAACAAAAGCAGCGGATAACGGTAGGCGGCTGACCGAGAGGGGTGCCGGAGGCGGCGGCTGGCCGAGGCTGGTGAGATAGGTGAAGCAAGCAGGCGTGAAGTACGGCGAATGAACCGGCGATGCAGGGCGGTGGAGCGGCGGCGAGTCAGGGCGGAGGGAGCGGTGGTAGTAACAGATCCAATTGGGAAGAGAAAGAGAAAGAAAAAGAGGGTAATGGGGCGCCTCTTGTGTGGGAAGAAGTATTAGGGTTAGATTAAATATTAATTTAAGTAGTAAAATATTTGGGCTGAGGCTTTTTTATGTATTTTCTATAATAAATAATAGTAGTGATATAATAATTTTATACTAATTGATATTTTTTTTAGTAAAGGGGATTTAATTTGGATGTTGGGACTTGGGACGATTAATTTATTTTATATCTGTCAAAATTTTATTAAATTAAGCAATATCCATGGAATCATAATAATACACTTAGTCAATTTCCATGAATGAAATTGGGGCGTTACATAGTACATTTCATGGGGCGTTTCAATATGAGTGAATGAAAGTCAGTTTCAACTCCTGCGAATTAGAAGGAGAAGTTGAGCAGGGGAAGTGAGGATGAGTCAAAACTTGAAAGTGAATACAGGAAGATGGTGGCATGCTTGATGTACTTAACAGCTACTAGACCAGATATTCAACATGTTGTGAGTATTCTGTGTTCATTTCTCCATTGCGCAAATCAAGAACATCTCAGAGCAGCAAAGAGAGTACTAAGGTACTTGAAAGGAACTCAAGGCTATGGTGTGAGATTTATGGAAGTTCAAGAAATGCAGCTGATTGGCTATGTGGATAGTGATTGGGGTGGTTCAGCAGAGGACATGAAGGGTACAACATGTCTTTGTTTCTCTTTGGGATGGGATGCTTCTCATGGAGCACAAAGAAGCAAAAAGTAGTTGCACAATCCACTGTAGAAGTTGAATTTGTAGCAGCAACAGACAACTGCTAAACATACAATTTGGCTAAGGAAATTGTTGTGTGATCTGGCATTGACAAACACAGATTTTGCATGTTTTTAAGGACTAGATTTGATTTGTTTTAAATGTCAATCATGCAAATTATGTTCTTAAATTTCATATGTTATACATTTGGTATTTTTGACGTATTTGTTGATAAATTATTGAAAAAGATAGAAAAAGGTTAAAAAAGGCCAAAGTGCAGTAGCCTCTATTCGAGCCCATTCTGCCAGTAATTTTGAAGTCCAGTCAGTGCTTACTATATGTCATTCTCTTCGTCTTCGAAAGGGCTTCGCTTGGATATCTTGCATGTCTCAATCGGAGTTCTGTGTAGAAAGTTATGAAAATTCTACGAACGTTGCGCAGTGCAGTCAAAGCTGACGGGAATTTATGCGGAAATTCACGGAAGAAAATAAATTATTATATTGTGATGCCAAATCTCTCATATTTCATGTAGGGCACGAAATTTATCAAAAATAAACCTTTTTCCAGCCTATAAATACCTCTTAACCTAATTCATAATCTTGATCTCAGAGTCTCCAATCTTTCTCCCTCTCTACACTTCTTCCATTTCATATTCCACCCTTAAATTCATCCATCTTCCATTGGAGCGGAGTTCTGCAGATCCAGGCAAGAGAAGACTGAAGATTGAAGATTCAACCTTGGGTTTTATCAATTTCTTTCATGTCTCGTACTTTATTTGTAGTTTTTACTTGTCTATGAGTTAAACATCAATTGTGGAATTTTTGGTGAAGATATTCGATTGATTTTCCTTGTTGGCTCTTGTAGTTATTTGATTCATCCTTGCGCTTTCTATATTCAATTGATTAGCTACCTCTTGAATACATGTTAGAGTTGATTAGAGTACTCAGAAGACGAAATAGTTGACTTGGAAAATGGATAATTCACACTTTAATTCAATAGAACACGGGAGAGTTGAGGTTTCACGTGAGGTCGTTGGTCTTAACGATCTTTTAGGAGTTATATGTTAGAGATTTAAAGGGGACTTTGATTTCAACACCTAATCTACAGATTTCTCACCTCGGGAGAGGGTTTAATCCAGTTAAGTGACCGACTTAATAACTCTAGAGACCGTAATTCAAGAAAGTCGATTGTGTTTTGGATCCTAATATTCTACATTCCTATGCCTGCTTAGTATTGTTGTTTATATGCTTTCTTTTTATTTATTTATTTATTTTTCAGTCTAGTTTAATAAAATCAAACCAAAAAAAAACATTTGTGTCTTTAAATAGTATATGACACTTAGTATATAATAGTCAGTTGCAATCTTATTCCCTGTGTTCGATATCCCGGTACTGACCTTTAGCTATACTAGATCTACCTTGTAAACTTGCATGTATTTTTAGTGCTAATAAATAGTGCATCAAGTTTTTGGCGCCGTTGTCGGGGATTATTATTGCTTTAAGCTGATATTGTAAAATGGTTTATAATACTAATTTAGAGTGTAATATTTTGTATAGTTTTATTTTTATTTTTTTTATTTTTTTTGTTTTGCAAGGAGCACGAAGCATAACAATGGATTTAAACATGCCCACCGGTTCCGGTTCCGGCGGTTAACCGCCGAACCGGAACCGCCGGTTTCGGTTCCGAACCGGAACCGTGGACTTTTTCCCGAACCGGAACCGTCGGAATTCGGGTTGCGGTCCGGTTCCAGTTCAAGATATTTTGAACCGGAACCGTGACCGAACCGGCGGTTCCGGACGGTTCGGAACCGGCGGTTAACCGGCCGAACCGCCGGTTCGAACGCTAATTTCGAGGCATTTTGATGGGGGAACCGGCGGCAGCTTTTCAGCTGAAAAACCGGCCGGTTCCGGCGGTTAACCGGCCGTTAACCGTGAAAACCGGCGGTTAACCGCCGGTTCAGGGCTTCCGGATGCGGCGCAAGAAACGAGGCGACATGACGCAGCTTTTGCAGACGGTTTCGTTGACTGAACCGGCGGTTCCGGCCCGGGAACCGGCGGTTTTGGCCGGAAAACCGGCGGTTCCGGCGGTTTTCCGCCAAAAACCGCCGGTTTTTGCGAAAATTGAATTTTTTTTTTTTTTTTTTCAAATTTCAAATTCGAAATTCTTCCATTTTCCCCCCATTTTTATCTATAAATACCCCCCTCTATCCTCATTTACATTCACCCCACTCTTGTGTTAATAAGAGTTTCTCTCTTCAATCTCCCAATTCTCTCTCTTTGTCTCCAATTCTCATTTGTGCTATTGTGCTTCCATTTAATTACGCAAGTGCTACTCTTATTACGCATTGTTATACACTTATACTTGTTCCCGTAGTTCTATCTATAAGTTGTCTTCCTTTCTCAATTGCTAAAACAAAAAAAATATTATTCCATATTTCTACATTTCTACTTCTACATAGCAATATGTCTTCATCCCGAGAAGGTCGTGTTGATAAGGGAAAGGGAAAGGCCAAGAGGCCATCTCGGAGATCCGTTATTGATGAAATTTCTCAAATGAACATGGATGAGTGGCAGGTTAATATTTATTATCTACTAATTTAATTAATTTTGAATTTCATTACATTATTGTTCATAATTTTATTTTGTATTTACAATACAAATATTATTTTGTAGGCTCGAGAAGAGCAAGATGTGGCACATGCTATTGCTCTCTCTCGCTCTCAATACCAAGGCGATGCTTATGTTGGTACCGGTAGTGGTGCTCCCGGTCGCGGTGCGTATTCCCAACAAAGTCCAACCCCTGTGAATGTTGATGAAGACGATGATGATGATGACGACGAGGAGGAGGGGGAGGAGGTAGAAGAGGTACAAGAAATGCCACCCCCACCACCACCAAGGAGTCGGCGTGGTCGTGGACAACCTCGTCCTCCTCAACCTCCTAGACCAGCTGACAGGTCTTTAACCTCCAACATCATGGTGAAACACTTCAAGAAGGTACAAGATAGTAACGATCCTAACACTTATAATGTGTATTGCAACTATTGCGAAAACGTATACACATTCCGAAGGGGTGAAGGATACGGTACATTTACCCGTCACATGGAGAAAGCGCATCCGGTCGAGTTTGGTATCGCTCCAACCCAAACTCAACTCAACTTTCAACATGGAGTCGGGACCGGTAGTAGGACGGGTTCATCCCAAACATCAGGTACGTGTAGCAATACTCTTTTGAAATATGATCACAAAAATGCTCTTAATGTGATGTCTAGATTTGCCGTTATGAAACAGCTTCCATTCAATGCTTTTGATAACGATGCTTTTGAGTCGAGTATGCGGCAAGTTTATAATGCCGCTGCAAAAAAATTGAGTCGAACTTCAATGACTCGGGCCGTTGTTCGACAATGCATGGAAAAGAAGGCGCAATTAGGTACGTTTATTATTAACTTAGGGCATAAAGTTTCTATTTGTTCTGATGTGTGGACTGATTGTTTTTGTAAAAATTCGTATATGGGCATCACTGTGCATTTCGTTGATCACAGTTGGACTTTAAACAAACGTTTGATTGCATTTCGGGAATTTCCCGCACCACACACTGCACAAGCAATTGCTCAATTGATCATTCAAGTTTTGAATGAATTTCAATTGATCAATAAAATTTTTTCTATTGGTTTTGACAATGCTAGCGCTAACACTGCTAGCATAGATGAACTAATCAGTGCATGTTCTCCTGTTATTGATGGTAAATATTTTCATGTGCGATGTATTGCCCATATTTTGAATTTGTGTGTTCAAGATGCGATCGATTTGTGGCAAAAGTATGTTGATCCTATTAGAACTGCTGTGAAGTTGATTCATAACAAAGCTCCTATTGGTAGAGCTTGGAAGAGATATTGTCATGGTAAGCAATGCAGGTACACCAACTTTCGTTTAGATGTTTCAACTCGTTGGAACTCGACATATGATATGTTGGAGTCGACTTTGAACCACATTGAGTATTTATGTGATTTTTTTAGAAGTTGTCCTCATGTTCCTTCTGATTTGATTTTGATACCCGCTTGTTGGGACCACAGCATGGATTTATTTCGATTATTCCGCGCTTTCAAAAATGCCACTGTTGAGTTATCCGGAGTTTATTATCCTACTTCTGTGCGCGTTTTGGAGCATTGCATGTATGTGGCAATTGGTTTTAAATCTTGTGTGAAAAATACTCAATTCATTGAGTTGAAGGCTATTTTGTTTTACATGGTTGAAAAATGGTTAAAATATTTTTCACGTATTCCAAATGTGTTTTTGATTGCAAAATGCTTGGATCCAAAGTGGAAGTTGCATGGTGTTTATAAAATTTTAGACATGTACTATGGTTGTTTGCACGCTTTGGATTTTTCTCAACTCCGCGAAATGGGCTTGACAAGAGGAGAATGCCTCGAACTAAGTATTCCGGATGTTGATGAAATCAAACGAAGGTTAGATAGTGCACTTCGTTCTCTCTACGCGGAATATGAAATGCGGTATAACACCGCTCACCAGGTACGTGCTCCTCCTAGTCCGTCTACATTTGATTTTGGTGGAGGGGATTTTACCAATATCATGATTGATCCCGACGTAGTATCACAATTGCAAGATCTATACGGTACTACAACCAATAGGACTAGAGCGACTAGTGAATTAGATATATATTTGGAATCGCGCTCTATTTTTCAAGATGCAGGTCCTCCTACTCAACAAATTGACGTCCTTAATTGGTGGGGAACACATGACAAAGAGTTTCCGATACTCTCCATCATGGCTAAGGAGATATTCGCCGTTCCCGCTTCCACCGTCGCCGTTGAACAAGCTTTTAGTGTCGGCGGTTGTGTCCTAGACGACAGAAGGAGCAATCTCTCCGCCAAGAACATGGAAGCCACTATGTTACTTGACGATTGGGCAAAGGCGGACATGAGAGCACAAGAGCCGGATTTCGACTTCCGTGTAGAGAGTGATGGTGAAGAATTTTCTTCCGATGGCGATGACGAGGTCAGAAGCGAGAGCACTCAACATTAGCAATGAGTCGACGGGGGGCGGTGAACGGCGAGCACAGCCGACCAAAAAGGTAAGCAAGGTAAGAGAACTACGTGGGCTTTGATTCCTCAATAAAATTGTGGATACGTAGGCACCTCAACTTAAATTTGAAAAGTTTAACTTCGAAAGTTTAAGTTGAGCTCAAGCCCTTTTCAATTTTTTTCCCCCCCCCCCCATTTCATGTTTTTTTATTTGTAATTGTAATGTATCATTAAAATATATTCCCCATTTGATATATATCTTATTGGTGAAAAAGTGGATATCTTTGGGGCAAATGGTACTGGAACACAAATTTATATATGATCTTGAAGTATCATCCAGATTCCATATATAAATTTGTGTTCCAGTACCATCTGCCTCAAAGATACCCACTTTTTCACCAATAAGATATTTATCAAATGGGGAATATATTTTAATGATCTTCAAGTACAATTTACCTTAGGATCAACCATTTTTTCTTGCAAAATGTTGCCCATTTTCTAAGCAAACACGTATCAGCACGCCATATACACATTGCTGCATTTCTAATAGGGGCAATTTGATCTTCCAAAGCAATCAATGTGTTCGAGATGCATTGATTGCTTTGGAAGATCAAATTGCCCCTATTAGAAATGCAGCAATGTGTATATGGCGTGCTGATATGTGTTTGCTTAGAAAATGGGCAACATTTTGCAAGAAAAAATGGTTGATCCTAAGGTAAGAGAACTACGTGGGCTTTGATTCCTCAATAAAATTGTGGATACGTAGGCAACTCAACTTAAATTTGAAAAGTTTAACTTTGAAAGTTTAAGTTGATCCCAAGCCCTTTTCAATTTTTCCTTTTTCCCCCCCATTTCATGTTTTTTTTATTTACCTTCCGAGTCCCACGAGGCGACGACACTTGTAAATTATATTATATTGTTGTATGTTGTTGTATTGTATACTTATATATTGTAAATTGTAATGTATCGTTGTCCGTTACAACTCAAAATCAATAAAATTTATTTCATTTTCTCCTTATTCGTCTTATTTGTGCTTGAATTATGCATTGTCTTGTTCCGATTTATTGTATAAAGCCAAATTTCAAATTTAAAAAAAAAAAAAAAAAAAATTGAACCGGCGGTTCCGCCGGTTCGAAAACCGGAACCGCCAAAACCGTCGGAAAACCGGCGGTTCCGAACCGGAACCGTGAAATAGCCTCACGGTTCGGTTCCGGTTCCGAAGACGACCGAACTGGAACCGCCGGTTCGTGAACCGTGGGCATGTTTAAATGGATTACTCCAGTACAAGATAGAATTATCTGCTACAACACTTGATATGCTCCGTAGAGCGTAGGTGAGATATATACATTTGATTGCTCCCTTGTTTTTATTAGTTTTCTTCTTTAGTTTTCTCCTCCGTAGAGCTGATGTTTCTCCGTATAGTTGAAGTTTAAAAGAAAATTTATAAAAAATTCCTTTCTTTTAACTTTTCTTTCTCGTTGTTTTTTTTTGTTTTTTTGTTTTTTTTTTGCTTTTTATTCTTTTACTTCTGATTTTCTTTTTTTTTTTCCTAAAAAAAACTTTAAAAAACCTCCTTCCTCTCTTTATATTTTATTTTCTCCACACAATTCACACACTCATACTCCAAATTCACACCACTTAATCACATTTTTTGGATTCCACCCCTTCTTATGCTCAACTGTCAACCAACCAAGGTATGTTCTTCTTTTAATTTCTAAGCTTTGATTTTGAATTTTTTTCCTTGAATGGTCTTGTTGTTGATTTATATATTGGAAGTTTGGATTGGAGTTTGATGGAGGATGATGAATTTGTGAGTCTTGGATTTTTGGAATTAATTATTGTTGGGTGTGCTTGAGTATGTTGATCTTGTTGGATGAAAATTGAATATCACTTTGGTTTGATTGTTGATACACATAGTTCATGTTCATAGTATTGCGAGGCTATTTTATCTTGCATGAATTGTGTATATTTCTAGAGCTTAAATTTTTTTTTTGCTTGATCTTAGTCTATTATTGAAAAAATTTGCAATTAATTGGGGGATAGAGAAGATTACGGAGGATGAAAAATGATCATGTTAAGATAGATAATTTGATTTGCATATTTTATGCCTTGATATGATTAAAGTTTAGGGGATTGCCACATGTTATGCATTGTACTCTACTATAATTTTCTTCATTCTATGCTCACATTGCGAAATTGTAGGTACATAAGGCATCCCAAAGAAAATTTCGAGAATGGGGGATATTTTATGAGCATCAAAGAACGTCAAGCTAAAGACGTTAACCAAGCGCTTGTTGGGAGGCAACCCAACATTGGTATCTTTTTATTTAGTTTGATTTGTTTTCTTAGTTTACTCACATCTCCACCAACTTTTCAAACTTATTCTTAACGTAGTTTTGAATAAGTTTGGGGGGATAAATTGGTGGACCGTGAGTTTAGTTGTTTTTGTTTATTTTCATTTGTTTTTTAAATAAACCCGAGGTAAATCTTGTCATGAGCATAACATAGAAAATTTAGAAATACTCATGTTTAGGAACATCAGACCGAGTTGCCTATGATAAAAATTTCGTTTATGTGTTGGTTGAGTTGACTTGATGCATTGATTTGAAGGTTTAGTGAAAAGGTGCATAAATAATGAATTGCTTGTTTCCCTTGAATCAGGCTCATATCTTGTAAGACTTGAGCCATAAATTTATTTCTTGTGTGATTTATCTGCATCTATGTATTTGTTTCTAGAACTTGCTCCTAGTTTGCCTAAGTTTACATAGTGTTTAAATGATAAAAGAGGACGTTAGGCCATCCTTCTTAGCTACTTTATATATCCAAATTTATGACCTTATTCAAAATATTTTTCCCTAGCTAGCCACTTTGAGCCTTTAAAGCCTTTTTTCCTTGGAAGCTAAATAAAAAGGAATATCCATACACTCTTGCTGAATTTTAGTTTATATTTTATGAAAAGAGTTGGAGAGATAAGGTAGAAAGAAAAGTAGTGTGCTTAGTTGTGAAAAGTGCATAGACATCTGTGGTTTGAATGAGATAATTGGTTGTGCATAGAAAGAAAAAAAAAAAGAAAAGATGTACAAAAGAAAAAAAATCAAAGGAATTTGGGAAGTGAGAAGAAATTTAGACAAAGTCTAGAATTTACTGAGATTCGAATTGTTGGTGCGGTGCTATGTTTGATGTAGTAGAAATTGATCACTTTTGCTATGTTTGGGATTAGTCACTTTTTAGCCATATTTCCTCACCTTACCAAAGAGCCTACATTATAACCGAAAATAAAGACCTTTCACATTTTTTATTTTAATCACATAAAGTAGAGGAGGGATTAGACATCGAGCAAGCCTATGGTAAACGTTTCATGTTGCATGATCTGAGAGCATATATTCCTTACCTTATACACTTTGAGAGTGAGTGATAAACACACTTCTAAACACTTGTCAATCATGCAAATTATGTTCTTAAATTTCATATGTTATACATTTGGTATTTTTTACGTGTTTGTTGATAAATGATAGAAAAAGATAGAAAAGGGTGAAAAAGGCCAAAGTGCAGCAGCCTCTGTTCGATCCCATTCTGCCAGCGATTTTGAAGTTCAGTCAGTGCTTACTACATGCCATACTCTTCGTCTTCGAAAGAGCTTCGCTTGGATATCTTGCATGTCTCAATCGGAGTTCTGTGCAGAAATTTATGATAATTCTACGAAAGTTGCGCAGTGCAGTCAAAGCTGACGGGAATTTATGTGGAAATTCACGGAAGAAAAGAAATTATTATATTGTGAAGCCAAATCTCTCCTATTTCTTGTAGGGAACGAAATTTATCAGAAATAAACCTTTTTCCAGCCTATAAATACCTCTGAACCTAATTCATAATCTTGATCTCAGAGCCTCCAATCCTTCTCCCTCTCTACACTTCTTCCATTCCATATTCCACCCTTATATTCATCCATCTTCCATTGGAGCGGAGTTCTGCAGATCCAGGCAAGAGAAGATTGAAGATTCAACCTTGGGTGGTTTTATCAATTTCTTTCGTGTCTCGTACTTTATTTGTAGTTTTTACTTGTCTATTAGTTAAACATCAATTGTGGAATTTTCGGTGAAGATATTCGATTGATTTATCCTTGCGCTTTGTATATTCAATTGATTAGCTACCTCTTGAATACATGTTAGAGTTGATTAGAGTACTCGGGAGATGAAATAGTTAACTTGGAAAATGGATAATTCACACTTTAATTCAATAGAACTCGGGAGAGTTGAGGTTTCACGTGAGGTCATTGGTCTTAACGATCTTTTAGAAGTTAGATGTTAGAGATTTAAAGGGGAATTTGATTTCAACACCTAATCTATGGATTTCTCACCTCGGGAGAGGGTTTAATCCAGTTAAGTGACCGACTTAATAACTCTAGAGACCGTAATTCAAGAAAGTCGATTGTGTTTTGGATCCTAATATTCTACATTCCTATGCCTGCTTTGTATCATTGTTTATATGCTTTCTTTTTATTTGTTTATTTATTTTTCAGTCTAGTTTAATAAAATCAAACCAAAAAAAAACATTCGTGTCTTTAAATAGTATATGACGCTTAGTATATGATAGTCAGTTGCAATCTTATTCCCTTTGTTCGATATCCCGGTACTGACCTTTAGCTATACTAGATCTACCCTGTAAACTTGCAGGTATTTTTAGTGCTAATAAACAGTGCATCAGGCATGAAGGAGAACAATCCAATAATACTACATGTGGACAACCAAGCAGCTATTGCTATTTCACAAAATCTAGTGTTTCATGGCAATAAAAAGCTGATAAGGCTCATTTCAAGCATCGGTTTAGGGGTAAAAAGTACGCTACTGATCGGTTTATTGCGCAAAACAAGTGTTAAATGTGCAGGAATGCCGCTTGACCAAGGCAACAAGGCCAAACTTGTAACTCCTCGTTTTTCTAAACCTAATTTTTGAACCCTAAAGTACTTGCAATTAATGAAATATTTATTGCGAAGTCCGTGAATTTATTTGTAGAGTGATATTGTTATTGGATACTTTTCGTGACCTAATTTTCAGTTGGAATTTTGACTTGGTCAACTTTGTTGAAAATGTGACGCGACTGCTTTGAATAGTTGATGTGGGGTGAAATTAAATGTTTTTGAATAATTGCTAATTTGTTACGAGAGCTAGAAATTTGTGAAGTAAATCACAATGCGAATTTAAATAATTCCTTTCCGTGAGGAATATTTATTGGACTCAATTCCTTGTTGGATCCGATAAATTTAATAAATAATACAAAAAAATCATGTCATGTGAAAAATAAATTGTGGGCTGCACAATTTAAATAAAATACAAAGGACCGTGAATCAAACTAATCTAATTTATTTCGACCTGTTGACTTGGTCACCAAGCTGCATTAATTCAAATTTCATTAAAGATTCTGCAGAGATTTTCCTCCTCCGTGATCTGCAAATAAATACCAATCAAATCCAAATTAATCAAAAATATAAAAAAGAAAAATAAAATAGGAAGAATTCGAATTCTTCCTCCCCCCTCAACCCACGATTAAACTGTTCCCCTCTCTCCCATAAATCTCTCCCATATCTTTTTAACCACCCTCCCTCTATACTAAACACTTCACAAATTCATTCTTCCTTCTAATTGTTCTCTGCAGCAAGAAAACCAAGACTCATTCTTCTCAACTTCAATTCAAGGTAATCCATTTCATCAATTCATTTTGGAGATTTCTCACTACTGTTCGAAATCAACATCAGTAACTTCTGTTGACAGAAATCACCATCCGGAGGAACCTCTTTGTTCTTCCAACGCCAGTATCATCACAATTCAACTTTCGGCAAAAGGTATAAACTTCCTTTCCCAATTGCAAGTTATGAGCTTATACCATTTTGTTCATAGCGTACCATCATACATCACTCCCACACATAACTCCGAACAATGACTCAATTATTTGAACATCGCCGATAAAACACCGCGATCAAACACCCGCTGTAATTAATCAAAAATGCGAAAGAACATAACTTGGTAAAGAGAACTCATATTTCGGGGTGGTTCGGGTTGGTTTCGGGGCTGCGCGGTGTCATTTCGGAGCTGTTCGAGGCGAGTTCGGACAGCTGCGTGAACCGGCGGCGATGTCGACCTGCTATTGCAGCTGCGAGAGGCAACGAGCAGCGGCGATTTCCGGACGAAGGGAGTGCACAGCAGCGGCAGCGCTGCAGTGAATTTCGTCGCACAACAGACACGGTGGCGGTGACTGCTCAGTGGCGGCGGCCAACGGACATCAGCGGTTGAACAGCGAGCCGAACCAGTGAGGGTTGCGGCGATGGCTGCTCGGAACAGCGACAACAGCGACGGTGATAGCTGCTAGGTACATCTGCTGCGTCATGACAGAGGGGCGGACACCCGGCGATGACAGATTTAGAATGTCTGTAATTCGTCGAGAGAGAGAAATAGAGAGATATAGGGAGAGAAAGAGAGAGGAGTGAGGAATGTGGGAGTATTTTGGGCCTTATAATTAAATTAGAGGATTTATTAAAGTATGGGCTCCATTTAATTGTTTGGGCTTTAAAATTTTAATTGGAGATATAAGGTGGGGAAATAATTAAGCTTTGGGGCTTTTAAATAAATCTTTGGGCCGATAATTAAATCCCAGATTAATTTTGAAGTATGAATAATTTATCTCAAGCCCGGAATATATACATAATTTTCTTAACAAAGGGAAATAGTTGCGATGATTCAAGTTATGCGCTTGAATAAATTTCGAGAATTTATTTGACATCGTGGTGTAAAGTACGAGGAGCCAACGGAGGAATTATGGGCACAAGCGGCCACCGAATAATCGAAAATATGCGAGAATCAAGAAGCGAGATAAAATACTTTACTTAGGGGGCATGCATATTTATTTATTTAGTTGAAAAGCGTGTTGATTTATGTATTATCTAAATGTTAAAGGTGAATCATCGCAAGTGAATTGTGATACCAAGGGGAAGAAAGTACTTGAGAATTAAGCAGCCGAGGTGGGCTTTCACTGAATCTCTTTAACGTTTTCAAAAGTATGATTATGGTGTAATAAGGGTGGTTTAAACTGTTATGTCATGCCATGTTTGTTTGATAATGAGATTGTTGTCTGATGCCTAGTTTGTGAGTTCGCTCCATTAGGCTCTAAGGCTATGTTGGAGATTGTTGCCTGATGCCTAGTTTTTGAGTTCGCTTCATTAGGCTATAGGGCTATGATAAACGAATTCGGGTCTGAGTAAAGCCGCAAACCCTATCAGGCTAGTGTACACAGGTGGGATCGTGAGCCGTCCTTGCTAGTCGGCCGGTCTCGTGGGCGAATTGTGTGGCCACACTTTCGTCGCACTATGGAAAGAGGATGTGATTGAATGATTGTTGAGAAAGTGGGGAGATTGTTTTGACTGGCCAGTCTAGGAAATTATTTTGTGATACTCGATGATATTTCTTTTCTAAATGTAAAACTCAAGTTCACTATGGTATGGATGACATAACTTTCATCAAATGTTTTCGGCATAAACCCACTGAGTATATTAAGTACTCAGCCCTGCATGTGTTTTTCCTATGTGCAGGTTGAGTGGCGACGAGCAATTGGTGGTGTTGAGCAATTTAAAATTGAAGCATGGTTTGGTTAATTGTGAACTACGAGTGTCATTGTGTCTCCACACATGACGTCACTTTTTCTCTTGAACGCTTCCGCTGAAACATTGTTTTTGCTCATCATTCTTTTAGCTTTGAACCTAAGTATTTGGATAATGTCAACCTCTTGGCCCCTTTTTATTAAATATTAATTATTGGTCTAACTCTTTATTGAAACCCAAGTTTCATTCGTCTGGTTATTAAGTTCTTTTAATCACGATCGCCCGTACTTATTAACCCTAAAGGGCGGTCGTAACAGTTTGGTATCAGAGCCTCAGTTTCTTTCCGCTCTGGACCCCAGAGTCTTTTGCAGTCAAAATCTATCCTTGTATTAATTGGCTAAAGCGTTAAACATCGAAGGCTCAACACCACAACTCGTCACGCCCAACCACGAAAGAAGAGGTAAGAATATTTTGGTGACTTTTAAATGAATTACCAAAATTTTTGAAATTCGATGAAAAAATGGTTCCTTGCGAAAATGACAATTTTGGGCATATTGGATATTTAAAGTAAATGCTATGGCTTTTGAAAAGTGTTGTGGTCATACGAGACGTGAGACACTATGGGAGTATGTGATTGAAGGTGTTGAATGTTATGGATATTGAAGTGTGAATATGAATCGCATGCTTGAGGTCGAGACTTGTTATTACATGTTTGAACAGCGAATTTAACTTGAAGGACATACATGTTGATTACTTGAGCTGAAATTTATTTTTTATGCCTATGTGGTCGAAATTGCATGATTACGAAACTGTGAATACAAAGCATGAGGAGTGCATAGTTGCAATTTTGTGGTTGTGATACAGATGTCCATGAACTGTACGATTTATGAAATGTGATTCCATGGACGATTGGATTGATTGAGTTACTATTTTAAATATTAATATAAGCTGGATGAAATACTGTGGAATGTTAAATGGTTTATATGGATAAACATGTTTGACTGCGCAATATATAAATGACGTTTTATGTGATGATAATTCATGATTGATGAAGTACGAGGTATCGTATAGAATCATTATGAAAGTGAAATGTGGAATTTTGAACTTCGTTGCAAATGTAGAATCCATATGAAGCTTGAATTAAGCAATGATCGAATATATGTTGAAGTATGAGACTATGAACTATGTCTGGAAAACATAGAGTGCCTAAGAAGTAAGCTAGGCTGAACGTGCTCGAACATAGTTGTAAATTGATAACTACAGTATCACTTTCCTGAGTGATGGGACAAACGAAAACATATACTTCGAACTAGACGGATTCTTATAATTGCCTATTGTTTTCCGTGGATGATAAGAACAAAACGAAAGGAAGTTTCTAACGAGATCAAGACAAGAAGAAATGTTAGGTGATGTATCCTTACAACGACGAGAAATTATGCCTGCAATCAAATAAAGTGAATGCAATCATGCATAACATGTTAATGCGACGACGCGTTACAAATATAACGACACTTATGACATGTTAAGGCCGGGAGGGTTATTACCATGTTTTAATGAGAATGACCGCTAGGGCGTGCCAAAAACAATATGAAGATGTGACCTTCAAGGACAGTTAATTGTTGTAACGACACCAAGAATCTTAACTTAGAATATAGAGTTTTCGAGAACGCTTCTATTATCTTCGGGAAATGACGGAGTGCCACCTTTGTAGCTAGAATGGACGAATTTAATTGACAGTACTTACTTGGATCCTCAGAAATTTCTTTCTATGAAGCTCCTTGACATTAGTATTCTTTTCGTGCATTTAAAACCTTTGATTAACCTGCAATTTGCAAGTGATGCATCACTATTTCCTATTAATGAAAGTAGTGACTCATTCTTGTTCCTCTTGAGTCATTTTCGGAGCCATTCTAATCAAGGGCAATTTCAAAAGTGCCCCTCATGTTGAAACCCGTTCTGATCCAAGTAAGACTGTTAAATAGATTTTTAAATTCTTGATACAAGACTCTCAAGAAAGACAACGGCTCGATCTCTGCAAACACAATATGTGGAATGAGTTTCAAGAGACACATACAAAATGATACACCAACAACACGAGGAGTCGAATGTTTTTTCATCTATGCTTAGTTGAGAGAAGTCGTGTACACCAAATTATCAAGTTTTGCGGCTCAGAATTTATGTAAGTGGTTTGACCAAGGGATATACGGATAACAACAGAAAGTTGTGAGTCAGTGTGTTTAAGATCGTCGCATAAGAGCATCATTGTATGATAGTATTGGAATGAAAGCACGAGCACCCTGATAGATTAAGATATACGAATGAAGGTCGTTGACGAGAGGAAATCGTCCAACAAATGGCGAAATTGAATAAACTGAAATGGGAAACAATCGAAAGGAGAAACGTGTGCAAGAACCATCACCACCACCTCCTCCGCCTCCAGTAGACAGAGAAATTGTGAAGATGTTCTTAAAACAAAAACCACCCTTCTTCGATGGAATGGGATAGCCGGAAAAGGCTGAGAGTTGGATACGCGCATTGGAGCGTATTTTCACGATTCTGATGTGCAACGATGCGGAACGAATGACTTGTGTGACCTACCAATTAACTGGGTCAGCTGACTTCTGGTGGGATACCAAGATGAAGACCACGCCACGAGATCAAGTGGGTAGAATGACTTGGGAGAACTTTAAGGAGGCGATATATAACAAGTACGTGCCAAAGGGCTACTGAAAGACAAATGCGGCTAAGTTTTACAACTTAACCCAAGGGCGTATGTCGGTGACTGAATATGACCGCTCACTCTGCGATATGACTCGGTATGCACCTGAACAAGTTGACACCGACGAGAAGCTGGCCGATAAGTTCCGTGAGGGTCTAAGGCATGAGATTAAGATGGCATTAGCTAGTCGTGGGAGACTTACATACGCGGAAGCGTTGGCCCTCGCACTAGATGTTGAGGCAACTATGCCCAAGGAGAGGGCGATGTGAAACACTACACTGGCACTACCTCCACCACATTATTCTCGAGAGACGAGAAAGTGGGATGGGAATAGGACCCACTATGAAAACAAGAGGTACCAGACCACCCAAAACCAACCACAGTATGGGGGCAGACAAAATTTCTCTAACCGGAAGGGTGACTTCCGACCCAGACCACCACAATGCAATGTGTGCTCCAAGTACCATTTCGGAGAATGTAGAATGGAGAACACTGCCAAGTGCTTTAAATGTGGGGGAAATGGCCACTTCTGTAGAGAGTGTCCGAGCAAGAATGTGGGGTTGGGGTCAAGGCAGAACAATCAAGGATTTCGTCAGCAGTCGAGGGCACCACCGGTGGAACCAAGGATGAATCGTGATCAACCTTCGCGACAACAACAACCTCACCGCCCAAGACTTCCCTCCCATGCTAGATCATATGCATTGAGTTCTAAACAACCCAAGACTGAATAAGGGAGTCACGAGAACGAAAGCTTGGCATGTATGGGAAAACTCCCCAATACACCTATTGTTGTATTGTTTGATACGGGCGCATCGCATTCTTTCATATCAGAACTATGTGTGCCTGCTAATAAATCTGAACATAAGATGATGGTGACATCACCAGTGGGAGGGGTAATAGTGGTTTCTCGAACATGCTCGAATGTAGAAATTTTTATGGGAGAACTTAAGCTAGTCGCGCACAACCTACAAGTCATGGCAATGGGAAATATCGATATAATCTTTGGAATGGATTGGTTAACTGCGAATTTTTCTACTATTCATTGCAAGGAGAGACAAATATTATTACAAGCCTTGGAAAAGAACCAATCGTGTATCATGGAATCACGATGAACCGGAAAACGTCTATCATCTCCACACTCGAAGCCACTACGATGTAGAGGAATGGGCGCCCTGCCTATCTGGTCTATCTACAAGGAGATGAGAAGAAAGAAAGGAAAGTGGAGGATGTTGTTGTGGTACGAGAATTTCCACACGTTTTTCCTGAAGCTTTGCCCGACCTACCGCCAGATCGATAATTGGAGTTCACAATCGACCTAGAGCCTGGGTCGGCACCTGTGTCTAAGGCCCCATATCGAATGGCGCCTAAAGAGTTGGAAGAACTCAAGATACAACTTCAAGAGCTTATGAACTTGGGTTTCATTAGACCCAGTGTTTCACCATGGGGCGCGCCTGTGCTTTTTGTGAAGAAGAAGGATGGGACGATGATAATGTGTATCGATTATAGAGAGTTGAACAAGTTGACTCTCAAGAACAAATATCCATTGCCGAGGATAGATGACCTATTCAATCAAGTTCGAGGAGCCGGTGTGTTCTCAATGATGGACTTAAGGTTCAGATATCATCAATTGAGAGTCCGAAGAGAGGACATACGAAGACTAATTTTCGCCACTATGAGTTTGTGGTAATGTCGTTTGGATTGACGAATGCACCTGCAGTATTCATGGATTTGATGAATCGAGTATTTCATCCATATCTGGATAAATTCGTTTTGGTCTTCATAGATGATGTACTCGTCTACTCCAAGGATGGGAAGGAACACGAGGAACACCTGTGAATCACTTTGGAGCCGTTGAGGAGTAGAAACTATATGCCAAATTCAGCAGGTGTGAGTTTTGGCTTAAGGAAGTGAACTTCCTTGGTCACATTGTGTCGGCAGAAGGAATTCGAGTGGACCCCGCCAAGGTTGAGGCGGTACAGCAATGGAAAGCACCTTCAACACCAAACGAGATTCGGAGTTTCCTAAGCTTGGCAGGATACTACGGAAGGTTTATAGAGGGATTCTCCAAGATAGCGAGACCCATGACCTACCCAACAACTCAAGAAAGGGACAAAAGTCAATTGGACCCCGGAGTGTGAGGCAAGTTTTCAACTCTTGAAGGAGAAGCTAACTAGTGCACCGATTCTAGCCGTGCCAGAGCCTGGAGTGAACTACGTGGTATACACTTGGATGTGTGTTAATGCAAAACAATAAAGTGATTGCCTACCCATCCCGATAATTGAGGCCACACGAGTTGAACTATCTAACCCACGACTTGGAGTTAGTAGCGGTAGTACACGCTTTAAAGATCTGGAAACATCATCTCTACGGATTCCGATGTGAGATCTTTACGGATCACAAAAGCCTAAAGTATTTCTTCAAGAAGAAAGATTTGAACATGCGGACGAAGATGGCTCAAGTTGGTGAAAGACTACGATTGTGGCATCAACTACCACCCTGGCAAAGCAAATGTAGTGGCAAATGCTCTGAGCCGGAAGGATCATTCCCAACTGGCTACTTTTCTCACCAAAGAAGAAAGTCTGATTCGCGAGTTTAGCAAGATGAGTTTGTAAGTGGTGAGGGCACCTGAAACAGTGGAAGCACGAATCACCACTTTAGATGTTGAACCTGACCTAAGGTCGAGAATTATTGAAGCACAACGGATGGATGCGAAATTGGAGGAAAACTCATGTGGAAGTGCGAACCGGAAGATCAGGGAATTTTAGTGAAGAAGATGACAATGCCCTTATTCATGGAAGTGTGGAAGTACGAACCGGCAGAACTGGCGGATCGTGTGGAAGTGCAAACCGGCAGATCGGCGCACTTCATACCGATTCTCATAAGCTATGGGTCCAACAAGCTAGCTCAAATTTACGTAAATGAGATAGTCCGATTGCATGGATCCCCAGTGACTATCACGTCCGACCGTGACCTAAAATTTACCTCAAGATTTTGGGTAAGTCTACAGAAAGAGCTTGGAACCAAATTGAACTCCAGCACAACGTTTTACTCGCAAACCGATGGACAGTCCAAGAAAACGATCAAAACTCTCGAGGATATGTTAAGAGCTATGGTACTCGACCGAGGAGGAAGTTGGGAGGCAGCACTACCACTGATTGAGTTCGCCTACAACAACAGTTTTCAGGCAATGATAAACATGGCGCCGTTTGAGGCATATACGGAAGAAAGTGTAGATCGCCTCTCTACTGGGACGAAGTTGGTGAGAGAAGAATACTTGAACCTGATGCAGTTGAAGAAATGGTAGAAATCATTCGGCAAATTCGTGAAAGGATAAAAGAAGCTCAAGACAGATAGAAATCATACGCGGATGTCCGACGAACTGACTTACAATTCCAAGCTGGCGACAAAGTTTTCCTAAAAGTATCACCGTCAAAAGGGATAACACGATTTGGCGTAAAGGGCAAATTGAAGCCGTGATTTATTTGGCCTTACGGAATTCTTGAAGGAGTGGGCCCGGTCGCATATCGATTGGCGCTACCACCAAGTCGTGGAAATGTACACAAATCTTTTCATGTGTCGCAGTTATGAAAATACGTGCCCGACCCGAAGCACGTGATCCATTACGAAGAAGTCGCCTTGAATCCGGACTTGAGCTACAAGGAGAGACCCAATCTATTTTGGACCGAAAGATCCAAAATGTGAGAAATAAACATGTTGCTTGTGTGAAAGTACGTTGGGAAAATCATGGGCATGAAGAAGCCACGTGGGAGAATGAGGACAAGATGATGGAATTGTACCATGAACTCTTTACTTGAGGGTAACAAATTTCAGGATGAAATTTCTGTTAAGGTTGGCAGGATGTAACGCCCCATTTTTCTAAACCTAATTTTTGAACCCTAAAGTACTTGCAATTAATGAAATATTTATTGCGAAGTCCGTGAATTTATCTGTCGAGTGGAATTGTTGTTGGATACTTTTCGTGACCTAATTTTCAGTTGGAATTTTGACTGGGTCAACTTTGTTGAAAATGTGACGTGGCTACTTTGAATAGTTGATGTGGGGTGAAATTAAATGTTTTTGAATAATTGCTAATTTGTTACGAGAGCTAGAAATTTGTGAAGTAAATCACAATGCGAATTTAAATAATTCCTTTCCGTGAGGAATATTTATTGGACTCAATTCCTTGTTAGATCCGATAAATTAAATAAATAATACAAAAAAATCCAGTCTTGTGAAAAATAAATTGTCGACTGCACAATTTAAATAAAATACAAAGTACCGTGAATTAAACTAATCTAATTTATTTCGACTTGTTGACTTGGTCACCAAGCTGCATTAATTCAAATTTCATTAAAGATTCTGCAGAGATTTTCCTCCTCCGTGATCTGCAAATAAATACCGATCAAATCCAAATTAATCAAAAATATAAAAAAGAAAAATAAAATAAGAAGAATTCGAATTCTTCCTCCCCCCTCAACCCACGAGTAAACCGTTCCCCTCTCTCCCATACATCTCTCCCATATCTTTTTAACCACCCTCCCTCTATACTAAACACTTCACAAATTCATACTTCCTTCTAATCGTTCTCTGCAGCAAGAAAACCAAGACCCATTTTTCTCATCTTCAATTCAAGGTAATCCATTTCATCAATTCATTTTGGAGATTTCTCACTACTGTTCGAAATCAACATCAGTAACTTCTGTTGACAGAAATCACCATCCGGAGGAACCTCTTTGTTCTTCCAACGCCAGTATCATCACAATTCAACTTTCGGCAAAAGGTATAAACTTTCTTTCCCAATTGCAAGTCATGAGCTTATACCATTTTGTTCATAGCATACCATCATACATCACTCCCACACATAACTCCGAACAATAACTCAATTATTCGAACATCACCGATAAAACACTGCGATCAAACACACGCTGTAATTAATCAAAAATGCGAAAGAACATAACTTGGTAAAGAGAATTCATCTTTCGGGGTGGTTCGGGTTGGTTTCGGGGCTGCGCGGTGTCATTTCGGAGCTGTTCAGGGTGAGTTCGGACAGCTGCCCAAACCGGCGGCGATGTCGACCTGCTATTGCAGCTGCGAGAGGCAACGAGCAGTGGCAATTTCCGGACGAAGGGAGTGCACAACAGCGGCAGCGCTGCAGCGAATTTCGTCGCACAACAGACACGGTGGCGGTGACTGCTCAGTGGCGGCGGCCAACGGACAGCAGCGGCTGAACAGCTAGCCGAACCAGTGAGGGTATCGGCAATGGCTGCTCGGAACAGCGACAACAGCGACGGTGATGGCTGCTAGGTACATCTGCTGTGTCGTGACAGAGGGGCGGACACCTGGCGACGACAGATTTCGAATGTCTGCAATTCGTCGAGAGAGACAAATAGAGAGATAGAGGGAGAGAAAGAGAGAGGCGTGAGGAATGTGGGAGTATTTTGGGCCTTATAATTAAATTAGAGGATTTATTAAAGTATGGGCTCCATTTAATTGTTTGGGCTTTAAAATTTTAATTGGAGATATAAGGTGGGGAAATAATTAAGCTTTGGGGCTCTTAAATAAATCTTTGGGCCGATAATTAAATCCCGAATTAATTTAGAAGTATGAATAATTTAACTCAAGCCCAGAATAAATACATAATTTTCTTAACAAAGGGAAATAGTTGCGATGATTCAAGGTATGCGCTTGAATAAATTTTGAGAATTTATTTGACATCGTGGTGTAAAGTACGAGAAGCCAACGGAGGAATTATGGCACAAGCGGCCGCCGAATAATCGAAAATAAGCGAAAATCAAGAAGCGAGATAAAAGACTTTACTTAGGGGGTATGCATATTTATTTATTTAGTTGAAAAGCGTGTTGATTTATGTATTATCTAAATGTTAAAGGTGAATCATCGCAAGTGAATCGTAATACCAAGGGGAAGAAAGTACTTGAGAATTAAGCAGTCGAGGTGGGCTTTCTTTTACTGAATCTCTTTTAGCGTTTTCAAAAGTATGATTATGGTGTAATAAGGGTGGTTTAAACTGTTATGTCATGCCATGTTTGTTTGATAATGAGATTGTTGCCTGATGCCTAGTTTGTGAGTTCGCTCCATTAGGCTATAAGGCTATGTTGGAGATTGTTGCCTGATGCCTAGTTTGTGATTTCGCTCCATTAGGCTATAGGGCTATGATAAATGAATTCGGGTCTGAGTAGGGCCGCAAACCCTATCAGGCTAGTGTACACAGGTGGATCGTGAGTCGTCCTTGCTAGTCGGCCGGTCTCGTGGACGAATAGTGTGGCCACACTTTCGTCACACTGTGAAAAGAGGATGTGATTGAATGATTGTTGAGAAAGTGGGGAGATTGTTTTGACTGGCCAGTCTATGAAATTGTTTTGTGATACTCGATGATATTTCTTTTCTAAATGTAAAACTCGAGTTCACTGTGGTATGGATGACATAACTTTCTTCAAATGTTTTCGGTATAAGCCCACTGAGTATATTAGGTACTCAGCCATGCATGTGTTTTCCCTATGTGCAGGTTGAGTGGCGACGAGCAATTGGTGGTGTTGAGCAGTTTAAAATTGAAGCATGGTTTGGTTAGTTGTGAACTACGAGTATCGTTGTGTCTCCACACATGAAGTCACTTTTTCTCTTGAACGTTTCCGCTGAGACATTGTTTTTGCTCATCATTCTTTTAGCTTTGAACCTAAGAATTTGGATAATGTCAACCTCTTGGCCCCTTTTTATTAAATATTAATTATTGGTCAAACTCTTTATTAAAACCCTAGTTTCATTCGTCTGGTTATTAAGTTCTTTTAATCACGATCGCCCGTACTTATTAGCCCTAAAGGGCGGTCGTGACAAAACTGATCAAGCAAGTACAATAGGCGAAAAGAGGCCAGAAATCGGGGGAGTTGATCAAGGGGAGTAACCAAGCAGTCAAGGAGGGGACCACGGGCTTCCAGAAGAAGGACATGCGAGGCAATGAGTTGGGTGGTGCGCATCATTCTGTTATCAAGGACAACGTTCTAGAAAGGGACATGTGCTGCTATATGAGAGGCAAGGACGGAGCTGAGTCATGGATCTGTTACAGAAAAGCGTCGTCATTCTAGAAGAAAAGCACGTAGCAATCAATGAGTCGCTCACTCTCAGCATGAGCGAATATTCCCTGCCAAGATCGTTATCCAGCTGGAGGTCGTGCCGATCCTATAAATAGAGGAGGTGCCACCACATTAAAAGAATTTGATCATTTACTTTCCGTCTTTAGTTTAGCTTAGTTTAGCTCTCTAGTTAGTTTAGTTCTCTAGATAGCTTAGATAAAGTAATGCTTAGTTAGAAAGGGTGATTGAAGTAGCGCTGCAGAATACTTGATATCCGTCGGCGTATTCTTAAGTTTTCCGCCGAGGATCTCCTCGGTTTACTTGCTTTCGTAGTTTCGAAGTGTTAGCTTAGTTTAAATTTCACGTTGTACTGTTCTGAGTTTTAGTTTTAATCAAAGTTGCTTTTGTTTTCATCATTATGCTTACTGTTCTAAGTAGTTAATTTTCATTCCAGTCAGAAATTCACTTGACCCAGTAGTTAAATTTCCCTTGAGCAAGTAGTTAGTTACTTTTCTGTCTAAGTTAAAATCAGTAGTTAAAAACTCCCAAAGTTAAAGCGTGGCAGCAGCCAACCCCCTGTTCACTACTCACACACTTGATACACTAGCTTCTCTGTGGGATCGACCCCGAACTTGCTGCTTTACTGTTAAAGTAGTGCGAGATTGGGAGTTTATAAATTACTTTGGTAGGAAACGAGTGAGAGCGAGATTGCATTGATCAAGTGGCAACGACATTTGCTAACTGATCCAACCGGTTCGATTATCTTCCATATAACTTGATCCATACTCTATTCGCGCCCATTCTCGAGGCCTTCCAAAAGAATTTCAAGCTAAGGTTCTACTATCTTAGAGAAGTGCAGCAAGATGATGAAGTGAAGTTGAGCTACTGAAAAACAGAAGATCAAATTGCTGTTGTGTTTACTAAACCTCTTGCTGTGAGCAAGTTCAATCACTCATTCACGCAGTTGGAATGTGTCCAGGGGTCTAATCCAAGGAGGAGATATGTGGTGAACTATATTAGACCTGGATTTGAATTTTATGTTTAGTATTTCAAATTTAGTACTTTATGTTTCAAGTTATTCGAATAATCTGTAAAAGCAAGTCTTTGACTTGTTCCCTGCAGTATCTTTCTAGAGTCAAGTCAGTTGGTTTTGAGGAGTCTTATTAGTGGCTTAGTTAGTGTGTTAGTGGATTAGTAGCTGATGCAGTACGTGTTTAGTGATTAAGCAATTATTTTTCTGTCTATTTAAGATCGAGTGATTATCACAAACCATATATTCAAGATCTACATTCGATCATCTCTTTGTCTTCATCTTTTCTCATTTTATTCTCTATTGTTCAAAGCAAATTAGAGCTATAATCTCTGCTTCTTCAAGCAGATATATTAGAGAAGAGAGTTAGAGATTTATGAGTTTGAAACAACATTCGTGGGGTGTGAACCCAGCGGTCTGCTAGGACTCTGTTAGACGTAGTTGGTCATTCCACTGAGTCACTAACTTCATAGAGTGTGAACCCAAGTTAGGATTGCTTTATGTATTGTGAAGTGATAGCTCAGTCGTGAAGCATCGAATGAAGGAAGAAGCTCACTTGAGCTTCGGAGTTTCAGTAGCCGTTAGATCGAGTTTAAGTTTGAGGATTTAATCTGAGTCGTTTGATCTAAACTAGCCGTTGATCCCAATTAGGTTTAAATACTGTTTGTTTTGTTTGTTAAGATTCAGTTTTTCATTCTCGATCGATCTTGTAGATTCAGCTCGTTTCAACGCAATACAATTCCTCTCGTTTTTGCATTCGTTCTTCCTCTCTCAATTCTTGCTCACACACACAAGTTCAACTTCAATTCTAACAAATTACCGTCTGTGGGAAAGGGAGATTCTTGAGCTGTTCAGTTTTTCCGATTAGGGAACGAATTCGCGAAGATGATTTTGGCCTCTGGAGGATGAAGATGCGGGCCATGTTGATTCAACAAGGCTTGGCGTCAGCGTTATCGGTCGAAGGGAAGGATGAGAAAGGCAATGAGGCTCTCGATGAAAAGGGGGCTATCAAGCGAGTTGAAATTGAGGAGAAAACACATAGAGCGATTGTTCTTTATCTCGATGATAAGGTGCTTCGCAAAGTTGCGAAGGAGAAGACTGTCGCGGATATATTGGCGAAGTTGGAAGAGCTATATCTTGCAAAGTCTCTTGCGAATAGGCTGCTTATGAAGCAGCAACTGTACTCCTACAAATTCTTGGAAGGAAAGGGAGTTCTGGAGCAGTTGGAGGACTTTGGCAAAACGGTAGATGATGCAATCCTGCTGTTGAATGATCTTTCTCACTCCTTTGATCAGTTTAGAGATGCTTTCTTATATGGCCGAGACAGGACGATCACTTTATTGGAAGTCCAGACGGCTTTTAGGGCAAAGGAGCTTCAAAAGGGTGAATTAAAGGCTAATGAGTCTAGTGCTCAGAGCCTCAATGTTAAGAAATTCAAAGGGAAGAAATTTTTCAAGAAACCTCAAGAACCATCCAAGATTGCCTCATCTGACAGAAGGAAACTCACTCATGCCATTGGTGTAAGAAACCAAGCCACTTAGATTGATTTGCTTGGAAAAGAATGCAAGAGAGTGAAAGCAGGGCTGTTAACTCGGCTGAAGGAGCTGAAGATGATGAGGCTCATGAGTTCTGAATGTGATGGATGGCAGAGAGCTATCATCATGGATTGTGGACTCAGGGTGTAGTTTTCACATGAGTCATAATCTTGGGTGGTTTGAGGATTTTAAAGAAACTACTGGGTCAGTCATTCTTGGGAATAACCAAGTCTGTTACATTAAAGGAATTGGAACAGTGAGGTTAAAAGGTGATGATGCAGTAGTAGTAGTAGTTCTAACTGGATTGAGGTATATCCCTGATGTGAAGAGGAATCTGATCTCACTCGGTTTTCTTGAAAGAAAGGGATGTTCATTTGCCTCTGTAGATGGTAAAATGGAGGTATGCAAGGCTGGAAAGACACCCATGAAGGAAGAAATAAAGGGAAGTTTGTACTACTTGACTACCTGACTGCCCTTGTCTGTAGCAGGAATATTGGTGAACCCATGTTGTAGTTTCAGGCACTTTGAGTCAGTGGCATTCCAGACTTGGCCACCCTGCAGCAGGCAGTGTTAAAGAGCTTATGAAGAAAGGAGTTTTGCAGTGCTCAGATGATGAAGAAACAATCTCCTGTGAGGATTGTGTACTGGGCAAGGCCAAGAAGATGCCATATCCTAAAGGTACTCACACTTCCACAAAACCATTAGATTATGCACATAGTGATTTGTGGGGTCCTGCCCAAGAAAAATCTATTGGTGGGGGCAGGTATTATATGAGTATAATTGATGATTATTCGAGGAGAATATGGCTTTATGTTTTGAAGGAGAAATCTGGGGCTTTTCAAAGGTTCAAAGAATGGTGTGTAGAGGTAGAGGCTGAGAAGGGATTGAGTTTGAAATGCTTCAGGATTGACAATGATCTTGAATACTTGTCAAAGGAGTTTGATAATTATTGTAAAATGAAGGATATAAAGAGGCATAGGACAGGGCCTATGAATCCCCAACAAAATGGAGTAGCGGAGAGAGCTAATAGAACCATTTTGGAGAGGGTTACATGTATGCTTCTAGCAGCTGTGATGAAAAAGAGATTTTAGGCAGAAGCAGCATCAACTGTTATCAAACTTATCCACAAATGTCCCTCTTCTAACATCAATGGAGACACCCCAAATTTCAGATGGTTTGGGAGTTATGGAGGATATTCTGAGTTGAGAACTTTTGGATGCAAGGCATTTGCTCATGTGAAACAAGGGAAGCTGGAAGCCAGGGCATTAAAATGTGTCATGTTGGGATACCAGCCAGGAGTTAAAGGCTATAGGCTGTGGTGTATAGAGCCTGGGAATGGAAGAGTTATTATCAATAGAGATGTGGTTTTCTGGGAGAAAGAACTACCTTTTAAGAAGGGATCAGATAATGGAGATGTTGTCAGGCCCACATCAGGAATTGAGGTAGAGCCTGAGAAGACTGATCACAGTCAAGCAAATGAAGTTCCTGATCCACCATCAACTGATCCACCTGATTAACAACCCGGCCCAGATGATGATCTGAGAAATTGAAAGCTTGCAAAGGATAGAACCAGAAGAGCTGTAAAACCACCAGCTAAATATTCAGATGGAGAATTTATGTTCTATGCTTTGCTAGTGGCTGAAGAAGTTGAATACTCAAAACCTTGTTCATATAATGAAGCAATGCAGAGCAAGGAATGGGAAAAACAGATGCAGGAAATGATTGAGGAAATAGATTCCTTACTAAAAATGGAACATGGGTTTTGGTGGAGAAACCTGATGGCAGTAGAGTTGTAAGCTGCAAATGGAATTTTAAGAAAAAAATTGAGGCTGCTGAGTCTGATGGGGTGAGATTCAAAGCTAGACTTGTGGCAAGAGGCTTCACACAGGAGTAATGTGTATATTTTGATGAAATTTGGGTTAGAAAATTTGATGACCACATGATCAGCAATGGTTTTGTGAGCTCTAAATATGATGAATGTGTGTATATCAAGCATGAAAATGGAGCTGCTATGGCCTATCTACAACTCTACGTTGATGATATGCTACTAGCTTGTGCTTGCAAGAAAGAGGTCCAGAAAGTAAAAAAGGGATCTCAGAGCAGTCTTTGAAATGAAAGACCTTGGGCCAGCAAGAAGAATTCTTGGGATGACTATCATCAGAGACAGAAAGGAGAAGAAAATTTGGCTAACTCAATCAGATTATGTTTCAAGGATGCTCAAGAAGTTAGGGTTAGACAATGTTAAAGAAGCCTTAGTTCCTATGGGCCAACACTACAAGTTGTCAGTTGAACAAAGGCCAAAGTCTGAAGTAGAAGCAAATGAGATACAGGAGATTCCTTATGCTAGTATGATGGGTAGCATCATGTATGCTATGATTAGCACAAGGCCAAACATAGCTCAAGCAGTGTTTGTCACTAGTAAGTTCATGTCAAACCATGGGAAAGAGCACTGGTCAGCTCTAAAATGGCTGATGAAGTACATGAAGAGGGCTAGTGATATTGGGATTCTATTTGATGGTGCAAAGGAAGTCTCTGGTGATGCTTTGATGGGTTAGTCAGACAATTATTTTGCTGGTAACATAGACACCAGAAGATCCCAATCAGGATATGTATTCACTCTCTATGCAGCTGCGGTGAGCTGGAAGAGTAGTCTCCAAGCAGTGGTTGCATTATCCACAACCGAAGCAGAGTTTATGTCCTTGACAGCCGCAGTGAAAGAAAGTTACTGGCTAAGGGGGATTTTGGGAGATTTTGGTGTGATTCAGGCATCAGTAGCTGTTGGTTGTGACAACAACAACGCTCTTTGTTTGGCCAAGCACTAAGTATACCATGAAAGGAGTAAGCACATAGACGTACGCTTACATTTTATTTGAGAAAAGGTAGATGAAGGCGAGGTGAAGGTGTTTAAGGTGGACACCACTGAGAATCCGGCTGATATGCTCACAAAGCCGCTACCAAGAAGCAAGCTTGAATTGTGTATGAAGCTTGTGAGTTTATGCAAAATATGTTGATGATCGGCAGAGCAATCAAGGTGGAGATTTGTGAAGTGATAGCTCAGCCGTGAAGCAGCGAATGAAGGTAGAAGCTCACTTGAGCTTCGGAGTTTCAGTAGCTGTTAGATCGAGTTTAAGTTTGAGGATTTAATCTGAGCCGTTGGATCTAAACTAGCCGTTGATCCCAATTAGGACTAAATACTGTTTGTTTAGTTTGTTAAGATTCAGTTTTTCATTCTCGATCGATTTTGTAGATTCAGCTTGTTTCAACGCAATAACAATTCCTCTCGTTTTCGCATTCGTTCTTCCTCTCTCAATTCTTGCTCACACACATAGATTCAACTTCAATTCTAACATGTATATACCATTCTGACTACCGTGTAACATGCGCAAGTGCTTTATCGGTCTTATTTCTTTACCTGTTGTGTTTGATTTGTACTCTTATTTTTATTTTCCTTTTGTTCTTCGAATTTTACTAAAACTAAAGTTGCTCAGTTTATCTAATTAACCGATTGGTTTGAACTACATTCCTGTTTTTTTCAGTTGCCCAAGTTCCACCTTAGTTAGGTTAGTTACTTTCATGTAATCATGTTAGTAGTTAGTCACCCAACTAAAAAGCTAAGGCGTGGTTGCATGCCCAAACCTTCTCAGTATATCAACATCCGCACTTATCATCATTTTCAATTATATATAAACATTCATCTGTTCATTTTCTTATTTCAAATTTTATTTCTTGTCTATTTCTTTCAAATGAGCAATTTCTTTTAAGAATGATAAAATTTGTACATTAAATTATACTGTAATTAAAATGAAATTAAAAATAATACTGATCCTGTTGTAGGTGTTGCAATTGTAATTGACTTAATGACGTGACGGTGATAGAAAAGTTATGACTGTGGATAAGGTCCTAATTGTCGATCCTATGAAAGTCAATTTTTTCATTTGAATTTCAAGGGAGTGGAAATGAGGTCCTTATTGGGCGCCTATTTTTATTCATTCGAATTTAATGATTTAAAATTAAATTATTTTAGAGATTTGAAATAGTTTCATACGTATAAGATATTTGAATTGGTAATGGTGTCGTTAAAACAGAAATGATTTTTATGCACTATCCAGTTAGGTGGTCACCACGTACTTACTACAAACGAATCAATAATAATGCTTCGAACCTAATTTACTCATTCCTTATCTTTAATTTACCATATTCAAGCTATTTAAATATACCATTAACCAATCATCACACAATAATACATTCAAGTAGAACATTCAACGATGTGATGAGTTTCCTTACAAAAATTAACAAATTTATTAAAATATTATTAGTAAAAAATGTGAGTCATATTACTATCGAGATATATTTGTTATAATTAATCAAAAACCAAACATATGCAATTCTTAATCAGCTTAATTTAATCACATCTCCAAGAAGAAGCACTGCTTTTCATTTCAAATTTTATTGTTTTTCTTGTGTTGAATACAAAGGCCGTATAGAAAAGGAAAAAAGAAAAATCAACAATAATGGTGTTTCCTTAAAATCTCTTGTCTAACCCAAAAGTAGTAACGGATTAAGCCGTGACCACTGAAAAATTACATCACAAATGCACTGTTTCATTGCCTAAACCCAAACCCAAACCCAAACCCGCCCGATTGATTCGCGTACCGCACACTGAACGGGTCAACCGAGTTAGTGTTTGTAAAATTAGCAGGGGCAATTGTGTCATTTTGTCTTGTGGGAGCCGCGTTTGCTTGTTGGGCCTCCATTAGTTCGGGCCAGAGTGGGCCGAGCCCAGCCAGGGTGGCCCAATTGAAATTTTCGGAGCTCAATCGCTGAAGATTGAGCTTCTGATCATCTTGTAGTTGAGAATTTTTAAGCGAATCCATGGGGAAGTAACGGTCGTCGAGCTCGGGGAGAGAATCCAGAACGTCTTCGTATTGCGATGAGCACGACGACGACGAATCGTGGCTGTATTCCTTGCTCAGAACGCCGCCTACGTTGGCAGTGTTCCGGTACTGTCCGCTCGAATTCTTCTTGTATATCCGACACAAAACCCAATCATCGAGCTGAGAAAGAAAAAAATGATTTAGACTCAAAAAAAAAAATGAATTATCTATTAAATGTGAAATTGTTGTAACCTTGGAGCTGCCGCTCTTCCTAGTGGATTCCGAGAGCCTGTATTCATGCATAATCCAATTAGTCTTGGTTCCTTTGGGAGCTTTTCCTATGTAAAAAACCAGTGCTTTTTTGATCCCGACTTTCCTTCCTTCCGTTGTGATGATTTTATCGGTGCCGGTGGCTTTCCAGTAGCCCGAACCGGCTACACGGTTCGGGCGCGAGCCGTTGGGATATTTCCTATCTCTTGGGCTGAAGAAATACCACTCTTTCTCCCCAAACAGAGCTTTATCTGAAATCAAAAACCGAAACACTTGCTAATAAAACAAAGGATATCTACGCATCTTTTAAAATTTTATTTTTTCTAATAAACTTTGAAATTGATATATAATATAAGAACTTGTTGAAGTTTCTGATATTAAGTTTAAAATTTGTAGGAAAAATAAATATTTGGAAAATTTACGCAAATATCCATAAAAACGAATATACTTACTTGGAAGGTCCCATGGGTCGAACTTGTACAAATCGACATCTCCGATGATCTGAAGTGGGAAGTGGTGGCCGGCGACTTTCCGGCAGAGATACTGCACGAGAAGCTCCTCGTCCGTGGGGAAAAACCGGAATCCCGGCGGCAGACTGAGCTGCGAGCGCGGGTCGCATTGTCGGACGCCCATGATGGCAATTGAGTGTTTGATTAACGAAATCGGGAATAGTAGTAGAAATTAATATGTTTTGAAAGATACGGAAAAATGGTGAATTATGTTCGTTTTTCAGGCGGCGGGGGCGTATATATAAGCGGGTGAGTCTGGGTCAGGTGGGGCCCAGGGGAGCACCGTTTAAAGCGTGACACGTAGAGAGCGTTCAGCTTGCCGACCTTATCTTATGGAATTCGGTGGAAGCGTTTTACTAGTCCAGGTGCGTGAACTTAAATCACCACCCCACGCCGTCATTCATTTTTTGTGCCAATATTTTTTTTCCTATTTCTTAACAATAACAAAAATTCAAGTGTAATCACATGCTAGTACTAATGGGAAAAAAAAAATAGTCTATTCATCTTATTCTACGTGGAGCATGAGCCTTTTTCTATTTATACACAAGTTTTTTTTTTGTTTAGATATGGAATTATATGTAATTTTGTTTTGTTATAAGAGAAATTTAAGTAGTAGCAAAAATAAAGTAGAGATAATTAATTTTGACATTCTTTTTGGAGTATGGAGTACTTCTTATACAACCAATATCGTTTATTACGCAAATTGTCATATGCACTTATTCACATACTTTAACTATGAGCTCCTTCGATTTGAAAATTTTAATCTTATAATTAAATATTAAAAAGTTAATATTAAATAAATAATTACAGTATTTGACAATAAGTTATAGGAATAATCGATGTACCGATATATATTATTCTTTTAGAATATAAACCTTAGACTACTGTCCTGCATGCGCTAGCTAATCAATTTAGAGTATCCACAGTGGAGCGGATGATAGTTCGTCTGATGCATCGGGCGGGCTATCGTCCGCCACTGTAACCATGCGGACGATGTCCGATGCATCCTCCGCGCCCTATACATCGTCTGCGGACGATGGCGTCGGAACACGCATCGTCCGCGGTATCGTCCGCCCCACTGCGGGTCACGCGGACGATACCGCGGACGATGCAACACGTTTTCCTTTTCTTTTTTGTTTTTTTCAAAAATTTTATCTACTTACCCCCCATTTATCTATTTTTATCTATTTTTTTATTTCGTAGTGTAATGTTTGAATTTTAATGAAATGAAGTTTTTTTTCTAATTTTTATGGTGTTTTAAATATTCAATTAAATAAAATGCTTAGGGCGGACTATAGGGCAGCCTATAGGGCATCCCACTGCACGCGGAAGGGTAGAAGGATGAAATGCTAATGTAGCGGAGCATAGGGCGCCTATAGAGCAATGCCCTTAGTCAAAAAGATATTTTGCTTTGAACAAGATGAAAATAGAACATATGGAAAAGTAACTGAGTCTAGGATATCTTATTAGCTAAGAATAATGGGAAACATAAATATTCTAATGAGTGGCAATTGTATACTATATCCGGTCCTAAGTGATAATAGTATTCTTTCCTTCCAATAAAAATAGGAACATTTTCTATTTTTATTTATCTAATAAGAATAGTTCATTTCTATTTATAAAATTCTCTCTAAGTCATCACTAAATAATATTCTCTTCGTCCCACAAGAATATGTACTCTTTCCTTTTTAGTTTGTCTCACAAAAATATGTACTTTCTAATTTTGGAACTCTTTTTTCTCTAATAAGATGAGACTCATTCTCCACTAACAATACTTTATTTACTTTTTCTCTCTACATTTCTTTTACTTTACTAATTTTGCATTAAAACTCGTGTCGAATCTAAAGTGCATATTCTTTAAGGACGAAGAGAGTAATAGTATGGATTTTCTATCTATTACTGGCCTTCTCTTTCTCTCTCACTTTATTAATTAAACATTAATTTCTATATTCTTTCAAAAATTTATATTTTTATGAGATTCTTAAGCACAAAAAATAAAAAATAAAAGGAGCACAAAAATCGATTCTATCACCGATTATTGATGTCATTTTCCAAGACTTTTTCCCATCATCTCACTAATTAATTGATTCGACGTCGTATGGGTGTGTGAAAACCACGTGGGAGTAGCTTGCACTCCACGTGGACATCTCGACTTCATGTGTTTGGCCGAATATAATTTCCTTTTTCTCATATTTTTTTCCTCGAAAAAAGTGGTGGCGAAAGCTCGTTTTTTAGCAAAAGCTAAGAAGACACAGTATTCACGCTCGCACGACACGTCGTCGTTTTGGACTTTTGTGAGCTTTTTATTTGGTTGTTTCTTCCACTCTTCAACCTCTCCTATCTTTTAAGCCTAAGAGCTGAGTTGTCACCATTTTATGCTATTATTATTCTTTTTGGTCAAAAGGTTGATTTCTTTTCTTTTTTTAATTCCATTTCCTTTTTTTTGAATTGTTTTTTGGTGTTGATTACTTAGTTTGGCTTGTTTGGTGGATGGATGATGATTTGCCATTTTTATCCCACTTCTATTTTCTTTTTTTGGCTACGTGGTGGTCGGGGAGATCACTAATTGGATGATGGGAAAAATTTGGGTATTTCTACTTTTCGTCTAGAATTATATTAGAAGTGCAATTGTTTTTTATAAGTCAAATGTTAATTAAATTATGTGGTATGTTGTTTATTTGTCATAGTGTGAATGAACTTAATTTAACTCCATTGAAGATTGTTTGTACGAAAGCATTGAGAAGATTAATTCAATACATGAATATCCGGATAAGTCTTGTTTAATTCTTTCTTCTTATAGGTGGAGGTAATAGGCTTGCGACCATTTCCATTTTCCTTATTTTATAGGCAATATTCAAAATAAGGAATATTGATTCCTTCTATGGTAAAATAAAGTGTAAAATTCATTAAGCTCACGTTGACGATTGGAGGATGATGGATCCGCGAATTTCTGATGTTTGTAAATGCTGGTAGAGAATGAAGATTATGACACGAAGAATTTACGTGGTTCGATTTACTGAAGTAAATCTACGTCCACGGGAAAAAGGGAGGGCAAGATTGTATTGCTTGATCTGTTTTCTACAGCTTACAAATACAAACTTGCTATTTGCTATATGGTGTTTTATCTCTAGAGAGCTTAACCTTCTCATATCAGATCTAAGTTCTATTTATATCTTGGACTAAGATCGTGGCTTGCATCACCACCCTAAGTCGTGGATGTCGTGTAGGTCATGGCCTAAGATCGTGGATGTAGCGTAGGTCATGGCCTACGATCGTGGCCTGAGTTGACACCACGTGGTAGTGGGTGTGTTGGACATCCTGTATGGGTCCACTAACTCCTTGTTCGGTCGAATACTGAGACCGAACTGCTTTGGTTGCCGATCTGAGAGTAGAGCTTGATTGGTTGGCTTTTACCGAGCTGTAGGCTGAGGCCGAACTCTTTGGTAATGCCGAACTCATACTCCTGCTTTGGTTGCCGATCTGAGAGTAGAGCTTGATGGGTTGGCTTTTACCGAGCTGTAGGCTGAGGCCGAACTCTTTGGTAATGCCGAACTCATACTCTTCCTTGGGCTTTGGGCTGATGGGCCGTCATTGCTGTTGGGCTTGTTTAGTACGCACCCCATCACTACCCCCCCCGAAAAGCGAAGTGAATCACTTCGGCGAAGCGAGTCACTTCGGCATTCTGGAAAAGGGTACGGGGGAGGCTGAAGTCAGGGGACGTGCCCTGCGCGTGACTGCATTAAATGCGGCATTAAATGCGACAGTAAAATCCGGCCGTCGAATCCTTTGCTATTGGCTTCTTCTGCACTCTCTATCTTTTGCGTGAAAAATTTCCTTCCGCTTTCAAAAATTTCCTCAGGATTTCTTCAAACTTTCAAAGAGTAAGAACCATGTCTGCTTCTTCTTCGTCTGAGTCTGGTAGCGGTAAAAAAGGGGGTAAGGGGTCTTCTAGCCGGAAAGAATCCGGGGAGAAGACCGTAGAGTATTTTCACAGTATCTTGAGCAAGGATACTGTGATATCCCTTTACGAAAAATACTCTTTTCCTGGGGGGAAGGCGGTGGTTCCCGACGATGATCATAGGGCTAACGACCCGCCGGAGGGTTATGCCACCGTTTACGAAGCCTGCTTAGAATGCGGGCTTCGTTTCCCTCTTCCCCCACCTTTTGTAGAGCTTCTTGATTTTTTTCAACTCCCTTTAGGTCAGGTGACTCCGAATTCTTGGAGGCACTTGTCGGCTTTTGCTGCCGAACTCCGTAGGTTAGATAAGGATCTGTCTCTGCGGGCAATCCTTAATTTTTTCCAATTTAAAAGGAAGGGATCTTGGTTTTACTTGATCCCCTTGCAGCCTTTTAGGGCATTCTGCAAAACCAAGTGGCCGAAATGGCAAAACCGCTTCTTTTTTTATAATAGGACAGCGGCTCCGGGCTTCCCCTGGAGAGGGCCGAAGTCCGTGATTCCTCATCCTCGGTTAGAACCATTGGCCGAGCTCGATGACGAGCTCAACAAGATTCCCATAGTTAGGAAACAATACACGGAGTCTGAGCTCGTCAAGGGCGACGTCGTGTTCGACATCTCGTCTTCGGACGAAGAGGCCGAGGGTGAGGATTTCTCTTTACCTTTATGTTCTACTGCTTTAACGATGAAAACTAACCTTGCTTTCTTGCTTTTTGGCAGTGTACATGCTGAACAAGGCTACCCGAAAATCTTCGGAGTCCAAGGAGCCGGAGAGGCCGAAAACCACCAGCTCGGCGTCTGATGCCGAGAGGACTCCGAAAAGGCAAAAAACCTCTTCGGATCCGAAGAAGCCGGAGTCAACTTCGGCAAAGGGGAGGGGGAAGGCCCAGAAGCCCCCGAGAGCGCCAGAGAAAGATGTGGTCTTGGCGCCTCCTTCGGAACATATCTGTGAGCCGTTTTTATGGCCCACGGACTTCGCCGAGGTGAATTCTCTTCTTGATTTTCTGGCCTTGCTTTTTTCCTGTATTTTTTGTGGTCCCTTTGTTGACTTTTTTCTTTATTCATTTTCAGAGGAACGATATGCTCTCCAAGCTCGTCGCCGTCGAACTCTCCAAAGCGTCCAATGACTATGCCGAGATGCAGAGGAAATTGGCGGCTGCTTGTCATCGGGCCGAACAGGCTGAGGCTAACTTTGAGAAGGCCAGAGCTGCTAGGATTTCGGCCCAGGATGAAGCTCAGTTTGCCAAAAACCAGCTCGTCATCCAGCGAGAGCAGACGAAACGGAGTGATGCTGCCGCCGTAGTTGCCCAGGGGGAGGCTCTCCGTGTTTACACGGAGAAACTCTTTCTGAGCAGCCAGTTCTCGGCTTTTGTCGGTAGTCTGGTAAGGCTAATTGCCGATAAGGGCGAGCAGGGGGCCGACGTCGTGCTGCCTCTGTACAGCCGAGAGATAGCAGCTCGGCTTCAGAATCTGCCGCTCCTTGAGGAGCTCGCTTCATCCTCGGTCCTGCTTTCTGCAGACCGAGTCCGGAGTTGTCGAGCTGATCGGGACGAGAACCTGGAGGCTATCTTTGCCTCCGTGGGACCCGTTTCACCCGCTTCGACTTACAACGGAGAGGGTGAGGCCGAGCCGCTGGAGCGGGAGGCCGAAGTCGATCAGGCCGGGCATCCGGAGAAGGAAGCCGATCAGGAGGCGGAGGCGAGGCCGGCAGGAGGCGAGGCCGAGGCTGAGGTAGCCCAGGAGAAGGAAGCTGTACCAGACCGAGGAGCCGGAGACGAAGCTGGCGGAGTATGATTTCGTCTCCCTTCTCTTAGTCTAGTTTCTTCCTTGTAAAATGGCCTTGAAGCCTTAGTGTAAAAAATTTTCCTTGTGAATGAAAAATTCTCTACATTTGTCTTCGTATAGCTTTTCGTACTCGCCTTTATTCCTGTTGTATTTTACTATCTGCTCGGTACAGCTGCCGAACTAATATAGCTGCTTTGTACCCAAGGAGATGGAGATACTTCACTGGAAACGGCTGTACTCTTCGGCTTTGGACGAAGCTGAGAGAAGAGCTATAGCCGATCAGACGAAGAATGACGAGCTTCTGGCTCGTTTAGTGAAGCTGGAGGCCGATATCAAGGACTTAGAGTCCGATAAGAAAGATCTGGAGGCCGAGCTGAATACGGCCATTGCTGAGAGGACTGCGTATGAGGATTACATCCGTGTGCGCGGGGGAATGACCATATCAGATGTTCAGAGTCGAGTTGACGAACTGTGGGAGGAATATCATGTACTCCGTATGAACAATGTGCTGGAGAGCCCGGCTTGCCAACAAGTTGTGACATCACTGCGGCGTTGGGCTTCTCGGTACAACATTGTTCTTTCTCGGCGCCCCTCCATAGAAAGATTCCTTCGACATATCGCGCCAACAGATGCTCGCACTCCAGATCAAACCTCTGGTTCCCTTGTTCAAAATCGTGCTCCCAGCCAACAACGAACTCCGGAACAGCCGGAAACGTCAAGACGAGAACGGGCTCAGGAGCAACCGGAATCGTCAAGACAGGGACGGACTGAAATTCGCCGAGGAGTTGTGACTACGAGCGAGCAAGATCAGCAGATGCTTATTGCAGAGACTCTTCATCACCGAGGTGTTAGGACTTCTCGGGCTCGGGGAAGAGGCGTTGGGTCGAGGATAGCATCTCGTCGACCTGCTTATTCTTCATCTGCTCGGAACAACCGAACTCGGCTTCCAGAGGATTTTGCAGATAGGTGGCTTAACTTCAGCAACCCTGGACAGTAGAATAGTCCTTTGTAATAGCGTAACGCCATTTTGTAGGGTAGCGGAGTTGTATGCCGAACAAGATTTGAAAAATGAAATTTTGTTTTCGCTTCTAACACTGTATTTACAGCTTAGCGAAAAAATTTCATCGTACTTGTCCTCGGTCTTATGAAGTAAACTTCTTTGACCGGACTTGGTCCTTGGTCTTATGAAGTAAACTTCTTTGACCGGACTCGTCTTTGGTCTGATGAAATAAACATCCTTGACCGGACTCGTCTTTGGTCTGATGAAATAAACATCTTTGACCGGACTCGTCTTTGGTCTGATGAAATAAACATCCTTGACCGGACTCGTCTTTGGTCTGATGAAATAAACATCTTTGACCGGACTCGTCTTTGGTCTGATGAAATAAACATCTTTGACCGGACTTGGTTTGTGTTCTAATTTGGCGATTTGTCGCCGGGATCGAACTTTCCCTTGTCCTAATTCGGCGAGTTTTATCGCGTGGATCGGACTTTCCCAGTTAACCGAAGTGGTCTTATGCAGTAAACCTCTTTGACTAGACGTGGTCGTCCCCGGTCTTATGAGGTAAACTTCTTTGACCGAACTTGGTCGTCCTAATTCGGCGAGGTTTATCGCGTGGATTGGACTTTCCCTTATTGCAGTTCGTTTCAGACGAAGTGCTTGTTAAGCTGAATTGCGGTCTTGTATCCTCCTTGGAAGCTTGGACTCACAATCGTTGGCTTATTGCAGTTCGTTTCAGACGGACTGCTTGTTAAGCTGAATTGTGGTCTTATATCCTCCTTAGAAGCTTGGACTCACAATAGTCTTTAATAATCGATCTAAAAAGGGGATCAGCCTTTAAAGAACGATATACCTTGGTGCCATTTGTAAGAGACGACAAGCACATAGAGACAAAACACATAGAGAAAAAATGAAAAAGACGAAGGAAAAAAACTTTAAACCCCCTTTTTTTTAAAAAACGACAAAAGGTACAAGTAAGAAACAAACAAATAAAAACATGTACCCCTATGACCGAACTAGACACAAGACAGACTGACCGGACCTTGTCTCTTACAAGTGGTACTTCTTGAGGTTGGAGACGTGCCATGTTCGGGGTACTTGTTCTCCTGACATGTGAGTCAATTTATAAGACCCTTTGCCGAGGACTTCTGACACCCGATATGGACCCTCCCATGTGGGTTCGAGTTTGCCCAGCTTTTCTGCTCGGCTTACTTCGTTGTTTCTCAAGACGAGATCTCCCACTTGAAATTGAAGCTTTTTCACCCTTTGGTTATAATACCGGGCTACTTGCTCCTTATACTTGGCTGCTTTTATGCACGCCAATTCTCTTCTTTCTTCGGCGAGATCTAGTTCTGCTCTCAGTCCGTCGTCATTCATTTCTGAGGAGAAATTTAGAGTTCGGGGACTGGGTACGCCGATCTCCACCGGAATAACGGCTTCAGTGCCGTACACCAGGCTATACGGAGTTTCACCGTTGGAGGTTTTGGGTGTAGTTCGGTAGGACCATAGGACTTGAGGGAGATTTTCTACCCATTGTCCTTTGGCTTGTTCTAACCGAGCTTTTAACCCTTTCACCAGAATCCGGTTCGTTACTTCCGTTTGTCCGTTTGCTTGGGGATGGGAGACTGAAGTGAACCGTTGTTGAATGTTCAGCTCTTGGCACCAATTCTTGAACGTCTTGTCGGTGAACTGAGTCCCATTATCCGAGATGAGGATGTGGGGTATGCCAAATCGGCACACTATGTTCTTCCAGACGAAGTCCAATGCCTTTGAGCTCGTTATCGTAGCTAATGGTTCAGCCTCCACCCACTTCGTGAAGTAGTCCACGGCAACGATAAGGAATTTCATTTGCCGAGGAGCTTGAGGAAGTGGTCCCACTATGTCTATGCCCCATTGCATGAAAGGCCAAGGGCTTTGCATAGTGTATAGATCGGTCTGCGGCATCCTTGGGACATTTGCATGAATTTGGCACTTCGTACACTTCTTGACGAGCTGCACTGCCTCTTGTACCATGGTTGGCCAATAATATCCCCATCTCAGAACTTTTTTAGCTAAAGCTCTGGCTCCGATGTGGCTACCGCACGATCCTTCATGAACTTCTCTGAGGATGTAGTCCGTCTCTTCTGGTCCTACGCACCGCAATAACGGCTGGAGGTAAGACTTTCTAAAGAGGACTCCTTCATGAAGTTCGTACCGAAGAGCTCGGCACGTGATCTTCCGAGCTTCTCTCTTATCCTCGGGCAATTGTCCTTGATCCAGATACTGTAAGATCGGCGTCATCCAGTTCGGCGAGCTGGATACTGAATGTACCTCGGCTTCATCAATGCTTCGATGCATTAATTCTTCCGCCTTTGAGCTCGGATCTGAGGCCAACTTACTTAAGGCATCTGCTCGGCTATTTTCCGCTCTGGGAATGCGGATTATCCGAAAATAGGAGAAACTTCGGCTGATGCTTTGCGCTTTGTCCAAATACTTCTTCATTCTCTCGTCACGAGCTTCACTTGTACCCAACATGTGATTTACTATGACTTGTGAATCACAATGGACTTTGAGAGATTTGACGAGCAGACTTTGCGCTAACTGGAGTCCGGCCAGGAGGGCTTCGTACTCGGCTTCATTATTAGTAGTGGGGAATAGGAAACGAAGTGAGTAGGTTACCTCGTGTCCGTCGGGAGCGACAAGTAAAATACCAGCTCCACTTCCCATCTTGTTTGAAGCTCCATCTACGAATCCGCTCCAGCAGTCTGGCGGCTCTACTTCGGATTCCAAGGGCTGTGCTAGTTCGGCATTGGCAGAATTCTTCTGTTCGGCAACAACAGGAATTGCTTGATCGAACTTCGCTTCTGCAAGAAAATCCGCCAAGGCTTGTCCCTTGATGGCTTTCCGAGGTAGATATTCAATTGTGTGCTCTCCCAACTCTATAGCCCACTTGGCGATTCTGCCTGATGCTTCTGGTTTGGTCAACACTTGCCGAAGTGGCAGATCAGTTAAGACGCATACCTTGTGAGCATAGAAGTATGGCCGCAGTCTCCTTGCTGCATTTACTAATGCTAGAGCAATCTTTTCCAGAGGTTGATACCTGGTTTCTGGACCTCTTAATGCTCGGCTTGTAAAATAGATGGGAAGCTGCTTTAGGCCTTCTTCTCGTACAAGCACCGCGCTGATGGTTTGATCCGATGCCGCTAAGTATAAGAATAGTACTTCGGCTTCGGCTGGAGCAGAGAGAATAGGAAGCTCGGCTAGATAACTTTTGAGCTCGTCAAAGGCCCTTTTCTGCTCGGCTCCCCACTCGAACTTTGGTGCCTTTTTCAACACCTTGAAGAACGGCAGTTGCTTTTCGGCTGCTTGGGAAAGGAATCGACTCAGTGCGGCTAGACATCCGGTTAGCCTTTGCACGTCATGTATGGACTTCGGCATTGCCATGTTCTGAACGACTTGAACTTTTGAGGGGTTTGCCTTGAGTCCGTCTTTTGAAACCCAACAACCCAGAAACTTTCCCGAATCTACCAAAAAGGTACACTTTTGGGGATTAAGTTTGAGGTTGGCTTTCTTGAGCACGTTGAGAGTGGACTTGAGGTTGTGCTCGTACTCCGAGGTGCTTTTGCTCTTGACGACTATATCGTCAACATACACTTCGACCTCCTTTCCAATCAGGTGCCGAAAAAGCTTGTCTACCATCCTTTGATAAGTGGCTCCGGCATTCTTTAAACCGAATGGCATCTTTTTATAAGCGAAAATGCCGAAGTCAGTAATGAAGGCCGTTTTTGAAGCGTCAATCTCATCCATTAAAACCTGATGGTATCCTTTGTATAGATCAAGAAAACAAAAAATTTCAAAGCCTATCAGAGCTTCTACTTTTTTATCTATGTTCGGAAGGGGATAGCAATCTTTGGGACAGTGCTTATTTAGATCGGTGAAATCTATGCACATCCGCCATCCTCCTTCCTTTTTCTTGATCATGACAGGATTGGCCACCCACGAAGGATACTTCACTTCGAATAACACATCCGCCTTCAATAATTGACGGACTTCGTCATGGATGACTTGACTTCGTTCTGCCGCAAAGAGTCTTTGCTTCTGTTTTATCGGCCGGACCGAAGGATCAATATTTAAACGATGAGTGATTACCTCGGGGGGCACTCCGGTCATGTCCAACGGAGACCATGCAAAGACGTCTTTGTACTCCTTGAGGAGCTGGATGGTTTTTTCCCGAAGTAGAGGCGTTCCCGCGAAACCGATCTTAACCGTTCTGGATGGATCGTCTTCGTACAGCTGAACTGTCATCGAATTCGGCTCCGGTATGACTTCGGTCATTGCCTCTGACTCCGGCTGCTGTGATTGCTATGCTTGGTGGTGCCGATCTGACTGCTCGGCACTTCTAAGCGCAATTTGCAGACATTCCTTTGCTCTCTTTTGGTCACCTCGGATGACCGCTATCCCTCCTTTAGTAGGGATCTTGATGGTGAGGTGATAAGTGGAGCAAATGGCCCGAACTGAGTTGAGCCAGTCTCTTCCCAGGATGACGTTGTACGGGGACCGAGCTTTCACCACGAAAAACTCAATCATCGTACTGGAGCTAGTAGGCGCTTTCCCCACCGTGATCGGAAGGCTGATAATACCTTCAGGGCGGGTGTCCTCCTGGGCGAAGCTCTTCAGGGGAAGCGGAGCCGGGCTGAGCCGAGCTGGGTCCACTTCTAGTTTGTCGAAGCACTCTTTAAAAAGAATGCTGACTGACGCTCCTGTATCCACAAACACCCTGTGGATCAGTTTGTTTGCCACTCCGGCTTGGATGACAATGGCGTCTTGGTGAGGAGAGATGGCCGGGACGGGATCAGCATCCGAGAACGTAATCACTTCGTCCTGCTTCAGCCTTTTATGCGTTGGCTCCTCTCGATTGGAGCCTCTGCGCTCTGACTTCAGGGACGACTTGGTCTTCCCAGCAGGGAGAGCGTCAATAGTCAGGATTACTCCATCATATTGCGGCTCGTCATCGTCTTCGGGATCCGGCTGCTTTTTCGGATCCTGAGGGGCGCAGTTCGCTCCTCTCTGCTTCTTATTCTTCTTTGACTGCTTGCTTTGGTATTTTTTCAATGTCCCTGCCCTCACAAGAACATCGATACCTGCAGCCAAGTTTCTGCACTCCTCGGTATCGTGACCGTGGTCTTGATGGTAGGAGCAGTAGTTATCCTGGGGTCGGCGCGCGGCGGATTTCGTCATCCGCTTCGGCTTTTCGAACAGGTCAGAGTGTAGTTCGAAAATTTCCGCTCTCGGCTTGTTCAGCGGTACGAACTGAGCGGACGGCTTCTCGGGATTGAGACGGGGTCCCAATCTGTCTTGCACCGGAGTCCTTTGAATCCTTTCAAAAGGAGTTCGGCGAGGATGTCCCTGATCGCCAAAAGGAGTTCGGCGAGGATGTCCCTGATCGCTATGATCGGGCTTCCTCCTGTCTCCTCGGGACGATGAGCTGTCTAACGACCGTTTGCGACGGTCTGCCTCATCGGCCCGGGAGTACTGGTCCGCAATGTCCCACATTTCCTGAGCTGTCTGCGGACCGCACTCAACGAGCTTCCTGTAGAGAGCTCCGGGCAGGATTCCATTTTGGAATGCCGAGATGACAAGCAGATCGTTGAGATCGTCTACTTGCAAGCATTCCTTGTGGAATCTTGTCATAAAGTCGCTGATTTTTTCGTCGCGACCTTGACGAATGGAAAGCAGCTGAGCCGAAGTGATTCGGGCTTCCGCTTTCTGAAAGAACCTCCTGTGGAAGGCATCCATTAGATCTCGGTAAGATCTGATGCTGCCCTGGGGGAGGCTATCGAACCACCTTCTCGCGTTCCCGATGAGCAGCTCGGGAAACAGCTTGCACATGTGGACCTCGTTGAGACCCTGGTTCGCCATGTTATATTGATAGCGCCCCAAGAAATCGTGAGGGTCCACGAGCCCGTCGTAAGTCATCGACGGAGTTCGGTAGTTCTGTGGTAGGGGAGTTCGGGTGATGTCGTCCGAGAACGGAGTCTTCAGTGCTCCGTACACGGCGAATCCGATATCTCGTCGGTATGGAGGAGATTGAGTTCTCCTGTGATTCCGGTACCGAGGAAGAACAGGAATATGTCGGGGTTGAGGATTCTTCTTCCTGGAAGACACGGCACTACTGCGGTAGTGACTTTCATGTCTGGATGAAGAAGGAGAATCCTCCGTTTTCGTCTTCGGCTCTTGGCTCTTTTGCAGGAAGGCTAAGAACTCATCCTGCTTCTCAGCCAAGAACAGCTTGACAGCCTCATTCAGATCAGGCTGCTGGGAAGACTCAGTGGGAAGATTTTTGGAGCGGCCTGTTCCTTCGCCATGAGAACTGGTGGTGGATTTATCCCTAGGCTGTTTTCCAGACCTATGGGATGGATTGGCTTCCTCCGGGTTCTCACGGGCAGGAATGCGGGTATTCTGCGATCTGGTATGCATTTTTTGGGTGGAAAAAATGGATCAAAAATTCGCTTTATCACAAATTTTGTTCTTCGCTTCCCACAGACGGCGCCAGTGATGGATCCGCGAATTTCTGATGTTTGTAAATGCTGGTAGAGAATGAAGATTATGACACGAAGAATTTACGTGGTTCGATTTACTGAAGTAAATCTACGTCCACGGGAAAAATGGAGGGCAAGATTGTATTGCTTGATCTGTTTTCTACAGCTTACAAATACAAACTTGCTATTTGCTATATGGTGTTTTATCTCTAGAGAGCTTAACCTTCTCATATCAGATCTAAGTTCTATTTATATCTTGGACTAAGATCGTGGCTTGCATCACCACCCTAAGTCGTGGATGTCGTGTAGGTCATGGCCTAAGATCGTGGATGTAGCGTAGGTCATGGCCTACGATCGTGGCCTGAGTTGACACCACGTGGTAGTGGGTGTGTTGGACATCCTGTATGGGTCCACTAACTCCTTGTTCGGTCGAATACTGAGACCGAACTGCTTTGGTTGCCGATCTGAGAGTAGAGCTTGATTGGTTGGCTTTTACCGAGCTGTAGGCTGAGGCCGAACTCTTTGGTAATGCCGAACTCATACTCCTGCTTTGGTTGCCGATCTGAGAGTAGAGCTTGATGGGTTGGCTTTTACCGAGCTGTAGGCTGAGGCCGAACTCTTTGGTAATGCCGAACTCATACTCTTCCTTGGGCTTTGGGCTGATGGGCCGTCATTGCTGTTGGGCTTGTTTAGTACGCACCCCATCAGAGGAGATAGCTAGAAAAACTGCTAATTAATACTCTCATTAAAATAAAAGTGTACTAGTAATTAAAGTAGGAGAAAGATATAAAAAGTAAGAAAAAATAATAAATGTTAATAGATGGTGGGATTCATATTATTAATGATAAACATTTTCTACATTTAGACTTTGTCTAATTTTAGAGGACAATCAAAAGTCGTTTAATAGTCTATTTTATTTTAGGACGGAGCAAGTAACTATTTTGTTATCATCAAATAAGAATTATAAAAGCCCAAAAGTTGAGGATTAATACTTATAATAGAACTCCAATTTATTTAAACACACTCCAATTTAAAGGATAGAGCTAATAAAGGGTTGGGGCTTGAGTTACCATAACTAATTTTTCGAAAATCAATTGTTTGTAAGTTTTGGGAATAATAGTACAAGAGTCTACTCTTCGTTATAGAATCAAACAGAAGATTCTATTCAGACATCGAATCCGAAAATTTAAAAATACAACCTATGTTGAGATATTTAATTAGTACCCATTGTTATTAGGATAATTTTTTTCTTAAACACTGTTGACAAAAAGGACAAGCATGTACGTGTTTATAAGACAAGGATGACAACAATTTTGGAGCATAAGGGAGGGTGACTTCATGACGATGAGATTTTGACACATCCTCTTCAATTATGAAACATTAGGATAAGATCTGAAATAGTGAGCTAATCATACTATTTTAGTTAATTAATCAAAGTATGACATTATCATGAGCTAATCACATCTCACCAATTCGGATTGCGTGCAGAGAGATTCTTTTTTCATTTCTAAACAGAAATTAATTAGTACTACCACGGAATAAATATTCCACAAATATATTTGACCTAATAAATGCATACAATAGGATCGCAATGTATATATTCCTTGAAAAGGGAAATTTTTTGTTAACCCTTTAACTTTTGATTGACTTTTAGTGAAATTCCATAACTTATAAAAATAGTTAATTAAATATTTTTTGCATATTTCTTTTATATAGTTAAATTTTTTTATGGAATTAGTGATTTAAATCATAATTTTTTTATTAACTTCAGTAAATTTAGCATTATTTTATATTATGAATGGTTTGTTTTTTATAATTACTACTCTCTCCATCTCACCATAAGCAAGCCACTTTTGTTGGCACGAGATTTAAGAAATTGATATTTAAAAAATTAAATTGAAGAGCAATAAAATATGAGAGATGAAAAAGTAGAGGAGTGAAAAAATAAAATAGATAAGAAAATAAAATAAGGAAAATATTTTTTTTGCTTAAAATGGAAATGAATTAATGTGACTAGATTATTGTGACTCGATGGTGGGATGTATATGTACAAAAGTGACTCCAAATTATTTCGTTTGTTAAAAGCTTTTCAAGATAAATTCTAAATTATTCATGTGCTGTGATCCAAAAAATATGTAACAGAAATAAAGCGCATTATTTATACATAGGTACCAGCCACATGATGTACAAAGAAGAAACAATCTATCATTAAATATATATTTTGGTTGCAACTATGAAATTTCTAGTCGAATTAGGTAATGCACGCTTCTGTATTTTTTTTTCTCTCTCTAAACAATTGAAGCTAAATTACATCGTTTGTAGTCGAAAAAATTGTGGTCCAAACTATTTGAATAGGTGTCGTGACTCGTGAGCCTAACTTGTAAGATAATCTATTTACAACTCATATCGAAACATATGGTCCAGTTCATGTGAGACCATCTCCAATCTAGTTGGTGTTCGGATTGTTAAACCAAAATAATAGGTAAGATACGATATGTGATGAATCATAGAGTTAGGGTGCATACGTTATATTGCTAACTTACTATTAAATTACTAACTATAACTAAATAATAGACATTAAATTTTTAAATTAGAGGCTAAGATTATTCAGTTTCGAATATCAATATAGTGAACAGAAAATGTCAATTAATGTATTTATGTCAATTAACAATAAATTAGTTATAACTAACTTTTAAAATATATCTCAAACCTTTAAATACATATAACTATCTCAAATTTGTTATTTTTTCACACAACATATATCAAATTTATAAGGATTTTGAGATCTCACTTGCATATGTTCCAATGTAAAAATTTGAATTTGTTTTGTGAATTTTGGTATTTTTTGAGTAGGTAATATCAATATAACTGTCATAATATGTCAACATAATACGTGTATAATGTCAATATCAAATTGTGTTGACATATTCAAGGAACTGTGTTGATAGGTTTAACATAACATATTGACATCTCGATTCAAAACCCTAAATTTGGTAGCTATTCTTATTTTTTAATATTAAAATATAAAAAACGAAATTACACATGACAATTTATAGACATTAGATCCCTAAAATCTTAGTCTTAAATTAGTTTTAGTTGGTAATTAAGAATGAGTTAACAATTGATCACATCTCTAACAGAATTATACTATAAAATTAAATTAGTTATAGAGTGAAGTTAGGATGGTTAATCATGTTATAATTATACAATCAAATTTTAGTATTATAAAAGCAGACCAAAATACATTGGTAGGTAATTAAACTTAAAAAATTATATACAACTTAATAAAAGATAATACTCTCTCCGTCCTACAATAAGAGTCACAATTGGTGTTGACACGAATTTTAAGAATTGTAAATGTAATGTAAAGAATAGTGGGTCGAAAAAATTAGTGAAATATAGGGTCCACTTTTTTAAATTAGATTTATTTAAAATATGAGTGAAATGTGTTAGTAGAACGTGTGACCTACTTACCATAAATGATAAAAGTGAAGTGTGACTTTTATTATGAAACGAACTAAAATAGCAAAATGCGACTTTATTATGGAACGAACTGAGTAGCATTTAGTCACAAATAATACCCCTTAAACTGATATATAAGGTCATCCGCAACGCTCTCACTTATCCGTCCCTTAAATTACTATTAATGGGACCCACTGTACTTTTTTATTCCATCTCTTAACTAAGGGACGGAACCTGCAACCCTCCATCTCTTATCCGTCCCTTAACCGTCCCTTAAATTACTATTCATTCAATTTCGTTTTTTATTTTTATTTCCAACAAATTCAATTAATAAAAACACACTTCATTAAAAATAAAATAAAATTACAACATAAAATAAAAATACAACTTAGAATTCAAAAAAATAAAAAAAACACATAATTAAAATCCTAAAAAAATAAAAATTACATAATTTAGAATACAATGTTATAGAAAATAAAAAAAAACTAATCCGCAGGCGAATCATCCCCCGAAGGCGGTGGAGGTGCACTGAAGCCACCTGGAGGCGGAATACCTAGTTGTCTTGCCATAAACTCAATTATGGCAAGGTAGGCTTGGTATTGGAGAGGCGTCATGCGGGAAGTGTCCGCCATTGTGACGGTCATGTACATGGGCATTAGGGAGTTCGAGGGTGCCCCCGAGCCCGAGCCCGCTTGGCTTGATTCGGCTCGACCCCTCCTCCCTCTAGCCGCCTTCTCCGCATTTCTCCATTGCGGCCGACAGCGCCCAAGGGAGGAACCCCTCGGCATCGCCTGCCGTGCCCTCAACCTCCTGCGAGGCAAACTCTTGTGTGGCGCTGCCCGAACCGCCCTCACTAGACGAGTATTGGCCCCCCGCCGTGTGCTTCGTGCGCTTTGAGGTCGAGCCCGAGCTGAACCGGACACCGTTGGCCCACCTTTCCTCGTCTTTGACGACCTCCCAAACATCGACAAATTTGAATTGTTTGGCGGTGTCGTCGTAGTAGACTCGCAAAGCCGGCCTCAGAATGTCGGCTCTCGTGGCTCTGCTTTGGTAATGAGCCGCTTCACTCTTGTAGATGGCGCAGAATTTTTTGACCTCTCTGTCGACTCGGTCAAAGTGAGCGCGGAGCATCTTATATGTGCGGCGGCGGGACCCCTTCGGCTTAATCTATTGGTAGGCCTCGATGACCTTTTCCTAGAAGCACTTCAGGGGTTGTTGATTCTCGACGATGGGATCGTACGAGACGCTGATCCAGGCGTTGTACACCGCCAGCGTTTCTTTAGGGCTGTACGGATGCCGGCCTAGATCCTTCTCCTCCTCCTCGTCCGTCCCCGCCCTGGAGCTTCCACTGCCTCAGACTCCTCCCCGCCTCGGCCTCCTCCGCCTCTTCGGCTTCCTCCTCCGCCTCGGCCTTCTTCCGGAGTGGGTTCAACGGAATAATCCTCCTGAATCTGGGATAATCCCTGCGAATACCTCAGGGCGGAGGGACGGGCGTATGCATCCACATCAAAATGGGGTGCCCGGCGTCGACGAACCGGATCCACCACAAAGGACATTGTACATGCACCCCCAGTCGCTAAACACGTGATGTCAAACCCGCCGGAGCCGCCACCACCAGAGTTTCTGTCGCCGAACATTTTTTTTTCCTCAAACCACCATCACAAGGGGGAGGGGGGTTTAGGCAGACCCCCAACCTGTATATAGACATGCCCACCGGTTCCGGTTCCGAACTGGAACCGTGGCAATTTTCTCGAACCGGAACCTTCGCAATTCGGGTCGCGGTCCGATTCAGGTTCATGATTTTTCGAACGGAACCGTCACCGAACCGGCGGTTCGGGATGGTTCGGAACCACCGGTTAACCGGCAGAACTGCCGGTTCGGGCACGTAAAACAAGGCTTCAGGGATGGGGCCGAGCGGCAGCTTTTCAGACAGCAAAACCGGCCGATTCTGGCTGTTTTTGGACCAAAAACCGGCGGTTAATAGCCGGTTAACCGTGAAAACTGGTGGTTCGGTGGCGGCACAGGACACGAGGCGACATGACGCAGCTTTTGGCAGACGGTTTATTGACCAAACCGGCGGTTTTGTTCCGGCGGTTTTCCAGCAAAACCGTCGATTTTCCGAAAATTTAAATTGGAAGTTGCATGGTGTTTATAAAATTTTAGACATGTACTATGGTTGTTTGCACGATTTGGATTTTCTCAACTCCGTTAAATTAGCTTGACAAGAGGAGAATGCTTCGAACTAAGTATTCCGGATGTTGATGAAATCAAACTAAGGTTAGATAGTGCACTTCGTGCTCTCTATGCGGAATATGAAATGCGCTATAACACCGCTCACCGGGTATGTGCTCCTCCTAGTCCTTCCACATTTGATTTTGGTGGCGGGGATTTTAGCAATGTCATGATTGATCCAAACGTAGTATCACAATTGCAAGATCTATACGGTACTACAACCAATAGGACTAGAGCGACTAGTGAGTTAGATATATATTTGGAATCGTGCTCTATTTTTCAAGATGCAGGTCCTCCTACTCAACAAATTGACGTCCTTAATTGGTGGGGAACACATGACAAAGAGTTTCCGATACTATCCATCATGGCTAAGGAGATTTTCGCCGTTCCCGCTTCCACCGTCGCCGTTGAGCAAGCTTTTAGTGTCAGCGGTTGTGTCCTAGACGACAAAAGGAGCAATCTCTCCGCCAAGAACATGGAAGCCACTATGTTACTTGATGATTGGGCAAAGGCTGACATGAGAGCACAAGAGCCGGATTTCAACTTCCGTGTAGAGAGTGATGGAGAAGATTTTTCCTCTGATGGCGATGACGAGGTCAGAAGCGCGAGCACTCAACAATAGCAATGACTTGACGGGGGGGGCGGTGAATGGCGAGCACGGCCGACCAAAAAGGTAAGCAAGGTAAGAGAACTACGTGGGCTTTGATTCCTCAATAAAATTGTGGATACGTAGGCATCTCAACTTAAATTTGAAAAGTTTAACTTTGAAAGTTTAAGTTGAGCTCTAGCCCTTTTCAATTTCCCCTCCCCCCATTTCATATTTTTTTTATTTTGTAAATTATATTACATTGTTGTATACTTGTATATGTATTGTAAATTGTAATGTATTATGTATTGTTGTCCGTTACAACTCAAATTCAATAAAATTGATATCATTTTCACCTTATTCGTCTTATTTCAATTTAAATTATCCATTGTCTTGTTCCAATTTATTGTATAAGTTCAAATTTATATTACATTATTGTATGTTGTATACTTGTATATGTATTGTAAATTGTAATGTATCGTTGTCCATTACAACTCAAATTCAAGAAAATTGATACCATTTTCACTGTATTCGTCTTATTTCAATTTAAATTATCCATTGTCTTGTTCCAATTTATTGTGTAAGTGCAAATTTCAAATTTTAAAAAAAAAATCTCGAACCGGGAAACCGCCGGTTTTCGAACCGGAACCGTGTAAACCGCCGGAAAATCGGCGGTTCCGAACCGGAACCGGAACCGTGAAATAGCCTCACGGTCCGGTTCTGGTTCCGACTTCGACCAAACCGGAACCGCCGGTGTTGGAACCGTGGGCATGACTACCTATATATATCAAAACGTCAAAGAAACATACATCAACCAAGTCCAAAAGTGACTCGGTCCGCACGAGAGATACAAATCACAAGAGCTAACAAAGCTATTATGGTATCCCCACAGACCGGGTACTACCCATCTATCAATCGAGAGATCTAAAGAGAAAAGAAACATAAAAACATGATAATCTAAAGGGGAAACAAAAAAAAAACATAAGTCAAAACCACAAACCAAGTGTAGAAGTCATCCATCTCGATATCTGAATCTGAAGTTCGGATAATCCAACTGGTCCATCCTCACTAGCGACTTCAAATACCGAGGCGCTGAATCCGCATCATAGAAGGTGATGGCAGGGGTCTGGACCCCCTACCTGCCAGAAAGTCAGCTGCCCGGTTGCCCTCTCTATAGATATGAGAGAACCTAACCTGCAGCTGAGAGAGCAAAGTGCGAATGCGAGCAATGTGATGTCTCACATCCGCTGCTCCCCCGCGTCCTGAAGTGAACACCGCGACCACAGCTGCTGCATCCATCTCGACCCAAACCTGCGATGAGAACTCCATAGTCATTGTCAACCCGTGAAGAAGAGCTAAAAGCTCCGCTTCAAAGGCCGATGCAGCTACGAGAGGTGTGCAAAAGGCCCCCAAGAGAGAATTGTCTGAACCACGAACCACTCCCCCACCACCAGCTTGTCCCATCGAGGTGATAAATGCCCATCGGTGTTCAGCTTTACCCAAGGATCGTCGGGTAAATGCCAAAGCACACTCAAGGACCTCAGAACTCACCGGCGAGGAGGAACCTAAGGGATGAAGTCGACAGTCGGAGTGCAACCGCGCCAATGAGGGGGTAGGAGCACACCCGCCGCCACCAAGATCCGTAGATGCCGAATAACCTGCCAAATAACATGGGAAGAACGAAAAGAAATATCGCGGTGCTTGCAGCTATTCCTCTCCGTCCAAATAAACCAGTATACTAAACAAGAAATAATGAAGCTAATGTGCAAGACAGTGGCCCTGTGAGAGGACCTCCACCAAAAACCTAATCTATGTGCAATATCGGTGCACGTGTGAATGTGTGTGCTAATGTAAGGGAACCAACCATCGAAGTAATCCCAAACCGATCTCGTCAGAGGACTCGACACAAACAAATGCTGAAAAGACTCGAATGAAAAAAGAAGAGACACAACACAGACACTTGGATGCGAGAGAGATACCACAGGTCTGAACATAACAGTCAACAGGGACCCTCTGGAGGAGGAGGCGCCAGATGAAGACAGAGATAGTCGGGGTCAGCCCAGCATTCCAAACCATGTAAAGTCCAAAATGTCTAGGGGACCGTGTCTGGATGAGCTCCCAAGCTGAGGCCGTCGAGAACTCGCCATCGCCAGTCAGACTCCATCGCATCACATCCCGCCTGCCCACCTCAATCGGAACAGCCCTGATAAGATCCAACACATACAAAGGCACACCATACAAAGCCAAATAATCATGCAGTTTTTCAAAATGCCAAGTATGATCATGCCAGAACCTAGAGACCTCAGCGGCAAGAAGATCAGACCCGGGCGGACAATAGGTCCTAAGGTAGCGATCCCCGACCCACACGTCATCCCAGAAACTAATCCGCCCTTCACCTAAGGACCATCTAATGAAACCATGAACCTGACCCCTAATACGAGTGAGGCGACGCCAAATAGAACTATCATGCGGAGAGTAAGAAGAAATAAAAGCACGGCCAACATGGAAACATTACTTGCGCATAGTGAAGTGTGCCCATAAAGCTTTGACGAGCTCACGAAAACGTGGGATGTCGAGGCCTCCCAACCGTGCCCCAAAAAAACCTGGCCAAGATCTGCTCCAAATCCTTCATCCAATACTCATACGACTTCAGGATTTGGAAGATGTGAAGAGGGATAGTGACAAGGGTGCTCTTGATCAGAGCAAGGAGACCTCCAAGAGAAAGATGTCTATGCGACCAGCTGTGAATCCGGTCCACCATCTTCTGTCGGATATCTAACAGGTACTCGGCCTTCAGCCTCCCATTATAGATAGGCACTCCAAGGTAGGTAAAGGGGAGAAATCCCTGCTGGAAACCACTCGCCTATGCCACCTCTGTCACCTAAGAGTCGAACTTCTCAAAGAGATAGAAGTGACTCTTTCCCTTGTTCACCATCTGACCCAAGACGGGCGGAATAGTGCTCCAGACTAGACCAGCCTCTCCACGGACTGTCTGTGCGCCCTGAAGAAAATGACAATGTCATCGGCATAAGACAGATGGGATATGACCGGAGCGCGTCTAGCACATCTATAGGCCATGTCAGGATGTGTGGCCACGAGCTTGTCCAAGCTCCTTGATAGGTAGTCCGTTGCCAGCACGAACAACGAGGGTGATAACGGATCTCCCTGGCGAAGTCCCCTCGTGGAATGGAAGAAACCTGCAGTAGCTCCGTTCACAAGCACAGAAAACCAACAAGAAGAGATGCATCGGCTGACCATATTCACCCACCCCGGCGGGAATCCCATCCTCTCAAGCACCACGAGGAGAAAAGGCCACTACACTCGATCATAGGCCTCTGCCATATCTAGCTTGAGGGCCAGATAAGGCGAGTTTTCCTTCTGAATGAGCGACCTGCTATTATCGTGAATCAATTCATGGGCCAGGAGCACATTATTGTTAGAGTTTTGTATACTAGAAATCACATTTCGAGTGATTGGATACTGTAAAACTCTAATTGTTATTTTCCAATAAATGCAACAGATTATTTTTTTTCATAATGTTGTTATGTTTTACATTTAATGGTTGTTTATTGCATATTTAAATGTAGAAGCAAACGTAACAAAGTCTAAGTCTTTGTTTTAGTAGACCGGTTGTGGGCTTCGTCCAATTTAAGATAACACGGTCAGTTCTAAACAAAGAAAAATAAGAATTTCACAACCTAGATAGGCCTAGACTACCTATCGCGAAAGGTTGCAATGTCAGTCCGATTATTTCTAAGCCTTATTGAAATAAGATGACGTTGGTGTGGTATAGCACTGAATGGATCTAACAGCAAGACGAGTCTTTATGCTATCTACTGAAAGACGAGGTCTTAATAATTAATTTCTTAATCGATGTACGTCAGCATTGAGCATACGATATTGAGTATCTACTACTTTGACTTACCAAAGGTGCGGGTTTTTCGTCACCCAACGATCCGGGTATATCAGGTAGTGGCGATCATTATCTAGCGGTGCTAGGATTGCTATTGCGTTGAATCGTGCGCGATGAGAGTCTCGTTTGATAACATCCACAAGAGGAGCTCGAAACAAGGCTTTATTATTCGGAACCTAGCTAGTTGGAGTTTAATTACTCTATGAATAATAAATAAGAGTTTCTTGCTAAGTCCACTCTTGGAGATTAAAATATGTTAATTAATTAAGTCCATAGCAGACAATAATTAATTAATGGATGTTTCTATCTTAAGCGTGGGAAATAAATTAAATGCAATTAAAGGAAGCCTGGAATACTTGTAATTTCGGATTTGGAAGGCAGTGCAATATTACTTCTGTAGTGGCTGCTTGTAATATTCCAATATAAGCTTATATTAAATTGTGGGTTCAATTTAATTAGTACAAAGCTAATTGGGTGAGGACTGTTCCAAATTCTTCCTTAGATCCCTGGCTGGGCCAAATATGTGACTTAATATAAATAAGAGAATAAAGGAGAGAGAAAACATAATTATTATTGTTGAGAATTTTCGTCCCCCTCAAAAAAAGAGAGAGTTCGAAATTTTACCTCCTCCGTGAGCTGAGTTCTGTCTTCGTTATTCAAGTCCTAGTACGTTGGTGAGATTTGCCCACACAAATATCAGCGTATAGTCCGGGACACCAGTCAGAAGGTCCGAGGTCGAGTACTGAAGATCTTCACATGGAGAAGACGCAAGCCATCATCGATTCTTGATTGAATCAACAAGGTAAATTGGCTAATTCCGTAGTAAGCATGTTTTAGGGATTTTATATGCTAAAGCAAGTTTTAATTCAAGTTATGAGCATGATACATGTGATAATTACGTGAATAGAATTTGTCTACATAATCTGCTAAATAGATCAAATTTATGTGATCGGTAAATTACTGCACGCTTCCGATGCCAACCCCTTCAATTGGTATCAGAGCCAGTCTTTGGCTCTGATTATTTGGATTTAAATTTCGCGAAATTCATGTATGCATGTCCAATTTGATTGCGAAGAATGTTCTTGGTGTTTTGTTTAACTTAATATGCATGAAGAACTCAAGTACTATTGAATCAAAGAACTTGAATTGCTCGATTGTACGAGACGTGCAATCCGTCGGTGTTCGCGCCGAGACGGATCGCACCACGCGCGATCGAGGTAGGGATGTCGAGACAGTGGGAGCCAGGAAGCCACGATCACGTGGCGACGCGCGGACGAGAGAGGGCTCGTGCGCTTCGCAGGCTGAGATCGCACGCCCCAGACGCACCCGCGTCAAGACCGACATGGATGCTGGCGTGGTGCGGCGGTTCGACCGAGAACCGATCGAGACACCGAGACGCGAGGGAACTCCAACCCTAGGCGGAAGGTCCGAGACGGAGTCCCGAGCCACTGGCCGAGACGGACGCGCCGAGTCGTTTGCCGTGTGCTGCTGAGATGGGAGCATCGTCGCTCGGATAGGCCGAGAGGGGCGACAGCAACTGGCCGAGAGCAGCGCCACCGTCATGCGCGCTGCTGGCAAAGGACCGCATCACCCGACTTGCCGAGACGGCCGAGAAGCGTCGGCAACGGGCGCTCGCCGCTGGCCGAGACGCGGCGACACCTGATGGCTCGACGGGCCGAGACGCTGGCGCGCCACCTGCGCGCCGGTGGCCGAGACACTACGTGCATCGTGATTCGACGACGAACTCGTCGGATCTTCGTCGTTCATCGTTCGTGCGAACCTCATACGATGAGATAACGATGAAGGATTATTTTAATGATTATTTAATTATTTTATTAAAAGATATCATTAAATTATTATTATTTAATGGAAATAAAATCTTTTTGGAAGATTTGTCTAGATTTTAGGAATATTTTTATTATTTTCTATATCTATGGAAATAAATAATATTATTTTATTCCTAGATGATATAGATGGGAATAATTTAATAGTTTCCTAATATTTATCTAGAATTAAGGAATATTTTTATTATTTTCTATATCTATGGAAATAAATAATATTATTTTGATTCCTAGATGATATAGATGAGAATAATTTATAGTTTCCTTATATTTATATATCAAAGATCCTAAAAAGGATAGATACATATGAATACATTAAATAATGAAATATCTCTTCTTAATCTTGAACAAGGAAATAATTTGAATTTATTTTTCATGTCTTATTAAGGATTAAATAATTTGTTTATTTTAGATATACCTTATAGTAGACATGAATAAGAATTAAATTCTAGAATAACAGTTTCCTAAAGGAAGATAACAACATTAAACTAAAGATTTAATTATCCAACAAATTAAATACCAACAAAATTTAATCAAGCCTTTCTCTGCCCTAAGGCTAAGGATAATTAAAGAAAAACCATAACCCAAATATCTAAGCTATAATTACGAATTCAACGTTTGTATATGGTCTCCACCAATTGGTCTGCAATTTATGAAGCCTTTTTCTAATATTATCGCCACCTGCACTGTGGGGACAATAATCCTAAGAAATAGCAAGTTCATATGGCGGACTTCTCAAATATAAATGGTATGAACTTGAATGTGGTTTCCAATATTATCGCCACCTGCTCTGTGGGGACAATAATCCTAAGAAACTACGAGATTCAGAAGTTCACACAGGATTTAAGAGATAGCTTGATCTTGTTAGCAGCACATAAGCATTGTTATGGGAGTGTGTTGTAGAAATGAGATTCTGTAATGCTAAATTCTTTGGTCTCTGGACTATTCGTCGGTGTTGTGACCAGTAATATTGTAAGATTTTAATGCGTATTGACTTCCTCTGGAGGGTACAAAATTTTAATTTTACAGTTGTAAGATTTTGAAAAGTTTTATGGTTAATCTAATCTAATTTCTTACATAAGATTATGACAAATAGTAAAATACTATGTTTTGTAGTGCAATTCAAATCATCACAATGTCGTTCAATCCTCTTTCTGCAATTCTCAAAGAAAACAAACTCGAGGGCCAAAATTACATAGAATGGAAACAAAATTTGGACATCGTTCTTACAGCTGAAGAGTACAACTTTGGGCTCACAACCCCGCGACCTCTAGTACCGGCGGCTAACGTTGCGGTAGGACTCAGAGATGCACATAGAAAGTGGCATAAGGCGAATGAGATGGCTAAGTGCTACATGTTGGCATCTATGTCTTCAGTACTCAAGCATCAGCATTCTGCCATGGAAACTGCCACTGAAATTATGCAGAATCTCAAGAATCTTTTTGGTACTCAGAATCGAACGGCTAAGTCTCAAGCCTTTCGGAGTATCATGTCGAAGACAATGAAGGAGGGCTCGTCTGTGAGGGACCATGTCCTCGAGATGATGGGCCACCTCAACCAGATTGAGTGTTGGGAGGGACGATCGATCCCGAGTCCCAGGTAACAATCATTTTTCAAAGTCTTCCCCCTAGCTTCCAGCAGTTCAAGCTCAACTTTGAGATAAACAAAATGAATTACACCTTGGCAGAACTATTGACTGAACTTCAGTCAGCAGAGGACCTTATGGTACAGGCTAAGGCTGCCATGATGACTTCGGCACCTCGTTCCTCTGGCTTCAAGCCTAGCAAAGGAAAAAGGAAGGCACCGAACTCAGAATCGGGCAAAGTGGCAAAGGGAAAGAAGAAGAAAAGGGCAAACAAGAAGCCCTCGGGGAAGTGTTTCAAGTGCGGAGAAAAGGGGCATTGGAAGCCAGACTGTCCTAAAAGGGGCAAGGCTACAGGTATGCACCAAGCTTTAGTAGTTGAGTCATGTTTGACTTTGACATCTACTTGCACTTAGGTTATTGACACAGGAGCCACTGATCATATTTGTTTTGATCCTGACTTAATACAGGTGACAAGACGGCTACATGATCGTGAGATCGAAGTCCAGCTGGGCGACGCAACCAAAGTGGCGGCCATTGCAGTGGGAGACATTGATTTGCGTTTTAGTAGTGATTTTGAAGAATGTTTTGTTGATACCTTCTTTTAGAAGAAATTTAATTTCAGTTTCTAAATTGGTTTATGATGGATATTCGATTTCTTTTAATGACAGTTGCGTTATTAAGAAAGATGGTTCTTATATCTGTTGTGGTATCATGCAAAACAATCTGTACACAATCATTTCTACACAATTTAATAATCGCAAATCAAAACTCAATACAACGTCGAAAATTTCAAAGAAACGAAAGGAACCTTCAAGTTCAATGAACGAAACGTACTTATGGCACCTTAGACTTGGTCATGCAAATGAAATGAGGATCCATTCTCTTGTTCAACAAGATCTTATCAAAGGTCTAGGGGAGGAACCTTTTCATAAGTGTGAGTCATGCTTAGAAGGCAAGATGACCAAGAGGCCTTTTAAGGCTAAGGGCAATAGGGCCAAGGAAGTACTTGAGCTCGTTCATTCCGATGTATGTGGACCAATGTCTACGGAGGTAAGAGGTGGTTTTCGATACTTCATCACATTTATTGATGACTTCTTAAATTGGATATGTCTATTTGATGCGTCACAAGTCAGAGTCTTTTGACAAGTTTAAAGACTTTAAGACTCTTGTGGAGAAGCATCATGGAAAGAATATCAAAAGCCTACGATCTGATCGTGGAGGCGAATACCTCAGTGCCGAATTTTTGGACTACTTATCGAAGTCGGGAATTGAATCCCAATTGACTGCGCCGGGCACGCCCCAGCAGAATGGCGTGGCTGAAAGAAGGAACATGACCTTGTTAAATATGGTTCGATCGATGATGAGTTATGCATGTCTGCCTATTTCGTTTTGGGGACATGCCTTGCTTTCTGCAAGCCATATTTTAGACAATTTACCATCAAAATCCGTACCTACTACTCCTTATGAGTTGTGGACTGGGCGCAAGCCCAATCTAGCACATCTCAAGATTTGGGGTTGCCCGGCTCATGTATTGGAAAAGGATCCAACTAAGCTAGGATCAAGGACGGAGGTATGTTTGTTTATAGGATACCCCAAAGGGATGAAAGGTTATGAATTCTTTAGTCTCCGAGACAAGAAAGTCATTGTGAGTACTCTCGCGACATTCTTAGAGGAAGACTATGTAATGAATCATAAACCCAGCAGTGAAGTGGCTCTTGATGAGCTAACTTCTGTCACAAGTTCCATTAACCAAGATCGAGTACCAAGTGTACAAACAATTCCCGAAACTTCAACTTCTATTCAAAATATTATAGTGTCGCGCCGCAGTGGGAGGGTCTCGCATGAGCCCGACAGATACATTGGTTTGGAGAATCTATGGATCACTCCTCGGACAAAAATGTATTAGATCCCTGGAACTTTGTGGAGGCGCAAGCAGATGTCGATCATTGCGAATGGGTGAAAGCAATGGATTCGGAACTACAATCTATGAAAGACAAAGACGTCTACGATTTGTCTGTCGTACCCGAAGGTTGTACTGCCATTGGGAGCAAGTGGATATATAAACGTAAACGTGGACCCGATGGACGAGTTAAAGTCTTTAAGGCAAGACTAGTGGCCAAGGGGTATACCCAAAAGGAAGGCGTCGATTATGACGAGACCTTCTCCCCAGTGGCCATACTCAATCAATCCGGATACTATTGTCTATTGCAGCTTATATGGATTGGGATGTATGGCAGATGAACGTTAAGACTGCGTTTCGAAACGGCGGTCTTGAGGAGACCATCTACACTGAACAACCTGAAGGATATGCCATAAAGGGCAAAGAACACATGGTTTGGAAGCTTAAGAAGGCCATTTATGGCCCCAAGCAAGCATCTAGATCATGGAACCAATGTTTCGATCAAACTGTTCGCAAGTTTGGATTCGAAAAGTGCCCAAGTGAAAGCTGCGTGTATAAGAAAGTTGATAAGGGGAATGTGGTGTTCTTAGTTTTATATGTAGATGACATTCTTCTAATTGGAAACAATAAAAAGATGTTGTCATCAGTACGAACATGGTTGTCGAACCAGTTCGAGATGAAGGATATGGGAGACACGGGACACATCCTCGGGATCAAGGTTCTTCGGAATCGAGAAAAGAAGATGTTGTGCTTATCTCAAGAACCTTACATCAACACAGTACTTAGTCGTTTTAGCATCCAGGACGCCAAGAAAGGTTTCTTACCTTTTAGACACGGCATCCACCTATCTCAAGAGATGTGCCCGAAAACGCCGTCTGAGATACAAGCAATGAGAAGGATTCCATATGCTTCGGCAGTTGGAAGTCTCATGTATGCTATGCTTTGTACTACACCTGATATTTGCTTTGATGTTGGCATGGTGGCAAGATATCAGTCGAATCCGGGCCAAGGACATTGGACTGCAGTAAAGAACATTCTCAAGTACCTTAAACGGACTAAGGACTATGCTCTAGTTTACAATGCAGTCGAACTCTGTCCTTTGGGATATACTGACTCAGACTTTCAAGCTGATCAGGACTCGAGAAAATTTACTTCAGGATATGTGTTCACCTTAGGAGGTGGAGCCGTAATTTGGAAAAGTGTGAAGCAGAAATACATCGCGGACTCTACCATGGAAGCCGAGTATGTGGCCGCTTCGGAGGCTGCAAAAGAGGTTGTATGGTTCAAGAACTTCCTTATGGATTTAGGTGTGGTTTCGAATCTGCCCAAGAGCATCACCATTTATTGTGACAATTCTGGTGCTGTGGCAAACTCGAAAGAACCAAGAGCTCACAAACTCGGAAGTATCATATAATCGGGGATATAGTGCCGATAGGAGACATACAAGTGGTCAAGATTGCGCCAGAGAACAACCCGGCAGATCCTTTTACAAAGGCTTTGGCGGTGAAACCGTTCGAGTGCCACGTTGAAGGGATGGGAGTTCGACTCATTCAAGACCTCAACTCGCTTTCAGTATAAGTGGGAGAAATTTTAGACGTGTGCACTACTATTTTGTATACTCGAAAGCTGTTTTGAGTACAAGTGGGAGATTGTTAGGGTTTTGTATACTAGAAATCACCTTTCGAGTGATTGGATACTGTAAAACTCTAATTGTTATTTTCCAATAAATGCAACAGATTATTTTTTGTCATAATATTGTTATGTTTTACATTTAATGGTTGTTTATTGCATATTTAAATGTATAAGCAAACGTATCGAAGTCTAAGTCTTTGTTTTAGTAGACCGGTTGTGGGCTTCATCCAATTTAAGGTGACACGGTCAGTTCTAAACAAAGAAAAATAAGAATTTCACAAACTAGATAGGCCTAGACTACCTATCGCGAAAGGTTGCAATGTCAGTCCGATTATTTCTAAGCCTTATTGAAATAAGATGACGTTGGTGTGGTATAGCACTGAATGGATCTAACAGCAAGACGAGTCTTTATGCTATCTACTGAAAGACGAGGTCTTGATAATTAATTTCTTAATCAATGTACGTTAGCATTGAGCATACGATATTGAGTATCTACTACTTTGACTTACCAAAGGTGCGGGTTTTTCGTCACCCAACGATCCAGGTATATTGGGTAGTGGCGATCATTATCTAGCGGTGACAGGATTGCTATTGTGTTGAATCGTGCGCGAGGAGAGTCTCGTTTGATAACATCCTCAAGAGGAGCTTGAAACAAGGTTTTATTATTCGGAACCTAGCTAGTTGGAGTTTAATTACTCTATGAATAATAAATAAGAGTTTCTTGCTAAGTCCACTCTTGGAGATTAAAATATGTTAATTAATTAAGTCCATAGCAGACAATAATTAATTAATGGATGTTTCTATCTTAAGCGCGGGAAATAAATTAAATGCAATTAAAGGAAATCCGGAATACTTGTAATTTTGGATTTGGAAGGCAGTGCCATATTACTTTTGTAGTGGCTGCTTGTAATATTCCAATATAAGCTTATATTAAATTGTGGGTTCAATTTAATTAGTAAAAAGCTAATTGGGTGAGGCCTGTTCCAAATTCTTCCTTAGATCCCTGACTGGGCCCAATATGTGACTTAATATAAATAGGAGAATAAAGGAGACAGAAAACATAATTATTATTGTTGAGAATTTTTGTCCCCCTCAAAAAAAGAGAGAGTTCGAAATTTTGCCTCCTCCGTGAGCTGAGTTCTGTCTTTGTTATTTAAGTCCTAGTATGTTGGTGAGATTTGCCCACACAAATATCAGCGTATAGTCCGGGACACCAGTCAGAAGGTCCGAGGTCGAGTACTGAAGATCTTCACGTGGAAAAGACGCAAGCCATCATCGATTCTTGATTGAATCAACAAGGTAAATTGACTAATTCAATAGTAAGCATGTTTTAGGGATTTTATATGCTAAAGTATGTTTTAATTCAAGTTATGAGCATGATACATGTGATAATTACGCGAATAGAATTTGTCTAAATAATCTGCTAAATAGATCAAATTTATGTGATCGGTAAATTACTCATGCTTCCGCTGCAAACCCTTCAATTATCACTAAGTAAGCGACCCTTGACAAAACCGCTCTGGTTCGGCGCCAGTACCAGGAGTAGCAGTGGCGCCAAACGCGATGTCAAGATCTTGGAGATGATCTTGTTGGTCACATTGCAAAGGCTAATCGGCCAATACTCCTCCCAGGTCATCGGACTTTCCTTCTTCGGCAAGAGTATGATGGTCGTGGCTGTGAAGCTGCGGGGCCTAGGAGCTCCTAAGAAGAAGTCCTCCACTGTTGCCACCACCTCTGCTCCAATGATGTCCCAGCAATGCTGGAAGATCAGGGACGAAAAACTATCCGGAACCGAGGCGCTGTCTCGACTGATGCCAAAGACCGCCGCTCTCACCTCATCTTAGCCGGGGAATGCACAGAGGCCCTCGCGGTCCACAGACTCTGGGAGACTGCACAAGAGATCAAGGTCCGACTACTCCAAGTGCTCAACGTCTGTCGTGAGCAGCTGCTGGAAGAAGCTAACCGCCGACTGTCTGATGTCCTCCTCTGAAATGAGAATTTATCCTCCTACCTGAATGGCGTGAATCCGGGACTTCACCCGCTTCTGTCGCACCCACCCGTGGAAGAATTTGGAATTCCTTCCGCCTTCTTCCGCCCACCGAATGGCAGCCTTCTGCTTCCAGAAATCCTCCTCTATCCTAGTGCAGGGTACATAGAGAGCGGTGCATCGGCTAAGCTCACTCATATGGGCTCCTGTCGGGTCCCCGTCGTAAGCCGCCTGTGCAACGGCAACTGCCTCCTCTGCCTCCCTCAGCTTGTCAAAGATGTTCCCAAAGACCTTCCTGTTCCATCCCTTGAGAAAACCCTTAACTCTGCTGAGTTTGAACAGAAGATTAAGCATGCCGAAGAAGCCCGTCTCCTCCGTCCAAACTCTGGCAATCTCATCCCTGAAAGTGTGATGACGAACCCACATGTTCTGAAACCTAAACGAAGGCCTCGGAATCTGAGTAGTGAGCTGGCACCGCACGAGCAAAGAGGCATGATCTGAAGAGATCCTAGGCAAATGAGTCACCCTAGTAGCCGCAAATGCGGTCGTCCGGTGCTCCCCAAGTAGAACTCTGTCCAATCTCTCCCAGAGCCCACTCCTCGTCCAAGTGAACGGTGGGCCATCAAAACCTGGGTCCAGGCCCGTGGAAGAATTTGGAATTCCTTTCACCTTCTGCCGCTAACCGAAAGGCAGCCTTCTGCTACCAGAAATCCTCCTCCATCTTAGTGCGGAGTACATAGAAAGCGGAGCATCGGCTAAGCTCACTCCTATGGGCTCCTTTCGGGTCCCCGTCGTAAGCCGCCTGCGCAACGGCAACTGCCTCCTCTGCCTCCCTCAGCTTGTCAAAGATGTTCCCAAAGACCTACCTATTCCATCACTTGAGAAAACCCTTAACTCTGCTGAGTTTGAACTGAAGATTAAGCATGCCGAAGAAGCCCGTCTCCGCCGTCCAAACTCTGGCAATCTCATCCCTGAAAGTGTGATGTCGAACTCACTTGTTCTGAAACCTAAACGGAGGCCTCGGAATCTGAGTAGTGAGCTGGCACCGCACGAGCAAAGGGGCATGATCTGAAGAGGTTAGATGAAAATTGCAGAGGAAATGAAGATGATTTGGGAAGAATAGATATGTATTTGTGTGTTAAATGAGGATGAATTAGGAGTAATTATAAAGTAAAAAATATAAAAAAAATAAAAAAAGGAAAAAACGCTAATATTACCGTTTTTAATTTTTTATTTTATCTTATTTTTTTTAATTCGATTTTTTAAAAAAAAATAATTTATTGTGTCAGCGTAACGATGCCCCGGCGAGTGGGCATCACGCATGGCGCCGGAGCGCGCCACGTCGCCTCGGCGCGTGGCGAGATGTCTCGCCATTCGTCACGGCGGGACGGAACACGGAGCGGGCTGGGGACGAGACGGGGCGCTGCAGAGCGTCACGCCGCCGTCTCGTCCCTTAGTGACGGAATACGGGCCACCCGCGTGACGCGTTGCGGTTGGTCTAAGTCATGCAAACTGTAATCTAAATTGTCTCGCCATTCGTCATGGCGGGACGGAACGCGGAGCGGGCTTGGGACGAGACGGGGCGCTGCAACGCGTCATGCCGCCGTCTCGTCCCTTAGTGATGGAATACGAGCCACCCGCGTGATGCGTTGCGGTTGGTCTAAGTCATGCAAACCGTAATCTAAATTGGTTCCGATATATGTTTCCACTAAAAGCATCTCCAATGGAGGCTAGCGGACCGGCTAGCCGATTCCCGGCGCTGGCCGGTCTGCTAGCCGAACCATTGTAAGCATCGAGCGGAAAAGTGGTGAGAATTTCGGCGAGCGCACGCCGATCGGCTGGCCGCCATTGTAGGCGAGCGATTTGCACACCTACAATGGCTCTTGTTTTAACGAGTTTTAAAGTTTTTTCTCTCTCACTTAATATCTGTACAAGAGCAATAAAGCAAAATAGAGAACAACAACGAGTCTACTCCAGTGACGAGCGGGTCTCAAACTCCCACGGTACCCGTGGGAGGTGGATGGGGTCCGATGGCCGGGTACTACAACATGTACCCTTGGATGCAGATGATGCCGGGGTGGGCAGCCGGGATGCAGATGATGCCGGGGTGGCAGCCGGGGATGCAGCCCGAGATGCAGGGGAAGCCGGGGGGGACAATGTTTATCGCCCCAGTCTTGATTTTTTGACTGCTTCTTCACACACATCGACCCCATCAGAGACGCAGTTCACTGGGTGTGAGACATTCTCCTTAGAGGAGTTGGGGATAGATCTCGAGGATGCGGACACTCCCGTTAAATATACCGGAGGAGAAGAACGACAGCCTTAGACGCAGTTCAAACGGGGGGAGTAGGGCGGGGTCGGGGCGCACCAAAGAAGAAGAAGGGCAAGGGGAAGGGCAAAAGGGTGGTCGGCGAGTCGTCGCAGTCGGCTGATGACGACAGTCCGGCACAGAGGAAGTGGACGGATGCGGAGAACGTCGCGCTGTCCAAGGCTTGGGTGAGTGTTTGTGATGATCCCCTCTATTCGAACAATCCGAGGATCGTCAACTTGTGGGCTAAAATATCAGCAGCCTACAAGGCATTTTGCCTGGAGGAGAGGCCACACAACGGGGAAGAGTGCCGGAAGGGGTGGGACCGAATCATGGCTGCGGTCTCCCGATTTTCATATCATACCAGTGGCCAAACTGATGAGGACTGCAGGAGGGTAGCGAAGAAAGCCTTCCCCGTGCCCGGGCTTTATGAGGAGTTCACCTACTGGAACTGCTATGAGGTGCTGATGGACTCCGAGAAGTTTCGGGCAGGTGTCGATGCTGGCTGGCCGAAGAAGCAGCGACTGAACTATGCCGGTGATTATAGCGGCGGTTCCCACGACCTCCCTGAGGATGTTCAGGAGTTCCCGTCCCCTCCATCGTTTACTCCCCACACTCGCCCGGTAGGTCAAAGGCGGGCGCAACGGGTAGTGAGGGGGGTCGCCCAGGGGTCCCAGGAGGTCCAGTCGACATCCCCCCTGTTGGCAAGTGGCTAACCGAGCTCGCCTTCTTCGCGCGTCAACAAACACGGGCACAGATGCACAAGATCTTAGTTGAATAGAGGGCGGCAACTGACCCCGTGGAGATGAGGTTTCTTCACTCAATGCTCGAGAGTATGCGGGTCGATTTGGATGCCACCTCGGCCCAGTTGGGTGGCTCAGATGCCGCAGATTTGGGGGTCCCGGATAGCGGCGATAACGACAGCGACGACGGCGACGGCCACGAGGAGTGAGGCGGAGGCGGGGGCTTGTGTGTGGAAGAGGGGTTTTTTTTAATTAATGTACTTTTATTAATTTTACTATTATTATTGAATTTTCCCGTATCTGTGTTGTAAATTTAATTCCGTTTTTTGTGTGATTGTTAATTATTTGTTTTAATAATTTTGTTTATTGTGGCTAGTCTATTGCTTGTCCAGTTGTTTGTCCTGATGATGTGGCAGGAGGAGTTTTTAGTGTTAATAATGCGGCAAGAGGAGTTTGTGGCTAGCTATAGCTGACCAATGACTGGCCTATTATTATCGTGGATGCTCTAAGAGCACCCGCAACGTGGGCCGCCGGCGTTCCGCGGGCCGTTCCGTCGGAACGACTTCGCAGCGGAACGCGTTGCAGTGCATGGTATCGTCGAGGAGCCGTTCCCAAGCCGTGCCGGGTGCCGACGGCACGACCCGCGGCACGGTCCGTGCCGCCACGCGCTTCGGCGACATGGCTCTCCCCGCGTCGTGTGTGACGCCCACTCGCCGGCCCGAGAGTGGGCGACGTCACGTGCTGACGCAATAATTATTATTTTTTTAAAAAATGCGATTTAATAAAAAAAAAATTTAGCGGTAATATTATCGTTTTTTATTTTTTTTAATTTTAATTTTTATTTTCTTATTCTATAAATACTCCTAATTCATCCTCATTTCACACACAACTACACATCTATTCTTCCTAAATCAACTTCATTTCCTCTCCAATTTTCATATTCAATCTCTTCACAAAATGTCCGGCGACGGCAACTACGGCGGTGGCGGCTCCGGTGGGTGGGATCTCAACACGTTCGGCGATTGGGAGACCATGTACAACACACTTGGTGGTTCCAGTTCGTCTACGCCGGGCACCCAGGGGTTGGCGACACCGGGTGGGTACCAACCACCCACTTTCGATGTGGATGCATACGCTCGACCCGCCGCCTCGCGGCCTTCTCAGGGATTGTCCCAGATTCGGGAGGATATCCCCGTTGCACCCACCCAGGGAGGAGGCCGAGGCGGTGGAAGCTCCAGGGCTGCGTCTGAGGCGGCCGTGGAGGAGGAGGAGGAGGAACAGGAGGATAAACCGGAGGATCTGGGCCTGCATCCGTACAACAACGAAGAAACAAAGGCGGTGTACAACGCCTGGCTCACCGTCTCGTACGATCCCATCGTCGGGAATCAACAAGCCGCCAAGTGCTTCTGGGAAAAGGTCCGTGATGTCTACCACCAGACTAAGCCGAAAGGGGCCCGGAAGGGGAAATATACAATGCTCCGTGCTCACTTTCGCCGAGTCGACGTTTAGGTCAAAAAATTCTGCGGCATCTACTCGGTCGAAGCGGCGGAATACCAAAGCGGAGCTTCGGGCGCCGACATTCTGAGGGCGGCTTTGCGCGCCTTCCACCAGGACACCGGTCTACAGTTCAAATTTATTGATATTTGGCAGCTCGTCAAGGACGAGGAAAGGTGGGCCGGCGGTGTTCGCTCGAGCTCGGGCTCAACCTCAAAGCGCACGAAGCACACGGCGACCGGCAACTACTCGTCTGGTGACACCGGTGAGGCCAGCGAGGGTGAACCGCAGGTGTTTGGGGGTACGGGGTATCCAACGCCCGACGAATACGGGGGATCCAGCCTTGGGCACCGTCGGCCGCAAGGGACGAAGGCGGCGAAGGCGGCTAGAGCGAGGAAGGGCCGAGGCAAATCAAGCCAGTCGGCCTCGGGATCGGGCTCGCGGGGAGGCTCGGACACACTTATGGTGGCGTACATAACCGCCACAATGGCGGACACTTCCCGCTTCTCGTACGCCCAATTCACGGCCTGGTGGAACGGAATTGTTGCTATGGCAGCACAACTTGGCCTTCCGACTCCCCCTAAACCTCGACCGCCTCCGGAGGATGATTTGCCGGCGGAGTAGTTTTTTTATTTTCCCACGTTTAATTGTGTGTTTTTTATTGTGTGTTTTTTATTTTTTTAGGATTTTAATTGTGTGTTTTTTATTTTTTTTAAGTTTGAGTTGTAATTTTTTTTAATGTTGTATGTTTTTTAATAAAGTGTGTTTTTTTAATTGAATTGAGTTGGGAAAAAAATGAAATTGAATGAATAGTAATTTAAGGAACGGTTAAGGAACGATTAAGGAACAGAGGGTTGCAGGTTTCGTTCCTTAGTTAAGGAATGGAGTAAAAAAGTATAGTGGGGCCCGCAAATAGTAATTTAAGGAACGGTATAGGAACAACGTTGTGGATGGCCGAATTAAACTGAAGAGATTTGATATGCGCCTGTCTCTCTCTCCACGTCACCTACTCTTGATATGTGAATTCATCCAATCCAATTTCACCTTCTCTTCTTCAATTATTCTAAATCATTTTTTCTCAGTGAAATTATTCTAAATCAATATCACCTTCTCTTCTTTGATTCCTTTTCATTTTTCTCAATATGTGAAATTCATCGAAATCAGTTTCAACTTCTCTTCTTCAATTCTCAAAATCAGAAGCCATACCAAAAATGCTTACCAAAAATTACCTCTTTTCCATTACTCTAAATCTACATATCAATGTTTGTTTTTCACTTTCTTATCTGCAATGTCAAATACGTTATAATTAAAACAAAGTTTGGTGACCTCGCAATGTCAAATACGTTATAATTAAAACAAAGTTTGGTGACCTCTTTTTTGATACTTCCATCAAAATTGCTGCAACGAATTGGGTTTCATCCCCCTCCGCTGCATCACAACACATCCCACTGTACGAGTAACCAGAAATTGGGTTTCATCCCCCTTTGCCTTCACAACATATCTAAAGTCTACATATTAGAAATTGCAGAGTGGAAGCGACAAAAACGATGATATGATTTCGAATTTCAATTTATAGCAGAAAATGAAGTAGAGAAAAACGATGATATGATTTAAAAATTTCAATTCAGATGATGGAGAGGGAATTGCGCTAATGAGTCTGTAGTATCTGAAAACAAAATTTGCAGATGGGTTTTGGTTGTCATGGAAACTAGAGAAATGGCAAGAAGGAAGAGGCAATTAATTAAAGAACTGAATGAGTTACAGAGAGAAATTTCAGATCGGTAAAGAAGATATGAGAGAGAATTATACTGAATAAAAAAAAAAAAAAGAGAGGGGAGGTGACATGGAAGATGCGCTTAAGAACATCTATATCCGTGCTCTTTGGCAAAGGTTTAGAGCATCCACAACCGTGCTCTTGCCAGCGGCACGGTTGTGGGCCCGGACAGTACTATTCATGCCTGCTCTCTGGCAAGAGCACAACACCTACAACTGTGCTCTTCCGCAAGAACGAGCACAATTAATATAAAATTCAATTAAACAAAAACATTTCCATAATATTAAAATCCATTTAAAAACCACAATAAATATTACAAATTACAAATAAAATTAAAAAATACATAATTAAAATCCTAAAAATTAAAAATTACATAATTAAACTCCTAATAAGACTACGCATCCGGCGGGATCAACCCCAATTGTTTTTGGAGACCTTTTATCATGGTCTCGTGTGTTTCAAGTTGCGTGGGGGTCATAAATGACCTATCGGCCATATTGAGTTGGCTTAAGAGCATCCACAACTAGTTGTTCGGGGGTGGAGGTGGCACATAGGGAGCGGGAGCGGCTTCGGGAGTGGCTTCGGGAGTCGAGCCGCGACGACGGTTGGCCGCCGCCTTCTTCCTTCCTTGGGGCGGCGTTGGGAACCGCTCGGTCCGGCGTCGGGGCTACCCAAGTTAGCTCCGGCGAGTTGGCTAGCCACTTCTTCCGAGCCGGAGTCGGATAGGGCTACCGACCTTGATCGTTTGGAGGAGCCGCTAGAAGAGGATGTTATGCCTCCCTTATACTTCGGGTGCGTCCGTGTCTCCTGCCAAACGTTAAGATATTTCAACGACTTACCGTTCATGGATTGGTAGGTGCTCAGCGCGGAGGTGATGATGTCGACCTCGCTTCGGCCGCTCCCGGCATTCCGGGATTCCTGGATGAAATAGGCGTTGAACTTGCCAATTTCTTCGTTGGCTCGGCCGATGCAGTTGCGCACAATACTCTCGTTGCGCTCGATCGTTCCCGGCGGCCTGTTTGCATTGTAACGGCTAGAGACGCGCCACCAAAAGTGATCGCCGGATTGGTTCGTTCCAACCACCGCATCTTCGGAGATTTCCAAGTACGCCTTGAACAATCTTTCCATCTCCGCCGGTGAGTACGGTGTGTGGACACCGGCGCGAGATGGAGGAGTCGGCATTTGGGAAGGGGCGCGAGGCCTAAGCTCCGGTGTCCACCCGTAGCGCCCTTCGGAGGCACCTTGATCGTCGATTGGGTATGGCCGGTAGCCACCCGGAACGCCCGAATCTTGGGTGAGAGGAGGGGCCGAATATTCCGTTTCCGGACTAGGAAAAGGTTGTGAACCGAACCATTCGGGGTTCCAACCGTGGGAGCCCGAAGGGTTATCGTCTTGGCCGGACATAGTGATGTTGTAGGGTATGAGAGAATGAAGATGAAAATGGATATGAGAGAATGGAGATGAGAATGGATATTGGAGAATGATGATGAGAGTTGTGTAGTTTGATGTGAATTTTTGGAGTGAAATTGGGGGTATTTATAGATGAAAGTGTGTATTTTTGGGGTAAAAAAAAATGAAAAAAATTAAAAAGGTGTAAAAAATGGTTATAAATGGATATATTTTTTTGGGGAAGTGAATTTTTTTTTTATCGGTTTTTTTAATAAAAAACCGATTTAAAAAAAAATTAAAAAATGTTTAAACACAACGGCTATGCCGTTGACGAATGGGAGCGCGCCACATGTGCGTCCGCTGGCACGGACGTGCTCGATACATCGAGAAGCGCCATGCAAGCGGCGCGAGCGCAGCGGCGGCGGATGGCGTCCGTGCCAGCGGCGCGGACGGCGGTGGCGACGGACGCCACCGCTGCGCATGCTCTTAGGGATGTGGGCTCGGATCCACTTTTATTAATTTTTTACTCACTGCTCTTTTCCAAGAGCACAACACCCACATTCATACTCTTCTGTAAGAACATGCTCACCACCGCTGCGCTTGCTCTTAGGGATGTGGGCTCGGATCCACTTTTATTAATTTTTTACTCACTGCTCTTTTCCAAGAGCACAACACCCACATTCATACTCTTCTGTAAGAACATGCTCAAGGGTCTCAACATTCCATTATTTAATTTAAATACTTTAATTACTAAAAATATTTCCACAATATTAAAATGCATTAAAAATATCCGATACCATTACAAATTACTAAAAAATAAAAAATTACATAATTAAATTTATAAAATTAGAAAACCCACTACTTGTGGCCGAATTTCGCCCAAATGTGTTTGATTAGGGAGACCTCGCAGTTGAGCTTCCGGCATCATCCTAGTCGTAAAAGTTAGCCGCCCTTGGTCCTTCGTCAGCTATAATCATGTTGTGCAAGATAATACACGTGTACATGATGTCGGAGATATTCTTAACGTACCACAGCTGAGACAGGGCCTTCACATTGCTGAATCGGGCTTGAAGGACCCCAAAAGCTCTTTCGGCGTCTTTCTGAGCAGACTCTTGACGCTAGGCAAAAAGAACCCATTTTGGGTCTTGCGCATTGCTGAACGTATTCACGAAAGTAGACCACCTTGGGTAGATACCATCGACAAGATAGTAACCCATGTGGCATGCATTTCCGTTGACGGTGAAGTCGATCGTCGGTGCTACACCATTCAAAACATCATTGAACCCTGGTGAAGAATAGAGCACGTTCAAGTCGTTGTTGGATCCAGCAACACCGAAATATGCATGTCAAATCCATAGGCGGTAGTCGGTGACCACTTCAAGGATAAACGTTAGGCCGCCGCCTTTGTGGCCGCTTAAGTATTGCCCCCTCCAAGTAGTCGGACAATTCTTCCACTTCCAATGCCTGCAGTCAATGCTGCCAAGCATACCGGGAAAACAGTTGACTGTTTCGTGAAGATGAAGCAACCATTGACAATATTCGGTAGTGGGTGCCCGAAGGAATTCCTCACCTAAAGCAGAACGAATGTCATCGCAGAAATTTTTGAGGCATAGGATTCCAGTTGACTCAACCACATGCAAATACTCGTCGAAGAGGTCACCCGTTTGCCCAGTAGCAAGTTGTCGGATGGCACAAGTACACTTCTGCAACGCGGAGAGACTTTGCCGACCTGTTGCGTCTCTAGTTGATTGAAAGTATTCAACACTGGCGGATAATGTGTTGATAATACGCATAAACAACCCTTTTGACATGCGAAAATGGCGCTGGAAGTAATCTTCCGGAAACCGCGGCTGGTCGGAAAAATAGTCGGCAACGAGCTTTTCGTTGGCTCCCTCCCGGTCACGAGGTATGTAGCGGTGAATTGATCTAGTTAGTCTAGGGGGAGGGGCGGGGGTGGTGGCGGCGACATAGGCTTCATAGGCGACACGATAGTGTTCATAGTATTCTTGTTCTTCGCGCTCCGCTTCAGCCATGATATCGGTGAAATCCATTTTAAGAGAAAGTTTGAGTGAGAGAGGAAGATGTAGATGTGTTGTATGAAAAAGGATGAATGAGAGATAATTTGATGTGAAAAATGGATGATGAATGTGTGTATTTATAAATGATTTTGGAATTTTAAAAAATTATAAAAAAATAAAAAAAATTCAAAAAAACGGCTATATTTTTTGGAATCTGAAAAAATATATTTTTTTAATTTTTAAAAAAATCCAACGGATAATCCGTTGGCGAATAGAAACGCGCCACGTCGCCTGCTCAGCGGCACGGACGAGCTCGATGCATCGAGCAAAACCGTGCCAGCGACACAGAAGCCGTTCATCCCAGAGAGTACCGCTGCGGATGCTCTAAGTGTTGCCTACAAAAGTGTCCCTAAGCATATCAATTCTCTCAAACTGAAATATCTAATGGAGCCACTAATTTTGGTTCAATTTAGTTTTTCAGTTCTCTTTAAAATTTCCATATGATTTCAAATCGAATCGAATTTCAGTTTCATTCGGTGGGTTCCTCAAAAATATATTGATTTGAAAACAAACCAACATAATCATATACTCCCTCCGTCTCAAGTTTTCATTTTGATTTGTCTCAAGTTACTTGAGTCATTTTTTTTACTAAAAACAAAACATCTAATCACATTTACTTTACCCTCTCTCTTCTCTCTTACTTTACTCCCTCTTCTACTTTATTTAACTTACTAAATACAACTTTCTTAAATCTCGTGCCGAAAAGAAACGCCTCAAGTAACGTGGGACGGAAGAAGTATTACTCCATTCGTCCCTTATTAATTGTACCAATTCTTTTTCCGACCATCCGCAATTAATTATCATTCTTACTTTTCACTACTTTTGGTAATGAACTTCATATTCCACTAACTTATTCCACATTTTATTATAAAATTAATAGTATAAATATAGGATCCACATTTCTCTCACTTTCCACTAAATTTCACAAAATTCGTGCTAAATCAAACAGTAACAGAAGGCGGATGAAGTACATGGTATATATCCTTAGTAATGATGCTGAATTTGTAATGTGGTGAGTTTAACACGAGGGGTAGAATATTTTTTTATGATGGTTCGCTTTTGTGTAATCAAAATATATGTTCAATTTATCTTTGTCCGGCTTGGTTTGGTACTGTATAGAAAATTACTGATTCATATTGTCTTATTCCCTCTGTTTTTAAAAAAAATAAAAACTTTAATATTGACCTGAGTTTTAATGCAAAATTAATAAAGTAAGAGAAAGAAAGGTAAAGTAAGAGAGTTTCTACTTTTAGGAAACCTAACAAAAAGGAAAGAATTTCTAGTAACGCTGCAGTGACATACTCTCTACATTTTTCTACACATTGCCAAATTGCAGCGAGAGTTTGGGGTAGAACCAAACCAAGATATAATATCTGATTTTGATGAAACAGTTTGGGGTAAGCATTTATAAAAGCTTTATAGGCATAGAAGCATAAAATCCAAAAGTAAGTAGGTAATGGTCGAAATAATTTGGTGAGAGCCACATATTGTAGGAGTAATGCAGGCAGACAGCCTTCCCAACTTGCTTTGTTAGAGCCCACCTTTCCCAAATTTGGAATAGCCGAAGCTGCTGTAGGGAACACTAACACCTTTTATTATTATTGATTAGTTATGCATGCTTATCTAAATACAATTATATGTATTTCTACTATTTATGTGCATGTAATGTAAACCAATCACATAATTCTTTACACTTTTAGAAGGATTTCGCTGGATCGACGTGGGAATTATACCACCAAACATGAAATTAGATATGTTCACTTTTATTGATTTCGGTTGTATTTTCTTTATACTTTTAAAATATGTCAATCTAGCTTCTCCTTTCCATGTGGACATCTTAATGCGTTTTCTAACTCAGTTTGATTTTGGGTAAGATAAATATAAGGAGTAACAATATTTTATCATTTTGTAAATTAGAAGTGTTGCTACTTCGTTTCAACAAACTTTTCACTAAGGGGAAAATAACGATTAATGACGTTTTTTTTTACTATTCTTGGTGTGCCAAATTAAATAAGTTCGCAATGAAGAATCACGGGTGAGTTAATTTTAGGACGCACTTTTAAAAATAACCCCTAAAAGCAAATTAGAGATATGAAGTGTCCTTAAATGTAAATTAGAGAATTTTTTAAAAAGTGTTCCTAAATGCAACTTCGAAACATTATTAAAAAACGCCAAATTAGACCTTAAGACCAACATTGTGTTCATCATCGAAAGAGTTTCGGTCAGGTATTTTATACGCCTTAATCGGAATATGGTAGAGAAAGTTATGGCCGTTTTACGAAAAATTATATAGGCATAGTACAATTAGCAGAACACTGAGTTGAAGTGAGTCGTCGGATGAACGGGCTGTGGAAGAGTGGAAAAGCCCAATCTATTTAAAGTATATCTAATTCCTAACGGATCTTAGCTTTATCCACATTATAAATATGCTCCCTCTGACTAAGAAATAATGATCCGAAATTTATATTGTCTAGCTTTTGACAAACTTAGACTATAATTTTATTTTATATTTTCATCTTTTGGAGAAGGTAAGGAGCATAGAATCTTAAAGATTGAAAGTAATTTACTTATCTATTCAAAACTCGTTTTTATTTAAATTATTAATTTGGATATTTAAATGATTGGTTGTTACTTAGATTGATATGGATCGGTGATAGGTTTGATTGGTATATATAGTCCCTCCGTCAACAAAAAAAAAGTCATATTTGTAGACAACACGTATTTTACTGAGAAATTGATAAAGTAAAAGAGATGGTGAGAAAAAAAATAGGAAAAATAAGAGGGATATGGAGAAAAATTGGGTAAATTATGAGGGGACGAGAAAAAGTGGAAAAAGTATGAAAGAAAAAATTAACATTTATGGAAATAAGACTATTTTTTGGACATCTCAAAATGGCAAAATGGACTATTTTTTTTTGGACGGAGAGAGTATATGTCAATGCAATATGCCAATATCTAACATGATTTTGATACATGATACAAACAAATAACATGTTGGTCAATAAAATTATTAACTGGAGATAGAATCTGAGGACAATAAATTATTGATACATTGGTAATAGAATGTCAGTGTTATTATTTAGTTGAATGGTGGAGTCTACTAACCTGAAAATGGAAAAAAGTAAATGCGACATTAAATTGTGGATATCTCTAAATGAGAAAATGAGACATTTTTTTACGGACAGAGTGGGTACTATGATTTAGAGGCTCTAAGATAGGCTTCTTAGAGCTCGTGATCATGCAATACCAAATGAGACTATGCCAAATTAAAGTAACCGAGTTCGGGTCTGACTAGGGGGTGAGCCCCTATTCAGACTAGTGTGCACAAATAGTGATCGTGCACCATCTTTCGAGTTGGCCAGTTCAATGATCAAGAATGTGGCCACATTCTTGTTTCACTAGAAAGTGAAGGCTGACTGCGCAGTCACAGTTTAAAATGAAATGATTATAGTATTTCTCGGCATCTTTTAAAGTAAAACCCGAGTTCAACTAAAGAACGCACGACATGACTTTATTTTATAAAAATATATTCGGTATAAGTTCACTGAATGCATCAAGTACGTACTCTACCCTGCATGTGTTTTGTAAACGTGCAGGTTGAACGAGGGCGGTGGATGTTGAGCATGACGACAAAGAAGATGTTCAATAATATGTTCCGAATTTATTATGTCTTTGATAGGGCTCGTTTCAAGCATTGTTTAATGGGTGTTGTTACACTTATCGGGGAACTAATGTTGGAGAAAAAGTGGTCGTTTAAGTAGGCAGGAGCTGAAAAGCGTTGGAGCGGCTAAGTGTTATGGCAACTTCATCAACTAAGGAAAGAGCGGAAAAACCGCCCAGAATTGAGTGCAAACTGATCAGGTAAAGACAGACGGAGTGATACAGGACCTCCGTCGGCACGGCTTAAGGAACGACAATTGCCTCAAGAAGATGAGCTCAACGCCGACACTAGGTTGCCGGCGACAAGGCAGCACGCTGAACCGGTCCAACGAGCTAGGTCCTCGCGACGTGTGGCACGAAGGCCGGCCCGATACGAAGGCTAGACTTTGTCTCTCATTAAGGGACGTTCCTTATTAGAGTCTTTTATTCCTTATTTAGTAGAGTCTTTTATTCCTTATTTAGTAGAGTCTTTTATTTATGTTAATTAGTTAGTTATCCAATTCCTAGTAGTAATAGGATTTCCATCCTAATTAGTAGAGGACGTTTAGAAGGGTTATAAATAGGGGATTTGTTATTCACTTTATTCATCAAGAAATAAACTACTTCCTCTCAATCTCTCTATTCTTATCTCTCTCTCTCGTCCGCACCTTCCCCCAAACTCTAGTTCTCGCGAAATCGTGAAGTTGAGGAACTTCTTCCTTAACAAGTGGTGCTTTCATCCCGAACTCACTGAATCATGTCACAGAACGACCATACGGAACCTATGACGATCCGCGGCCTTGAACCGCTGTCTTCAACTTCCAAATCCACGGATTCCAGTTCGACCATGCTGGAGCAGGTGCTGGCAGCCATGACTCGCATGGAGTCACGGCTGGAGGCGCGCATAGACGCGCGGCTGGAAGCACAGGACCGCGGCGCATCGAAAGCGATTCAGCTGCCAAGACCGGATCCGGAGCCACCGTCGGGAGGGCTGCCCCAGTGCGGCCAATATCCGGTGTATGCACAGGCATCCAGAGGGGCGCAAGCTGGAACGCCACGACTGGGAATAGGCGATCCGTCGGGGAGCAGCTACGCTGGGATCTTGCCGAACCCTAACCCTAGTATGGGTTTGAATTCTTGGGTGAACCCCAACGCACCACGATCTACCGCATGGGATCCACCGGGGTCTAGAGCAGAATCCGCGAGTGCCAGGCAGCCAACGGCCTGGGATAATCCAGCGGCTAGGCAGCCCGGGGGGCAGTTCGATCAGCCAAGACAATTCAAGATGCATCAGCCGTGATTTGACGGTTCGGAGGCGGCGACTTGGATCTCGAGGGTGCAATATTATTTCGAGCACTTGCTAATGCCGGAGGAGCACAGATTGCATTATGTGATTATGTTGTTTGATCCGCCGGCCTCGGAATGGGTGTTCAACTATCGTGAGAACAATCCGCAGGCAAGATGGACGGATTTCTTGGAGGATGTGAGGCGACGTTTCGACCCCCAATACTTTCAGAATTTTATTGGATTGATCGCCAAATTGAGTCAGTCCGGGTCCTTGGCAGAGTACCACACGACGTTCGAAACAATGCTTAATCGTGTGCGCGGGGTCCCGGAGTACATTTTGCTCCCAATTTATGTGGAAGGTCTTCAGCAACCAGTTAAGAACCAGGTTAAGCATCAGAACCCGTCGTCAGTGGCAGCAGCTATGGCACTGGCTATAGAGTATGACAGTTGCATTGAACGTCCTCCAGCGACGTCAGGGGCGCCCCGTCGGCCGTGGCAAAACCGTGATCAGCGTGTTATGACACACCCGCTGCAACAATCGACGTTGCCCCCATCAACCAATCAGCCGAATCGTTCCAATCAGACGAAAGGCTCGGAGTATCCTAGGTTGCCAGTTGTACGGTTAACAGCTGCGGAGAGAGCGGAGCGTTCTAAGCTCGGCCTATGCTGGTATTGCCTAGAGAAGTGGGTTGCAGGGCATTCCTGTAGGGGCAGATTTTTGGTTTACATGGGAGAGGATTTGGAGTCAGATGAGGACTCGGAGCACGGCCAGGAGGAAAATAGGGATCCGCCAGTAATATCGGCGGACTTGTCCCATATTTACGCGCTGGACGGACGGCAACGAGAGGATGACATTGAATTGAGGGGGGTAATCGGGGACATACCTGTCAGGGTCTTGGTAGACACGGGAAGCTCACATAACTTCCTACACCCCGACGTGGCGGAAAAGTTAGCTCTCCCACTGCAGCAGATTCGTCCTTTCCGAGTGTATGTCGGCAATGGGGAGTCATTGCTATGTTCCTTTGCGAGCATCCAGACCAGATTGGTCATTCAGAAGCATGTGTTTTTGGTCGATTTACACATTTTACCAGTACATGGTCCTGATGTGATTCTGGGGAGGATCTGGCTCAAACAGATGCGCAGGGTCACAAGCGATTATGTCGACGGAACGTTGGAGTTTTCTCGGAATGGGAAACGTGTGTGTCTTAAACTCGTGCCCCCATCAGCGAGGGAGGTATCCTTGAAGACGTTCTCGTCCTTGTTACAACTACAGGGCGGGGAGGAGTTGTTCGAGTTAATTCAACTCCCGCCAACAGAGAGTAACCCAGCGACGGAGGATGGGATGCTGGCATTGCCACGGGAACTACTGGAAGAAATTCAGAGCGTCTTGGTTTCACACGGAGACGTCTTCGGCTTGCCTTCGGGAATGCCCCCTAGACGGCAGTTTGACCACAAGATTCACCTCCTGCCCGACGCCAAACCAATAAATGTGAAACCTTACCGTTATCCATACTTTCAGAAGAATGAGATAGAGAAGCAGGTGAAAGAGATGTTAGAATCAGGGTTGATTCGCCCAAGTCAGAGCCCCTTCTCCTCGCCGGTTCTACTGATCAGAAAAAAGGACGGGTCCTTCCGTTTTTGCATCGATTACCGGGCATTAAACGCAGCAACCATTCCTGATCATTTTCCGATACCGACGACGGATGAGTTGTTCGATGATCTGGGTGCGGCCAGATTCTTTACAAAATTGGATTTACGATCGGGCTATCATCAAATCCGCATGAGCGATGAAGATATTTTTAAAACGGCATTTCGCACACATGACGGCCACTTTGAGTTCCTAGTGATGCCGTTTGGATTGACAAATGCTCCCTCAACGTTTCAGGTGGCGATGAACGCAATTTTCAGACCCCTTTTGCGTCAGTCGGTGATAGTATTTTTCGATGATATCCTCATCTACAGCCCATCCATGCCAGCGCATGCACGCCATATCCATGAAGTATTGTCTATCCTCAAGGCTCATCACTTCTTTGTTAAGTTATCTAAATGCACATTTGCGTGCTCTACAGTGGAGTACTTGGGTCACCTAATCGCGGACGGGAACCTGAAAGCTGACCCGGCTAAAATTGAGGCAATGACGGTATGGCCGGTTCCAAAAACGGTGAAGCAGCTACGAGGCTTTCTGGGGCTCACGGGGTACTACCGACGGTTTATAGAACATTATGCCTCCATCGCTAGCCCGCTCACGGAGTTACTGAAAAAGGACAGTTTTGTATGGACTGCAGCAGCGACGGATAGTTTCCAAGCATTAAAACAGGCGATGTCATCCGCCCCGGTCCTTCGCCTTCCGAATTTTGACCGCACCTTTTACCTAGAAACGGACGCGTCGGATTTCGGAATCGGGGCTGTTTTACTCCAGGACGGGCATCCGCTGGCGTTCTTTAGTAAAAAGTTAGGGCCGAAGCGCCGGGTCTCGTCGACTTACTACAAGGAGCTGTATGCCATTGTCGAAGCAGTGCAGAAGTGGCGTCAGTACTTGCTGGGACGGGAGTTTGTCATTCGCAGCGACCAGAAGAGTCTTAAGGAGTTGTTGCAACAGATAATTCAAACTCCTGACCAGCAATTTTATGCCCGGAAACTGATGGGCTACAAATTCCGCATTGAGTACAAGACCGGGGCTTCAAACAAAGTGGCAGACGCCTTATCCAGGCGAGATGTGGAGGGTCCAGACAGAGAGTCCGCGAGCGCGGCAGATGGGGACTCAAAGTCGGCGGTGCTGGTACCAGACGAGTCCTCGATCTCAGAAGTGGAGATTGGGCGGGCACTGATGGCTGCCGCACACCCGATTCCTGATGTTTGGGAGGTTCTGCGGAATGAGGTGATGTCCACCCCCGATTTGATTGAGTTACAGTCATCCTTACAACACGGAAAGGCAGATCCGGCGGTGTCCCTAGTTTACGGTTTATTGTACTTTAACCGTCGTGTTTATGTGAGCAAAGATTCCATGGCTAAAGCGGTACTCCTACATGAGCATCATTCGTCGCCTGCAGCAGGCCACCCAGGAGTAGATAGAACGTTTAAGAGGTTGGCGGCCTCGTTCTATTGGAAAGGGATGCGGAAGGATGTCAAAAACTTCGTTGATTCCTGTTTTGAGTGCCAAACGACCAAATACTCAGGTGTGGGAAGATGTTTCGATGGACTTTATCACCTGCCTGCCGCCGTCACGAGGTTACACGGGTGTCATGGTGGTCGTAGATCGCTTATCAAAATATGCCCATTTTGCGTTGTTACCAGTCCGTTACAACGCCTTGAAGATTGCAAACTTGTTTATCGAGACGGTAGTCAAACACCATGGATTCCCCAAGACTTTGGTGTCGGATCGTGATCCAGTGTTCTTAAACGAGGTGTGGGAGGATATGTTCCGGCTTAGCGGGACGACACTTCATTTCTCGACGGCCTATCACCCCCAAACAGACGGACAGACGGAGGTCAGGAATCGCGGCCTGGAGCAGTACCTGCGCGCCTTTACCGCGGATAGACCTGCTAAATGGTCAAATTTTTTGCCTTGGGCAGAGTTAGCTTTGAACTGTTTTCACCATGAGGGGTTAGGGATTTCGCCATTCGAGGCCCTTTACGGCAGGGAACCGCCCCCCTTGATCGCGTCGCCACCTTCGACAACAACGCCACCAGATGTGGCTTCTTTGATTCATCAACGTGGAGAAACGATTATGTGGCTCCGCCAAAACTTGGAACGAGCGCAACAACGAATGCGGAAAGCAGCAAATAAGCATCGCCGGGACGTGGAATTCAATGTAGGTGACAAGGTGTTACTTAAACTCCAGCAGTATAGGCAATATTCCGTAGCAAGACCTTTGTCCTCAAAGTTATCACGCCGCTTCTATGGCCCTTTCAAGGTGTTGGAAAGAATTGGTCAAGTGGCGTATCGTTTGCAGCTGCCCGAGGGGAGTCGTGTCCATAATGTGTTCCATGTGAGTCTTTTGAAACCATTTGTGGAAGACATTGCGTGGGCGCACAGGGAGCTTCCGGCATTGTTTGCACGGGGGAAACCGGTGGCTCGCCCAACCGGCGTCCTTGGTCGACGTACGGTTTTGCGAAATGGGGCAGCAGTGGAGGAAGTACAGCTAGCTTGGGCCGATGATTCGGGTGAGAATCCGACGTGGGAACCATTAGTTGTGGTGCAGCGAAAATTTCCCGCTCTCCTTGGGGACAAGGAGCATTCTAAGGAGGGGGGAGTTGATACGGGACCTCCGTCGGCACGGCTTAAGGAACGACAATTGCCTCAAGAAGATGAGCTCAACGCCGACACTAGGTTGCCGGCGACAAGGCAGCACGCTGAACCGGTCCAACGAGCTAGGTCCTCGCGACGTGTGGCACGAAGGCCGGCCCGATACGAAGGCTAGACTTTGTCTCTCGTTAAGGGACGTTCCTTATTAGAGTCTTTTATTCCTTATTTAGTAGAGTCTTTTATTCCTTATTTAGTAGAGTCTTTTATTTATGTTAATTAGTTAGTTATCCAATTCCTAGTAGTAATAGGATTTCCATCCTAATTAGTAGAGGACGTTTAGAAGGGTTATAAATAGGGGATTTGTTATTCACTTTATTCATCAAGAAATAAACTACTTCCTCTCAATCTCTCTATTCTTCTCTCTCTCTCTCGTCCGCACCTTCCCCCAAACTCTAGTTCTCGCGAAATCGTGAAGTTGAGGAACTTCTTCCTTAACACGGAGCAACTGAATTTGGCAGCTGAGCGAGTTGATCAAGACGGAGCCAACGACATGAAGATATTAGAAGATGAGTCAGAGGAGAGAGAAACAAGGAACGCCCCTTTTAGCATGGGCATTAACGCCAAATCAGGAGGATCTTTCCCTAGGGATTGATGCCCAAGCCGTCTTATAAATAGGGAGGAAATGAAGAAGAAATCATCATCGATCAACACTCTCTCTACATTATCTCATATACTTAAGCCGCAAGATACCATGGAGCAAGGAGGATAGCAGCCACTGAAGTTAAAGTTCTACCACTACATCCCTCTCTTCTTCCCTATTTAGGAAGAAGGGAGCTGAATCTTTGAAGAATCCTTCATCCGTTTGTGTTTTTCTTAAATTCCGAGGGGTTGAAACATTGTTTACTTAATTTTCAGTTTACTTTCTCGGATAATTTCTGAATCCTTAGTTGTTTCTGATGTTTTCTCTTAGTTAACTCTTGTTGCAATTGGTTTTTGTCGTTCGATTGTTGAATTTGAGTTTGGAATTCTGCATTTGGGTTGTTAATAGTTGAAGTTTGTTGATGAAATAAAGCTTGTGATGGAAGCTGGTTTAGATCTGATGTTTTCTGAGTTGGAGCTTGTTTTTTCTGAGTGATTTTATCCGATCTGTGTTGATAGCCTAGATTTGAGTTTAATATTTGGATTTCTTTGAATCTGGTTGTTTACGTTTGGATATGAGTTTGGAATGTCAGTTGCATGGAGTAACAGTAGTTTTCTATTTTTTTCGCTTGAATTGCATGGATCTGTTTCCGATTTGTTTTCTTTCTTGTTTTGCGCTAAATGCTCTGTTCATATCTGTTATAGTTGCTTAGCTATTTTGCTTTTTGGTTGATTGTAGAAGAAGAAGGTCGTAGTTAGTTAGTATCACCGTCTCTGTCACCTTTTCGTCGTAATAACTTTACTGTAGTGCGTCTTTTCTTTTCAGTGGTCCCGCATAGTTTTTGCAGGAATACTTTTAGTTAAGTTGATCAGTTTGATATGCCTTGTTTTATGTTTGCCTAGTTTAGTTGATCAGTTCAATTTCGTGACTTGAGCAGTCCAGTCCCTTAGAAGTAAAACTTAACCCACTTTAAAGCGTGGCAGCAGCCAAAACTTCCCAAATGTGCCAAACACAACTTGACATGCCTCCATCTCTGTGAGATTCGACCCTTACTTCCCTTTACTGATTTATAGTACTGTGGGTTAAGGTTTTGAAAGCCCGTCTCTCAAGTTGCACAGACAACGACGAGTTAGTAGTTTTCTTGACCCATTGACAGCTTTGGCTTGATCAAGTGAGTGAACCTTATATGTTTTAATCTGTGTGTAAGCTTGAGAACACTCGACGATAGACAAATCAAAGAGCTTTCAAATTGCGCCGTTGCTGGGGATGGATGGCGTCTTATGTGCATGTGTTTGAGATACTTGGTGTATATATTTTAATTTATTTTCTTTTCTTTTTCAATTTATGTACCGGGGCCAGAATTTTGGACGCTGGAACAACGCATTTAACTGGAGGGATATAGGGGCTAATTGGAGAATCAGAGAAGCAGCAAACCCTGTGACCGCCAGATCTGGGTTGAACACGACCGGACAATCTCACTCTAGCTCTAAAGGAAAGAAGGATAGACTTCCGTTTACCGAACCAAATGAAGAAGTAGTTACAGAGAGAAGACCAGTCCAAATGGCTGTTATAGTGGATGATGATCCTAAGATTGGGTCTCTCAATGCTCACATGAATGGTGAGCAGGCTCAGGCCATCATCGTAACCCCTAATCAGTAGGGGATTGAAGTAAAGAATAACGTATTGGCCGTCATGCCGCATTTCTATAGGAGAAGAATAGATAACCTTTATACATTCCTACACGAGTTCTGCAAACTCTGATTTGATTTGACATGCTTAAATTTCATGTTTTCGATCCATGTTGTGAACCGTTGATCGATTCCCATTTTTCTTCCTCGCTTCTATAAATCCCCCATAGTCATGATTGAATTGAACTTTCTATCCTTTTAATGGGCGGTCGTGACCGAATGGTATTAGAGCAATTTTTCTTTCCGCTCTAGACCCGAGAGTCTTTTGTAGTGTTAGTCTAGGCTCGTTTTGCTACACAAAATTTGTATATTAAAGGCTCAACATCACGCTTCTCCACCCTTAACCGAGAAAGATATAACTTATTTTTATGAGAAAGTTTCAAGAAAGAAAGATGAGAAAAAAATGAGAAAGTTATTGAGGAAGAGAGATGAGTAAGTTTTGAAGAGGGACGTTTGATTGTTTTTACATGAAAGATGAAAGATGAAAGATGAAAGTTGATGTTAAAGTATGTTTTGAGTTTCGAGTCAAAACTTTTATTTTTATAGGTGAAAGTGAGGCATGGAAAGTTTTGGAAAAGGGTTTGAGTTTGAAGAATTTTTTTTGTTTTTAATAGTTTTGAAAGTAGATGTCAAGTGCGATGGGTGTTGAGCAAGACAGTTGAAGAAGTTGCTTAGTAAAATGTTCGGAATATGTTGTGTCTTCATACATGACATTATTCTTGTCACGCCCGCATTTTCTAAGGATAGAAAATATGGTTGATCACGACTAGGGGAGGGTTAAAGAAGCGGGGAAGAAAGGGGGAAATCAACACAACTCGACCATAGCTCGAATCAATGGAAATAACTTGAATAAAAATCTGAGTATCGTCTCAACAATTGACAACTCAAAGGGAATATATCTCAACAATACATAAACACAAAAGAAACAACATTCAGCGGAAGCATTCGAGAGAAGAATAATATTATGTATGAAGACACAATATATTCGGAACATTTAAAAGCAAACACAAATCTTTACCAGCTCTGCTCAACATCTCAACCTGCACATAAGAAATGGAGGGTTGAGTACTTGATGCACTCAGTGAACTCATGCCGAAAACAATTTCAATAAAAAATATTTATCATGCCATTAACGAGTGACCTCGGGGTTTTAACTTTGAGAGGGCTGAGTCACTAAAACATTTCACCAACATCATCATCATCAGTCTCAACATCATCAACATCATCAACATCACCATACCATATCTGAACATACATGACAAGGAATGTGGCCACATTCCAAGCCACTAGACCGGCCAACTCAAAGAGATAGCGCACGATCTACGGGGTGTACACTAGCCTGAGTAGGGACTCACTCCCTGGTCAGACCCTAATTCGATTAACCATACATGGCAAAAGCCACTTCAGATAGGTCCCATAGCAACACAAAAAATATGGCATGACAAACATATTTCTCAAAAATAAATATACTTAGGACATAGTCCTTATTTAAAAAGAAAGTCCACCTCGTTCGTTTAAAGCCTTAACTTGTGTTCCATTCCGTTCTTGAAAAGCGTGCGTGAAGTCACCCCGTTGATTTAATGGACTCCGGCCCAATCTTCCATTCAATTAATTTGGCCCAAACCAAATTAATTCCAATCCGTCTCCTTATCAAAACAGTAGGCTCAATTCTTAAAATTAATCATTTGTCCCAAACATTAAAATAAAACAAAGCCCAATACTTCAACTTACGTGAAATCCCAAAATGGGAGTGAAATTCATAATCTCTCTTCTTCACTGATGTCAGCACTGTGGTAATCACAGTAGCGAGTTCGTCACTTCGCTGTCCTCTAGGTGTTTCACGTCGTTGCCCTGGCCTTTCTCCTCACCATCTCCATCACGACACCATAGCTACTCGTCTTAGCCGCAGATCCAGAACGTCGCGCCTTGTCGTTTCTATCTCCTTCGCGCCGCCCCAGTTCTTGTGCCGAATCCACCGCGCCTCCGTCTCCGTCATCTCATCTCTCTCTTCCTTCCCCAATTTCACAGTCATCTTCTTCTTCTCCAAACTCTCTAACTCTCTCTCATTCTCTTTCTCTAATTATCTCTCTCAACCTCTCATCTCTCCCAATTCAAAATCAGGAGGATTCCCCAAATTGCGACTACCTTGCATTACTCTCTCCTTTCCGGCGACGTCACCACGCCGTCACCACAGAAATCACGGCGGTGAGCTTGCCACCTCCGTCGCCTTTCGCTCTAGCGTCTCTCCGTTGCGCCGCTATCGCCGTCGCTCCCCTATCTTTCCCTCATCTCTGCCACAGTGCCGCTGTTGTCCAAGATATGTCGGCGTCGTCGCTGCCGGGTCAGCCGCCGCTGCTCCAGATCGAGGCAGCCGCTGAGATCCCTGCTGCAGCACGGACGTTGCTGCTCCGCCATTCGCTGCTGCTGTCACCGCCGTTCAGCCGAGCAGCCGCTGTCCGCCGGCGGTCTTCATCTCATTCGGTTCTCCGCCACCGCTGCCATCATCCTTCCGCTCTCGGAGTCACTCGCCCCTGTCCTGTCAGCCCTCAAGTCACTCCACGTTGCCGTCACTCTCTCTTCAAAAGGAAAAATTTCAGATTCCTAACTTCACATTCCTCTCTTAGTCTACCCGTTAAATTTTCATGAATTCCAACGATGCTTGTTGATCTGATGAGTAGTAAATGTTGTATTGATTTCTCTTCTCTCCCCATTCCCAATTCCAGAAACAAAACAAACATATTTCTTCTCTAAATGTGCATATACATATACCACAGCTTTATTTTGGGGTTTGTTAAAGAGATTTGTTCTTATTTTTCAGCGATGCAGAAGATCATGACCAAAAATCTAGTAACTGAAAGTTGAGGGGAGTAATCTACGATTTTTATTCTCTTCGGGTGATTGGGTTTCGAATGAGAATGGGCTCAAGAAAAAAACGTAAAAACCAAAAATATGTTTTTGGTTCATAGTAAGTGGCTTCAAATTGGGCTAGGAGAGAATAATTATTTGGCCCAAAAGTAAAATCCTTTTTTCGATAAAAGAAACAAAGGCAAAAATTTCCAGGTGCACAAATGATGTCCCTACGAGAACAAATAAAAAGGGTAGAAAAGACGGGGTGTTACAATTCTTTTCTCAAATGCTTCTACTGAACGTTGTTTCATTTATCTTTCAATGTTTTTGAACATCGTTTCTTTCAGTTGTTAAACTACTATGACTTGATACTCTGAATTAAATGGTTGAATTTCCACATTTGATTCATGTTTCGAGCCGTTGATTGTTTCCCTTTTTTCTTTTCCGCTTCTTAAATCCCTCCCTAGTCAGGATTCAACCGAACTTTCTATCCTTAGAAAGGGTGGTCGTGACAGCCTGGAATCTGGGATTCGTCATTTGAACCGACTCGTGTCAGTTTTGGGCTGAGCCACCCGGGTCGAGTGAACTCTCTGGACAAGAGACACTTCTGCTGCAAACTGCACGGGTGGCATGTTGGTTCTTAGTCTAGTTTAGTTTAGAGCAGTTTCGGGTGTTGGGTTTACTTGTTTTGCTCTGTAATTCCACTTCGAGAAGGAGTGATGAAACAATTTCCTGTTTTCTTTAGTTTACTTTCGGTTTATGTTTTTGTTGCAACTCATGACTTTCAGATTCAGTAATTTTAGTATTGTGATCTCACTTTCTCGTTGGAATTCTCTGTTGTTATGCCCAATCTTGCTGATCTGTTCTGATTTCTCTCTTGCGATGCTTATCTCAGCTCATATGCTTTGTTGATATTTGATTTTGGTAGATCTGGGTTTTGATTCATGTTTTTCCGATTGCAAGTAAGGAAACTATGGTTGAAATGGTTCAGGATGTTTAGATCTGATAGAATAGTTGAAAGTTCTGCATGATCATGGGTTAGTTTCTCGTTTACGTGAATGTGGTTTAGTTCTTAGATGCAGATTTCAATCTACAAATTGTTCTGATGAGTTTGTCATTCGTAAGAGTCCAGATCTGATTATGCTATGTATTTCATGTTGATTATGTGAAGAAGATGAAGTCGTCAGGAAAGTTTTTTACGTTATCGTACGTACGTTTGCAGGAGACTAACAGTCATCTCTTTATTCTGTTTAATTCCGTTTAAACAAGTGGATTGGTTTAGTTAGTTTAGTCTCTCAAGCGAATAATATCAACTTAACCCACCGTAGTGAAGCGAGGCAGCAACCATCCCATTCGTGTCCGCAACCAATGTTAAACACATCATCTCCGTGGGATCGATCCTTACTTCCCTATACTAGTTAATAGTATTGTGGGTTAAGGTTTTTAAAGCGCTTTTGAGCTCTCACTCAAGTCAGATCTAGTCAGGTTGATTAGTCTAAATCTCCTTTTGAATCCTTTCACCGGCATTTTGCAGGTAGAAGGATGTACATCTGGCCAGCTGGATCAGTTTGATAGTCCAAGTTGAGCAGTTCACAACGACAATTGAGAAGTATTAAGGAGCAAAAGCAAAAGAAGCCTTTCAATTACCAATCAAAATCTACAAAATACTATTTTCGACTGCAAAAATACACAATATTGTAAATGACACGAGTTTTAATGCGCAATTAGTAATGTAAGAGAGGGAAGGAAAATGCGGTGGAAGTAGTGTTAGTGGATTGTGTGGTCCATATTCAGATTGATGTGTATGGTTAGTATTTGTTTAAACTTTTCATATTTAGAATTGATCTAATTTAGATGGACGACTCCAGGCGAAATGAGTCTATTTTTTATGGATTAAGTTATTAATTAGTTTATTAGTGTCCAACAATAAAATTCTATTTAAAATAGTTACCACTCCCTCTATCCCATTAAATATGCAACATTTACTTTTCGGCACGAGATTTTATATAGTGTTGTTTTGTGAGTTAATGAAGAAAGAGTAAAGTAAGAGAGAAGAAAAAATAGAGAGAGTGTTATTTTCATTTTCAAAAATATTTCATTTTTAATAGGACAAACTAAAAAGGAAAATATTTAATTTCTAATGGGACAGTACAAACCAAATAAATAATTGTGTTGCTAATGAAATTGATCATCGGTAAATCTGTCGATGGGACAAATTGGACAATGATTCTAGCGTGCAAGGATTGTGTCATAGTCTATTCCGTCAAAACTTTATCAATAGACTCGTCAGCTATCTGTCGGAAATCAACGATAGGTAGTTATTTGTCAGTAATTTCGTTGGTACTCCCTCCGTTACATAGTAGTGGAGTTATTTTGTCATTTTGGTATATTCCATAATAGTGAAGTCATTTCCATTTTTAGTGAAAGTCAACACGTTTCTTTTCACTTACTTTACTTTCTCTTACTTTATTCTCTTTTCATCTCTCAACCTTTTTCATTTCCTACTTTATTCTTGATTTACTTAACTCACTTAACATAGCTTTTCTTAAATCGCGTGCCAAAAAGCAACGCCTCCACTACTATGGAACGGAGGGAATATTTGTTAGTACAAGCAATCTTTGTCTAATCAACATACTCCCTCTGTTCCACTCAAGATGGCCATATTCTTGAGTAGCACAAAGTTTTAGGTGAAATAATTGTTTGTGATAAAGTAGAGTGGAAAAAGTAATTGAATATTTTACTGAGAGAGGAGAGAGAAATTTAATTCCAAATATAGAAAGTGGACATCTTGAATGAGACAAACTAAAAAGGAAATGTAGACATTTTGAATGGGACGAAGGGAATAATTAATTTCCCCCAGAAAAGGGAAAATAAAATAAAATAGTTATTATCGTCGAACTTCAGAGCATCCAAAACCCCGACCCGGATTCAGGCCCAAGTCCCTTCCACGTCATCATTCCCCTAATTTTGAGGCCCAGGCCTCAACTCCTCTAACCCTGCAGGCCCCATCCGGGCTCCAACTATTAAATTGCACTATTCACAACTACAATATATTTTACTCGTAAAATAGAAAACGTTATAAAAATGAGTCACACATTCCACTATCTTTTTCTACCCACTTTCCTTTGTACTCCCTCCGTCCCAACTTTAGAGTCCTATTTAGTTATGACACAGGTTTTAAGAAATGTAAAGAAAAGTGGGTTGAATAAGTTAGTGGAATATGAGTGTCACTTATATATATTACTTTTATAATAAAATGTGAGTGTATAAGTTGGTAGAATGTGGGACCTACTTACCATTTATGGTAAAAGTGAAATAGGACTCTTAAGTTGGGACGGACGGAAATGGCAAAACATGGCTCTTAAGTTGGGACGGAGGGAGTATTTCTTAACACCCGTGCCGAACTCAAAAGGGACTCCTAATGACATATGGAGGGAGTATATAGTTTTGCAAATCATAAATTCATATGTTTTTTATATAACTAATCTGTAGAAAGATTACATGTACAAGCACAATCTTGAGATAATAAAATATCACTGCTCTTCAATCTTGATACCTCAAAATTCTCTTTCTTTGGGGTTTATAGTTACAAGAAAGCAACACATATAATCTTCTCCAAATTACGCAAAATGACATCTAATAATATGATAAGAGTTATGAGGGAAATATAACAAGTAAGGTATTTATTTATTTGAATCAGCTCTTCTGAAAGGCTTGATGTAAATGAGGCCTACTTTCTGGTGACACCAACCCTCATGAGAGCAAGATAAGTTACAAGTCGATAGAACACAAGCATCACAGCCATGACAACCACTGACAGAATGGTCCCTTTCATGCTAATCCCCACCGATTTTACTGCCGGAAAATCCCTGACAAGGAAAGTCTGATTCGTACCACAATTGTAGGTCTGATCATACTCGTACTGCGATGCGAGCAGGAGCTTGAGTGAGTACTGGTTGATCGAAATGTACTTGACCCAGGCTATAAAGACGGGGACGTGCTGAACATAGAAGCCGCTTCCCAGGCCGAAGGCTAACATGATCACGGACCCAAGTGTCGTGGCCGTCTGCTGGTCCATCACCACAGCTCCAATAGCCAGCCCGAGCCCCTGGGAGATCAACACGTTGTAGAGGATCACAAACAGGCCTGAGAAGAAGGCCCCGGGTTTGGGCTTGAGGCCAGCCATCCAATACACTATGGCGTAGAAGACGGTGGGGAGGGCTAGCTCCATTGGTAGGTCGCCTATGGTTAGGGCCATGAAGAATGAGGAGAGACGGTACATGCCCGAGGCCCTCTCTTTCGTTAGCATCATGCGCTCTTTAGGGATCGTGAAGAGGGCCTGGAATAGGGGGTATATCCCCCAAAAGTTTGAGATGAAGAATAAGAGCCCGACCTGCATTATCGATCAAAAAAACTTGTGTCAGACCATCGGACCAATAACACGACTTCATTTAATGGGGGGCGAAGGGAGTAGTACATAGCAGATTGTTATGCAAAACTCAAACACCATGATATCCATCCAAACTGAAAACTAGAAAATCGAAAAGATTAGCCTTCACTGAAAATCTCCGTCCGTCATTTACAGTCAATTTTGACTCGGCACGAATTTTAACAATTTTTTTTGACTTTGTAAAGACAAATGGGAAAATGAGTTGGTGGAATGTGGACCCTACTATTATGTATTAATTTTATTATAAAATGTGAGTGTAATGAGTTAGTTGAATATAAGGTCCACCTACCCAAAAAAGAAAAAAGTAAACGAGACTTTAAATCATGGATATGACAAAATTGGACTCTAAATCGCAGACAGCGGGAGTATTGCCTAACCTGGTCTTGCAAGTGATTGATGGTGGACTGCCACCAAAAGATTCCAACTAAAACAGCAACTATCAAAACTTGTACAATCTTCATTGTTGAGAAAGAGTCATGCTTTCTTTCTTTAATTCCTCTCCTAAGCAAGACCGAGAATTGATCCAACCATGTATTTGACCAACCCTTGAGCATCCTATCATTTGAAGAAGTGTGAAGACTGACATCCACAGCAAGCTCCATCTTCACAACTTTACACAGTTGTGTTTTATATGCCTTCACCAAACTCTGCTTTACCGCTTCTTCATCTTCGTTCGTATCCGCCGTTGCAACTCCTACAAAAAATGCAACACATTCAACTACTCAAGCAAGATCAAGCAAAGAAAAACAAGGAATCACACCAACCATTGGCAAGATCAAGCAAGAAATCGGCTGGATTCATCGCAACACTAGGCGAAAAACCAACACTCGAAAAATAGGCCAACACATGAGCTCCTTTGCCGAAATACAAAGGGTTCCCTTCCGACATCAAGAGAACCTTGTGGAACATGTAAAACAGCCTACTCGAGGGCTGGTGAATGGTCATCACGACCGTGCTGGCCCCATTCGCCAGCTCCCACAGCGTAGACACGATCTTCTGCGCAGTGGTGGAGTCTAGACCAGATGTGGGCTCATCAAGAAACAACAAGCTCGGGTTAATAAGCATCTCCTGCCCAATGCTGACCCGTTTCCTCTCGCCCCCAGACACCCCCCTAAGGAACGCCCCACCTATGATGCTATTCCTGCACCTCGTCAGCCCGAGCTGCGCTATCACAGCCTCCGCGTGGTTGACCTTCTCGGCCTTGGTGAGGGTGCGGGGCAGGCGCAGGAGGGCAGTGTAGACTAGCGTCTCTGCGACGGTCAGGTTGGGGTAGAGGACGTCGTCTTGGGTGACGAAGCCGATGTTGCGCTTCATCGCGTTGGAGAAGGGCTTGCCGTTGTAGGTGATGGTGCCGGTGAGGTCGCCGCCTAGACGCCCCCCGAGGGAGGTCAGCAGCGTTGTCTTGCCGCTGCCCGAGGGCCCCAGCATAGCCAGCATTTCACCGGGATAAACGCTGCCCGAGACTCCGTTTAGTATTTGCCTCTTTTCTGATTTTGTTTTCTTCTTCAACAAGCCTCCCGCCGGCTGGATTCTGATCTTGTACACCACCTCGTCGAACTGCATTTGCACTGGAATTAATATGTAGGCATAAAGGATCTTCGAGATAGGTGGAATGTTCCTGAATAAACAAAAGTTGTTGCTTTTTTCTAGAAAATGAAATGACTTAGCTACATTGCACAATTCAAAAAAATAAGACCCAGCTATAAAGGAACGGAGGGACTATTCAATTTTAAAGTTAAATATATACTAAAATACAAAATAACACTTACTATTTAATAGCATAATTAAAATAAAAATAAAATGTATCTACGTAATACTCCCTCTCATTTTGCCATTTCATGGGGTCGGCGATATAAAGTCGCTTTTACCTTTTTTCCATTTTAAATAAGTGGGTCATATCATTCACCTAAATCATTACACTCACATTCTATTATAAAAGTGGAGTTTACATTCCAATAACTCAACTCATTTTCCTGTTTTTTTACAAAGTCAAATACTTTCTTAAACTCGTACCGAACCGATATTAGACTATAAACGACGGACAGATTGAGTATCTAAAATACTAGAAAATAGAAAAAAAAATCTATTTTATACAAATACATTAAAATATTAATGAGATAAAAATAAAATACAATAGATATATAAACACCCTAATACTTACAAATTAAAATAGAAAGTACATAAGAAACATAGAATCTGCAAATATAAAAACCAAACAAGAATAATATAGTAAAAATAAATTAAAATAAATGATAGTAATTCCTAAAAAAATTACATTACAGAGAATGGAACACGGGTCTAACACCGTTTGCATTACAAACGTCAATATTGCAATAAGAATATAAGAACACATTGATTTGGGGTACAGCTTGTTATGAGCTGGATCCGCTAATGTTCCAAACTTGCAATAAAGATAACATGTTAGAAACAAGGTATAAAGCCATAAAGAAAGAGTGTAATCCGCTTATTTATAGAGTAATCGCGGTCATCAATATGGTCAGAGTCATAGCCAGAAAATCATTTGTACAAGGGGCAAATTTATATTTGAGAATTTAATATTTAGAACTAAGTACATACATAAATATATGAGGAGGAGTGGGAGTGGGAGTGGGAGTGAGGGGGGGATTTGCACCACCCTCCATAGCTAGGCTGGCTCCGCCCATGAATATGTCGATATGGTTCATGAATAATGACGCGTATATTAAACTCAATAATTTTCTTCACCCCAAAATCTAGACATTTAGTGAACCATTAACAGTTCATGCATGTGGGATAACAACATATAAAGAAAGAAGAAAGATGATATATATTTACCTTGAGAGTGAGGGGGAGATTGGGTCGGGCAAAGATGGGGTGAGATATTTGGGGATGGCGATTCTGAGCTTCAAGGTCACCCATCTTCTCTCAGTACAAGTATAGAGAGGCCCAAGGGATAAATAGAGAGATAGGAGAATGGGAAATAAATGAGTGTGTTGCTTCATCAGACTACTCCACACTTCATTTATTGAATTCTTTCTCATCAAATTTTGCCTTTATTTCTTTTCTTCTTTGTAAGTGGAAAACAAATATTCCCTTCCGTTCCATTCATAAATAAAATATTTGATTTATGTAGTGGAGTATTGTTTTATGAGTGAATGAGGAGATAATAAAGTAAGACAGATGAAAAAGTAGAGATAATGCTGTTTTCATTTTAGAAATTTTTAACTGGATTATCTAAAAAGTAAAATATTTTATTTTTAATTCGACAAAAGGAGTATAAATAAGGGGTATTGACACCTAATATCACCAAACTTTCAAAAAATTTGTTTTTTTTATCACCAACTTTGAACTTAGCATATAATAAGATAGATGTTGAGTTGGAAAAATTGAATCTAGTTTGAAATTTTAAATGCCATGTATTCTACACTAAAAACGTTTTGAAAGAATGAAAAAAAATCCGGTAGGAACAAAATCTGAGTTTAGAGTGAACAATTCAAAACGGCGTCATTTTCTTTTAAATAAGAGTGCAAATTTCACTAATTAAAACGATGTCGTTTTAGTTAAATGCCGGCAAATTTCCGACAAGCTCTGACAATACACATAGGCTGGGGTGTGAAATACCAGCAAGATATTATATGTCTAAGTTCAAAATTAGTGATAAAAAACTAAATTTTTTAAAAGTTTTATAATATTAGGTGCCAATAGCCAAGGTTATCTCTTGAACTCAGTGTATTTTGTGTTAACTGGTCACGAAATAAAAGAATCATTTAATTCAGCCATGAAACATTAACCTTTTAAGTTATGAACCCAATCGAATAAATATACTGCATTTGGTTTTGCTATACAAGTTTATCGAAACATGAATGTTAGAGCATCCACAACCGTGCTCTTGCCAGCGGCACGGTTGTGGGCCCGGGCGGTACTATTCATGCCTGCTCTCTGGCAAGAGCACAACACCCACAACTGTGCTCTTCCGCAAGGACGAGCACAATTAATATAAAATTCAATTACACAAAAACATTTCCATAATATTAAAATTCATTTAAAACCCACAATAAATATTACAAATGACAAATAAAATTAAACATTGCATAATTAAAATCCTAAAAATTAAAAATTACATAATTAAAATCCTAAAAATTAAAAATTACATAATTAAAATCCTAAAAATTAAAAATTACACTACTCGTTGCCGAATTTCGCCCACATGTGGTTGATTAGGTCTTCTTGTAGTTGATTGTGGATTCGAGTATCGCGCATTGTGTGTCTTGTCTCGATCCTCTGGCCAACCGTCGTATGCTCGCCTCGGCGTAGGGGAGACCTCGCTGTTGAGCTTCCGGCTTCGTCCTCGTCGTAGAAGCTAGCCGCCCTCGGCCCTTCGTCGGCTATAATCATGTTGTGTAATATAATACACGTGAACATGATGTCGGCGATATTATTCACGTACCACAGCCGAGCCGGGGCCTTCACAATGTTGAATCGAGCTTGAAGGACCCCCGTCTCGGGTCGTGCGGGTTGTGGAGCGTCTTCACGAACGTCGACCACCTTGGGTAGATACCATCGGCGAGATAGTAACCCATGCGGTATATATTTCCGTTGATGGGAAAAAAAAAATAAAAAAAAATCAAAAAAATTCAGAAAAAACGGGAAAAAACGGCCATATTTTTGGGATTTGGAAAATATTTTTTTTTTATTTTTTAGCATTATTTATAATTAAATACCGATTTTAAAAAAAAAAATAAAAAAAAGTTTAAACACAACGGCTATGCCGTTGACGAATGGGAGCGCGCCACGTGTGCGTCCGCTGGCACGGACGTGCTCGATACATCGAGCAGCGCCGTGCCAGCGGCGCGGCTGCAGCGGCGGCGGTCCTGCGCCTTGCCAACGGCGCGGACGGCGGTGGCGTCTTTCGCCACCGCTGCGGATGCTCTTAAAGTAAGAAATCTATTTATCTTTCTATTTCAAATACATCTTGTTGGTGAATAAGGAATATGGTGTGTAATCAAATAGTAACTTTTTATAATAATAACTAATAACTAAATATCAATTTTGTACGTTAAAAATAACAATACAATAACATAAATTTATCAATCTTCTTGTGTTGATAAACTTATATCTTTGTATTGATATTTAAATTTACATGTTCAATTGATATAATTATATTTTTATATTGATAATTTTAATACACAAAATTAAAAGTTATTAGTTATTAATATAAATTAGTTATCATACTAACACACCCCGAACAACTATAATAACGCACCCCGAATAACTATATACGTAAGCACACACGTATTCAAGGGAGTAATCTTTCAATTCAAAATGTGTCATATTTAAGGATTCGATTGTAAGGCCATCCACAATAGGAATAGCCCAGCAATAGCCCAGCCATAGCCTAGCCACTGTCACATCATCAGCACTAAAAATCATCCTGCCACATCATAAATAGCCCAGTCATAGCCTAGCCACATCATAAATAGCCCAGCCACATCAATAGCCACATCACTAATAACAATTATATAAAATGACATAATTAACAATCACACAATATACGGAATTTAATTTACGAGACATATACGGGAAACATTAATAATACTATCCACATCACTATTAACAAATATATACAAAATGAAATAATTAATAATCTCACAATATACGGAATTAAATTTACGCCACAAAAACGAGAAAATTCACTAATATTAATAAAATATAAAAAGTACATTAATTAAAAAAATTACATAATTAAAAAAAACTAACGGCGGTCAATCCTCCGTGCCCATAACTCTTCAATTAAATCCTTTTGGAGTCGAATATGAGCCGCCGTTTGGCGCATGTCGGCGTGTGCTTGTAAGAGGCCGGCTTCATCGTGAGGTACCCCACTCCGTACGTTGGGGGCGGCCACGCCGTGGCTTGGACCGGCTTCATTATCGTCGTTGACCCAATTGGTCAGTTCGACACCTTCATCTTCGACAATCATGTTGTGCATGATAATACATGCGTACATGATATCAGCAATGCATTGGACATCCCACAAACGCGTTGGACCCTTAATTGCCGCCCATCGAGACTGGAGCACACCAAATGCGCGCTCCACGTCCTTGCGCGCCGACTCCTGCCGTGCCGCAAAGTAGGCCTTCTTCGCATCTCCTGGGCATCGGATCGTCTTCACAAAGACGGGCAACCTAGGGTATATCCCATCCGCCAAGTAGTAGCCCATATCATGTTGGTTGCCGTTGGCGACAAAACTGATGGCCGGACCGACGCCCTGACACTGCTCGTTGAAAAGTGGCGACGAGTTGAGGACGTTGAGGTCGTTGTTCGAACCAGCTATCCCAAAATACGCGTGCCAAATCCAAAGCCGGTAATCAGCTACGGCCTCCAGGATCATCGTGGGATTCTTTCCCTTGTAGCCGGACGTGTAGAACCCCTTCCAGGCTGCGGGACAGTTCTTCCAGTCCCAATGCATACAATCTATGCTGCCTAACATACCCGGGAACCCATGCTGACTCCCGTGCATCCGCAACAGATCTTGGCAGTCTTCGGTGGTAGGCTTTCGCAGATACTGATCACCGAATACTTCTATCACTCCCAGACAGAAATTCTTCAGACATTGCAAGGCAGTCGTCTCACCGATGTGGAGATACTCGTCCCACATGTCTGCCGCGCCTCCGTAGGCCAACTGCCGGATTGCCGCAGTGCACTTTTGAATAGGTGTGTGGCCGGGTCTGCCAGACGCATCGTGTCTGAAGCGGAAATACAGATATCGAGACTCCAAAGCGTTGACAATACGCATAAACAGGTTCCTGGTCATCCTAAAACGACGCCTGAAAATGTTGGCGTTGAACCGAGGCTTCTGTGCGAAGTAGTCTTCGTATAGGCGCTGATGTGCAGCTACGTGATCCCGATCAATCACACTGCGGCGGTGGACCACTGGGGGAGGTCGAGGTATCGCCGGCTGCAAGGCCCTTTCCATCCATTGGTTTATCGCGTTGGTCGTATAGGCGTCCAACGCCTCGGCCATTCGACGTTCGTACTCCTCAGCATCCCCTCCGCTACCACCACTACTACCACCAGCATTACTCATTTTGCGTTGTTGATCTTGAACAGAAATTAAGATAGAGAGAGTACTCGTTAAAACAAGTGGTGCGACTGAAAATGACGAACAAAGCGCGTATATATAGTGTTTCGAAAAAAAAATTTATTTTTTCGCGCTAGGCGGTGCGCTGGGCGATCCGGGCGCTGCAATAGCGCCGAACGGACCGCCCAGCGCCACGCGACCGCCCAGCGCTGCGCGGTTTCTCTCTCCAATCGCCCGCTGGGCGGCTACAATAGATCGCCCAGCGAACCGCCCAGCGCCGGCGCTCGGCTGGGCGGTCGCTGGGCGCCTATTGTGGATGGCCTAAAAGTAGATGCTTTCATTTGTTTTTTTCACCAAATGACGTGCTAGCATTAACTACGTCGCGTGTAGAATATATACATTCGAAAATATAAAATTTTATTAATAAATGGAAATATAATATTAGTATTATAAATACTAAGAGAAGGTGGCATTGCGAAGTTTAGTACTCTCCGGTGACGTTCGGTTGTCATGACTAATATCATGAGACTATCCATCTAGGATTAAGTTGTGGGATTATTTTAGTTGGAGGGGGAGGCTATGACTAATTATCATGAGACTATTCATCTATGATTAAGTTGAAGGGTTCAATCTTATGAACCAAACATGATACATATTTAATCATGAGATTTAATCTTGCCAACCGAACACCCCTCCGTCTATTCATGAATGTCAGTTCAAGTTTTAAGTATTATAAAAAAAAACTGATTAGAAAAATTAGTAGAGTATTGTATGTATAATGTATTCATCTATCTCCAGAGTTTATTTGCGTTGATATGAAATTGAATGAAGGAGAAGGAGCTTAGGTGGAATAAAGAAGTACTGTCCATTAAAGGATGGAGGGTGTTATTTTAACTGTAACGTGGAGTTCAATAACTTAATAAATTAAATTAAATCACAAATAATATAAGTATAAAGTTTAGTGATACAAATTAAACTTTAGTTACCAATTATACTCTGATAACCATTATTCAAATTAACCATACTTAATAATAGACTTACTAAACTAACGTTAGTATTCCAATAAGAAAATGGAACCAAGCACAATTAGTGAACAAAAAGCAAAATAATATATCACAATTTATTTCACATAAGGACACCTGACAATATTTTTCTGGTATTTCGCCACTAAATCAACTTTTAAATAACAAAAATGATCCCAACTTATCTGAGCTTCACTTTAAAGTTATCATTCTTATTTTTTATTAAAGATATGATTTCAATTAAAGAGCAAATTAAAACACCGTTTTTATCACTAAACCAAATAATCATTAATTTTGTTTGAATAGTTAATACGTCAATAAGGCTCATAAACTTTAAACCCAAAATGCGCCGTGTAAGTATTTATATTATTTTCTCAAACGAAATTAAAAACTAGCACGGGCGTGTTATATAACTAACCACCATATATATGCTAACAACGACTGAATACAAATGTCATTATTAGTTAGTTTTAGACCATTTAAAAAATTTTCAGATTTTAAAATCATTTTAGTTTCTAAAATATCTAACAATAGCATAACAATGACCTCTGCGGTACCTAAAAATTGAGCTATGTATTTTTGGTCTTCAGTTTTTCAATAAGATTGAGATTTGCATATATCACAACGCTACATATATATGTTGAATTAGGGGTGTGATCAATTGCTAACTTTTTAAAGTTGATAACTCTATTAACTCATCAACACAATGTATTAAAAATGCCAACACATTAATAAGTCAACACATAATTTTGTTGACATTTCAATATATTATGTTGACGTTATGTGTTGACATTTTTAATACACTGCGTTCATGAGTTAACAGAGTTCACAACTTAAATAGTTAGCAATATAACGCAACCCGTTGAATTAGATATAAATTATTGTTGAACACCATACATAACCTTCAATTTGAAAAATATATTGATTCACAAATTCTTTCTTTCAATACATACATAATTATTTGAAACATTACAGAGATCCACGATGATACTATATACAGATTTACGCTAATAATAGTGAATATACTTAAATACAAATATTAAAAGTCGAATAAAGCATTTAATAGTAAATACATGAAAAATATGACACATTGAATAAAAATTAGTGTAACTTCATATTTGTGAGAATTGAGAAAGAAAACTATCTAAATAACAATATTTGTAAGAGGCTATTTGACTTGGTTACAATTTGCAAATGAAGTATGCTAAACTCCCGTGTTGAAAAAGAAGAAATATTCATAAATGTATTTCATTAACATATAAGAAATAAGTTGAACATTGATAACCCCCCGACCGAGCTCGTTCTTTCACAATCTATAATTTCCTCAAGTCCATAGCTAACTACACCACCATAATGATCTCGACTAACCACTTCAGATCTGTTCGCTATACCTTCATTGTTAACCTTCACAACCAACTAAACCATATAACTACTTGTGATTTCTTAACTCATTGTTTCTTCAACCATTCTGTACAATGACTGAAGAAATCGAACATCAATCAATCGATTGGATTTCTTCGACTGGAGAGACCCGCGATGATCTCTGCGGCAGGGGATCAGACCAGAATATAGAACAGAGATAGAGAGACATACATTTGTAAATTTTATTAATGGCGCAGAAAAAAGATTCTTATTTAGTAGTATTTGATTTTTTTCGAAAGTCTCCCAGCCGGTGGTGGGGTTTGAACCCGCGACATCAAAGTCACCACAGCTCTGCGCTGCCAACTGCACTACTACCCGTCGGTTATCTATTTGAAGCTGTTGTTCTAAATCTTTAATTATAGATGATGTAAATTGAAATAATTGAAGAACAAATTATATCTGCATTTTCTCGTTAAATTAAATGATGCTTTAATTTTTTTTTTAATAATGAATACATCTACGGTGCTCTCAAACCCCCAAACGGGTGCTGCAGTGCAGTGAATGTTACTTAAAAATTAGAGTGAATATTTTTTAGTCCTCCAATAATAAATTGATATTTCTTTCGTCCAAAACTAAGTTGAGTCGTATTTCCTTTTGTAATATTCCAATTAAGTTGATTCATTTTTTCTTTTGACAAAAAAATACAAAACATTTAATTACTCTCACTTTATTCAGTCACTTACTTTACTCTTGCATTATTCCGTCACTTACTTTACTCTCTATTATCTTTTCAATTTTATTATTATCTTCTATTTTATTTTATTTTATTTTATTTTATTTTTATTTAATTCATTCAATCCAATTTTTAAATTTTTGTGCCTGTAATTTTTATCCCAACTTAGTTAGAGGACAAAGAGAATATCAAATTAGGTATTAAAATTTTTAAAATATTAGCAGTTACCGTTCAACTTTGATTTAAAAATATTTGATGTACTTTTTCACCTTTTGAACTTTTTTTTGACAAAATTACCCTCAAAATTTGATACGTATATTGTTACATTTTTTTTATCCAACTTTGTGTTGTATCTTTCTTTCTCTCTTCTTTTTCCATTTCTTCGCGTTGGGTTCCCGGTGGTGCATACCCGAACTCTATATTAATATAATATTGTCCGCTTTGGGCAAAGCTTCACGGTTTTGCTCTTAGGGTACTCCCCAAAAGGCCTTATACTAATGGAGTTGGGGTAGCCCATTTATATATGCTTGCAACTCTTGTCCATTCTCCGATGTGAGATATGGTTTGCTTCACCACAATCCTCCCCTCAAACCAAGAGCACCAGACCAAGACCACATGTCTGTGCCCCCATGTTACAGGTCACCAGGTCACCACAGGTCTTGGTCGAGCTCACGCAGAGACATCGGAGAAATTGCAAGCTCAACCTACTGAACCCTGAGCCACACAGGCCCAGCCCCTGAACCAGGGCTCTGATACCAATGTTGGGTTCCCGGTGGTGCACACCCGAACTCCACATTAGTATGATATTGTCCGCTTTGGGCAAAACCCTCACGGTTTTGCTCTTAGGGTACTCCCCAAAAGGCCTCATACTAATGAAGTTGGGGTAGCCCATTTATATGCTTGCAACTCTTGTCCATTCTCCGATGTGGGATATGGTTTGCTTCACCACAATCCTCCCCTCAAACCAAGACCACATATCTGTGCCCCCATGTTACAGGTCACCCCAGGTCTTTAGTCGAGCACACACACCACATCGGAGAACTTGCAAGCGCAACCCACCAAACCCCGAGCCACACAGGCCCAGCCCCTGAACCAGGGCTTTGATACCACTGTTGGGTTCCAGGTGGTGCACACCCGAACTCCACATTAGTATGATATTGTCCGCTTTGGGCAAAGCTCTCACGGTTTTGCTATTAGGGTACTCCCCAAAATGCCTCATACTAATGCAGTTGGGGTAGCCCATTTATATGCTTGCAACTCTTCTCCATTCTCCGATGTGGGATATGGTTTGCTTCACCACACTTCGTTCTCTCTCATTTTCTCCATTTCTTCATTTCTCTCTTTCTCTGAAATTTACAACAAAAATCACGCATACAAGCTTGCATTTCATCAGAAGAAAACATTAACTTTATTAACGATCTCTAGGTGATCATTTGCTCTTTTAACTAAATATGTTATGATGAATGTTAATATATCAATACTCTAATTTAAAATTAATAACTATATAAATTAAAATAACATAGATCTATTTCCATAAATTTTAAAGTAAATTGTACAAGTGAGAATATTTCTTATTGTAAATTATATCCGATTTATTTATTATATAATATAGTAATTAAAATTAATATGTATATAGTATTTATTAATATGAGTTGAAAGTTTAATTTTATTTTATTTTTGTGTACTTATTTATTTTAAACAAACCGTTGAGTGCACACTCATTAAATATACTAGTATTAAATGTGATGCTTATGCTATATTGATTAAAGAGATTAAACATTACATATAAAATATCAAAGATAATGTTATTGATCTCCAAGCTGAACATTCCTTGTCCTCTCTGCATGTTTTTAATAGCTCTGGTGGACCATAAATATTCATTGACGAGGAGACTTTATGCAAGAGGCGATGCGGTATCTTCTTCAAACTCTCACGCCCCCGAATAGACAAGTGTTTGAGACATGGCATGATGGAGATGGCCGCAGATTCTTCTTCAAACTCTCACACCCCCAAATATTCATACACCAGACCACTCCTCCCATTTCATGCAGGAGTCAAAGGATAGATAGTTGGTTGAGTTTAGGAAATGCTACAATAGCATCACCATTATCAGATGAAGATTCTATTCCTAACCAACTTCAATTGCATCACTCTCCAAATACTGAGAATTTCCAAGAAAGGTAGTTTCCCCATAGCCGGCAAAGATGACACCTCACTCAAATTCATCAGATTAATCTCTTTTATAAAGTTGAAGGGTGAAGACATTCATTGTGGAAGCTTAGAACCTTCATATCCCGTGATTATCAGGGTATTCAACTTGTAATAGGGCACGAGAGCTTCTACTACATCCATCCAGATTGATGATGATGATGATGACGACTGCTCCATTTCATTCTACGTACCCTCCAAAGTTGTTTCGAGTTTATGAAAGAGTGTCTTTAATTGTGCTTGTCGAGCATCCTCAACCACTTCCACCATTTCACTCATACTACTCAAGTAGATAATCAAATGTAAAGATCCAGTAAGAAGACTGTATCATTTTTTCAGAAAACCCAACTTGTTGTATTGACTTCCTACATTCAATATGCACCGTTGCAGTGTGCAGAGATTACTCAAATTCCCAATTTCATGTGGAATGCAGCCTCCTAAGGAAAGAGTTCCCAATTCAACCAATTGCCAATGCATTCAGGTAACTCCTTTAATCCTCCATTCCCACTTAAGTCAAGTCGTCCTAACTGTACCAAAACCCTAGTCCGAAAACCAGGCTCCGATACCAGTTTGTTATGGCAGAATATTGCAATTGTGTAATCGACAAACGAAAGAACGTAAAGAGACACAGAATTTACGTGGTTCCCCAATTGGCTACATCCACGGGCAAGAACGGAGAACAAATTGTATTATGATTGCAGTTACAGATTTCAAATATAAGATCACCATCCCAGAATTATGTGCTCTACTCCCATATAAATAGGCACACGTGAGATCCTATCCTAATTCGGAAACATAATCCTATCTCAATTAACAAGCATAATCCTACCCCAATTAGGAAACAAATTCAAGGCATACTAACAGTAGACATGCACAAACCGAACCGGACCATCGGTTCGGAACTACCGGTTCATGAACCAGAACCGGATCCGGCGGTTCAAACCGGCTGGCGGTTCAGCGGTTCAAGCGGGCAGGTTCAGGTTCGGGAAATATCGTGAACCGTAACCTGCGGTTCAAAACCGGCGGTTCGCCGGTTCAAACAGGCGGTTCAACGGTTCCAATGGTGGGATTCTGTCTAGGTGTGCAGAAAAACCGGCGGTTTCTGACGTAAACCGCCGGTTTTCATCAGAAACTGCCGGTTTGAACCGCCGGCTTCCGACGGTCCAGATGCTTTTTCAGGTGGCAGTGTATAGGCCTGAAAACTGGTCAGAAACCGCCGGTTTTCGGCCAGAAACTGCCGGTTTCCGTCAGAAACCGTGGACTGAACCGCCGATTTAGGCGGTAAACCGACCGAATTTGAAATTTGAAATTTTTATTTATTTTTATTTCTTTCAATTTTACTCCTATAAATACCCTACTTCCCCCATCATTTTTACTCACCCCATTCTTGTGTTAACAAGGATTTCCTTCTCTCAATCTCAATTTCTCTATTCTCTCCTCATCCTCTCTAATTGCTCAAGTTGTTTACTAGTTACTACTTACTACTATATTTGTTGTTGTGTTCGTAATTTACCATTTATTCAATACTCCATATTCCATACTACTTTCATTTTGCACTATGTCTTCTTCTCGTGGTGGACCGGGACGTGGTGATCGGGGCAAAGGAATTGCCCAAGATCAAAGTAGTCGTCCCTCAAAATCAAGGCGACCTAGTCATCGAGAAGTTATGGAAGAGGTTTCCCGAGTGACGGCTGAACGCATGCAAGTAAGTTCTAAAAAATAAAATTATTTTTACAATTCACAATATCATAAGATTGAGTTTTTTTTTTTAATTTTTTGTGTTCCTAATTAAACTTCAACTTATATAATATTTATAGATAGAAGAAGATCATAGGACCGCCATGCTACTCGCTGAAATGCATCAGGGTGGGTGCAGAAGCGGTGGTTCCCAACAAGATGACGAGTATGACGTGTCTATATCGTCGGACTCGGACAACAATGATGCTAGATCTCATTCTCGTATTCCGTCTAGCACCGGCGGAAATGAGGACATGCCTCCTCCCCCTCCACCCACTAACACTACAAAAGCTTTGAAATCTGATATTTTTGTTAAACACTACAACAAGGTCCCTGAAAGATCTCATGTTTGCGTAGGTGTCGCTCAAGCAAGGATCTATCCTACTGATCAGTATAAGAATCCCCGCTAGCCTAGAACCTGCTTTCAAAGAATCCTCAACCCTCTTCTACTAGGTAGTATAGTGAAGGTAGGGGTCGAATCCGACAGAGATGGTGCGCTATAACTATTGCGGTGATATTCTGGAGGGTTTGGTTAGCTACCACGCTTGGGTTGAGTCTCTACCTAGGCAAGAATTTAAAAGTAGTATCCTACTGACTAGAATGGGGGAGAAGTGTAGAGGTGCAGCTGTGTATGTGGAAATGGGTAATCATGGTGTAACAGAAAATATTCGAGAAGTACTGGGTTTCTATTTTGGGCCAAACGAAATATCCGAAGGTAGTGGGAATTGTGTGACTAGGCTGACAGATCTGCAGAGTACAAACTAAAAGTGAAGGACAAAAGGCAAAAAGCATCTAAAAAGTAAAAGTGGTCCCCAACTATTGACATGGACATCATCTTCTTCAACACACTTGATCAAAATTAAATGACAACTCCAGATTCGCCACGTAAAACACAGAATAACAACTCACGAACACAGATCCACAAATAAAAATTTCAAATGTGAAATCAAACACCAACACTGTAACTCCGCATACCGGTCAACATGAAAACGAATAGAAACTCAAACTAGACTTTGCATGCAACGATTTACTTCACAATCAAACAGTTCCCGATTGTACTAACTCAGAGAAAATTATGACGAAAACAACAACAACCGATTTAACACTTAAAACAACCAGAAACTCTAGATCTAAGCTAACTAGGCAGAAGGAAAAGAGATCAGCGAGGTAAACTGAACAGACAACAATTTCATAGCATAAAACAAGTTCGGATCTGCAAACAAAGTAGTTCTAAGCCGTGAAAATCAAAAGCAACACAGATCCATCATGAAGAAAAACAAGAAATTTAAACTACGAAAGCGAAATAAAAGTGTTTGCCACTCCGGGCGATGGAACTCCTAAACTATGATCTTGCTGGCTGGAATGAGGATGACTGGAACTCCGGGAGCTTCTGAAACTCAGGTAATCATGGTTGTGTTGAGGAATGAGAAACTGGGCTGGGCTGAAGAACTGAACTACCGAGAGAAATCTACCTAAAAGTGATGATGGTGAAAAAATAGATATCCCTTTTTCTCTCCAAGTGGGTTCCTTTTATAGGGAGGCTTACCCTTGATTTTAGGGTAAATCCTTATTGCAAGATGACTCCTTTGCCCTTAATTGTGGGTAATCAGCCTCAGCTATCCGTCTTCTCCATCTCGAACCGTTTTAGCATGTATACTGATCAGGATAGCAACATCCTGACACCCTTTTCACTTGAGTTATTCCGAAGCTTCCCTACTGGTTAGAACACTCAACCTGCACGCTTAAGCAACTTGTTTTGCAGATAAAGTTCAAATATGCACATCATACTGACCAGTAACCAAGGCCTAGAATACGACTTATCAAACTGCTCACACTTACCACATGCTTGTCCTCAAGCATGAAGAACAAATAAAAAGAAATAAGTCGAATTCTAGCCTGGTTACTCCCCTGACCGACTCTACCTAAACTAGACTCTATACTACAACGCAAAGAAAAACACTTGAACAAACATAGAAAAACACACAAACAAACATAAAAAGACTAAAACACAAAGATCGGGCTATATTTTCAACCATCCCTCCTCTCGGGATCAGGTGCAATCCAGCCTTAGACAGCCTTGAACTTCTGCAGCCCCCTTTTCTTTCCCAGTCAGTACATCCGCTTGTCAAGATCGCCCACACTCTCGGCCGAACACTAGGTTCACTCAGTCACTCATACCTCACCAGGAGTATTAGGACTGTTATCTCTAATTGCTGGACCACAAAATGCTTCGGACTTAGATCTCACGTGCAGCGACTGAAGGACTTAAAAGCTTGTAAATGGGCTATTGGCTTGTAGTGTTTTGGGGTGGATGTTCCTAAGGCTCTAAGGTTCAAAACCTCTTCTTTATTGATGTGGGGGAACTGTGTGCATTAGGCTTCTGATCAGTTGCTTTTCTCAACTGGCGCTTCTGACTTGGGTCTCCAACTGGTCAGTAGCATCTTTGTGGCTTCGCCACCCTTATTCCTTCTTCATCATTTTTTTAACCATTTTCTTCATTTTTTCCCTGTTCCTTCTCTTTCCTTCCTCTTCTTTGTGGCTTCGCCACCCTTATACCTTCTTCTTCTTTGGACCTGGGACGACTCCCTGGTCGACTTTCTTCTAAGTTCCTTGCCCAGCTGGTTTCTGCCTTTTTGTATATCTTTCTGGCCAGTAAGCTTCATTTGCCTCATGCCTTGCACACACAGTCCCAGTGGCTAGGGGTGTTTATCTGGATATAGAAGGCTAAAAAGAAGGGTTCTAAAGGTGGGGGGTTTTCTTTTATGGGGGTTTCCTACTGCCTTCAGTGTTTGCTACCCGTGGTCACTTCACCCTAGGCAATTTGTGGCAGCCACTCTTTTTTTTTTCAATATGTGTGGAAAGTGGTTCCACTTAAAGCTTATAACTCACATTTTAAGAGGGATTTTGTGTTTGGCTCTAAGTATGGGCTTTTCTCTCATACTCACATCATCTATCCTGACTAGGAGGTACTAGGGAAGATGGTTTCGGTTTTCCAGCATGTCTTATCTCCCTCAATTCCCCTCACCGTCAGCTCTAGTCAGTTGAGTTTTAAGCCCAATCAACACACAAAACAAAAAACTAGACCTAACAAGACATAAGCACAAACACATACCATATACATCATACTGACCATTGCGTCCCCCCTCCTACTTCACAAGTGTCTGCCCTCAGATAGGGCTGTGAAGTGGAAAAGGTAATGGTCAGTATGGTGGATAGAAACGAAACTTCTCACACTTAGACTATAGAATAGGCTAAGTGGAAGAGTTTAAAAACCTAAATAGAAACCTAAGACACAAACTCATTTATACACACTTCTCACACTTAGGCCATGCCATGGACTAAGTGCGAGTCAACATGCACACGAAAGAAAATATAAGAAGAAAAACATAGAAAAGCATGCTCAAACGATACAAACCTTTACTTCTCACACTTAGACTATAGAATAGGCTAAGTGTTATGAAGTGGAGTCTGCGCACAAACACAAATTAACTACCTAAACAAACATTAAAAGAAACAAATACGAAAACCTAAAAAAAACAGAAAACTAAAAAGAAAACTAACTTGTCAGTATGGGGGGGTCTATCGATGTCTCATGCTCCTTCGCGGGGCAGGTGGTGCAGGTAGCTCCTCCAGTTGTTCCTTCTCCGTTCTAGCTTGGTCCTCATCATCCTTCGTCGGCTCCTCGACAGCTGCCTGCACCTCGGCTTCCTCTCTCACTGTCTCGGGTTTAGTTGGTACACTTGGTCCAGTATCCTGGCTTACATGGCTCCTTACTTCCGTAGCTTCTTCTTTCCTCTGGTGGGTTATTTCCTCTAATATGTTATCGATCATGGATAACATCCTGTTCATCTCTGTCTGCATCCTTCGGTTCTCTTCACCTAAGTCGGTCACTATCACTTCCATAGATGCCTGTCTCTGCATCAGCGTCCCCTGCCCTGCAGACTCTTTCAACATCCGTTCCATGACTGATGCCAATCGGACTATCTCCGCTCTCATCTGCCGATTCTCTTCTGCCATTTCAGTAACCGTCCTTTCCAACATAGCAACTCTCACTCCCGCTGTGGCTTCCTCTCCCATTGCATAAAAATGCGGCCTTCCTACCCTCATATAAACGGCGTTAGTCCTGACGAAGTAGGGTATGTCGAATGACCCCGGTGGGCGTACCATAGGAAGTGGAGACAAGTCCTCAGCTTCCGTAATGATTAGGTTGTTTCCGACGAACGCTCCCAAAATGTGGCACAAGGTGAGGTTCCTGGCAGGGTGAGTAGCTATTAAATGGCATTGATATGCAGTCCAGAATCTAAGATGCAACCTACGGCCTCGTTTCACGCACCAAAGGAGATATAACTCCGTCATCGAAGTGCGGATGACTGAATTAGATTGTCCCAGTAGGTTGGCGTCCAGATGAAGCTGTACTAATCGCAGAACCGGATCATTGAAGTGAATGGAACGGGAGATAGTGGACGCGAATTCTCCAGCGTCGGGGTGGGTTAGCTCAGCCCAAGCCTCCTGCGGATTAAAATCCACATGCCTACGGGGGATACCCCTCTCCCTATTCCTCTAATCAGACCCTATCGCCTCTTCCAGGGTACACATACCCAGCCGGCAAGTCCACTCAATCAAATTCATTCTAAACTCTCCTCCAAACAAACGAAAACTAACAGACAATTCATCCAAATCCGTCGTCACCTTGAACCTAAAGGTAGTAAAGAACTCCTTTGCAAGTCTAACACAAATTTGCGGATCCCCGTTTGGCAGTAACCATTCAAAGCCCAAAGCATTCATATAAGCAAGGAATTGTTCACGAACACCTAGCTTATCTAGAGAAGGATAGTGCATTACCTTCCCACATTTAATTTCCTTGCTGCCATCGTCCAAGTTTTCAAAGGTATCCTTCAGCTTCTGTGTTTCTAAGAGTTTCATCTCCTCAGCAATCTCATTGGTGAAGTCTACGGTCCAGTGTTTGTATCGGAGCCTCTCAACTGGTGGATGCACAAGCTCTCGGTGGTCACCCGGGGAGCGACTGTTCCCCATACTCCTCACCCTCCAAGGAGATGTCGCTATCTGAATCTGACTCTGCACTAGCGGCGTACTCACTATCACTTAACTCCCCTCGGCTGGGTGGAGTTCGTTGAGATGCTTCGGTGATGACGATTCCTGTGTTTGCTACTCTGGACTTCTTGGTGACCGACTTCTTTTGGATTGGAGCCTTCCCTTTCCTCTTCCTGGCTCGCTAGTATTGGGCTTCCTCCTCTTGGGCAGTAAGGGTGGTTTCTCCTGGGGCTTGAGCATCAACATCATCAGCTTCCTCTGTCCTCACTGACCCGGGTGCGAGGTCCGGACCCTCAGCCACCCCTTCAGTTTCCGCGCCTTGCTCGTTCTGTACAGGAGACACCCCAGTATCCTCTTGATTAGTAGCCTGTGTAGGCTCACCCTCTGCCTTCTTGCGAGTGGCCTGTTCTTCCTCGCTTGAGATCTCGACTGGGCTCTTGACTGTGCTCGCTTGGGCCTTGCTTGCTGCCCATTTGCCTAGGCATCGCTGCGATACCCTTTGCGACTTCGGTTGTACCTCATTCTGGTCTCCCTTCAACACTAACTTCCTCTTAACTGCCTTTGATTTTATCACGGGTGGTACTACTTGTTCAGATTCCTCTAAACTCTCTGCCGTCTCCTTCTGAGCAGTATGCTCCTCAACTGCCCCTTTTTCTTGTTGAGGAGTTTCTGACTTGTCTTCCACCATTCCTCCTGCTACCTCGGATTTGAGGTCTGGTCCCTCAACCATCCTGGGAGCGTTTTTTTCCTGCAGATACACCCCTTCCAGAATCGCTTGAAATTCTTCATCCGTCCTAAGGCCCTGCTTCCTGGCCGTCTCATTTAGATCTATGGTCTCTCTTGCTACTCCTTGAGGAACCGACTCTGCTATCGGTGTCTTCTCTGTCTCACCGCTCCCTTCTTTGTCTCCCTGTTCCTGACTCGTCCTGGCCTCACGCTCCTCAGGGTTAGAGTCGTAATGGGCAGCGACAGCGTCAAGTTCCGCCGAATTGGGTACTGAGGTTTCCGATGGCGCGGTCGCCGAGGAAGTTCCCTCCTCTGAATGTACTGCTGTATGGCTGACCGGCGCAAGTGGAATTTCACTGGGTGCGGTTCCTACGCCCCCCATTTGGCCGAAACTGGTCAGTGCCGTCGTCCAGTCCCTTGTCGGGTCTTGTTGGCGAAGAAATGCCATCATGGCATCCATGGAAATCATGGGTGGCGGCTGAGCGGTCGGTGCCGGTGGTGGTGGATTTGGCTGTGGTTGTGCCTCCGGGGTTTCTTGGCGGCGAGGTTTGATTTTCTTGGCGAACGCTTTCTTCCCCATGATCGGAAATTTACGATTTGGTGGTGGAAAGTAGGGTTTGAACTGGTGGAAATGGGAAAGAAACTTTTGGGAGAGAAAATGTAAATGAGGGTTTGTGAGGGAAAAGGGTTGGGACGGTGAGTTTAATTTGGGTGAGAGAGAGCAGGTGCAGGTGGTTGTAACCGGTTATCAGGGGTTGCCGGTCGCGACGCTTCAGATGGGAGGCGGTTGAGATTGCTGGCCTCTGATTGGTCAGTGTGTCCCTTCTCTCTGCTCACGCGCCACTCCCAGCTGCTGCCACCCTGCAAAAGCTGCACCAACTTTAATTCAAATTTTTGTCCTCTCCATAATCCCCCCTATACTTACCTAATAAGAAAAATAAATCAAATGGGCCCTTAAATAAAATATGAAATAGCACCAGATAAGCAATTTTTTTTTGATCAATACGTACTCCAAATTAAAATTAAGGCCCGAATTTTTTTTTGGATTTTTAGAAATTATCTTGCATGCAGAGATTAACTACGTATTTACAATATTTACATCTTCCTTAGGCAATTTGGAATTCTACTTGGCCAGTATATGCAAACTATTTTAAAAAAGAAACTAGCCACGTGGAACTCCAAATTCCTATCTTACTGATCAGTAGACAACCGTAGTAAGTGGTTGCAGTGGAATTTCATCCACTACACCCACCTCACTATTCTCCCTAAATATTTTTAGCCTATGTCCGTTTACTATGAAAGGTTCAGAGTTAGGAAAACTCCCTGAAATTTCCACTGCTCCATTGGAACGGAGTGAGGTGATGACATAAGGCTCTGTCCATTTCGACTTGAGCTTCCGAGGCATGAGCTTCAGCCTCGACTGGAAGAGTAGTACTTTCTGCCCAACATGGAGATCCTTGGTCCTCAGATTCCGGTCGTGCCACAATTTGGTTCTGTCGTTGTACCACATAGCTGAATCAAACGACTCCAATCTAAGTTCCTCAAGCTCCTGCAGCTGCAGCTTCCTTTCCTCTTCACAGGCTGTAGCATCCATATTCACTTTCTGTACTGCCCAGTATGCCCGGTGCTCAATTCCAACCGGTAAATGGCACATCTTCCCAAAACCGATCTGGTATGGGGACATTCCTATGGGGTCTTGTAGGCTGTACGATATGCCCATAGAGCATCCTCTACCCTTGCACTCCAATCCTTCCTAGAAGGATTTATAGTCTTCTCCAAGATCTTCTTTATCTCGCGGTTAGAAATCTCCGCTTGACCGTTAGCTTGCGGATGGTAGGGGCTTGATAGTCTGTGGTGTACGCCGTATTTTTTCATTAATGCTTCAATTGTGCGATTACAGAAATGTGTACCTTGGTCCGATATGATCGCTCTTGGTACTCCGAACCGGCTGAAGATATGACTCTTTAGGAACTTGGCCACCTCCCTTGCTTCACACGTGCTTGTGGCCTTGGCCTCCACCCATTTGGAGACGTAATCCACTGCAACTAAAATGTACAAATTGCCATAGGACGAAGGAAACGGACCCATGAAATCCATTCCCCATATGTCGAACAGCTCACAAACAATGACGGGTACCTGCGGCTTTTCATCCCGGGCAGATATTCCTCCGGTCAGTTGACAGCGCTCACAAGTTCTGCAGAACTCGTACGCATCCTTGTTGAGCGTTGGCCAATAAAAGCCGCTGTCCAGAATCTTCCTTGCCGTCTTCTTAGGACTGAAGTGTCCTCCACATGCCAAAGAGTGGCAATGTGTCACAACGTCCCTTTGCTCCCAGTCAGGAACGCACCTCCTTATCACTTGATCGGATCCTACTCTCCACAGATAGGGGTCGTCCCAAAAGTAGTATTTTGCCTCACTCTTAATTTTCATTCTCTGGGCCTTGGTAATACTCGACACCTTTGGAAGTTCTCCAGTCACTAGGTAGTTGGCCAGGTCTGCATACCACGGCTCTTGCCCTACCTTTTCTTTTCCTTTTTCAGTATCGTACTGGCCAGTAAGCTTCATCACTTCTTCCCAGTCAATCTTCCTGGCCTAAAAATTTACCTCACATAAATGATCTTCTGGAAACTTGTCGTACACTTCTTCGCTGTTTCCCTCTTGCACTATTCTACTTAAATGGTCCGCCACCTTGTTCTTGAATCCCTTCTTATCTTCCACGTCCCAATCGAATTCTTGTAACAAAAGGACCCATCGGATCAAGCGGGGTTTGGATTCCTTCTTGGCAATCAGATACTTAATCGCTGCATGGTCAGTATAAACGATGACCTTGGATCCCAACAAGTATGGCCGGAACTTCTCGAAAGAATACACCACTGCCAGCATCTCTTTCTCAGTGGTATCATAATTCCGCTGGGCTTGATTCAGAGTCTTAGATGCATAAAAAATTACGTACCTCTTCCCATCGATCTTCTGTCCCAGTACGGCTACCACTGCATAATCGCTGGCGTCGCACATCACTTCGAAAGGATAGTCCCAGTCAGGAGCCCGTATGATAGGTGCGGATATCAGCTTTTCCTTGAGAAGGTTGAACGCAGCCTTGCATTGCTCATCAAAAACAAACTCTACTTCATGCTGAAGGGGTCGGGTAAGGGGTTGGGCAATCTTGGAGAAATCCTTGATAAATCTTCGATAAAATCCGGCGTGCCCCAGAAAACCCCTTATCCCATTCTGATCAGTAGGGAACGGTAATTTGGATATAACATCTACCTTAGCTCATTCCACCTGGATTCCCCTCTCTGAAACCACGTGTCCCAGAACAATCCCTTCGGTGACCATAAAATGACACTTCTCAAAATTCAACACCCGACTTTTTGCTTGACACCTTTCTAGAACTATATCCAAATGATGAAGGCAAGAATCGAAAGAGTCTCCGTAGACCGTGAAGTCATCCATGAATATCTCTATGCAGTCTTCAATCAAATCGGAAAATATGCTCATCATACATCGTTGAAACGTACCTGGAGCGTTGCATAGACCGAAAGGCATGCGTCGGTATGCATAGGTTCCGAATGGGCAAGTGAAGGTGGTCTTATCCTGGTCTTCAGGATCCACGTAAATTTGAAAGTAACCGTTGTACCCATCCAGAAAACAGAAGTACTTCTTCCCAGCTAATCTCTTCAACATTTGGTCGATGAAAGGCAAGGGAAAATGGTCCTTCCTGGTCGCATTGTTCAGCTTACGGTAATCGATGCACATTCGCCAACCCGTGACTAGCCTCGTTGGTATTAGCTCATTCTTCTCATTCTTCACGACTTGGATCCCTGATTTCTTTGGAACCATGTGAATGGGGCTGACCCACTCGCTGTCTGGCACTGAATAGATAATCCCTAGCGACAACAACTTCAAGATTTCCTTCAATATCTCTTCTCGCATGTTAGGGTTTACCTTCCTTTAAGCATCTCGATGTGCCTTTGCTCCTTCCTCCAACCTAATGTGGTGCATGCAGACGTCGGGGCTAATTCCAACTAAATCTGTGAGACTCCATCCAATCGCCTTCTTGTTCTTGCTCAGCACGGTCAGTAGCCTAGCCTCTTGTTCCTTCGTAAGGCTGCTGCTGATGATCACTGGATGTGAGTTCTCCTCTCCGAGGAAGGCATACTTCAAATTCGATGGCAATTTCTTCAGCTCAACTTGGGGTGGAAGTGCGTCTTCGGGTAGAGGGTTTTTCTCAGCCTCTCCTCCTTTCTCTAATTCTCCCTCTAGTAGCTGAGCCCCTGCGGCTCCAATGAACTCTGATTTCTGGCAGAAGTCCTTAATTGCTCGTTCTATCTCTTCATCAGTCAGCCCTTGGCTACTGATCAGATCACACCATGCAGCGGCTTCTACGTCAGCTTGCTCATAGACATCTAAAGCTTGGAGCTTTTCCTACAATAGTTCGGTCTCAAGAAAATCTTGGACTAAGGGGTCAATCACATCAACATAGAATAAATTTTCAGAATCGATAGGTTTTTTCATGGCCTCATTAATATCAAAAGTAAACTTCTCCCCATGAAAATCAATGCAAATTGTTCCCCAGCCATGTCTACTATCGTCTTGGCCGTTCTACAAAATGGCCTACCTAACAATATTCCACTAGATTCCCTAGCCTCGGACTCACTCATTTTGATCACATAAAAGTCAGCAGGGTAGGTAAACTCATGCACTCTGACCAACACATTCTCTAAAACACCCTCAGGACTTATGCATGACCTATCAGCCAGTTGGATCAACACCCTAGTACTCGACAATCTAACCCCCTTCAATTGGATATAGATCGACAAAGGAATGGCATTAATAGAAGCTCCAAGATCACACATTGCATGCTCGACTTTCACATCTCCTATAGTTATAGGCAAGGTGAACATACCTGGATCGGCCCTCTTGGGCGGTAGCTTCTCCTGCACTATTGCTGACGCGATCCCTTCTACCATAATTTTTCCATCCTCCTGGGCTTTCCCGGCTATGAACTCCTTAATAAATTTCCCAAGTGGGGGTATCTTCACGGCTTGGAGGAATGGTATGGTAACATCCAGCTTCCCGAAAATTGACAAGTAATCCACTGGGTTTTCCTTCTTCCTCTTAGTTACGAAACGGTAAGGGAATGGTTTCTCCCCCTTTCTCTCCTCTACCGGTCCCTCAGCAACCTTCTTGGGACCTTCCTTGGGCAGATTATGGGTCTGAGTTTCCTTCGTTCTGGATTCTACCTCTTGATGGGGTTCCTTCCTGACCAGTACGTTCTCGGGCTCGCCTTTTCCACATGGTGTTTCTCCCAAGAAAAATGGGTCCTGCATCTGGGGTAGAGGTCTGCGTAGCTCTTCTTCCGAGACAACGTCCCCCAATAATGTTGCTCCACTTGGTTCTCCACTAGACTTCTTTGGCTGGGGTCCTTCATAGGTAGTACCGGATCGTAGTGTGACTTTGCTCACATTCGCCTTTTCAGGCACATGGACTGTGGACGGGAGTTTCCCTGAGTTTCCTTTCATTTCACCCATCGAACTGGCCAGTTGGGCCAACTGCCTATTCATCATATCCATGTTCGCCTTATGCTCCTTCTGGGCACTCTGCATCCCTTGCACTACTTCATTATGGGATTGTAACTCACCCTTGATACCTTGCTGCGATGCGAGCAATTCTCCCATCATGTCCTCCATAGATCTCCTTGACCTGCTAGGATATTGGGATTGATTCGGCCCTTGGTGCTGGTTATACTGGGAATTTTGGTTTGGCTGGAAATTTTGGAAATTTTGCTGGTTCGGGTTAGGTGGGTATTGGTTATACTGGCCAGGAGGGTTGTACTGGTCAGTATGATATTGGTTCTGGTTCTGGTTTTGGAACTGGGTTGGGTTTTGCTGAGGTGGTGGTCCATGGTTAGGTTGACTCTGATAATTTTGAAAGTTCCTCTGGTGGGGTGGTACATAAACAGGGTTTGGGTTTCGTGGGTGTTGGTTTTGAGGTTGTTGACTGTGGGGTTGTTGGTTCCTTCCTAACCAGTTGAACTGGTTGTTTGGATTTTCCGGGCCACGGTTGAAATTCTGGTTCGGGTGGGGGTTGTATTGGTTCTGACCTTGACCTTGGTTTTGATTTTGGCTCCCATCTCCCCATCGAAAATTCGGATGATCCCTCCGTGGTGCATCCCGTTGTCTCCCTTGGATCCAATGCCCACTAGAATTGTAATACCCAGCAGCGTTGACTTGCTCCATATTCACGAAGTCATTGGGCTGATCATAGCTCGGCCCTTGGTTCCATTGTTCTGCACCCTTGTAGTTTCCAGCTAGGGAAGTTGGTGCCGCATTTTTCTCGATTGCGCTCAAGAGCGTCTTCTTCAATTCGTCCATCTTCAAATCCATCTTTTGTTCTATCTTCTGCTCCTGGTCAGTAGACAAGGCGCTGGCAATCCTTTCTCTGTTGCAACCATCTCTGGAATTGTCATACTCCTTTTTTGCGCTCAACAGTTTTCCTAGGACCCTTTTAGCTTCGCTGACCTTTAGCTGCGTGAAGCTTCCTCCTGACGAGGAATTCGCTAGATCCTTGGTTGCTTTGTTCATCCCTTCATAAAAGACATGGTGTACCGCCATGCGATGGTTGGGGCACGCATCCAAGAGGCTCATATATTTCGCCCAGTAATCACTCAAAGGCTCATCGTACCCTTGCTTCACATTAGTTATCTCTCTCTTCAGCGCACTTGTCTTCGACGATGGGAAAAACTCGCCTAAGAATGCTGACTTGAAATCGGCCCAACTCTCAATGGAGTTGGGTGGCAGACGCATGAACCAAGTGTTGGCTTCCCCTTTTAGAACAAACGGCAAAGCCTTCAATTTATAGTCATCCTCGGTCGCCCCTGCTGGCCTCCTTTGCGCCCTACAAATCTTACAAAACTCATGCAGGAACTCGTAAGGTCCTTCATAGCTCTTTCCGCAGTATGTAGGTAGAATTGCGATAACATGGGGCTTCACATCACAGGCAGTCTGCCCCGGGGTGACTACAATGTCTTGCGGTGGTTCTCCCTCGGTATGCACGTTCAGGGTACCGATCTCTGGATCATCATCTCCGTTGGCAGCCATCTCCCCTGGGTTGTCTTCCAACAGTGGTATCTCTTCTGGTATTGGTCCTTCTATGGTGTATTGCTCCTCGTCGCTACTCGAACCTAAGTCAGACAGAGCCGTCGACAAACCGGATCGAGTGGTTACGAGTATAGATCCTCGCTGAAGTATCTTCGGCCTCCACTGGTCAGGAGCCGAGCTGCTTCTCATATACTGAAATAAAAAGAAAAGGAAAACATTATGCAAAATATATACGCCAAAGTATCACACACAATAGCTTCAAATAACGACATCCATCCCCGGCAACGGCGCCATTTGAAAGATCTCAGGTTTGCGTAGGTGTCGCTCAAGCAAGGATCTATCCTACTGACTAGAATGGGGGAGAAGTGTAGAGGTGCAGCTATGTATGTGGAAATGGGTAATCATGGTGTAACAGAAAATATTCGAGAAGTACTTGGTTTCTATTTTGGGCCAAACGAAATATCCGAAGGTAGTGGGAATTGTGTGACTAGGCTGACAGATCTGCAGAGTACAAACTAAAAGTGAAGGACAAAAGGCAAAAAGCATCTAAAAAGTAAAAGTGGTCTCCAACTATTGACATGGACATCATCTTCTTCAACACACTTGATCAAAATTAAATGACAACTCCAGATTCGCCACGTAAAACACAGAATAACAACTCACGAACACAGATCCACAAATAAAAATTCCAAATCTGAAATCAAACACCAACACTGTAACTCCGCATACCGGTCAACATGAAAACGAATCGAAACTCAAACTAGACTTTGCATGCAACGATTTACTTCACAATCAAACAGTTCCCGATTGTACTAACTCAGAGAAAATTACGACGAAAACAGCAACAACCGATTTAACACTTAAAACAACCAGAAACTCTAGATCTAAGCTAACTAGGCAGAAGGAAAAGAGATCAGCGAGGTAAACTGAACAGAAAATAATTTCATAGCATAAAACAAGTTCGGATCTGCAAACAAAGTAGTTCTAAGCCGTGAAAATCAAAAGCAACACAGATCCATCGTGAAGAAAAACAAGAAATTTAAACTACGAAAGCGAAATAAAAGTGTTTGCCACTCCGGGCGATGGAACTCCTAAACTATGATCTTGCTGGCTGGAACGAGGATGACTGGAACTCCGGGAGCTTCTGGAACTCAGGTAATCATGGTTGTGTTGAGGAATGAGAAACTGGGCTGGGCTGAAGAACTGAACTACCGAGAGAAATCTACCTAAAAGTGATGATGGTGAAAAAATAGATATCCCTTTTTCTCTCCAAGTGGGTTCCTTTTATAGGGAGGCTTACCATTGATTTTAGGGTAAATCCTTATTGCAAGATGACTCCTTTGCCCTTAATTGTGGGTAATCAACCTCAGCTATCCGTCTTCTCCATCTCGAACCGTTTTAGCATGTATACTGATCAGGATAGCAACATCCTGACACCCTTTTCACTTGAGTTATTCCGAAGCTTCCCTACTGGTTAGAACACTCAACCTGCACGCTTAAGCAACTTGTTTTGCAGATAAAGTTCAAATATGCACATCATACTGACCAGTAACCAAGGCCTAGAATACAACTTATCAGTCCCGGTGGTGATTCCAAGTCCTCGTGATTCGCACTCTCAAGAAGAGATATCGGCGTTTCATGGATATTGTAACTATTGTGATAAAGTCTACAAATTTGCGAGTGGTAGGGGATATCGCACCCTCCGTCGTCATTTTGTGACAAAGCATCCGGTAGAATGTGGCACTACCTCTACCCAAACCCAACTAAACTTCCAACCCGGTGGCTCAGGTTCGTCAGGTACGCCTCTTTTTTAAATATGATCAAAAAATTTTTGTTGACGTTATGACTAGATGGGCTGCAATGAAGCATTTTCCTTTTAATGTTTATGATGACAAAAAATTTGAGGTTACTATGCAAAGTGGTTTGAACGTAGCTATCAAAAGAGTAAGTCGAATGACCGTTCAACGATCTACCGTTAGACAATGTTTGGAGAAAAAAGTTGAATTATCACGTTATTTACTAAACTTGGGACACAAAGTGAACATTTGCTCAGATGTATGGACTGATTGTTTTAACCGACATTCATACATGGGCATTACGGTTCACTTTTTGGACAATAGTTGGACTTTGAACAAACGTTTAATTGGTTTTAGAGAATTTGAGACACCACACACTGCACCCGAAATTGCTTCTTTAATTATTCAAGTTTTGAATGAATTTCAATCATGCAATAAGATATTTTCTGTTGGTTTTGATAATGCAACTGCTAACACTGCAAGTATTAATAACTTGATTGCGGCTCGTGCTCCAGTTATTGGAGATAAGTATTTTCATCAAAGATGCATATGTCATATTTTGAATTTATGTGTACAAATGCGATTGAATTATGGCAAAAACATGTTAGTCCTATTAGAACTGCAGTAAGATTAATCCATCAAAAGTCATCTATTGGCAAAGATTGGAAGAAGTATTGCCATCAAAAGAATATAAGATATACGAATTTTACCATGGATGTGTCTCATAGATGGAATTCGACATATGATTGTCTGAATTCTACTTTGACGCATAAAGATTCTTTGTGTGATTTTTTTAGAACCTATCCCGTTTCTGATTTATATTTTTCGCATAGTTGTTGGGATCAGAACGTGGCTTTATTTAAATTGTTCAAATATTTCAAAAACGCAACTGTTGAATTATCAGATGTTTATTATTGCACTGTTGTTCGTGTTTTAGAGCATTGCAAGTATATATCACTTGGTTTTAAAACTGCGATGAAAAATGCTTACTCTTCACCTGAATTGATGTGTGTTTTATGTTATATGATTGAGAAATGACTTAAGTATTTCAGTGAGATTCCAACGGTGTTTTTGATTGCAAACGTCTTGGATCCAAAATGGAAATTAGCCGGTACATCCAAGATTTTAGATTTTTATTATAACAATTTGAGTTCTATTGATCTTGGTCCACGTAAAGCATTACAATCGGATACCAGTGACGAATTCGGAGTAGACCTCTCAGAAATATTTCAAATAAACCTCCAGAACCGGTCAATTATCCAACAAACCTTCGAGTTTAACTTGCGTGCTCTCTACACCAAATATGAAAACAAGTATAGCAGTACCCACCAAGTCAGAAGACCTCCCCCTCCTCAACAACATAACTTTGTCTTCGCATTTCAAGCCGATTATGATGACCCCGACGCCCAATCCCAATTACCCAACCTATACAACTACAGCACCGGCGGAAGGTCGACCTCAGGTATGGTAAGTGAGTTAGATTTATATTTCGATTCACTCTTTTTCTTTGGTGATGAAGGTCCTACTACTCCCGCCCAAATCGACGTCCTCGATTGGTGGGGAACACACGAGAAAGATTTTCTCAAACTTGCGTCAATGGCCAAGGAGACTTTTTCTGTTCCGGCTTCCGCTGTCGCCGTCGAGTCCGCTTTTAGTGTTGGCTCATGTGTGTTGGATGAATCAAGAAGTAAGCTCTCTGCGAAAAATATGGAAGCCGTGATGTTACTTGATGATTGGGCCAAAGCTGACGTCAGAGAACAAGAAAATGATTGGGATGATTGTCAGAAGGGATCACAAGAAGAATTCACCGGGGATGAATAGTAGGCCAACCGTCAACCGCCAGCCAAGCCAAATAGGTAAGTAAGGTAAGAGAACTACGTGGGCTTTGATTCCTTAATGCAAATGAGCATTGAGGATACGTAGGCACCTCAACTTAAATTTTAAATTTAAGTTGAGCTCAAGTCATTTTTCCTTTATTTCTTTTTTTTTCTCATTTGTTTCTAGTTTAAAAATATGCAAATACAATTAAATAATTGTATTTGTATATACTCTAGTCAATGAAGTAGATTTCTTTATAAGGCTAAATTCGAGAAACTTTTGACAATTCTACTATAATTGTTGATTGTTAGACTAAACTTAACATTTAAGGTTGAATTGCTACACGTGTCCTCAATTTAGTTATGCAGAAAGATCTCATTCGCCGACTAAGAGTATATATACTTATAAATTTATTGTTCAGAATTTCAAGTCTTTTTTGTAATTTGTAATTAGGTTCGTTGTAGTTGTAGACTAGTAGTCTCGTTGTATTTAAATTTTTGTTTAAGACTTTTTGTGATTTGTAATTATTGTAACTTGTAATCTCAATAAAATTGCAACTTTCATCGTATTTTTTTGAATTTTATTTACACACATTTCATAGATAAACAAATAAAAAATGCATAAAAAAAATTAAATTACGAACCGCCGGACCGGCCCGAAACCGTCGGTTCAGGCCAAAAACCGACTTTGAACTGGAACCGGAACCGCCGGGACCCTTGGCGGGCCGGTTCCGGTTCATGGTAATGATGAACCGTGAACCGCCGGTTCATGAACCGGAACCGGCAGTTTCCGACCCGTGTGCATGCCTAACTAACAGTACTAATGCTTTGTGGTAACTGCTTTAATTCTTTATTCTTACTTAAGTCCAGTCGTCTTAACTGAACCAAATTTCCAATTTCTCGTGGAATCTCGGTTAGCTCGCACCCGGATAAGAGAAGAGTTTGCAAGAAATAAAGCCTACATATGATTTCTAGACCATCTTTTGACAATTAATTCCAACGAAAATCCAACCATCTCACGTGAATCAGTGTTTCCATTCCCACTAGAGGAGCATCACCCTCAATTCTTAACACCCTAACACTTTTCAAGCAATCACAAACACGACGACTTTCTTGCACATCCAAAGATAGACTACGATATTCTTGAAGACGAGAAGCCAATGAAGGATCACAAACTTGACAACTTCTCTCCTTGTTGTCATTCTTCCTAAGAAATAGAGCAAAATCATGTATTATATCATGCATTTTACACCATTCTACTTGCTCGCTTGACACATTTAACTCAATATCTTGAATCAAAGAATGCATTGCTAAATTATCCAAGTACTCTCGTCCTTTGAGTTCTATTGGAATCTTGAATTTAAGATGCCCGGTCTATGAAGTTTGACCAATAATAAATGTGCCGAGACATTTAATTTTTTGGAAATTAAATGATATAGCGTCGATCTACGTTCCACGTAGATGACCGTGGTATATTCACTTTCTCAAATTCGATTCCCGGTGAGTGGGAAAAAGTAGATTAAAGTTGGTCACATTGTAGCTTTTAATAAAGCTATAAGATTAAAGCTTAGGGAGTAATTAACTAGTGTTAATTATCCCACATAGGAGATGTGACACATCTTTTAATGTGTATTTATTAAGTGACTTTACTATACTTAATAATTATAGTGGACTAAGATGGGTTGAAGAAGCCCACACGCGCGCACACGCGCGCCGAGCCGTGCCCGCACCCGCGTCCTTGGACTTGGCAATTGGTCTTTGGGCGCCCGCTTGGTGCTTGGGCTTGTCTCTGGACCCAAACCCAATGTTTTGGACCAACGCTTAGTCAGCAAGACCAACTATGACGCAGTCAAAGTCTACGAGGCTGCCACGTAACGAAGTCCACATGTGACGGATGAACTGGGCATGCATATCGTCTAGATTCAACGTCGACCACTCCAGCTTTTTAATTCGTAACGGCTGGCCGTTACAGCCACGCCATGATGAGCCATGATGACAGCCATCAAGCCTGAGTTGACCCCGCAGTGGACTAGGCCTATGAATAGGCTAGTCATTTCTTGCATCAAGATAGAACATACACACAAGCATCATACTCTCTCTGCATAGTCTTTCTTTTCGAAGTTATGTCCTCTCCTCTTCCAGTTCGTCGGAGCTCTGCTAATAGCAGTGCTGCTTCACCAGAGACATTGCCGTTTTATCTTTGGGGACGACCCGCCAAACCGAGAGCACTACCGGGGCGTATCTCGTCTTGCCGAAAGAGGACTTTCCTCGACTCGGCTAAGTTTGATTTCCAGTTTACAGTTTCGTTTTTCATTGTATTTTCAGTTTCAGTTCTTCCTTCTTGGGTTGTGTATTACATCCGGTTTTTGTTTATCTCTTATAATTCCAGTTGTTCCCACAACAAATTGCACATCACCATTTCCACTAATAGAGATGGGGACAAATCATTGTAGCTTAAAACCAAATGAGGAAAAAGGTTGACATCGTCATTATCCAATTCCCATATTTTAGTATTCTTTACACGGTTCCACCCTTCCAAATCCTTGAACCGCAAAAGTCTTCCCAAAACAAGTGCAGCATTACTGGTTATTTCCCAAAACAAGTGCAGCAAGAGGCAATCCCTTGCATTTGCTGGTTATTTCCAAATTTTACACATTCCTCCTCACTCATTCACGGAAGGGATGTGTCACGCAACAATCTTCTTCACTAAGAAGATTTGGGCGATATATATCATCTTAGCTACCCTTTCATATCCAAGATTGATTTTCAGGGAGTCCCATTTCTCTCCGTCTTCTGTCCAAACATCATCAACGACCAGAATAAACTTTTTCCCTAAAATACATGCTTTTAATTTTGTTGTTCGTTATCTGCAGGAATTGTTTCTCTTCCCACACTGTTAACCATATTTTTAGCAACCATGCACAGACACAACAAAGGGATCAGAGACACATACCCAAATTTTTAACCAATCCTTATCGAACTGAGGATCGTTAAAAATAAGTTGAGCAAGGGTAGTAGTCTTCCTGTCCCAACTATTGGGTACCATCATCATCAACCATCAGTTTGCTCACAATATCATTCTTCTTCCTTTGGATATCCAATCCATGAACTTTCTTCAACTCAATCGAAGATGTGGATTTTTCTTTGAAGGGGTTAGTTGCAGGCTGAGAGTTGGGCACAAATGTATAATTTTCCTTCTCCTGAAAAATCTTAGCAAGCTTAGTTTTCACACTTTCTATTTTTTTTCCAGTGTTACGACGAACACCAATAGAAACGTTCATGAACACCAATAGAAACGTTCACATTGATATCACGTCAGCTAGTTGGTGTTTCTATCGAGTTTTAGAGATGATCAACATGTATAGATGTGATATAGTGTGTATGGTTGTTTAGTTAAGATTTCCTTGTATATTTTGGATCATAACCAATAATACTAGTTCGAGTTCTCCCGTGGAAGTAGGCACAATTGGCCGAACCACATAAATCGTTTGTTATTGTTCTTGATTTTAGTTTCGTGTGATCGTTTGTTCTGCGATCGATTGGCTCTTGATTTTACAAACAACAAGCTAAAATATGTAAGCAACAAGCAATTCTTGTATGGTCACTCATACAAGAATTAAGACCGTTTTTTTCTTTTGAACATGTGATAAATGTACAAAAGAAAAAGGCAAAATAAGCAAGAAGCCGAGGAGTAGGGAACATATTAATTAGGGATTAATACGGACCGAAGAAATAATTTGGAGAGAGATAGAAAATTGGGAAGGAGCTGACAATAGAGATGGAACAGAGGGATGAATAGAAAGTTGGGCAAACGTGGACCGCTGCAGCGGTAATGACTCACCGGGACAACGAAGAAAAGAGGTTTCGGTTTTTGATAGATAAAAGAGGCAATGAGACAAAAGAAACTTAGAGGGATAAAGAGAATCAGTATCATCATACATCTATCAATCAATGCTGATTACTGGTACTCCCTCCGTTCCACTCAAAATGGCCATATTCTTGAGTGGCACAGCATTTTAGGAAGAGTTGTCAGGTGGAATAAAGTAGAAAGAAAAAAGGTAGTTGAATATTTTAATGAGGAGAGAGGATGTTATTTCTAAAATTGGAAAGTGACCATCTTGATTAGGACAAACAAAAAAGGAAATATGGTTATCTTGAATGGGACCGAGAGAGTATTAAATAGCACAAGAATCAGCAGTTAACCAAATTCTTGAGCCTATAGTAAAGAGAGGTTATATGATAGGGAAACCACTACTTGCATAACTAGAGAACACATGTAACTTAAATATTCATATATTTTCCGACTCAGGGGTGATCCAAGGGCAAAATAAAATAAGTTTAAGCCTTTGGATGAAAAACCAAGATTGGAAGGACAAATATTAAAATGTCGAAAATTCATCTTTACTAACAAATTACCTTCTTTGAGAAAATGATTGTTTCAATGCACGGTCAAATTTTCTACTCCATCAATCCCATCACAAGCAAAAGTGATACAAATAGAGTGAATAAAGTAAAAATAAATGCGTTTCTAGAATGGATTGTTTTTTGCATATTTTTCAGGAAAATGATACTAACAATTAAAATATAGTGAATGCAAAGTAAAAGATAGAATAATACAGAGAATCTCTAGATTCTTTTTCATATTATTTCATTTCTTATTTTGCATTTTCTCTACATTAACTATTCTCTCTTCATTTCAATGAAAATGTACCCCTTCCTTGAGCGACATATGATTTAATGCAGCTTTATTTTGTATGTTAGGTCGAGATACTAAAGTAAAAGAGAGTGAATAAAGTAAAAATAAATGAGTTTCTATTTTAAAATCCATCTTAGACATTTTTTAAAATCCATGCCAAATCAAACTTGGACAATATTTCATGGAAGGAGGGAGTATCATTTTTATAAAACTAGTTCAGAAATGTAAGTGTGACTCCTACTGTGGGACGGATGGAGTATATGACAAAATATATAGGAGTACTAATTAAAATGACATAGTAAATGCTTCCTTCGCCCAAAAGAAATAGACTATTTAAGGATGACACGAGTTTTAATGCTTAATTGATAAAGTAATAGAGAAAGACAAAAAGGTATATGAGATAATCTTAGTTAATGTTCTAACCCATAAATAAAAAGAAAAGAGAAAAATAAAATGTAGTTGCAATAGTGTTAGTAGATGATAGAACATATAAATGATAAGTTTGAATGAGATAACATTTTCAAAAATGGATTTAGACTATTTTTATGGGACAAACAGAAAAGAAATTGTGGTCTATTTCTATAGGACGGGGGAGTAATAAACATAAAGAATGAAAATAAAATAGCTTTGTTATTTGCTCTAATTAACCCCACAACAATTGCTCTCCCAAACGATATGGGAGATGGAATCCATAACAACATTTTGTATATTTATTCTAATAATTATGAATTATTTTTCTCTTCAATTTATCTCACGCTAGGGTTTTCTTCTAAAACCCTAGTCTTGCCTTCATCAGATCGCCTCTTGCGATCTAATTCTCGACTGAGTTATGTCACAATATCTCAAACACAAACCGAGAGACCGCTATCAATTACAAATTGAATATGCTCAACAAGATGAGTGGAACCAAGAATCGGTAGGCAATCCGGTCCGATTATGCCCTAAAATATGTTTTATACATTAGGCCATTTTTTAAAAATCGAGCGGTTCGACCGATTTTGACAAAATATCTTTTAATATGTATTTTAGTTTAAATGTTGAATCTATGCATCATTTGAGATTGTAAAAAAAATTCCTAAATTATCACTGCTCCATTATTTAATACTCCCTCCGTCCGCTGTTAAATGTCTATTTTTTTCGTCTGTCCACCAATAAATGTCTCATTTCACTTTTACTATATTGGTAAGTGGATCTTACATTCCACTAACTCATTACACTCACATTTTATTATAAAAATAATATATAAAAGTAGACCACACATTCCACTAACTTTTTTTTACCAACTTTACTTTATAAAGTCAAACAATTTCCTAAAACCCAACGGTTAAATATGGGACATTTAATCATGGATGAAGGAGTATTTTCTAATTATTCCGAATATATCTTCAACCATGCTTATTATATTTAATTTGGATGCTAATTTCGGAATAATTTGTTTTTGGGTGTTTCGGAATCATGTATTAATTTGATTCTAAACATAAATTAATTTGTACCTATAGCTTTCCTAATTTTAGGGGAATTACATGTCTAGAGTACTATGCCTATGGGTAGTGATATTATGAAACCATATTACAGATCAACGCTTATTATGTTTTCAGATTAAAATTTCAATAACTTCTATGAATCTATCAACAAAAGGTATATTAGACACTTTCATAATACGGTGAATGATTTAATTATAGAATAATTGTGTAACCCCGATTTCGTCGTTCTCTCTCCTTCCACTATTAACGTTAATTAACCCGTTTCAATTACTCCCCCTCATTCCAACTTTTTGCATTTTCGTCGAAAAAATTGCTTGAATTTTGTAATGAAATTGCGTTGATTCTTTCTTGATGTTGAATTTTTTGTTGAAATCGTGTTGATTCTATGTTGGTTCTATGTTGATTCTAAAATCTGTGTTAATTTTATGAAGATTTTTTGTTGAATTTGTGTTGAATCGACAGTGTTGCATTTTTGTTGAATTCTGAAATCTGTGTTCATTTTTTGCGCTGAAATTTCGTTGATTCTTTTGTTCTGCTGTTAATGAATTTTTGCGTTGAAATTGAGTTGATTCTTTTGTTCTACTGATCTTGAATATTTTGTTGAATTTGTGCTGAATCGACCGTGTTACTTTTTTTTTTAATTCTGAAATCTGTGTTGATTTTTTGCGCTGAAATTTCGTTGATTCTTTTGTTATGCTTTTGGTGATTTTTTGCGTTGATTATTTTGTTATGCTAATGTTGAATATTTTGTTGAAATCGTATTGGTTCTATGTTTATTCTAAAATCTGTGTTGATTTTTTATAGATTTTTTGTTGAATTTGTGTTCGCTGTTTTAATCATGTTGAATCGCTTCTGGAATGATTGAGACTGATACACAAAGCAGCCAAATCTCAACAGAGAATTAAAAAAATGGACTCGCACAACAGCTATATATCAATATAGAATCAACAAAATTGCAACGTAGAATCAACCGTAGCATACAAATGTCAACATAGGATCAGCCATGTGATACAACATATCAACAAAAATTTGGCGAATTTCAGGGACAGATGGAGTATTATTTTCCAAATTTTAAATTTGTTTAATTTTTAAATATTTTGTACTCCCTCTGTCCACAAAAAATAGGACACATTGTGAATGACACGAGTTTTAATGTGGAATTGGTAAAGTACGAGAGAAGGGGAAAAAGTAAGAGAGAAGTAGTGTTAGTGGAATGTGGGGTCCATATTATTAGTAGGAGAGAAGGGAAAAAAGTAAGAGAGAAGTTGTTGAAAACTTTCCTTTTTTAAATGTGCTCTATTTTTCGTGGACAACCAAAAATGACAAATGTGTTCTATTTTTTGTGGACAGAAGGAGTACTATTTTAGTTTGAGCCCATTTGTACTTCTTCCGTCATGAAAAAATACTATGAACAATTTTATCTTATTAGTCCGTCCCTGAAAGTAGTACTCCCTGCGTCCCTCTGTAGCTGAGTCGTATTTCTTTTTGGAATGTTCCACTGTAGCTGAGTCGTTTCCTTTTTTGGCAAAAAGCAATAACTTTTCTTCTCTATTACATTACTCTCTCTTAATTTATTCTCTCTTCATCTCTCTACCTTTTCCTTTTCTACTTTATTATTCATTTACTTAACTCACTTAACACAATTTTTCTTAAATCTCGTGTCGAAAAGAAATGCCTCTACTATAAAGGGACGGAGGGGTATAAACTTTCTAATTGTAAAATAGTTAAACAACACATTACCATACACATCATTACACTACCATTTATCTCTCTCTCTCTCTCTCTCTCTTATTTTACAAATTATACATTATAACTCATATTGAACCAAAGGGTGATTTCTTTCCATCATTCACTATATTTACTATTTCCTCTGTCCCACTGAAAATGGCACATTTCTTTTTTATTTGAATCAATTAAGATGACATATTACTAAAATTGGAAACACATTTATCTCTACTTTATTCTCTCTTACTTTACTCACTCCACTTAATACACAATAAAGCTGCATAAAATCTCGTGCCACCCAAGGTCATTTTAATTAGGCCATTGATGAGGCTCGTTTCACGCATGTTTTGTATCATAAAATCACATCGTATTCTGTGAACTAACATCTAATTTTGAGTCAGGTGTGTGTGAAAACCGCCATAATCAGAAAAGGAACAGATCAGTTGGGCGGAAGAACGAATCAAGGGAAGAAGTAAAAAAGCTGCGGCACTGAGTTGATCAAGTCCAAATCAAATGGAGTCGGCAGGAGTTTCCGCATGGGAGATAGAGCTGAAGACCCCACCACAAAAGTGAAGGGCAGGAAGGACATTTTGGAGAGGATGATACCCTAGGGATCAGAGCCCTACACCTCTCTATGTAAAGGAAGCCCAACACAAGAAGAAGGAAGGTCGACAAGGTCCAGGGGGGTCTCACAAGCATTCTCAGAATATCTTTAGGAATTCAGGTCTCTTCTAGAGCTTAAATCGGAGCTCTTTGACTTCATCTTCCTGATTTCCAATCACACACACACACTTGGTCCCATTTTAGTCTAGTTTAGTGGCAGTTGAAGGGGTTTGGAGCGGAAGCATACATAAATCAATTACATAATAATCATGATCTATTTAGCAGATTATTTAGACAAAATCTATTCGTGCAATTATCTCATGTATCATGCTCATACCTTGAATAAAATCATGCTTTAAGTATAATTGAAACATAAAACATGCTTTCTACGGATTAGCCATTTTACCTTGAAGATTCTCCAAAGAATCAAAGATAGCTAGCTCCTCCTCCACGTGAAGATCTTGAGTACTAAACCACGGATCTTCTGAGTGGTTCCCGGACTGTACGCTGATATCAGTGTGGGCTGATCTCACCAGAAATCTATGACTTAAATAAAGAAGACATAAATTTTATCTCACGGAGGAGAGCTGAAGGAGAATTTTCGTCCCTCACGGTGTAGGAGAGGGGGATGAAATTTTTGAATAAAAATAAGTATATTTTCTATCTCATTTATTCTCCTATTTATATTAAGTCACATATTGGGCCCAGTCAGAGATCTATGGAAGGTTTTGGATATGGCCTCCCCCAATTAGCTTTTTACTAAATAAATTGAACCCACAATTTAATACAAGCTTATATTGGAATATTACGATTACCCACTATAGAAGTAATATTGCACTGCCCATCCAAATCAGAAATTATAAGTAATCCGGGTTTCCATTTGTTTGTCGTTCATTTCCCGCGCTTAAGATAGAAACGTCCATTAATTAATTAGTGTCTGCTATGAACTTAATTAATTAACATCTTATTAATTCTAAGAGTGAACTTAGCAAGAAACGCTTATTTATTATTCATAGAGTAATCAAACTCCAACTAGCTAGATTCTGAATAATAAAGCCTTGTTTCGAGCTCATCTTGAGGATGTTATCAAACGAGACTCACCTCGCGCACGATTCAATATAATAGCAATCCTAGCACCGCTAGGATTATTGGGTTGCAAAAAACACGCACCATTTGATAAGTCAAAGTAGTGCATAATCAATACCGTATGCTCAATGCTAACATACATTGATTAAGAAATAAATAATTTATCAAGACCTCGTGTTTCAGTAGATAGCATAAAGACTTGTCTCGCTGTTAGATCCAATTCAGTACTCTACCACATCAATGTCATCTTATTTCAGTAAGGCTTAGAAATGTGTGGACTGACATTGCAACCTTTCACGATAGGTAGTCTAGGCCTATCTGGGTTGTGAAATTCTTATTTTTCTTTGTCCAGAACTGACCGTGTTACCTTAAAGTGCACGATTCCCACAACCGGTCTACTAAAACAAAGACTTAGACTTTGTTAAGTTACTAATACATTTAAACATGCAATAAACATACATTAAATGTAAAACATAACACCATTATGATAAAAATAATTTGTTTCATCCATTGGAAAATAAAATAAAGAGTTTTACAGTCTTCAATCACTCGAAAGGTGATTTCTAGTATACAAACTCTAACAGCAGTCTCGGGTGTTAGCATTACTTTTTCTTTGTGATTTCGCTTCGAGAAGGAGCAATGAAACAATTTCCTGATTTCCCTGTTTATTTTCAGTTTACTTTTGATGTTTTCGACTCTTTGATGTTTTTAAAATGTTTCGTTGTGTACTAATTTGGTTAGTTATGAGTTTCACATCATTGTTTTGTCCAGTTGCAAAAGAAAGGGTGGCGAAGTAGTTTTAGGATGTTTAGATCTGATAGATTGGTTGAAAGTTCTGCAAGATCATGGTTAGTTTCTAGTTTACGTAGTCGAAGGTTAGATCTTAGGAGTAGAATTAAATTTACAAGTTGTTATGATGTCTCGCTTTACGTAACTTCACAGATCATTTTTTCTTTTACTCTGTTTCCATGATGATGTTGTGTGAAGAAGAAGTTGTTGGAAGAGTTTTAACTTACAGTGCTTTTGCAGGAGACTGACAATCGTCCTTTTTATGTTGTTTGCCCATTTATGGAGAGTTTCAGTTGATGTGATCAACTAGATTAGTTGAGCCTTAGTGAGAGTTGATCAGTTTAGCAAATTTAATCTCTCAAGTCAAGTAGTTAACTTAACCCACTGTAGTGAAGCGTGGCAGCAGCGATTCCCATTTCGTGTTTCGTGTCCAACAAACAAATGTAAACACATCATCTCTATGGGATTGATCCTTACTTCCCTATACTAGTTAATAGTATTGTGGGTTAAGATTTTGAAAACGCATTTTGAACTCTTCGATCCATCTCACTCAGGTTGAGTCTGAATCAAGCTGATCAGTCTGAATTTCGCTGGATCCACTCACCGCATCTGCAGGTAGAAGGTACACATAGGCCAGTTGGATCAATTTGATGATTTAACTTGAGCAAGCCACAACAACAACAAAATATGAGAATGAAGGAGAGAGAAATAGATGTGGGCATTTGAAATGGCGTCGTTGCCGGGGATGATGGCGTTTATCCCACTTTTGTTGTGAGACACCTTGGGTGTAAATATTGTTGATATTTCCTTTGTTTCTTTGTTCAAGTTTCAGTTTGGAGACAGCTCAGGGCAACAACAGTGAAGAATAAATGTCCTTATCTATGTGGATCAAGTGTTTCTCCTGCTGGTCTGGACCAAGGGAGCTGCTTATGCAAGAAAACACATAGATGGGCAGAGCGTCTCAGGTTTTTCTTAAGAATTTTCGTTTAAATTTTGTAAATAAACTTTTCGTTGTTTACTGTTTGCCACAGTTTGAAGACACCGAGTTTAGAAAGCAAACTGAAGAAGAAGGAGTGGAGAAAAACACTGTCCAAGAAGAATCAACCCCTGCTCCACCAGTTGACTCGGAGGCCAAATGTGAGGAAAGTGAGGATATCACCTTTGTGAGTCTGCGTGAATCAATAGTCGCCCCAGACAAGGAGGAAATCCAGGAGGAACCTACCATGGTTTGCGACCAGTGGGATGATCTGGAGATAGGCTCACTTTATGCCCATTTAGTGAATGAACGAACATCTGCAATATCTATCCCTCAAGGGCAGGAAACGGTGTATGTGAACCCAGAAGTACTTGCCATCTTACCCATCTTTTTGGGAGCTAGTGTTGAGAGTTCGATTGAATTCCTTCGTGAGTTCGATAAAATTTGCAGAGTGCAGAAATGGCCAAAAAGGGCCAAGTGATGAGGATTTCAAGCTAAGAACTATTCGCTTCTCTTTGAAAGGCGAAGCCGGTGCTTGGTTTAGAGGATTGGAATCTAACAGCATCAACACATGGTCAGATTTCAGAAGGGAGTTCCTGAACCAATTCTTTCCAGCAGCAAGAGAAAATACACTCAGAAGGGAAATCAGAGAAGCTACCTAAGAGTATAGTGAGAGTTTGAGCAAATATTGGCATAGGTACAGGAGTCTTCTGGATGCATGCCCAAACCACAATATGAGTAAAGTGGAGATCTACTCAAAGTTCTACGATGGGATGGATGCAAATAGCAAGGACCTGGTAAACTCATCAAGCGGAGGAAATTTCTCCCAACTCCGGTTTAGTAGAGCAAAGATCGTCCTGGAGAAACTTCTAAGTGCAAAAAGAGGGTACAATGATACATCAGAAACCCTACCCCAAAATAATGAGATGAACACTCTCGTGATGGATGACAGCACGCAGCTGAAGAGCCGAATTGACAAGCTAGAGGAACCACTCCAGTCAGTGATTGAGTCAAGCCAACCTCAAGTTTTTCCAATCCAAATCCACCTTCAGATTGATCAAGTGAGTTTTCGCCAGAATACAGGGAAGATCTGGAGTTCAATTAGGAGATGGAACCTTGGAGGTCAAGCAGAGGTGCACCAACAGGAACACCCACATTGTGGAGAACGGAGTTGGTCGGAAGAGTACCCACCTTTCCCATACCATACAGAATCCTATCCGATGTCCACCCAAACTCCCACTTTGCAGACGGTGCATCCAGACTCCCAATCTCACACTGATTCTCAAATCTACGAGCCCACTCAGCAAACTTACCTAGTTGATTACCCCAGCCACTATCCACCATTCCAAGATCAAGCCTATAGCCCATGGTTCCCAGATGCAGAGGAGTACCTCCCAACATGGCAAGAAGGGGAATGGCAAGCTCAAGAACCCCAGTGTTATCAAAGCCAAGCTTGTCCTTATCAACATCAATATCAACCTCACCCGCAACAGAGTCTTGGACCAACCGGATGAGAATCATTACATAGACTCTACAGAAGAAAGGATTGGAGGATTGATTGTATCCCAGCAAAGCATGAGGCGTTGCTTAAGGTCAAATGACGAACTGAATTTGCAAATGCAGCAGACGTATGATGAGCAGAAGTTCAGCATGGACGAAATGATTAAGCAGGTCGCTCTGCTAGCTGACATAATGAAGGAGATGCAAAAGGACAGAACAGAGGCTAGGGAGAATGGGAAGAAGATAGAAGGAGGAGATGTGAGTGAGCCTGAGGAGAAGGAGCCGTCAAATGCTAAGCAAGAGTCAGAGGACCCACTGGAGAAGCAAGAAGGAATAAGAGCCGTCAAAGCCGAACCAACAGAGGAGAAGTCCCGAACTGAAGAAGAAATGATCGTCGTGCCTTTCATGAACAACATGACATCTGAAACTCTAGAAGAGGTGAAGGATGAGCCTAAAGGGGATAAAGGAGAGGAAATCGTACGCTGGAAGGGATTTGGCGCTTCGCTATTCTACCTCTAGGTGAGAACAAAACATATTCTAGAGAGAGAGAATGCACGGCCAGAGAGACCATCTCCGGTGGTTGACAAGTCCGAGGGGTGTTGCGAGGAAGAAGAATGACCGAAGATAAAGGAGGAAAGGCCGAAAGGAAGAGCTGCAAGAGCCATCTACTGGGTACAACTAGAGCCATGGCCTGAGCCATTCAAGGTGGAGAAATCTCCTGACACTGGACTACGCCCCAAGGAAAAGAAAAAAGTGCAAGGAACCTACAAGAATCACAAGAAAAGGCGGGCAGCCACGAGGGTAATGAACCTTCAGAAAAATCGGTGGAGTGCAAGAGGAAAAGTTCGTTCAGGGTCCCCAATGGATGATTGTTCCTATGACAAGTTGTCAAAATATGGACTGATTAAGTTGGGAAGAAGCTCAACCCCAGTTGATCCAGTTGAATGCTTTGATGGCAACAGGAACCTGAGGATGGATGATTGTAAGGAGGGAAGGCAGCTGCCAATCTAGGAGCACAAGGATGCAAGGATGATTAACTGGGCAGAAAGTACTACTCCTCACGTCTTGGTGGGAATTGAAGCAGGTCGAATGACAACTTTCAACCCCGCCTGTCCACCACATGGGAATCACAAAGTTTGAAGGGAGTATCGTGATCTGTTACTTGTTCTTACTTCTTCACTTTTAAAGTTGAAAGAATAAAATAATAATAATAATAATAATAATAATAATAATAATAATAATAATAATAATAATAATAATAATAATAATAATAATAATAAATCGGCAGTATATGTAGAGGGGGAAACCCCACTATGCATATTTAGCCTGATCAAGTAAATAATTGTTCGTTGAACAATTCTTGGCAATCCACTCACTCAACTCAGCTCACATGTGTGAGCTAAGCACTTAGTCAAGTAGAGTCCGAGTATTGCCCACGGCAGGGAATAAATGTTTTTAATTTTTAGAAAACCCCAAACAAAGTTTTATTTCAGAAAATAGCAAAAAAATGTATATTTCAAGAAAAAAAATTCGGACGTATCTGGAAGGAGTTTTAAATTTAAATGATAAATCCTTTAATTCTCAAAAGAAAATCTCCGACCAGTACTCCACAAAATCACTTATTTTGTTTATTTTACTTTTGGGTTAGGATTTAGTTGAATAAATGAGAAGAGCAGAATAATGAGTAAATGTGTTTTTAGGAAAGGTAAAAGCGAAATCATTTAAGTTGAAAAATTTGAAAATTGGCGCAGGAAGGCGAACAGACACTGATATCATAAGCGACCGTTCCATCTTCCCTCCATCACTCTGATTTCCGCGCACCTCTCTCCCATTCTCTTACATCCCTTCAGTTTTACAAGTTATCCACCCAAAATCCCATTTCCCATCCTTCAATTCTTAGAAGTGACCACACTCATTTACCAAGATGGACAAAATCTCCATTTCCGGTCGTTACCAGAAACCCTCATCCGGCCGACGGGTGCATTTAATTCCGGCGACTCCACGTCAAGAACCCCCAACACCCTCATCCTCATCATCATCAACCACCGACTCCACTCAATCTCCAGAGACGTCTCTGAGCGATTCACAGTCCGGAAGTCCCAGGGGTGTGATGCAGAGAGTCAGACCCACAGTGGAAATGCCCTACCCGTTCACTTTCCAAGCCACCGGCATCATAAACAAAGAAATCCCCCTCTCCACGCCAAACTCTCTCGAGAGTGTGGATGATACTGCATCCCTCTCCGACACTCAAAGTATGATTTCCACTTCCTCCTCCTCACACAATATAATTGCTGACACAGACAGCGAGGAGGAAGAAGAAGGGAGTAAGAGGACCGAATGGAAGGAGGTCTGAAGGACGCGCTAGGTGGGAATGGAACAAGGAACGGCAAGTAGTGAGCAGCCGGGAAGTCTGGTAGATATCGTCGTTATTGATTCCGAGGAGGAGGAGGAGATGAAGGATGGCTCTGGGCAACCTATCAAGCAAGGGATGGAGGTAGCAAACTTCCCTTTTAGGGAGATCGCGTCTGATACGATTAAGGAAATGCTAGAATTTGACAGAAAAAGGAAGGGGAAATCGATAGAGAACCAAGAAGGTCCAATCCTAGAAACTCGTGAGAAAACTGAGACAGGGGTTGAGGAGGTGATTGTGCCTGTAACGTGGAAAAGGATAATTGAGGAGACGGTCGACGGGCTGGTTGCCGAGAATGCTACACAACGGACATTGACGAAAGAACAGAGGGAACAGTTGATCAAGGTCGTCGACCCTGTTGGGAACATGATTTCTTGGATGGAGGGGAAATCAGATTCTGCTGACCAACGTGTTGGTCATGTTCCTACTTCCAGAGAAGATGACTCAAGCACTACCCCTGCTCAACCGGCTGTTACACAACCTTCCTCACCCCTAACTAAATCGGCGAGGCATTCTGGCTCCCAGGGGAGCCAGAAGAAAAACTAAAATAGCAGAACCAAGTAAATTTTACTTTCGGTTTTAGTTTTAAGTATTTCTTTGAGAATGCTTCTGCGTATATGTACATATGCTTATTTATGTGCCTTGAGTGGTTTGCTCACACTTAGCCCATTGCTTAGTCTAAGTGGGAAAAGTTTGTTTGTTGATACATGTTTTTCATCTCTGTTTGTTTGTCTTCTCCCACTTAGCCCGTTGCACAGTCTAAGTGTGAGAAGTTTTGGTATATATGTTTGTTTGTTCTTGGTTCTTTTGTGTACTTCCCCCACTTAGCCCGTTGCATGGTCTAAGTGTGAGAAGTTTGTCTGGTAACTTGATAAGCAGGCTTGGTTTTGAATATGTGTTTTTGCTGCCTTCTCCCACTTAGCCCACTGCTTGGTCTAAGTGTGAGAAGTTTCAGTTTTCCTTGTTCAAATACTGCCTACCCTGTTTTCCACTTCATTTAGTTCACTTGAGGGCAAGCTGAGATGAAGTGGGAGGGGGGAAAGTCAGTGTAGTCAGTTTTTGAAGCATGTTTGTTTAAGTTAGCCTTATGTGTTTTAGATATGAACTGGTTTTTAAAAAAAATAAAAGCAAGATTCCCTTAGTAAGAGTGATTGAAGAGAGGAACATGTTGATTTGTGAGATTCCCTTCTTTAATAAACCCAAATCTCTTTGGATGAAGTTAGAACGATAAAAGTGCTTTAATCTAGATCTTCTGTGAAGCCCTCTAAAATGTGAGTTAAAGGCCTAGAGAAGAACACTTTGTACTGTCAGATGAATAGAGTGGCTACTATTGATGCTATGAGAAATATGAAAGAAGGCAGTAAGGACTAAAGGCATTAGGGAAAAACCAGTTGGGCCTATTTCTTTCGAACCATGACCAGCCTCATTATAAGGGTACCCCCTAGATGGCACTCTTGAAGCCAAACACTTAACCCTTCTTTTGATAACCAAGTTGTACCAACATGTGAACAGAAGGGACAGAGCTGAGGCAACTCACCAAATTGGGGTAGAACATATAGGCTGATTAGATGAAAATACGAAAAAAATATACGTGCCCAGGAAAAAGAGAATGAATAAGCTTTCAAGCAAGAGAGGATGGTCCTTTACAACTTGACCTCCCATACATAAAAAAAGAGCGATAAGAATGCATAGAGCTAGAATGGCTTAGAACCCCTAGGACTCTCACCCAAGCTCAAATAACACCCTTTCAGCCCCATTACAACCTAATCAAAGACCTTAAGGAACTGTCCTTAATTGGTGATTCTCGCAGCATCAATGGTATGACAAAATGAATGAGTGAATAGTCTTAACAATTCTGGTGAGGGTTGAGTGACTAAACGAATCCAACAATCGGAAAGATAGAAGCTATCTTGACAAACGTACAAACGTGATTAGGTAGAAGAGAGGAGGGTGATGGATCCGCGAATTTCTGATGTTTGGAAATGCTAGTAGAGAATGAAGATTATGACACAAAGAATTTACGTGGTTCGATTTACTGAAGTAAATCTACGTCCACGGGAAAAAGGGAGGGCAAGATTGTATTGCTTGGTCTGTTTTCTACAGCTTACAAATACAAACTTGCTATTTGCTATATGGTCTTTTATCTCTAGAGAGCTTAACCTTCTCATATCAGATCTAAGTTCCATTTATATCTTGAACTAAGATCGTGGCTTGCATCACCACCCTAAGCCGTGGATGTCGTGTAGGTCATGGCCTAAGATCGTGGATGTAGCGTAGGTCATGGCCTACGATCGTGGCCTGAGTTGACACCACGTGGTAGTGGGTGTGTTGGACATCCTGTATGGGTCCACTAACTCCTTGTTCGGTCGAATACTGAGACCGAACTGCTTTGGTTGCCGATCTGAGAGTAGAGCTTGATGCCGACCTGAGAGCAGAGCTTGATTGGATGGCTTTTACCGAGCTGTAGGCTGAGGCCGAACTCTTTGGTAATGCCGAACTCATACTCCTGCTTTGGTTGCCGATCTGAGAGCAGAGCTTGATAGGTTGGCTTTTACCGAGCTGTAGGCTGAGGCCGAACTCTTTGGTAATGCCGACCTCATACTCTTCCTTGGGCTTTGGGCTGATGGGCCGTCATTGCTGTTGGGCTTGTTTAGTACGCACCCCATCACTACCCCCCCCGAAAAGCGAAGTGAATCACTTCGGCGAAGCGAGTCACTTCGGCATTCTGAAAAAGGGGACGGGGGAGGCTGAAGTCAGGGGACGTGCCCTGCGCGTGACTGCATTAAATGCGGCATTAAATGCGACAGTAAAATCCGGCCGTCGAATCCTGAAAAGGTGGGATATGAAACGGTGCGATGATTTGAAATCTTTTCCAAATCTGATAAATACCGCCTTTCTTCATCATTTGAACACCTTTGCTATTGGCTTCTTCTGCACTCTCTATCTTTTGCGTGAAAAATTTCCTTCCGCTTTCAAAAATTTCCTCAGGATTTCTTCAAACTTTCGAAAGAGTAAGAACCATGTCTGCTTCTTCTTCGTCTGAGTCTGGTAGCGGTAGAAAAGGGGGTAAGGGGTCTTCTAGCCGGAAAGAATCCGGGGAGAAGACCGTAGAGTATTTTCACAGTATCTTGAGCAAGGAAACTGTGATATCCCTTTACGAAAAATACTCTTTTCCTGGGGGGAAGGCGGTGGTTCCCGACGATGATCATAGGGCTAACGACCCGCCGGAGGGTTATGCCACCGTTTACGAAGCCTGCTTAGAATGCGGGCTTCGTTTCCCTCTTCCCCCACCTTTTGTAGAGCTTCTTGATTTTTTTCAACTCCCTTTAGGTCAGGTGACTCCGAATTCTTGGAGGCACTTGTCGGCTTTTGCTGCCGAACTCCGTAGGTTAGATAAGGATCTGTCTCTGCGGGCAATCCTTAATTTTTTCCAATTTAAAAGGAAGGGATCTTGGTTTTACTTGATCCCCTTACAGCCTTTTAGGGCATTCTGCAAAACCAAGTGGCCGAAATGGCAAAACCGCTTCTTTTTTTATAATAGGACAGCGGCTCCGGGCTTCCCCTGGAGAGGGCCGAAGTCCGTGATTCCTCACCCTCGGTTAGAACCATTGGCCGAGCTCGATGACGAGCTCAACAAGATTCCCATAGTTAGGAAACAATACACGGAGTCTGAGCTCGTCAAGGGCGACGTCGTGTTCGACATCTCGTCTTCGGACGAAGAGGCCGAGGGTGAGGATTTCTCTTTACCTTTATGTTCTACTGCTTTAACGAAGAAAACTAACCTTGCTTTCTTGCTTTTTGGCAGTGTTCATGCTGAACAAGGCTACCCGAAAATCTTCGGAGTCCAAGGAGCCGGAGAGGCCGAAAACCACCAGCTCGGCGTCTGATGCCGAGAGGACTCCGAAAAGGCAAAAAACCTCTTCGGATCCGAAGAAGCCGGAGTCAACTTCGGCAAAGGGGAGGGGGAAGGCCCAGAAGCCCCCGAGAGCGCCAGAGAAAGACGTGGTCTTGGCGCCTCCTTCGGAACATATCTGTGAGCCGTTTTTATGGCCCACGGACTTCGCCGAGGTGAATTCTCTTCTTGATTTTCTGGCCTTGCTTTTTTCCTGTATTTTTTGTGGTCCCTTTGTTGACTTTTTTCTTTATTCATTTTCAGAGGAACGATATGCTCTCCAAGCTCGTCGCCGTCGAACTCTCCAAAGCGTCCAATGACTATGCCGAGATGCAGAGGAAGTTGGTGGCTGCTTGTCATCGGGCCGAACAGGCTGAGGCTAACTTTGAGAAGGCCAGAGCTGCTAGGATTTCGGCCCAGGATGAAGCTCAGTTTGCCAAAAACCAGCTCGTCATCCAGCGAGAGCAGGCGAAGCGGAGCGATGCTGCTGCCGTGGTTGCCCAAGGGGAGGCTCTCCGTGTTTACACGGAGAAACTCTTTTTGAGCAGCCAGTTCTCGGCCTTTGTCGGTAGTCTGGTAAGGCTAATTGCCGATAAGGGCGAGCAGGGGGCCGACGTCGTGCTGCCTCTGTACAGCCGAGAGATAGCAGCTCGGCTTCAGAATCTGCCGCTCCTTGAGGAGCTCGCTTCATCTTCGGTCCTGCTTTCTGCAGACCGAGTCCGGAGTTGTCGAGCTGATCGGGACGAGAACCTGGAGGCTATCTTTGCCTCCGTGGGACCCGTTTCACCCGCTTCGACTTACAACGGAGAGGGTGAGGCCGAGCCGCTGGAGCGGGAGGCCGAAGTCGATCAGGCCGGGCATCCGGAGAAGGAGGCCGATCAGGAGGCGGAGGCGAGGCCGGCAGGAGGCGAGGCCGAGGCTGAGGTAGCCCAGGAGAAGGAAGCTGTACCAGACCGAGGAGCCGGAGACGAAGCAGGCGGAGTATGATTTCGTCTCCCTTCTCCTAGTCTAGTTTCTTCCTTGTAAAATGGCCTTGAAGCCCTAGTGTAAAAAATTTTCCTTGTGAATGAAAAATTCTCTACCTTTGTCTTCGTATAGCTTTTCGTACTCGCCTTTATTCCTGTTGTATTTTACTATCTGCTCGGTACAGCTGCCGAACTAATATAGCTGCTTTGTACCCAAGGAGATGGAGATACTTCACTGGAAACGGCTGTACTCTTCGGCTTTGGACGAAGCTGAGAGAAGAGCTATAGCCGATCAGACGAAGAATGACGAGCTTCTGGCTCGTTTAGTGAAGCTGGAGGCCGATATCAAGGACTTAGAGTCCGATAAGAAAGATCTGGAGGCCGAGCTGAATACGGCCATTGCTGAGAGGACTGCGTATGAGGATTACATCCGTGTGCGCGGGGGAATGACCATATCAGAAGTTCAGGAACGAGTTGACGAACTGTGGGAGGAGTATAATGTACTCCGGAGGAACAATGCGCTGGAGAGCTCGGCTTGCCAACAAGTCGTGAAATCATTGCGGCGCTGGGCTTCTCGGTACGACATTGTTCTTGCCCGGCGTCCCTCAATTGAGAGATTCCTCCGGCATATCGCGCCAACAGATGCTCGCACTCCAGATCAAACCTCTGGTTCCCTTGTTCAAAATCCTACTCCCAGCCAACAACGAACTCCGGAACAGCCGGAAACGTCAGGACGAGAACGGGCTCAGGAGCAACCGGAATCGTCAAGACGGGGACAGACTGAAATTCGCCGAGGAGTTGTGACTATGAGCGAGCAAGATCAGCAGATGCTTATTGCAGAGACTCTTCATCGCCGAGGTGTTAGGACTTCTCGGGCTCGGGGAAGAGGCGTTGGGTCGAGGATAGCATCTCGTCGACCTGCTTATTCTTCATCTGCTCGGAACAACCGAACTCGGCTTCCAGAGGATTTTGCAGATAGGTGGCTTAACTTCAGCAACCCTGGACAGTAGAATAGTCCTTTGTAATAGCGTAACGCCATTTTGTAGGGTAGCGGAGTTGTATGCCGAACAAGATTTGATAAATGAAATTTTGTTTTCGCTTCTAACACTGTATTTACAGCTTAGCGAAAAAATTTCATCGTACTTGTCCTCGGTCTTATGAAGTAAACTTCTTTGACCGGACTTGGTCCTTGGTCTGATGAAATAAACATCTTTGACCGGACTCGTCTTTGGTCTGATGAAATAAACATCTTAGACCGGACTCGTCTTTGGTCTGATGAAATAAACATCTTTGACCGGACTCGTCTTTGGTCTGATGAAATAAACATCTTCGACCGGACTCGTCTTTGGTCTGATGAAATAAACATCTTTGACCGGACTTGGTTTGTGTTCTAATTTGGCGATTTTTGTCGCCGGGATCGAACTTTCCCTTGTCCTAATTCGGCGAGTTTTATCGCGTGGATCGGACTTTCCCAGTTAACCGAAGTGGTCTTATGCAGTAAACCTCTTTGACTAGACGTGGTCGTCCCCGGTCTTATGAGGTAAACTTCTTTGACCGAACTTGGTCGTCCTAATTCGGCGAGGTTTATCGCGTGGATCGGACTTTCCCTTATTGCAGTTCGTTTCAGACGAAGTGCTTATTAAGCTGAATTGCGGTCTTGTATCCTCCTTGGAAGCTTGGACTCACAATCGTTGGCTTATTGCAGTTCGTTTCAGACGGACTGCTTGTTAAGCTGAATTGTGGTCTTATATCCTCCTTAGAAGCTTGGACTCACAATAGTCTTTAATAATCGATCTAAAAAGGGGATCAGTCTTTAAAGAACGATATACCTTGGTACCATTTGTAAGAGACGACAAGCACATAGAGACAAAACACATAGAGAAAAAATGAAAAAGACGAAGGAAAAAAACTTTAAACCTTTTTTAAAAAACGACAAGTAAAAGGTATAAGTAAAAAACAAACAAATAAAAACACATACCCCTATGACCGAACTAGACACGAGACGGACTGACCGGACTTTTGTCTCTTACAAGTGGAACTTCTTGAGGTTGGAGATGTGCCATGTTCGGGGTACTTGTTCTCCTGACATGTGAGTCAATTTATAAGACCCTTTGCCGAGGACTTCTGACACCCGATACGGACCCTCCCATGTGGGTTCGAGTTTGCCCAGCTTTTCTGCTCGGCTTACTTCGTTGTTTCTCAAGACGAGATCTCCCACTTGAAATTGAAGCTTTTTCACCCTTTGGTTATAATACCGGGCTACTTGCTCCTTATACTTGGCTGCTTTTATGCACGCCAATTCTCTTCTTTCTTCGGCGAGATCTAGTTCTGCTCTCAGTCCGTCGTCATTCATTTCTGAGGAGAAATTTAGAGTTCGGGGACTGGGTACGCCGATCTCCACCGGAATTACGGCTTCAGTGCCGTACACCAGGCTATACGGAGTTTCACCGTTGGAGGTTTTGGGTGTAGTTCGGTAGGACCATAGGACTTGAGGGAGATTTTCTACCCATTGTCCTTTGGCTTGTTCTAACCGAGCTTTTAACCCTTTCACCAGAATCCGGTTCGTTACTTCCGTTTGTCCGTTTGCTTGGGGATGGGAGACCGAAGTGAACCGCTGTTGAATGTTCAGCTCTTGGCACCAAGTCTTGAACGTCTTGTCGGTGAACTGAGTCCCATTATCCGAGATGAGGATGTGGGGTATGCCAAATCGGCACACTATGTTCTTCCAGACGAAGTCCAATGCCTTTGAGCTCGTTATCGTAGCTAATGGTTCCGCCTCCACCCACTTCGTGAAGTAGTCCACGGCAACGATAAGGAATTTCATTTGCCGAGGAGCTTGAGGAAGTGGTCCCACTATGTCTATGCCCCATTGCATGAAAGGCCAAGGGCTTTGCATAGTGTACAGATCGGTCTGCGGCATCCTTGGGACATTTGCATGAATTTGGCACTTCGTACACTTCTTGACGAGCTGCACTGCCTCTTGTACCATGGTTGGCCAATAATATCCCCATCTCAGAACTTTTTTAGCTAAAGCTCTGGCTCCGATGTGGCTACCGCACGATCCTTCATGAACTTCTCTGAGGATGTAGTCCGTCTCTTCTGGTCCTACGCACCGCAATAACGGCTGGAGGTAAGACTTTCTAAAGAGGATCCCTTCATGAAGTTCGTACCGAAGTGCTCGGCACGTGATCTTCCGAGCTTCTCTCTTATCCTCGGGCAATTGTCCTTGATCCAGATACTGCAAGATCGGCGTCATCCAGTTCGGCGAGCTGGATACTGAATGTACCTCGGCTTCATCAATGCTTCGATGCATTAATTCTTCCGCCTTTGAGCTCGGATCTGAGGCCAACTTACTTAAGGTATCTGCTCGGCTATTTTCCGCTCTGGGGATGCGGATTATCCGAAAATAGGAGAAACTTCGGCTGATGCTTTGCGCTTTGTCCAAATACTTCTTCATTCTCTCGTCACGAGCTTCACTTGTACCCAACATGTGATTTACTATGACTTGTGAATCACAATGGACTTTGAGAGATTTGACGAGCAGACTTTGCGCTAACTGGAGTCCGGCCAGGAGGGCTTCGTACTCGGCTTCATTATTAGTAGTGGGGAATAGGAAACGAAGTGAGTAGGTTACCTCGTGTCCGTCGGGAGCGACAAGTAAAATACCAGCTCCACTTCCCATCTTGTTTGAAGCTCCATCTACGAATCCGCTCCAGCAGTCCGGCGGCTCTATTTCGGATTCCAAGGGCTGTGCTAGTTCGGCATTGGCAGAATTCTTCTGTTCGGCAATAACAGGAATTGCTTGATCGAACTTCGCTTCTGCAAGAAAATCTGCCAAGGCTTGTCCCTTGATGGCTTTCCGAGGTAGATATTCAATTGTGTGCTCTCCCAACTCTATAGCCCACTTGGCGATTCTGCCTGATGCTTCTGGCTTGGTCAAAACTTGCCGAAGAGGTAGATCGGTTAAGACGCATACCTTGTGAGCATAGAAGTATGGCCGCAGTCTCCTTGCTGCATTTACTAACGCCAGAGCAATTTTTTCCAGAGGTTGATACCTTGTTTCTGGACCTCTTAATGCTCGGCTTGTAAAGTAGATGGGAAACTGCTTTAGGCCTTCTTCTCGTACAAGCACCGCGCTGATGGTTTGATCCGATGCCGCTAAGTATAAGAATAGTACTTCGGCTTCGGCTGGAGCAGAGAGAATAGGAAGCTCGGCTAGATAACTTTTGAGCTCGTCAAAGGCCTTTTTCTGCTCGGCTCCCCACTCGAACTTTGGTGCCTTTTTCAACACCTTGAAGAACGGCAGTTGCTTTTCGGCTGCTTGGGAAAGGAATCGACTCAGTGCGGCTAGACATCCGGTTAGCCTTTGCACGTCATGTATGGACTTCGGCATTGCCATGTTCTGAACGACTTGAACTTTTGAGGGGTTTGCCTTGAGTCCGTCTTTTGAAACCCAACAACCCAGAAACTTTCCCGAATCTACCAAAAAGGTACACTTTTGGGGATTAAGTTTGAGGTTGGCTTTCTTGAGCACGTTGAGAGTGGACTTGAGGTTGTGCTCGTACTCCGAGGTGCTTTTGCTCTTGACGACTATATCGTCAACATACACTTCGACCTCCTTTCCAATCAGGTGCCGAAAAAGCCTGTCTACCATCCTTTGATAAGTGGCTCCGGCATTCTTTAAACCGAATGGCATCTTTTTATAAGCGAAAATGCCGAAATCAGTAATGAAGGCTGTCTTTGAAGCGTCAATCTCATCCATTAAAACCTGATGGTATCCTTTGTATAGATCAAGAAAACAAAAAATTTCAAAGCCTATCAGAGCTTCTACTTTTTTATCTATGTTCGGAAGGGGATAGCAATCTTTGGGACAGTGCTTATTTAGATCGGTGAAATCTATGCACATCCGCCATCCTCCTTCCTTTTTCTTGATCATGACAGGATTGGCCACCCACGAAGGATACTTCACTTCGAATAACACATCCGCCTTCAATAATTGACGGACTTCGTCATGGATGACTTGACTTCGTTCTGCCGCAAAGAGTCTTTGCTTCTGTTTTATCGGCCGGACCGAAGGATCAATATTTAAACGATGAGTGATTACCTCGGGGGGCACTCCGGTCATGTCCAACGGAGACCATGCAAAGACGTCTTTGTACTCCTTGAGGAGCTGGATGGTTTTTTCCCGAAGTAGAGGCGTTCCCGCGAAGCCGATCTTAACCGTTCTGGATGGATCGTCTTCGTACAGCTGAACTGTCATCGAGTTCGGCTCCGGTATGACTTCGGTCATCGCCTCTGACTCCGGCTGCTGTGATTGCTATGCTTGGTGGTGCCGATCTGACTGCTCGGCACTTCTAAGCGCAATTTGCAGACATTCCTTTGCTCTTTTTTGGTCACCTCGGATGACCGCTATCCCTCCTTTAGTAGGGATCTTGATGGTGAGGTGATAGGTGGAGCAAACGGCCCGAACTGTGTTGAGCCAGTCTCTTCCCAGGATGACGTTGTACGGGGACCGAGCTTTTACCACGAAAAACTCAATCATCGTACTGGAGCTAGTAGGCGCTTTCCCCACCGTGATCGGAAGGCTGATAATACCTTCAGGGCGGGTGTCCTCCTGGGCGAAGCTCTTCAGGGGAAGCGGAGCCGGGCTGAGCCGAGCTGGGTCCACTTCTAGTTTGTCGAAGCACTCTTTAAAAAGAATGCTGACTGACGCCCCTGTATCCACAAACACCCTGTGGATCAGTTTGTTTGCCATTCCGGCTTGGATGACAATGGCGTCTTGGTGAGGAGAGATGGCCGGGACGGGATCAGCATCCGAGAACGTGATCACTTCGTCCTGCTTCAGCCTTTTATGCGTTGGCTCCTCTCGATTGGAGCCCCTGCGCTCTGACTTCAGGGACGACTTGGTCTTCCCGGCAGGGAGAGCGTCAATAGTCAGGATTACTCCATCATATTGCGGCTCGTCATCGTCTTCGGGATCCGGCTGCCTTTTCGGATCCTGAGGAGCGCAGTTCGCACCTCTCTGCTTCTTATTCTTCTTTGACTGCTTGCTTTGGTATTTTTTCAATGTCCCTGCCCTCACAAGAACATCGATACCTGCAGCCAAGTTTCTGCACTCCTCGGTATCGTGACCGTGGTCTTGATGGTAGGAGCAGTAGTTATCCTGGGGTCGGCGCGCGGCAGATTTCGTCATCCGCTTTGGCTTTTCGAACAGGTCGGAGTGTAGTTCGAAAATTTCCGCTCTCGGCTTGTTCAGCGGTACGAACTGAGCGGGCGGCTTCTCGGGATTGAGACGGGGTCCCAATCTGTCTTGCACCGGAGTCCTTTGAATCCTTTCAAAAGGAGTTCGGCGAGGATGTCCCTGATCGCCAAAAGGAGTTCGGCGAGGATGTCCCTGATCGCTATGATCGGGCTTCCTCCTGTCTCCTCGGGACGATGAGCTGTCTAACGACCGTTTGCGACGGTCAGCCTCATCGGCCCGGGAGTACTGGTCCGCAATGTCCCACATTTCCTGAGCTGTCTGCGGACCGCACTCAACGAGCTTCCTGTAGAGAGCTCCGGGCAGGATTCCATTTTGGAATGCCGAGATGACAAGCAGATCGTTGAGATCGTCTACTTGCAGGCATTCCTTGTGGAATCTTGTCATAAAGTCGCTGATTTTTTCGTCGCGACCTTGACGAATGGAAAGCAGCTGAGCCGAAGTGATTCGGGCTTCCGCTTTCTGAAAGAACCTCCTGTGGAAGGCATCCATTAGATCTCGGTAAGATCTGATGCTGCCCTGGGGGAGGCTATCGAACCACCTTCTCGCGTTCCCGATGAGCAGCTCGGGAAACAGCTTGCACATGTGGACCTCGTTGAGACCCTGGTTCGCCATGTTATACTGATAGCGCCCCAAGAAATCGTGAGGGTCCACGAGCCCGTCGTAAGTCATCGACGGAGTTCGGTAGTTCTGTGGTAGGGGAGTTCGGGTGATGTCGTCCGAGAACGGAGTCTTCAGTGCTCCGTACACGGCGAATCCGATATCTCGTCGGTATGGAGGAGATTGAGTTCTCCTGTGATTCCGGTACCGAGGAAGAGCAGGAATATGTCGGGGTTGAGGATTCTTCTTCCTGGAAGACACGGCACTACTGCGGTAGTGACTTTCATGTCTGGATGAGGAAGGAGAATCCTCCGCTTTCGTCTTCGGCTCTTGGCTCTTTTGCAGGAAGGCTAAGAACTCATCCTGCTTCTCAGCCAAGAACAGCTTGACAGCCTCATTCAAATCAGGCTGCTGGGAAGACTCAGTGGGACGATTTTTGGAGCGGCCTATTCCTTCGCCATGAGAACTGGTGGTGGATTTATCCCTAGGCTGTTTTCCAGACCTATGGGATGGATTGGCTTCCTCCTGGTTCTCACGGGCAGGAATACGGGTACTCTGCGATCTGGTATGCATTTTTTGGGTGGAAAAAAATGGATCAAAAATTCGCTTTATCACAAATTTTGTTCTCTGCTTCCCACAGACGGCGCCAGTGATGGATCCGCGAATTTCTGATGTTTGGAAATGCTAGTAGAGAATGAAGATTATGACACAAAGAATTTACGTGGTTCGATTTACTGAAGTAAATCTACGTCCACGGGAAAAAGGGAGGGCAAGATTGTATTGCTTGGTCTGTTTTCTACAGCTTACAAATACAAACTTGCTATTTGCTATATGGTCTTTTATCTCTAGAGAGCTTAACCTTCTCATATCAGATCTAAGTTCCATTTATATCTTGAACTAAGATCGTGGCTTGCATCACCACCCTAAGCCGTGGATGTCGTGTAGGTCATGGCCTAAGATCGTGGATGTAGCGTAGGTCATGGCCTACGATCGTGGCCTGAGTTGACACCACGTGGTAGTGGGTGTGTTGGACATCCTGTATGGGTCCACTAACTCCTTGTTCGGTCGAATACTGAGACCGAACTGCTTTGGTTGCCGATCTGAGAGTAGAGCTTGATGCCGACCTGAGAGCAGAGCTTGATTGGATGGCTTTTACCGAGCTGTAGGCTGAGGCCGAACTCTTTGGTAATGCCGAACTCATACTCCTGCTTTGGTTGCCGATCTGAGAGCAGAGCTTGATAGGTTGGCTTTTACCGAGCTGTAGGCTGAGGCCGAACTCTTTGGTAATGCCGACCTCATACTCTTCCTTGGGCTTTGGGCTGATGGGCCGTCATTGCTGTTGGGCTTGTTTAGTACGCACCCCATCAGAGGGAAAGGAATTTGAGACTGTAGACAATTGGATTGACCTTAAGCTTTTGGGGACGATTGTCGAACAATATAAACCAATTCTGTCTTTTCTTTTCTTTTACATAGCTATGTGTTTACTTATGTGTTTTCTTTTTTTAAGATCTTTTACATAGTTGCGTTTGTTTTATGTTGTTTAAAATAAGAACCATGCTTTGAAACTTGCCAATTTCTTTTTCTTTTCTTTCATATTTGAGGACAAGTACGGGTTAAGTGTGAGCAGTTTGATGAGGCTCGTTTCGTGCAAGTTTTCTATCATAAAATCACATCATATTCTATCCAAGCCCCATAGCTCAAGTGGTTGAGAAGGGTGGCAAGGATATGGCACCATCCTGGAGGTCTTGAGTCCGACTCCTGGATGGCGCGACTTTGGGATTAATTTCCCTGTGGGCCTGTTCAAGGTTGTTTCCTTGGGGCTTGGCAAGCTTTCGAGCCTGGACACGTCTGAGGGTGGCGGGTAGTCTACCGGGGCTGAACTCGTCGAAGGGAGTGCAGTCTACGAGCCAACATTGGCTAGTTCACGCCCGAACCCGTCGGAGGGAAGCTAAAGTATTCGAGCCACGAGGGGCTGTGGCGGGCTAGTTCACTTGTCGAATGTATCTCGAGCTCCTATGTATGAAAAAAATATCACATCATATTCTGTGAACTAACATCTAATTTTGAGCCGGTGTGTGTGAAAACCGCCATATTCAAAAAAGGAACAGATCAGTTAGGCGGAAGAACGGATCATGGGAAGAAGTAAAAAAAATGCGGCATTGAGTTGATCAAGTCCGAATCAAGTGGAGCCGGCAGGAGTTTCCGCATGGGAGATAGAGCTGAAGATCCCACCACAAAAGTGAAGGGCAGGAAGGACATTTCGGAGAGGATGGTACCCTAGGGATCAGAGCCATACACCTCTCTATATAAAGGAAGCCCAACACAAGAAGAAGGAAGGTCGACAAGGTCCAGGGGAGGTCTCACAGGCATTTTTAGAATATCTTTAGAAAATCAGCTCTCTTCTAGGGCTGAAATCAGAGCTCTTTTACTTCATCTTCCTGATTTCCAATCACACGCACACACTTGATCCCATTTTAGTCTAGTTTAGCGGCAGTCTCAGGTGTTAGCCTTACTTTTGCTTTGTGATTCCGCTTCGAGAAGAAGCGATGAAACAATTTCCTACTTTCGCTGTTTATTTTCAGTTTACATTTGATATTTCCGACTCTTTGATGTTTTTCAATCAGTAAATTTAGAGTTATGGTTTCGTTTCAGCTGATGTGTTCTGTTTTCATGCATGAAATTTCCGATCTGCTTTTGGTTTACGTTTTATGATGTATGCCTTAGTTAAAATGTTTCGTTGTGTATTAATTTGGTCAGATCTGAGTTTCACATCATTCTTTTGTCCAGTTACGAAGGAAAGGGTGGCGAAGTAGTTTTAGGATGTTTAGATCTTATAGATTGGTTGAAAGTTCTGCAAGATCATGGTTAGTTTCTAGTTTATGTAGTCGAAGGTTAGATCTTAGGAGTAGAATTAAATTTACAAGTTGTTATGATGTCTTGCTTTACGTAACTTCACAGATCATTTTTTCTTTTACTCTGTTTCGATGATTATGCTGTGTGAAGATGAAGTTGTTGGAAGAGTTTTAACTTATAGTGCTTTTTGCAGGAGACTGACCGTCGTCCCTTTTATGTTGTTTGCCCATTTATGGAAAGTTTCAGTTGATGTGATCAAGTAGATTAGTTGAGCCTTAGTGAGTTGATCAGTTTAGCAAATTTAATCTCTCAAGTCAAGTAGTTAACTTAACCCACTGTAGTGAAGCGTGGCAGCAGCCATTCCCATTTCGTGTCCAACAAACAAATGTAAACACATCATCTCTGTGGGATCGATCCTTACTTACCTATACTAGTTAATAGTATTGTGGGTTAAGGTTTTGAAAATGCATTTTGAACTCTTCGGTCCATCTCACTCAAGTTGAGTCTGAATCAAGCGGGTCAGTTTGAATTCCGCTGGATTCTCTCACCTGCATCTGCAAGTAGAATGTACACATAGGCCAGCTGGATCAATTTGATGATTGAACTTGAGCAAGCCACAACGACAACAAAAGATGAGAATGAAGGAGAGCAAAATAGATGAGGGCATTTCAGCCATCCCCCAAAAATTGACAAACGTGTATATGGCATGGGTTTTAATGTGGAAATTGTTAAGTAAGAGAGACATAAGAAAAAGTAAGGGAGAGGGAAAAATGTTGAAAAAGTAGTGTTTGTGGATTGTGAGGTCCACGTTATATGTACTTCAAAACATTCCTTATTTAGACTTTGTCTAATTTTGGGGGACGACCTGAAATGGAAAAAACAGTCTAATTTTTTGGACGAATGGAGTATATATTTAATTATTTTTGTTATAGAAACTCAACCAATGGAACAATATGTCTGATCAATTAAACCAAGAACATATAACTTCGCTGGTTTACTTACTGGTTTTTAAAACATTGATTAGAATGTTAAAATGTCGATAGTCCAGGAAATATGTGGAGAAGAAGCTGAATAAAAAGATCATAATGATATTTGGATGAATATTTATTAAATACGGTACTCCTCCGTCCCAAAATAACCAAAACATTTCTTTTGGGCAAGTAATTTAAGGAATTGATATTCAAAAAGTTAAGTGGGGAAAGTAAAGTGTGAGAGAGAAAAAAAATAGAGGAGTGAAGAGTGAATAAAGTAGATGGAGAATAAAGTAAAATAGATGATTTTTTGCTAAAAGGAGATGACTCACTTATAACGTCCTAAAAAAATATAACTCTCTTATCTTGGGACTGAGAAAGTATGAGACAACGAGAGAGCATATAAATTTAATTAAGTAATACCAATAAAAGTGACGGCCAACCACATTACTATAGAGTTAACAAGATTTTCAGTTTTAATCATTGAAACTTTTCAAAATAAAGATTTTATATGTAAGTTATATTTATAGTAACAGTTTGCTTTAAGAAATTTTAAGAGTTCAGCAAGAATGGTATCGAGAGATTTGAACCGGCGTAGGCCGATCCGGTTCTGGGCACGGATGAAATAATGATTTCGTGAAGTATTAGATATGATAATTTTGAAACCAGTAAAAAAAAAAATTGAAACCAGTTAGTTGGCGATTTCGGCCGAACCAGCATTGACCGGTCGGCTGAACCATCAGCATTGACCGGTCGTCTTGCAGAGAGAGGGTCACCTCGACTCGACATGAAGAATACTATAGTTTGCATCTCTTTACGTTCGTTGTAATTTATAATGTTACATTTACCTTCCAGTTTTGTTCTTTTGTAATAGCAAGGGTTGCCCGTGTAAAGGCTGCAATATTTCTAACAATCGCAAGACGAAATATTGTACTCTTGTTAAAATCATGTCGATGCTCTATGGAGTGGTTAATTCCTTGAGATCTATTCTCTTGAGAATGGTGTTTATCGTTTTGTCATCTGACAAGCAAGACCAATTTAGATTTGGTAGTAGTAATTGGGATGCATGGGTTGATGAATATACCAATGCACATTTGGTTTAATATAATTGTGTACTTATTGTTGGAAACAATACTGAGCAAATTATTTGAACGTGTTGTTATAAACAACAAAGATCACGAGGTGATCGCAATGGTCTCCGACGTGGACCGTGGTAATAATCCAAATGAATGGTTTGTTGATACGGGTGCCACATGTCATGTGTGCTCCGAGAGAAGCGTTTGTTCTACTTACAAATCTGTTGGAGGTAGAAAAATATGCATGGGAAACCAAGCCTCTTCTGAGGTGGTTGGTGTGGGTAATATGTTCCTAAAATTAGGATCAGGAAAGGTTGTTACCCTTAAGGACGTGTTGCATGTCCCCAACATCCGAAATAATTTTGTGTCAGGCTCACTTCTAGTAAATCATGGATTTTCACTAGAATTTGAGTGTGAAAATATTATATTTACCAAGTATGAAAATTTCATAGGTGAAGGTCACCTAGTGAATGGGCTTTTTGAGCTGAATGTTACGGTCATTCACCGTGGAAAAGGAATAAGCAATAAGGAAGATGACACATCCTCTTATTTGCTTGAAAGCTCTGATTTATGGCATAATAGATTGGGACATGTAAATCTAAATGCTATAAAAAGATTAGTGAATCTTGATTTACTAAAAGTTCACGAGTTTAACTCACAAAAGAAATGTGAAGTCTGTGTTGAAGCAAAAATGACCAAGCTACCGTTTCGCTCTGTAGAACGGAGCACAAAACCTCTAGAATTAATTCATACAGACGTATGTGATTTAAAATTTGTCCAAACTAGAGGTGGTAAAAAGTACTTCATCAAATTTATAGAAGATTGCACAAGGTATTGTTACCTTTACTTATTAAGATGTAAAGATGAGGCAATTGAAGCGTTTAAAGACTTCAAAAATGAAGCCGAAAATCAACTTAATTGTCGAATTAAGTGTGTTTGAAGTGATAGAGGTGGTGAGTATGTAGCTCCGTTTGCAGAATTATGTCATGCAAGTGGTATAATTCACCAAACAATGGCTCCATATTCTCCCCAGTCAAATGGAGTTGCTGAACGAAAAAAATCGAACACTTAAAGAGATGATGAATGCTCTGTTGATTAATTCTGGTTTATCCCAGAACATGTGGGGGGAGGCTGTGTTAACAGCGAATCATATCCTAAACAAAATTCCACTAAAAAATAGGGATATGACTCCTTATGAGTTGTGGAAATGCAAGAAACCTTCGTATTCATACCTCAAAGTGTGGGGGTGCTTAGCGAAGGTAGAAGTGCCTCATCCGAAACAAGTTGCAATAGGCCCTAAAACATTCGATTGCATCTTTATTGGCCATGCACTTAATAGTAGTGCATATCGTTTCCTAGTCCATAGGGCAGCTGTGCCTGACGTGGCTGAAGGAACAACAATTGAGTCAAGAAATGCTATATTCTTTGAGAATGTGTACCCTTGCAAGAAGCAGGAGGATCGTTCTAGTGAAAGAATGATGGATGAATCCACTAGTTCTAATCCTCCAAAGAGGACGAGGTCAAGTCCTGAGGATATAGAACCAAGAATTAAAATTGCTAAGACTTTTGGTCCAGACTTCATAACTTTCATGTTGGATGGTGAACCAAAGTCATTGGCGGAAGCTTTGTCTGACCCAGACGCAGCGTAGTGGCAAGAAGCTATCAACAGTTAAATTGAATCCATCATGAGAAATAACACTTGTGTGTTAGTAGACTTGCCTGAAGGCTGTAAGGCTTTAGGGTGCAAGTGGATTCTGAAAAGGAAATATAAGTCCGATGGTACTATAGATAAGTACAAAGCTCGCCTAGTTGTCCAAGGGCTTTAAGCAGAAATAAGGGTATGACTTTTTTGATACCTATTCGCCTGTTACGAGAATCACTTCCATTCGGGTGCTTCTTTCGATTGCTGCTTTGCACAATCTTGAGATTCACCAAATGGATGTGAAAACTGCGTTTCTGAATGGTGATCTGGAAGAAGAAATATATATGGAACAACCCGAAGGGTTTGTTGTGCCTGGGCAAGAGCGTAAAGTATGCAAACTGGTAAAGTCATTATATGGGTTGAAGCAAGCACCGTTACAATGGCATTTGAAATTTGACAACGTGATGTTGGCAAATGGATTCACTATTAATGAGTGTGATAAGTGTGTTTACATTAAGAACACAGATAACGGGTTTGTTATTGTGTGTCTGTATGTTGATGATATGTTGATAATGGGATGCAATAGTGTCATTATTAACGAGAAAAAAAACATGTTGAAAAGAAATTTCGATATGAAAGATATGGGTCTAGCTGATGTGATTCTCAGAATCAAAATATTGAGGACTAATGAGGGAATTGCCTTAAAGCAATCTCATTATATTGAGAAAATGCTTAAGAAATTCAAATAGTTTGATTGTAAGCCAGCAAAGACTCCTTTGGAGCTCAATGTCCATCTGACCAAGAATATGGGTGGTTCTGTTGCTCAAGAAGAGTATGCAAAGGTCATACGAAGTTTGATGTTTATCACAAACTGTACTCGACCTGATCTTGCTTATCCTGTAAACAAGTTGAGCCGATTTACGAGCAACCAAAGCAAGGAACATTGGAAAGCTCTGTGTAGAGTTTTGAGATACTTGAAGTATACTATTAACTTTGGATTGCATTACACAAGATATCCCCAAGTACTTGAAGGGTATTGTGATGCAAATTGGATCTCTGATTCAAAAGACTCATTCTCGACAAGTGGGTGTGCGTTCACTGTGGGGGGTGGTGCTGCCTCGTGGAAATCAACGAAACAGACGTGTATTGCTCTTTCCACCATGGAATCTGAGTTTATCGCATTGGATAAAGCAGGGGAAGAAGCCGAGTGGCTCAGAAATTTCCTAGAATGTATTCCATGTTGGAAGAAGCCAGTGCCCGCGGTATTGATACACTGTGATAGCAAAGCAGCTATAGGTAGAGCACAAAGTGGCTTTTATAATGGTAAGTCTCGACATATTCGTCGGCGACATAATACCGTAAGGTAGTTGATCACAAGTGGCATTATCTCAGTTGACTATGTAAAGTCAGTGGATAACTTAGCGGATCCGTTAACGAAATGTTTAAACCGTGATCAAATGCATAAATTGCTAAAAGGAATGGGACTGAAAACCACATCTTAAAAGATGAGTATAGTGGTAACTCAACCATACGATTGGAGATACCATGGGATTGGTTCAATGGGAAAACGAAGCTATACAAATCTAGCTGTAACACTTATAAGATTTTAATCTTCGTCCATTCTTTAGAAAGCATTGAGTGTTGTAACATGCAGGTGGTAAGAGGTTATGTCTTTTGACTTTTAATGATTCTTGAAATCTCAAGGAGATGCAGTATGGCAGTTTACTCATGAAAGAATCACCTATGTAAGTGAGAAGTGAGACCGCTTCGTGTGTGTGAGTCACTTATGAATTCCAAAGAGCTGTTCCACTGCCGAAACAGACACAAACGTGAGAACTGATGGAGTTGAGACAATATTGTGTTGATGCTATTGACTAGGCATACACCAAGGAGGAATAGTTCAAGGCATCGCGTCCATTAGCCCACCGGTATGTCCGATAGTGTTGACTATGGAAGGTTCAAAATCACAAGTTACCTCTCCAAATACAGTATCGTTTTTCGAGAACTGAGCAAAGAGTCTGTATACATGCATTTGTGTCTGGTGTTGGTTTGAGCTTGTAGCGCTCTAACCAATGTGGGGGATTGTTGAAAACGTGATAAATTTGGAGAGCTTTAAGCTTTTCATTTTCTAAGTTTTTTGGCTTTTCACTTCTAAGGTAACCTCCAAAATGTTTATGAGGTTTCTTAATGCCAAGACCTCTCATATGGTCACTCCTATCCTATAAATAGGTGTGGATTTGAGAGATGGAAAACACACCAACAAATCATTCTCTCCTCTCTCTAGCTCTCAAACATTCTAGTTCGCACTTAGGAGCATTGCATTGCTCGGTTCTCGCCTCCAATTCAAGTTCGCCGGAGCCTACGAGTTTGAGGTGCTTCAACTCGATAGGAGGAAAGTCGTTTCATCTTTGGAGACATTACGCCAATCCGTGAGCACTAGCCGGGGCGTATTTCGTCTTTCGGAGAGAGGGTCACCTCGTCTCGACTTGAAGAATACTATAGTTTGCATCTCTTTACGTTCGTTGCAATTTATATTGTTACATTTATCTTCCAGTTTTGTTCTTTTATAATAACAAGGGTTGCATGCAGCAATATTTCCAACAAGTTTCACATCAGAAGCAGCCTACACAGTTCCATGTGCCTGCTTTACAATTATATAAGCTGGATTCGGTGTGGAAGAGCTGTCATCTTGATTAATTTTATGATAACTAAATACACATTTTAAGAGTCAACGATTAGGTGTTTTATCATCATTAAATATACATGTGTTTGATTAAGAATCTAGTACTACTCTCTTAATGCTCCAACATACATGTGTTGAGTAAGAATCTGTCAACAACATTCAGCCTTTTGAGTTTTCTGTAAGTGGAAAAGTTGCAGAGAAAACATGGTTTAGTTGGTTGTGAAAATCCATCCAGTGCATCTCGTCTAAAGGCGCTTTTATTATTCAATAAATCTGACGAGAATCTAGTAGACTCTTATTTAATGCTCCCAACTGTTCTACGAAATTATTAGAATCCCTTAAAAGTCCTTATAATCCAACTTATATAGGACTAGAGCTCATCCATGTCAATGATGAATTCTATTTCTTATCTCTTGTTTACCTCACAAGTGGAATTCCGATATCAATTCCAGCCCACATCGATGATGGAAAACCGATGTTCTTTCCTGCTCACACCGTGTTAAAATCCCTAAACCTTATGCCACATGGACATGGTGATAAATTGATAAAAATTCTATCATATTTATTATATAATTGTGGATAACTCTCCCTTTCAACGGTTCAATTCTAGAAGAAATGCCACATTAAATTGAAGCAAACAATCTAAAGATGGGTGACTGGATACCTAGCGTCGGTAACAAATCGTTTCGGTTTATATATCGGTTCGGTTTCGGTTTTATATATAGGCTGAAATTTTTGTCGGTTAACCGACTTTTCGGTTCGATTTTTAACTGAACTGACCGAATAACCAGCCATAACAGAGAGTACACCGGAGTAGAAAGCTGGTAAACCCTAGTTTCATCACTCAACACCGAGAGAGAAAGAGGAAGAGGCAAAGTCAAGAAGTAAGGAAGGAGGAGAACGACTAGAATATTTAAAAGACACAATCCCAACTCACCGCAACAAGCTGCCATGTGTAGGGTTACACAGGAGTTTGGGCTCTAGCCCAAATGAAGCATTTGGGCATGGAGCAGGCTGGGCCACACTATTACAAACCTTTTAGGAGCTTCTTGGTATGATGGAATGGAATAAGGAAGGAACGAAATGGAGATGAGAATGGAATGGAGATCCCCATTTCATTCTTGTGCTTGGTGAATGTAAGGAATACAAATGTAATGGAATTGAGTAGTGTGTGTAAATTATCTGTATTGTGTGTGTGTGTGCGCAATGTGTGTGGAGTGAGAGTATATAGTGTGTGGAGTGTGTGTGCAATGTGTCTGTACTGTGGATTTTCTAAAATTATAAAATTATAAATTCAGTGATATTAAATTTAAATATAATATAATACTACTATGTTTTATACTTAAAAACTAAAATAAAAAGAAAAGAGAAAAATGAAATGGAATGACCATTCCTTAGCTAAACGGAAGAAATTGCTATTCCCATGTGGAACGGAATGGTGATTCCTAGGAAAGAAAAATACCAAGCAAATGAATGGAATGGAGGTAGGAATGTCATTCCATTCTCCCATTCCATTCCACCATACCAAGAATGGCCTTAGGGGCTTCTTGGTATGATGGAATGGAATGGGGATGGAATGGAATGGAGATGGGAATGGAATGAGGATTCCGTTCCATTCTTGTGTTTGGTAAGCACAAGGAATGCAAAAGAAATGGAATTGTTATTCCTTGATTGATTCAATTCCTATGTTTGATAACTACAAATTAATATAGAAATATGTTTAAAACGTCACACACTTCACACACTACACATACTTCATACAGTTCACACACTACACACATTTCACACACTACACACACTTCACGCACTTCGCACACTACACACATTTCACACACTACACACATCACACATTTCACATTTCACACACCACACATTTAACGCACTACACATTTCACACACTACAAACACTACTCACATTTCACACATTTCAAGCATCTTATCTTTTAGATTAGTTTTTCCTATCCAAACCGAACCGAATCGAAAAACTAAAGTTTTCAAAAGTTTAAACTGAATCAAACCGAAAAATTGAACTAAATTTGAAATTTTAGATTGTGTGAAGTGTGTGTGTAGAGTGTGTATTTCGTGTAAAATTCGTAAGTGTGTGTAATGTTTGTACAATGTGTATATTTTGTGTACTGTGTTTATTTTTTGTGCACTTTGTGTATTTTTTGTGTATAGTGTGTGAAGTGTGTGTAGTGTGTGAAGTGTGTAGTGTGTGAAGTGTATGTAATGTGTGAAATGTGTGAAGTGTGTAGTGTGTGAAATGTGTGAAGTGTGTGTAGTGTGTGAAATATGTGAAATATATGAAATGTGTGTAGTGTGTATAGTGTGTGAAGTGTGTTTAGTGTTTGTAGTGTGTGAAGTGTGTGAAATGTGTGTAGTGTGTATAGGGTGTGTGTGTGGGGATTTTTCAATTATTAAAAAATTTAAAATTTTAATTTTATTATAAAGTTGTGAAGATATTAAATTCAAATATAATATAAAATAAAATTTATATAATTTTGTTAAAATTTAAAATAAGAAGAAAGGAATATGAAATGGAGATAGAAAAGTCATTCCATTCCATCATACCAAGTAAGGCCTTAGAGTGTAATGATATTATCCCTGTCATACAACATGGTGTTCTTCATCTACTCGAGGATTTTGACAAGGCATTCATGAGCATTATAGCTTCATTTTTGTCCTTTAAGTTGGCATCTATATTCTTCCAATCATATAATGCCTTGTTAAATTCATTCAATTGTTAACCCATTAATTTCTCGTCATTAAATTTGTATAAATACAAATGTTGCTTCATCCCCAAATGCAGAATGAGTACTTGCACCCTACTTACTCCGCCCCTATTAATTTGCACTGTTTGAGTTAGCATAAGTTTTAAGAATTATAGTGGAAATTGAGTGAAAAAATTAGTATAATGTGGGTCATATTTTTAAAATTTTATAATAAAATGTGAGTGAAATGAGTTAGTAGGATATGTGGTATCTTAAAAAAAATAAGGGTTCCAATTGATTGGTGTTCGTGACTCGGTTTACACTAGCAACAGTGAGTCTGTTCTCAATGGGAAACAAAGGTGCTGCGCCGGAAACGGTGGCGTTTTAATCCGATCGCGGAGTTTCTGACAAAAGACATCATTTGTTCTGAATTCTGTTGGCTTATTGAGGCCACAAAGTTCTGTCTTTTGCTAGATATTTTTTGAAGTTGCCCTGTTCTTGTTCGACAAAAAGTCCCACTGTAAAAAACATTAATTTATCTCTGCAAAATAATTATTCGGAGTGGTTGACGTTATATTTTGTTACAGCTCAATAAAGCATGTAAATTTCATCATTTTTAAATTATTGCAGCCTAATAAAGTAGAGGAGCTTGTACCAGTTTTGCTGCTGCTTATGATGGTGAACATTAGCTGAAAAACATGAGACTCTCTTGCATTATAGCCTCAAATTTCTTGATTTTACTTGTTTCTATGCTCAAATCATTCAGTCAAGAACAAGTAAACATCATAAGATCAGATTTTCCACCAGATTTTCTCTTTGGGGCTGCTACTTCTGCTTATCAAGTTTGTGTTGCCCTTTCTTTACTCAGTTTCATTCCTGTTTTTCTTTTCTCATGAATTAGTTTTTTTTATTATTGTCTTCATCGATTGTTTAGGTGGAAGGAGCAGTTCTTGAAGATGGTAGAAGTCTGAGCAACTGGGACATTTTTTCTCATATTGAAGGTAATAAACAAACTAGATCCTCCCAAAATTTGACATGATTTTCTTGAAGCAAAGATATACATAGGCAAAATTTAATAGTTTTACATTTACTTTACTCTTACTACACTGGAGGTGGAACGGAGGGAGTAAAATTTATATATGTGGGGCAATTGGAGGTGGGGCATTTGCCATACACTTTTCGCTGGCTTCTGAGACTTTGAAATATGCTTGAAATCATCAGGTAACGTAGCAGATGGGAGCAATGCTTATATAGCTGATGATCACTACCATCGTTACCTGGTACTACCTTTGCATTTTCTTGAAATAAGAAAACAAAATTGTAATGATTGTTTGAATGATTTAAACCTGTTTGGTCTGTGTTCTGCTTTTTTTGTTTTTCACCAATGAACCTCAGGAAGATATTGAGATTATGCATTCACTTGGATTGACTGCTTACCGATTTTCGATTTCATGGAGTAGAATTCTCCCTAGTATGTATTTTCCAATGTCGTTAAGCGTTTAACTTTTTTCTTTTTTTCTTTTGCCATTTGTGTTCATACTATCATGTTTATGATTGTTGACATAGGAGGGAGAGATGGCCCCGTTAACAAAGTTGCTGTCCAATTTTATAGGAAAATTATATATAATCTCTTAACCAGAGGTATGATTAGGTGTTTTTGTTCTTAAAATTTGTTTACCTCGATTGAAATCCTGATAATATCCAACACAGGTATTCACCCTTTTGTGACTCTTTTCCACTTCGAGTATCCTCAAGAACTCGAAGACAGATTCGGGGGATGGCTCAGCCCTCTCATGCAGTATGTAGATATATCACGTTTAACACTGATTATGAGTGAATGTCTCACTTCTTGGTTGATTTTCCATTGATTGGATTACTTATTAACAGGGAAGAGTACCTCCATTTTGCTGAAACATGTTTCGCATATTTTGGTGATCAAGTAAAGTATTGGATCACAATCAATGAGCCCAACTTGTTTTCAGAAATGGCATATGAGAGGGCAAACTACCCGCCTGCTCGCTGCTCGCCACCTTTTGGTGACTGTGTTAGTGGGAATTCAGATGTTGAGCCCCTGATCGTCGTGCACAACATGTTGTTGGCCCATGCCAAAGCTGCTAAGCTGTACCGCGAGAGGTTTAAGGCAAGTACAGAAACCTTGTAAACGTATTAGGTTTATATTTCAAACGATTGTGTTTGAGGTGATATCTTGATGCAGTCGAAAGTGGATGGTGTATTGAGCATCGCTGTCTGTGCTTTCATGTATGTGCCAATGACAGACGGCGAGAAGGATAAGGCAGCTGCAGATAGAGCATTAGCTTTCAATGTTGCCTGGTAAGTCTCATGATCAACAAAAGGAGGGGAAAAAGGAATACTGATGTTTGTTTTGTTGTTGAAAAAGGACGCTGGATCCACTTGTGTTTGGGGACTACCCTCCGGAAATGAGGAGTATCCACGGACCCGAGTTACCAAGTTTTTCTGCAGAGGAAAGGGTGCTTTTGAGGGACAGCATAGACTTTATTGGGATAAACCATTATGGCACACTTTATGCAAAGGATTGCACCCATTCCGTTTGTGTCTGCAACATATCTAGTTGCGTCCAAGGCAGCGACCGTGCAATCCGGGGCTTCACCTACACTGGTGGAGAGCGTGATGGTGTTCCAATTGGGGAGCGAGTGAGAATAATCTTGACTGTTATTTTCTTTGAGGACACGATTAACCCTTCTCTTGTGGCTCTTGCAGACGGGAATGCCCCGATTCTTCGTGGTGCCTAGAGGCATGGAGGAAATTGTCCAATATGTGAAGGATAGGTACAATAACAAGACAATGATCATCACAGAGAATGGTAACAAAACTGCGCTGAGCTTTGCCTTTGTATGTTCATTTCCATCACCAATAATTCTGACCAAAATCTCAGGTTATGCATCACCGGGCAATGAAGAAAACGACTTTGTGCATGACGAAAAGAGGATTCAGTACCATCAGTCATATCTTGCATATCTTGCTCAAGCTATGAGGTATGTCATTTCCAATTACATTACCAAAACTCAAGATCTTTAAAGAACCCTTCTCAATCATCTTGAATTTGAGTTTTTTCTTGTTTCTATTTGATTGAGTATATAACAATCAAGCGTTGGTTTTATTAGTTGACAACACTAAATCCATTGTTGAGAACCCTCATTTTTTTTCCACATCGACTTGGTTGTGATCCTATATTGATGTGAATATTCAGGAAAGAGGCGGATGTGCAGGGCTATTTTGTATGGAGCTTGATTGATAATTTTGAATGGGCGAGTGGGTATGGTCCCAAATTCGGGTTGTACCATATCGATCGTCCAACGTTGAATAGAATTCCCAAGAACTCTGCACGTTGGTACGGAGATTTCTTAAGCAACTGCAGCCTTGTTGATGCATCAATCATTCAATCTCAATACAAAGAAAAACAAGACATTATGATGTGCATGTAACCATGGGATCAAAATTTAGAGATCAATAAGAATTGGCTTTTATATGTAGGAATAGCCAAAATTGGTACTCCATCAGTCCCTTTGTAGTAGAGCTGTAGAGGCATTTCTTTTGGACATGAAATTTAAGAAAAATAGTGTTAAGTTAAGTAAAGGGAGAATATAGTAGGAAAGGAAAAAGATATAGAGATGAAAAAAGAATAAAGTAAGAGATAGTAAAGTATTAAGAGATAAGAAATGTGTTATTTTTTTTGCTAAAAAGTGAAATGACTTATCTACAGTAGGACAACCTTAAATAAAATACTCCCTCCGTCCCGGACTACTCGCACATTTCCTTTTCGGCACGGAGATTAAGGAATGAGTGTATAGCAAAGTCAACAATTGCGGCTGTAGGTGATAAATTTTACTAAAAATGGAAAGAGTACAAATAACTTGGGAAGCCCAGAAAGGAAATAAGTACAAGTAGTCCGGGACGGAGGGAGTACAACTCAGCTACAGAGGGATGAAGTATATACTTGAGACTTAAGAATTGACAATACAAACTCACTACTTTTGTCTTTCCTTAACCATTTTTGCAATTCTAATCCCTTTAACATGATGTGAATTTAATAAATCATTGTAAACCATTCTTGTTCAATCTAGCATATGCATATTTGGTAAAGGGCTAAATATGACTTATTTTCACACAAAATAATCCTTTTTATGTGGAAATTAAAGAAGAAAAAATATATTTTTTATTCCTCAATGTAAATTCAAGGTTTGTTTGCTTGGGCTTCGAGATTCTAACTTTAATTATCTCTGAATACATCTTATTTTGAATAAATCTGTAAGGTTAAAAAATGGGTTGCCTAATATTTTAGTACAATCGTTTAAAGTGTTCTCCGCTTTTTAACGTAAAATTGATAAAGTAAGAGAGAAAGATAGTGAGAAAAAAGTGGTTGAAGACATATTAATGGAAAATGAAATATTCCATCCGTTCTATAGTGGTGGAGTCATTTTGTCATTTTGGTACGTTCCATAATAGTGGAATCATTTTTCCTTTTAATAAAAGTCAACACATTTCTTACTTACTGTATTTTTTTCTTCATCTCTCTACCTTTTTCATTTCCTACTTTATTCTTCCTTTCTGCCGATAAAAAATGTCTTCACTATTATGGAATTGAGGAAATATGTCTTATTGGGAACAAAAACTATACTACTATAAATCAAAAGAGATGAATTACGATGGACGATTAAAAAATGAAAAAAAAAAAACTGTTTTTAGTAGACGGATTTAGTATAGAGCAACTTATAAAACTATGAGAAAACAGAGTACTTTGTGTGTATCCTTTATTTTCAATATTCTTAATTCCAGTTCTGACTTTTCTCTCTATTTTTAAAATTTATCATTAAAACTTTTAATACTTCTTTTCACCCATACACAAATTGTATAAACAATGATTCACTAGTAATTTTCCAATAATACTTATAAAGTGATGATACCAAATCACAGGCATATCCATCTGAAAACTACGTGTGCAACGAGTTTCATGTAAATTCTCTCTACGCCAATTAATCAAGTTTTGATTAACCTAAAAAGTAAGATACCTAATCTAATTAAGATTACAAGTTGTGGTTATTGAATATGTCGGCATTTGTTTAACGAGTTATTTATTTATCGATAGTGTAGGGACCATGTGGATATTATTGGCCTTTGTTATAATTTTAGAAACTTTTTTCTCAAAACTAGGCTCACTTTGAACTAATAATACTTTAATTACTTTTTGTTTCTATCTTTCTTTTACATTATCAATTATACATTAAAACACGCTCCGAACCAAATATTCAGACTTTTCAGGGACGAGGAGAGTAATTTTTAAAAGAGTGATTCGTGAACTTCACTGAGTATATTTTGGTCCGTATCGTTTAAATTATTATCTTATGTCTATAAACTTTGATTTAATACTACTCATTATGTCCTACAGTAAGTGATCAATTTCATTTTTGAACAAAAAATAAAACTTTAACTATCTTTTACTTTATTCTCTCTTACCTTATTCTCACTTTCTTACTTTATTAGCTCTTTATCTCTCTTACTTTTTTCTCTATCATATTTTATTCTCTTCACTTTAACTTAATATATATCATTTTCTTAAATTATATGCCAAAAAAATCTATCACTTGTGGCGGAATGGAGGGAGTATTTCCAATGTTTTAAGCTTTTATTTTGCAAAAATAACCCGTGAATGACATTTTAATCAATTTACTCTCTTTTTCTTTATTAATTTATTTAATTTATCTCTCTTTCTTTCTTATTCCCTTTTTTCCTTCTTTTTTCTCTCTTCTCCCTTATTTCTTTATACCCTCCCGTCCATCTATATCTAAATTCCATGTACATAAAACATAATCCAAAATTCAACCTTTTCTCACGTGAATCTGATCGAAACAATTTCTTGGGTGCAATTTTGCGTGAAGTGGGTTTACTGAAATTTGTCATTTGGTGGAACATATTTGCTAACATGCCACACCTAAATGTTTCCAGATCATTTAGAGAGCAAAACTTACATCAAACATACATCAGAAATAGCATATAAATCGATTCTGATGCCAAAGAAAATTTCAGACGTGGATGTTTTACCTTATAAATAAACCAGGGTAGCACTAAGTTACTTCATCCATCCCATAAATATATGTGCACTTTCTATTTTCGTCCGTCCTACAAAAATATGTACATTCCTTTTTCGGAAAGTTATCCTAATTTATTACCCATAAACGTCAACTTATTTACAATTTATATCATCATTAAGCACTATTAATAATGTGAGTTTCATTATCCGCTAATAATACTTTAACTATAATTATCCTTATCTCATTTACGTTACCAATTTTGTCTTAATTCCCGTGTCACATCAATTGCTCATATTTTTATGGGACGGAAGGAGTATAATCAACCAAGATTTAAAAAAAAATGCATACATAAATACAAGGATGTATTAATATGACAACTCTCTTTATTGACTTATTGTAATACCAATATCACCATTTTAAGTCGTTAGATCTGAAGATTGTGTGATTCTCAAGCTGCCATGTGGCAGTCTATTTTAATTAAATTGGAATATAAAAACCGTTGCAGGGCAAAATCGGTATTCTTTATTTCCAGTTTGTTATCAGATTATAGTGTTACTCTATGAATATTGCAGTGCTACGCGTCTGCATCATTCGTAATAACTTTTTACCTTACCAGATTGCAGTCTTACTCTATGAATATTGCAGTATTATCAAGTAGTATTTGCAGTTATCTGTTTCTGATTTAAATTTTTAGAAATTGACTAAAATACTCTCGTCTGTAATATTGAACATAAGACTGCAATCCGAACTCTATTTTATCAATTCAATCATAGGCGTCCATCTTCTATATCTAAGAGCTAGGATTAATGTTATGGTGTCACCCTAATGCTCTCTAAAATACCATAAATATATTTATCAAACAACAAATAACTAGGTTATCTAATCAATTTTTGGCATCAAAATATTTGAGTCACAAAGATTTACCTTATATTGAATTTCCTACATAAATTTGACTATAGGGGATGCTTTAACATCTCAAAAACAAATGGTCACACTTATGAAGAGAAATTGCCGTTACGTATAGGTTAGATTCAAGGAAATGAAGTATTGTACTAATATAATAAATTCACATATATGTTACTCTATTCGTCCCACAATAAGAGTCATATTTGGCGTAGACATGAATTTTAAGAAATGTAAAAAATAATGGGTTTGAAAAGTTAGTGGAACAAGGGGTCCACTTTTTATATTGTTTTATAATAGAATGTAAGTAAAGTTCGATACTGGAAAGTGAGATCTACTTACCATTTATGGTAAAATTGATATGTGACTTTTATTGTGCAACAGATTAAAATAGCAAAATGTGACTCTTATTGTGGGACTGAGGGAGTATTAGATTCAAGGAAATGAAATACTAATATAATATATTCACCTCTTTCAGTTCATACTCGGAAGAGGCTCTTACCTACTCCCTTCGTACAACTGAAGAGGAGTTGATAATGAGAGTAAGTAGTTGAATATTTTAATAATAAGATAGAAATTTATTTTTAAATATACAAATTGGACATTTTGACTTAGATACATTAAAAAAGAAATGTGTACAATTTTGAGTGGAAGGGGAGTAGTTGGTAACCCAAGGATTCAATCTATTTTCTGGTCATCGGTATCTGTGTCGTAAAAAAGTTTAAACTTTGGATTATGTTTTGTTTAAATGGAATTTAGACATAATTGGGTTGGAAGGTATGAAGGAACGGAGAAGAGAGAAAAAGAGAAAAAGAATGTGCAAGAAGAAAGAAGGAGACATAAATTAAATATTTTAATGAAAAGGAGGGAGTAAATAGTCTAAAATATCCTTCATGCCTATGGATATTTTTGTCCAAAAAAAGTTCGAAATAGTGAAAAGAAGTTCAAATTATATTAAATCAAATTTATGGACCTCAGATGATATTTTTAAACGTTATGGATTAAAAATGATACATCGGCAAAGTTCACGGCCACAAAAAGATGTTCCCTCTTTTTAAAAAAAGAGTGTTTTGGTACTTATTACACTGTATATTAATTCTGTTTATTTTATTACAATTTTTATTTAGTTTATTTTTCCGTCTTTTTAATAATAGGAGTCTCTTTGCTATTTCGGGAAAATAATACTTCTCCCATCCCATATTACTTTAAGATAATAATTTTTTAGCACAAGATTTAAGAATATTATATTTAATAAGTTAAACAAAAATAAAATAAAGTTAGGGAGAAAATAAAGTATGAGAGAGAAGAGAGATAAAATAAAGTAATTGGGATTATATGTTTTGTTTTCAACTATAAAGACATTTGACTAAAGTACCTTGGGACAACAAAAAATTAAATACGTCTCGACTAACTTGCGACGGAAGGAATAAGAGTTATATTTCACTTTTATTATACAATGCTTTATCCGTCCCATAAAAATAGTAAGTAAATCACGTCTAAATCTAATATTCTCTTCGTTCTACTATAACTGAGTCCCCCCCTCCCCTCCCCATTTTTAGACGTTACATCGTATAAGTCGTTCCCATATATAATTGTAGTTAACACATTGTCATTTCTATTTATTTTTTTCTTTCTACTTTATACTACTTTATTATTTATCTATTTAATTTAATAAATATATTTTTCTTAACACTTAAAATGTTTTTCTTTTGAATAGTCCCATTAAAAATGAAAAAATTCTCAAAATAGAAAAACAATGTCTACTTTCTCATCTCTCTTACTTTACTCTCTCTTCATTATCTCACTAAACAACATTAGATAAAATCTCATTGCCGAAAGCCAAATATTTCATATTTATTAGGATGGAGGAATATTTTCTAACTTTTTCCAAATCACTTTTTAAAATTTTTAAAATTATGGAGTATACTAAATAATGAGAATGTTAATTATGGATATGGGTTTAATTGGTTGATAATCTCAAGTAGTTCCACATCTAAGTTATGGAGTATACTAAATAACGAGAATGTTAATCATGGATATGGGTTCCACATCTAGCATTAGAATAAAGGATAGAAATATCATTTATTCCAGCTTGCATGTCAATGGTAAGAGCATCTCCAATGCTGGCGGACGTCAAATAGCCGTCAAATAGCCTTCACACTGCCACATCATCAGCACTACAATTCTCCTGCCACATCAGCTTGCCACATCAACTGGACATCAAATAGCCATCAAATAGCCTTCACACTACCTATCCACATCACTAATAACAATTATATAATTTAATTTACAATTGTATCAACATACATAATTTAATTTACGAGACAAATACGGAAAATTCGAATAATAATATTAAAATTTAAAAAGTACATTACTTTTAAAAAAAAGTACAACAATTTAAAAAAATTACAAAAAGTAAAAAGTACATTAATTTAAAAAAGTAAAACAAAATCACTCATCGCCGCCGTCCTCGTCTCCGTCGTCGCCCAACGCTTCTTCACTGCCGTCGCCGCCGCCTCCGTCGCCACCTACGCCGCGGCTATTCCCGTCGGTGTCCCTCCTCATCGCCTCCAGTTCTTCACGCTGGCTCTGGAGCAATACGCGAAGAAAATCCTTCACCTCGGGGTCCACCGCCGCTTGGAAGTCGGCTAAGGTCTTCACCATTTGAGCGCGCGTTTGTTGGCGCGCGAAGAATTTGAGCTCCTCGGTAGACCTGCCGAGGGGGGATGCCGAATGGACATCCTGGGAACTCGGTGTGCCCCCCCTCGCAACCTGCTGCGCCCGCCTTTGCCCAACCGGGCGAGGTCGGCGACCGAACGACCGAGGAGTCGGGACCTCCTGGGCCGTCTCGGGGAGGTCTGACGAACCACCGCTGCTGCCGCTATAATCTCCGGTATAGTTCAGTCTCTGCCTCTTCGGCCAGCCAGCGTCGACGCCTGCCCGGAATTTCTTCGACTCGTTGAGCACAACGTAGCAGTTCCAGTAGGTGAACTCATAGTACTTCTTATCCGGATCGGGGTAGGCTCTTTCCGCAATCCTCCTGCAGTCTTCCTCTGTTTGGCCACTGGTCTGCATGCGGAGGGCGTTGGCGTACAAACCCGAAAATCGAGAGACGCCAGCCCTGATTCGGTCCCAGCACTTCCGGACCTCCTCCCCGGTGCACGGTCTCCCTTCAGGGCAAAATGCCCTGTAGGCTGCAGCTATCTTCGCCCACAAGTTGACGATCCTCTGGTTGTTTGAAACGAGAGGATCGTCGCAAACACTCACCCACGCCTTGGCAACCGCAACGTTCTCCGCGTCCGTCCACTTCCTCCGGCCCTGGATTTCGGCGCGGGGCTGCGACGACTCGCCGACCTTCTTCGCCTTGCCCTTCTTCTTACCCCGCCCTACTCCCTGGCTTTGAATGAGAGTTTCAGAAACGTCGTTAATATCAAAACCCAAGTCCGCTAAGGAGAAGGTCTCCGAATACTGTGCATCCGTTGGGGTCGATGTGTGCGAAGAACCGGTGGAAAAATCAAAAGTCGGCCGATAGGCGTTGTCCCCCCCGTGCGTCGCCTGCGACTGTGGAATCATATGTTGCGCCGGTGGCATCATCTGCTGCGCCGGTGGCTGCATGCCGGGTGCCCACCCCGGCATCATCTGCATAGGGGGCTGCATGCCGGGTGCCCACCCCGGAATCATCTGCTGCCACGGGTACACGTTGTAGTACCCGCTCATTGGAGGCCAACCACCTCCCCCAGGAGCCGGGGAAGTATGGGACCCTGCCCCGGGAGTCGGGGCCGTCTGAGACCCTACACCGGGAGGCGGGGGAGTCTGAGACCATCCCCCGGGATTAACTGGAGTACCTTCGTAGTTGTTCTCCATTGCTCGTTATTGATCTTGTACAGAAAGTAAGGTAGAGAGAGAGTACTCGTTAAAACAAGTGGTGCGAATGAAAATGAGGTTCAACGCGCGTATATATTGTGTTTTGCGGAAAAAAAAAAAAAAATATTTAAATCCGACGCCGGTTTGGCGCCGATCCGGGAGCCACAATGGCGCCCGTGAGGATCGGCGTGGGAACCGGCGTCAGCGCGGGAATCGGCATGGCGACGCCGATTTTGACGCCGATTTCGCCCACGCCGGTTCCAATGGTTCGGCGTCAAACCGGCGTGGGCGAAAAATCGGCGCTCCGGTGGTGACGCCGACCATTGGAGATGCTCTAAGGTGCTATTTAATTCTTTATTTATCACCAGGCAAATATTTTCATATGAAAGTTGTGACTTTAATCCCACGTGAGAATTCCTCTCTCCGTTCCACAAAAGTACACTCTTCCTTTTTAGAACGTCCTGTAAGGTATGCACTTTCTAATTTTGAAAAAAAAAATCTATCTAATGTGATGAGACTCATTCTTCATCAATAATACTTTAATTACCTGTTCTTTCTATCCATCTTACCAATTGTGCACTAAAACGCGTATTCAAGCAAAAATGCATAATTTTATATAAAATATGTATGTTGTAAATTTTATTTTATAATGTAGTTCAATTATGACAACTTAAAAATTGTTATGGGTAACGTTAATTTTACTATTTATATAAAAATTAATTTTTTTAGGACAAAAGGTCGAGCTATTCTAACACACAAAGAGCACCAAACAAGTAACGAAAAACAAGCCTATTCGTTTGGATTAGATAGACAAAACAGATTGGGAACAAGGCCAAAAGACCATCTTCCCCAACTCATGTAAAAATCTAGTTCATTCTCTATTTCCTACCTTTATTCGGATCCCCTTTCTGACCACTTCTTAAACCTCCTTGTTGAAGTTCTCAAAGCATGTGATTTGGTTCCAATGACTTTTCTGATTTATTTACAGAAGATTTCCTTCATAGCTAGGGTCGTCGTGATTGGACCTAATAATTTCCTTCAACAATGGTTTTTGATCTTTGCAAATTTCCACCACCACTTGAAGAGCATGGAGGCCGAAAATATCTCTCACGCCCAGACCGCATTGCCCCCAAAGACTTTTGTTTAACATCCCACGCTATCTGTCACGACCGCCCTTTAGGGTTAATAAATACGAGCGATCGTGATTAAAAGAACTTAATAAACAGACGAAGGAAACTAGAGTTTCAATAAAGAGTTTGACCAATAATTAATATTTAATAAAAAGGGGCCAAGAGGTTGACATTATCCAAATACTTAGGTTCAAAGCTAAAAGAATGATGAGCAAAAACAATGTCTCAGCGGAAGCGTTCAAGAGAAAGAGTGACATCATATGTGGAGACACAACGACACTCGTAGTTCACAACTAATCAAACCATGCTTCAATTTTAAATTGCTCAACACCACCAATTGCTCGTTGCCGCTCAACCTGCACATAGGGAAAACACATGCAGGGCTGAGTACTTAATATACTCAGTGGGCTTATGCCGAAAACATTTGATGAAAGTTATGTCATCCATACCATAGTGAACTCGAGTTTTACATTTAGAAAAGAAATATCATCGAGTATCACAAAACAATTTCATAGACTGGTCAGTCAAAACAATCTCCCCACTTTCTCAACAATCATTCAATCACATCCTCTTTCCATAGTGCGACGAAAGTGTGGCCACACTATTCGCTCACGAGACCGGCCGACTAGCAACGACGGCTCACGATCCCACCTGTGTACACTAGCCTGATATGGTTTGCGGCCCTACTCAGACCCGAATTCATTTATCATAGCCCTATAGTCTAATGGAGCGAACTCACAAACTAGGCATCAGGCAACAATCTCCAACATAGCCCTATAGCCTAATGGAGCGAACTTACAAACTAGGCATCAGGCAATAATCTCATTATCAAACAAACATGGCATGGCATAATAGTTTAAACCACCCTTATTACACCATAATCATACTTTTGAAACGTTAAAGAGATCCAGTAAAAGAAAGCCCACCTCGACTGCTTAATTCTCAAGTACTTTCTTCCCCTTGGTATCACGATTCACTTGCGATGATTCACCTTTAACATTTAGATAATACATAAATCAACACGCTTTTCAACTAAATAAATAAATATGCATGCCCCCTAAGTAAAGTCTTTTATCTCGCTTCTTGATTTTAGCATTTTTTTTTTATTATTCGGCGGCCGCTTGTGCCCATAATTCCTCCGTTGGCTCCTCGTACTTTACACCACGATGTCAAATAAAATCCCCGAAATTATATAAGAAAATAACTAAATTATCGCAACTATTTCCCTTCGAAATATATTTATTTCGGACTTAGAATAAAATTATTCATCCTTCGAAATATTCCAGAATTAATTAAATAATTCATCACGATTAATTATCGGCCCAAAACTTAATTATTTCCCCACCTTATATCTCCAATTTAATTATGAAGCCTCAAACAAAATAAGAGAGAGCCCAACTAACAAAACATCAATTTTTTTTAATTAATGAGGCCCAATTTCTTTTAAAATCAAAAGCCCAACTTATTCTTCTCCCTCCTTCATGCCTCACTCTTTCTCTCTCTATAATTCTCTCTCGACAAAATTGAAGAAGTTTCCCCCAGATTCCCGTCGGCTTCTCCAATTCCGCCAGCCACCGCCGCCGTTCCTCCGTCGCACGTCGTCTCTAATATTTCTTCGACTCTATCTCAGATTACAACAATCCATTCGATTTTATTTTTTTTCCAAACGGCCGATTCCCGAATTCGTCGTGTCTCGCAGGCGGTCAGCCTGTTCGTCACCTCCGATTTAGACAGCAGCGGACCCAACCATGTGTCGCCGTCGCTGCTGGTCTTCGTCCGTCGCTGCTGGTGTCGGCTTCTTTGCCGGTTCCGTCGCTCCGACGCCACTGCACAGAGCCGTCGGCTCCTGCGCTGCGCGTTTCTGCTAGAAGGCCACCATCTGTTTTCCGGTAGTCTCGACTACACTCGCACAATCCCAAAACAACTCCGATTCAACCCGAAACAGCCCCGCATGTAAGTTTTTACGAATTGCAGTTCTGTTCGCTTGTGTGTTCAAAGGAGTGAATTATTGCAAGCAAGAGGTGGTTAAATTGTTGATTTCTCGATTGTGTTATTGATTTAGTTCTTTGTCTGAGAGATTAATATATGATGCTATGTTGGGAGCAAAAGCATATGTTCATGATTTGAAAATGAGCAATGAGGGTTCATACCTTCTGCCGAACTGAATTTGGGGTGCAAAAATGAGTAATTCCTTGGACTTGCATATTCGTTTCTGTCACAGATTGTTGCACATGTTTGAAACTGGAATGGAATTGAGAATGGAATTGAGTAGTTTGAGCTTTGAGTTTGTGAAAAGGAGTATACCTTGTATTGAAGTTGAGAAGAAGAAGTCTTTTTTTTTTTCTTGCTGCAGCGATAGGAGAAGAACGAATCTGTGAAGTGAATAATGTAGAGGGTGGGTGGTTAAAAGATATGGAGAGATTTAGGGGGCGAGGGGGAACGGTTTTAATCGTGGATTGAGGGGGGAGGAGAATTCGAATTCTCTTTTTTTATATATATTTTGGATTAATTTGGATTTGTTTGGTATTTATTTGCAGATCACGGAGTAGGAAAATCTTTGCAAAATCTTTAATTAAAAATTTGAATTAATGCAGCTCGGTGACCAAGTCAACAGGGAGAAGATTTAATTAGATTAGTTTAATTCGCGGTCCCTATGTATTTTATTTAAATTGTGCAGCCCACAATTTATTTATCACGGACTGAGTTTTTATATCATTTATTCAATTTATCCGATCCAACTCGCGGATTATGGCCAATATATTTATTCCTCACGGAAAGGAATTATTTTAAATCCGCGCAGTAATTTACTTCACAAATCCCCAGTCTAGCCACAATTCCACTCAACAATTAATTCACGGACTTCGCAATATTAATAGCATTAAATGCAAGTACTTTAGGGTTTGAAAATTAGGGTTCAAAAAGTGGGGCGTTACATCCTACCAACCTTAACGGAAATTTCATCCCGAAATTTGTTACCCTCAAGTAAAGAGTTCTGGGTACAATTCCATCATCTTGTCCTCATTCTCCCACGTGGCTTCTTCATGCCCATGATTTTCCCAAAGTACTATCACACAAGCAATAGGTTTATTTCTCACATTCTGGATCTTCCGGTCCAAAATAGATTGGGGTCTCTCTTCGTAGCTTAAGTCTGGACTTAAGACGACTTCTTCGTAATGGATCACGTGCTTTGGGTCGAACACGTATTTTCGTAAGTGCGACACATGAAAAGCGTTGTGCACATTTCCAAGACTTGGTGGTAGCGCCAGTCGATATGCGACGGGGCCCACTCCTTCAAGAATTTCGTAAGGCTCAATAAATCGCGGCTTCAATTTGCCCTTTACGCCAAATCGTGTTATCCCTTTTGACGGGGATACTTTCAGGAAAATTGTCTCCAGTTTGGAATTGTAAGTCGGTTCGTCGGACATCCGCGTATGATTTCTGTCTGTCTTGAGCTTCTTTTATCCTTTCACGAATTTGCCGAACGATTCCCACCATTTCTTCAACTGCATTGGGTCCAAGTATTCTTCTCTCGCCAACTTCATCCCAAAAGAGCGGCGATCTACACTTTCTTTCGTATAATGCCTCATACGGCGCCATGCTTATCGTTGCCTGAAAACTGTTGTTGTAAGTGAATTCAATCAGTGGTAATGCTGCCTCCCAGCTTCCTCCTCGGTTGAGTACCACGACTCTCAACATATCCTCGAGAGTTTGAATCATTCTTTCGGACTGTCCATCGATTTACGGGTGAAACGCTGTGCTGAAGTTCAATTTGGTTCCAAGCTCTTTCTGTAGACTTATCCAAAATCTTGAGGTAAATTTTGGGTCACGGTCGGACGTGATAGTCACTGGGGCTCCATGCAATCGGACTATCTCCTTTACGTAAATTTGAGCTAGCTTGTTGGACCCATAACTTATGAGAATCGGTATGAAGTGCACACTCTTGGTAAGTCGATCTATAATTACCCAAATGACGGTGTTCCCTCTCAGTTTCCTCGGCAATCCCGTAACGAAATCCATGTTGATGGGTTCCCATTTCCACTCAGGAATCTCTAGCGGTTGTAACTTTCCATACGGTCGTTGATGTAGAGTCTGTACTTGCTGGCAGACTAAACACCTTTCAACGAATGACGCTATGTCCCTCTTCATACCATTCCACCTTCGAAGCGTCAGTGTTGTTTTGCCTCAATTGTCGTGACACATAAGCAATCACTTTGTTGTTTTGCATCAACACACATCCAAGTCCCACCTTCGAAGCGTCAGTGTATACCACGTAGTTCACTCCAGGCTCTGGCATGACTAGAATTGGTGCACTAGTTAGCTTCTCCTTCAACAGTTGGAAACTTGCCTCACACTCCGGGGTCCAATTGAATTTTACCCCGTTCTTAAGTTGTTGGGTCATGGGTCTCGCTATCTTAGAGAATCCCTCTATAAACCTTCAGTAGTATCCTGCCAAGCCTAGGAAACTCCGAATCTCGTTTGGTGTTGAATGTGCTTTCCAGTACCGCCTCAACCTTGGCGGGGTCTACTCGAATTCCTTCTGCCGACACAATGTGACCAAGGAAATTCACTTCCTTAAGCCAAAACTCACACTTGCTGAATTTGGCATATAGTTTCTCACCCCTCAACGGCTCCAAAGTGATTCGCAGGTGTTCCTCGTGTTCCTTCTCATCCTTCGAGTAGACGAGTACATTATTTATGAAGACCAAAATGAATTTATCCAAATATGGATGAAATACTCGATTCATCAAATCAATGAATACTGCAGGTGCATTCGTCAATCCAAACGGCATTACCACAAACTCATAGTGACCATATCTTGTGCGAAAAGCAGTCTCGGTATGTCCTCTCTTCGGACTCTCAATTGATGGTATCCGAACCTTAAGTCCATCTTTGAGAACACACCGGCTCCTCGAAGTTGATCGAATAGGTCATCTATCATCGGCAGTGGATATTTGTTCTTGAGAGTCATCTTGTTCAACTCTCTATAATCGATACACAATTTCATCGTCCCATCCTTCTTCTTCACAAAAAGCACAGGCGCGCCCCACGGTGAAACACTGGGTCTAATGAAACCCAAGTCCATAAGCTCTTGGAGTTGTATCTTAAGTTTTTCCAACTCTTTAGGCGCCATTCGATATGTGGCCTTAGACACTGGTGCCGACCCAGGCTCTAGGTCGATTGTGAGCTCCAATTGTCGATCTGGAGGTGGGCCGGGCAAAGCTTCAGGAAAAACGTCTGGAAATTCTCGTACCACAGCAACATCCTCCACTTTCCTTTCTTCCTTCTCATCTCCTTGTAGATAGACCAGATAGGCAGGGCGCCCTTTCCTCAACATCGTAGTGGCTTGGAGTGCGGAGATGATAGACGTTTTCCGGTTCATCGTGATTCCATGATACACGATTGGTTCTTTTCCAGGGCTTGTAATGATATTTGTCTCTCCTTGCAACGAATAGTAGCAAAATTCGCAGTTAGCCAATCCATTCCCAAAATTATATCGATATTCCCCATTGCCATGACTTGTAGGTTGTGCGCAACTAGCTTAAGTTGTCCCATAAAAATTTCTACATTTGAGCATGTATCATGCTCATAACTTGAATTAAAACATGCTTTAGCACATTAAATTCCTAAAACATGCTTACTACGGAATTAGCCAATTTACCTCGTTGATTCAATCAAGAATCGATGATGGCTTGCTCCGTCTCCACGTGAAGATCTTCAATACAAGACCTCGGATCTTCTGACTGGTGTCCCGGACTATACGCTGATATTTGTGTGGGCAAATCTCACCAACGTACTAGGACTCGAATAATGGAAGACAGAACTCAGCTCACGGAGGAGAGCACAATTTTCAAAAATTCTCTTAAAGGAGGGGGACGAAAATTTTATGAATAAATTGTTGTGTTTTCTGTCTCATTTATTCTCCTATTTATATAAGTCACATATTGGGCCCAGTCAGGGATCTAAGGAAGAATCTGGAACAGGCCTCACCCATTAGCTTTTTACTAATTAAATTGAACCCACAATTTAATATAAGCTTATATTGGAATATTACGAGCAGCCACTATAGAAGTAATATTGCACTGCCTTCCAAATCCGAAATTACAAGTATTCCGGGTTTCCTTTAATTGTATTTGATTTATTTCCCGCGCTTAAGATGGAAACATCCATTAATTAATTAATGTCTGCTATAGACTTAATTAATTAACATATTTCGAATTTCAAGAGTGGACTTAGCAAGAAACTCTTATTTATTATTCATAGAGTAATCAAACTCCAACTAGCTAGGTTCCGAATAATAAAACCTCGTTTCGAGCTCCTCTTGTGGATGTTATCAAACGAGACTCTCCTCGCGCACGTTTCAACATAATAGCAATCCTAGCACCTCTAGATAATGATCACCACTACCCAATATACCTGGATCGTTGGGTTACGAAAAACCCGCACCTTTGGTAAGTCAAAGTAGTGGATACTCAATATCGTATGCTCAATGCTAACGTACATTGATTAAGAAATTAATTCTCAAGACCTCGTCTTTCAGTAGATAGCATAAAGACTCGTCTTGCTATTAGATCCATTCAGTGCTATACCACACCAAAGTCATCTTATTTCAATAAGGTTTAGAAATAAACGGACTGACATTGCAACCTTTCGCGATAGGTAGTCTAGGCCTATCTAGGTTGTGAAATTCTTATTTTTCTTTGTTTAGAACTGACCGTGTTACCTTAAATTGGACGACGCCCACAACCGGTCTACTAAAACAAAGACTTAGACTTTGTTACGTTTGCTCATACATTTAAATATGCAATAAACAACCATTAAATGTAAAACATAACAACATTATGACAAAAATAATCTGTTGCATTTATTGGAAAATAACCATTAGAGTTTTACAGTATGCAATCACTCGAAAGGTGATTTCTAGTATACAAAACCCTAACACTGGTGAGGTCACCATCATCTTATGTTCAGATTTATTAGCTGGCACACATAGTTCTGATATGAAAGAATGCGATGCGCCCGTATCAAACAATACAACTATAGGTGTATCGAGGAGTTTGCCCATACATGCCAAGTTTCCATTCTCGTGACTCCCTTGTTCAGTCTTGGGTTGTTTAGAACTCAACGCATATGCTATAGTCTGGGAGGGAAGTCTTGGGCGGTGAGGTTGTTGTTGTCGCGAAGGTTGATCACGATTCATCCTTGGTTCCACCGGTGGTGCCCTCGACTGCTGACGAAATCCTTGATTGTCCTGCCTTGACCACCAACCCCACATTCTTGCTTGGACACTCTCTACAGAAGTGGCCATTTCCCCCACAGTTAAAGCACTTGGTAGTGTTCTGCATTCTACACTCTCCGAAATGGTACTTGGAGCACACATTGCATTGTGGTGGTCTGGGTCGGAAGTCACCCCTCTGGTTAGAGAAATTTTGTCTGCCCCCATACTGTGGTCGGTTTGGGTGGGCTGGTACCTCTTGTTTTCATAGTGGGTCCTATTCCCATCCCACTTTCTCTTCTCCCGGGAATGTTGTGGTGAAGGTAAAGTCAATGTAGTGTTTTCAGTCACCCACTCCTTGGGCATAGCTGCCTCAACATCTAGTGCGAGGGCCAACGCTTCCGCGTATGTAAGTCTCCCACGACTAGCTAATGCCATCTTTATTTCATGCCTTAGACCCTCACGGAACTTATCGGCCAGCTTCTCATCGGTGTCAACTTGTTCCGGTGCATACCGAGTCATATCGCAGAGAGCGCGATCATATTCAGTCACAGAGATGCGAGTTTGTGTAGGTGTCGCGTCAAGCGAATGATGTGTCCTACTGATCAGGATGGACGTCCCAGCTAAGCCTGAACCTGGTATCAATAATTCATCAACCCACTTCTATTGACTAGTATAGTGGATGTAAGGGTTGAATCCTACAGAGATGAATGCGTTTTGGTAATTGTGGTGATATTCTGGAAATGTTGGTTAGCTACCACGCTTTGGGTTGATATTCTGACTAGACTGGAAATTAATGTGGTACTCTACTGACTAGGAGGTGAGAAATATAATTAACAAGCAGCTGTGTACGTGAGATTGAGGGAACATTATGTTTCAGAAAATATCTGGAGGGTACGGGTTACTATAAAAGGCTAAACGGAATATCAGAGAATAAGTGGTAGTTAGGTGACTAGGCTGACAGATCTGTAGAGTACCAGCAGAAAAAGTAGAGAAAAGTAAAGGACAAAAGCAAAAAGTAACTAAAAAGTAAAAGTGGTCCCAAATTTGGATGTGGACATTGTCTTCTCCAACGAGTATGAACACAAATCAAACAACTCAGATTCCATGAACGAGAATTTCAGGTTACCAAACTTCACAAAAACAGATCTACGATTAAAACTCCAAATCTAAAGATTAACTATCGGAACTGAAATTAAGCTTACAGGGTAACATGCAAGGTGGCAGAAATCACTTAGACTGGGCTTCCAAACTTAACCATTTCAGATCTAGAATCCAACAGCTATCTAAATTTATGAACTCAGATTTACCAATGCGGAAATGAAAACATGCTCGCAACACTTGAAAGTTACCGTAACAGCTAGATCTAAGCTATCTAGGCAGAAAGAAACAGAAGCAAACAGGAACCGATGCACAAAAACGACTTCATATCATAAAAACGTTTGGATCACAACTAAGACTTCAAAGTAAGCAAATATTGAAAATGTAACCGATCCAAACGTAAGAAAACAAAGTGCGATTAACTAAGAAAGCAAATAAACATTATTTTGCCACTTCGGGCGATGAAACTGCTAACACTACGAAACACGCTGGCTGGAACGAGATAATGCGGAACTCTGACGAACTGATGAAACTCTCAGGTGACCATGGCTGTGGTGAGGACAAGAATATTAAAGACCAGGCTGAAGGACTGATCTGCCGAGAGAGAACTACTCTAACTAAGTGTGTATATTCCTAATGACGATTCCCTATGATCGATCCCTCCCTTCCTCTCTCCAAGTGGCTTCCTTTTATAGGGAGGCTTGCCCTTGATTTTTAGGGTAGACTCTCTTCGCGAAATGACCCTTTTGCCTTTACTTGTGGCTGATCTTCCCAACAATCCTTCTTCTCCATCTCGAGCCTTTTTGGCATGAAAACTGGTCAGTATAGCAACATTCTGATGCCCTTTTCACCTGAGTTATCTGATACCTTTCCTTCTGACTGGAACCCTTTCCCTGCACACTTTAGCAAATGTTTTGCAGATATATTCCAATTATGCACGTTATACTGACCAGTAACCAAGGCCTAGAATACGACTTATCAAACTGCTCACACTTACCACATGTTTGTCCTCAAGCGTGAAGAACAAACAAAAAGAAATAAGTCGAATTCTAGCCTGGTTACTCCCCTGACTGACCCTATCCTAAACTAGACTCTAAATCATGACTCAAAGAAAAACACAAAAACAACACAAACACACATAAACAGACACAAGAAACACTTAAACACATTAATCGGGCTATATTTTCAACAATCCCTCCCTTTGGGATCAGGTGCAATCCGGCCTTAGACAGCCTTGAACTTCCGTCGCTTCCCATTTCCTTCCCAGTGAGTATATCCGCGAGTCAAGATCACCCAAACTCTCGGCCAAACACTAGATTCGCTCAGTCACTCATTCCTCACCAGGGATGTTAGGACTGTATTATCTCATAATGCCGAACCACAGATGCTTCGGACTTAGATTTCACGTGCGGCTGCTGAAGGTCTTAAAGGCTTGTAACGAGGCTATTGGTTTGTAGTGTCTGGGGTGGTTGTCCCTAAGGCTCTAAGGTTAAAAAACTACTACTTTATTTCGATGTGGGGGAACTGCGTGCACTTGGGGCTCTTGGTTGTTGTATCCTTCGGCCGGCGTTTTTGACTTTGACTTCCAGCTGGTTAGTAGCTTCTTGTGGCTTTGCCACCCTTATTCCTTCTTATTTTTTTTGTGGTCAAGTGTTTTCGACCATTTTCTTCACATTCTTTCTCCCTTCTCTTTGTGGCTTCGCCACCCTTATTCCTTCTTATTTTTTGGACCAGGAATGACTCCCTGGTCTATTTTCTCCATGTCTCTCACTTTCTTTCTCCAGTTGGTTTCTTACTTGTATGTCCTTCTGCCCAGTCGCCTCCTTGCTTTATGCGTTGCACACACACAGTTCCAGTGGCTAGTGGGTTATTTCTGGGTATATACGGCTAGAAAGTGGGGTTCTAAGGGTTTTTTTTTGGGTGGGGGTTTTCTACTGCCTTCAGTGTTTGCTACACGCGGTCACTTTACCCTAGGCATCTTGTGGCAGCCACTCTTTTCTTTTCTGAATGGTGGAAAGTGGTTCCACTTTAGGTTTTGAACTCACATTTTAAGAGGGCATTTGTGTTTGGCTCTAAGGACGGCCTTTTCCCTCATACTTGCATCATCTGTACTGACTAGGAACTACTAAGGGGGGTGGTTTCCATTGTCCAGCATGTCCTATCTCCCTCAATTCTCCTCACCGTTAGCTCGAGACAGTTGAGTTTTAAGCCCAATCAACACGTATAAGAAAAAAAAACTAGACCTAGAAAAACACTACACAATCACTAAACACAAACTACACATATACACATATGTCATACTGGCCATTGCATCCCCCCTCCCACTTCACAAAGTGTTTGCCCTTAGATAAGGCTGTGAAGTGGAAAAGGTAATGGCTAGTGTGGCTGACACATAGACATACCAAAACAAAAACGACACATGCTGATACTAAAAACTTCTCACACTTAGACTATGCAATAGGCTAAGTGGGAGAGTTTTAAACCTTGGTACTCCGAACCGACTGAAAATGTTACTTTTGAGGAACTTGGATACCTCCCTTGCTTCACACGTACTTGTGGCCTTGGCTTCTACCTACTTGGAGACGTAGTCAACTGCAACTAGGATACACAAGTTTCCATAAGATGAAGGAAATGGACCCATGAAGTCCATCCCCCATATGTCGAACAGCTTGCAAACAATTACCGGTACTTGTGGCATTTCATCTCGTGCAGAGATCCCACCGGTCAGTTGACAACGCTCACAACTTCAACAGAATTCATAGGCATCTCTATTGAGGGTTGGCCAATAAAACCCGCTGTCCAGAATCTTCCTTGCCGTCTTCTTGGGACCGAAGTGTCATCCACATGCTAAGGAGTGACAATGGGTTAATACGTCCCTCTGCTCCCAGTCAGGAAAGCATCTCCTTATTACTTGATCTACTCCCACCCTCCAAAGGTATGGGTCGTCCCAAAAGTAGTGCTTTGCTTCACTTTTGATCTTCATTCTTTGAGCCTTGGTGATGTTTGACACTTCTGGAAGTTCTCCTGAAACTAGGTAGTTTGCTAGGTCCGCATACCATGGCTCCTGCCCTACCTTTTCCTTTCCTTTTGTTGTACTATCCTGGCCAGTAAGCTTCATCACTTCCCCCCAATCTCTCTTTCTAACAGTAAAAATCACCTCACACAAGTGTTCCTCTAGAAACCTGTCGTGTACCTCCTCACTGTTTCCATTTTGCACTATTCTGCTCAAATGGTGTGCAACCTTATTCTCGACCCCTTTCTTGTCCTCCACCTCCCAATCGAACTCTTGTAACAGGAGTACCCATCGGATCAAGCGGAGTTTGGATTCCTTCTTGGCAACCAGATACTTAATGACTGCATGGTCAGTATAGACAATGACCTTGGATCCCAACAAGTACTGTCAAAACTTCTCGAATGAATACACCACGACCAACATCTCCTTCTCCGTGGTGTCATAATTCCTTTGGGCCTGATTCAATGTCTTAGATGCATAAAAAATCACATACCTATTCCCTTCGATCTTCAGGCCTAGAACAACGCCCACTGCGTAATCACTGGCGTCACACATAATTTCGAAAGGATGCTCCCAGTCAGGAGCCCAGATAATTGGTGCAGATACCAACTTTTCCTTGAGAAGGTTGAAAGCAGCCTTGCACTGTTCATCAAAATTGAACTCCACCTCGTTTTGAAGAAGTCTGGTAAGAGATTGGGCGATTTTGGTGAAGTCCTTTATAAATCGTCGATAAAATCCTGCATGCCCCAGAAAACCCCTTATTTCCTTCTGGTCAGTAGGGAAAGGTAGTTTGGAAATGACGTCCACTTTGGCTTGATCCACCTGGATACCTCTCTCTGACACCACGTGCCCTAGGACGATACCTTCTGTGACAATGAAATGACACTTCTCGAATTCAAGACTAGGCTCTTCTCTTGACACCTCCCTAAAACTAAGTCCAAGTGATGAAGGCATGAGTCGAAAGAGTCTCCGTAGACTGTGAATTCATCCATGAATATCTCTATGCATTCCTCAATTAGATCGGAAAATATGCTCTTCATGCATCGCTGAAATGTTCCTGGAGCGTTGCAAAGACCGAACGGCATGCGTCTGTACCCGTAGATTCCAAATGGGCAAGTGAAGGTGGTCTTATCCTGATCTTCAGGGTCCACGTAGATTTGAAAATACCCGTTGTACCCATCCAAAAAACAAAAGTACTTCTTCCCAGCCAGTCGCTCCAACATCTGATCGATGAACGGTAGGGGGAAGTGGTCTTTCTTGGTTGCGGCGTTCAGCTTGCGGTAGTCTATGCACATCCGCCAACCAGTGACTAGCCTTGTTGGTATCAACTCATTCCTCTCATTTTGAACCACCTGAATCCCGGACTTCTTGGGAACCATGTGGACAAGGCTGACCCACTCGCTATCGGGCACCGAGTAGATAATCCCTAATGACAGCAACTTTAAGATTTCCTTCAATATTTCCTCCCGCATATTGGGGTTCACCTTCCTCTGCGAGTCTCGATGTGCTTTCGCCCCCTCTTCTAGCCTGATATGATGCATGCAGACGTCGGGGCTTATTCCCACCAAATCTGTAAGGCTCAATCCAATTGCTTTTTTGTTCTTGCCTAGAACGGTCAGTAGCATTGCCTCTTGTTCTTTCGTCAAGCTGCTGCTGATAATCACTGGGTATGCGTTTTCCTTCCCTAAGAAAGCATACTTTAGTGTAGGGATGTCAATGTAACCCGAACCCGCGGGCCGGCCCTAATAACCCGATAAAAATACAGGGTTAGGGTTGTAATTTCGCAGCCCGAATTTAAAATCGGGCCATTCGGGCTGACCCATTCGGGTTGTCGGGTTAGGCGGGCTGACCCGTTCGGGTTAGGGTTGACCCGTCGGGTTGAAGGCTTCTGCACAACGAGCAGTTTTTGTAACGGACATAACTTTCTCTACAAAGCTCCGATTGAGGCGTGTAATATATCCACGCGAAGCTCTTTCGAAGACGAAGAGAATGATATGTATTAGAGGTTTATCAGACTTCAAAATCGCGAGAAACATTGACTCAAACAAGGCTGCTGCACATCCACATATTTTGTGTACATTTTCTAATCAATTTTCTATCATTTCTCAACAAATATATAAACATACCAAAATATAGAAATATAATCAAAATCATCCAAAACAACCCTCTAAAACCATGCAAAATCCAAATACGTCAACCGACTATATAAGATCACGAAAAAAATCACCATGTGGTTCATGGATTCATAAATACTCGTATATAAAAGCTTTCTTTTAGTATATTTCCAATATAATAGTGCAAAGTGTTTTGACGCCGCTTCGTCATTGAATTATGCGTACTTTGATGATTCTTAAAACAAAGATAAATTATTATTTGACTTATTTACAGCTGGAATAAATTAAATTTGACCAATCATAATTCAAGAAAACTTAGAGTTACTCCAATTAGCTAGCATCTTGTTAATTCACTCTTTAACAATTCAAAATATTTTTGTTACATCTACGATGCACCTCTCACGTTATGAAAAATTTATTTAATTTTCTACGAATTGATTTATGTTTGAATTTTGAAACAAAGTGTTGATTTATGTTTTAAATACATAAACATAAACATACTATTTATAGATATTTTGTAAATAATTATGTAATGAATAAGTTATTTAAATTTAAATAACTTAATCTTTTTAAAAATATTAAAGAAAATTAAAAATATGTATTTCATTATTGAATTAATTAAAAATATGTATATAATTAAAGGAAATTTAAAATACGTATTATTTTTTGAAAATATTAAAAGAATTAAAAATACGCATTAGCCCGAATAACCCGGTGGGTTAGCCCGAAACCCGAAGGGTTAGGGTTAGGGTCGAACTTTTATAACCCGAAAAAATCATAACCCGAATAGCCCGTACCCGAATGGCCCGATAACCCGAACGGGTTGGCCCGAACCCAAACGGGTTGGCCCGATTGACATCCCTACTTTAGTGTTGCTGGTAATTTCTTCAACTCAACTTGTGGGGGAAGTGTGTCTGCTGGTAGAGGGTTCCTTGCAGTATCCCCTTCCTTCTCTAACTCTCCATCTGAAAATTCATATGTACTGACTGGTAGCTTAGCTCCTGCGGCTCCAATAAATTCTAATTTCTGGCAGAAGTCCTTAATTGCTCCTTCTATCTCTTCGTCAGTTAACCCTTTGCTACTGATCAGATCACACCATGCAGCTGCCTCTACATCAGCCTGTCCATACACATCCAATGCTTGTAGCTTTTCCTGTAATAATTCGGTCTCAAGAAAATCTTGGACTAGGGGGTCAATTACATCAACGTAGCATAGATTTTCAGAATCGATAGGCTTTTTCAAGGCCTCATTGATATCAAAGGTAAATTTCTCCCCATGGAAATCTATGCAAATCGTCCCCTCAGCCATGTCCACGATTGTCTTAGATGTCCTAAAAAACGGTCTCTCTAACAATATACCGCTAGACTCCCTAGCTTCAGACTCACTCATTTTGATCACATAAAAGTCAGCAGGATAAGTGATAAGGCTCATTTCATGCATCATTTTAAAGGTGAAATACATGCTACTTGATTGGTTTATCAAGCAAAACAAGTGTTTAATGTGCAGAAATACCACTTAACCAAGGCAGCAAGGCCAAACTGATCAAGCAAGTATAAAAGGCGATAAAAGGCCAAGAATTGGGGGAGTTGATAAAGGGGGAGCGATCAAGTAGTTAGGTGGGGACCGCTAGCTTCTAGAAGAAGAACATGTGAGGAAATGAGCTGGATATAGCGCACCATTCTGTTATCAAGGACGACGTTCTAGAAGGGGACACGTGCTGGAATATGAGACGCAAGGACGGAGCTGAGTCACGAATCTTTTACCAAAAAGCATCATCATTCTAGAAGAACAGTACGTAGCAATCAATGAGTAGCTCACTCTCAGAATGAGCGAATATTCCCTGTCAAGATCGTTATCCAGCTGCCGGCCGAATCGAGCTTATAAATAGAGGGTGTGCCACCACAAGAAGGCATCTGAGACTTTACTTTCTGTCTAGTTTAGCTTAGCTTAGTTATTTAGTTTAGTTCAGCTCTCTAGCTTAGTTTAGTTCAGCTCTCTAGCTTAGTTTAGTTCAGTTCTCTAGCTTAGTTAGATAGCTTAGTTTAAAGGGCGACCGAAAGGGAGCGCTGCAGAATACTCATTTCTGTTAGCGTTATCTTAAGTTTCCCGCTGAGATTTTTCCCAGTTTTTACCACTTTCTTAGATTCCAAAGTGTTAGCTTAGTTTAAATTTCACGTTGTACTCAACTTTTAGTTTAATCAAAGTTATTTTCACTTTTAATCCGCGCATTTACTTTTCTATTATTACCTGCAATTCACTTGATCCAGTAGTTAAATTTCCATTGATCAAGCTAGCTAGTTTAATTCTGTCTAGATTAAAATCAGTAGTTAAAAACTTCCAAGTTAAAGCGTGGCAGCAGCCAACCCCTCTGTTTTCTACTCACACACTCGACACACCAACTTCTCTGTGGGATCGACCCCGAACTTGCCGCTTTACTGTTAAAGTTGTGCAAAATTGGGAGTTATAAATTACTTTGGCAAGGCGGAAAGGGCGAGAGCTAGATTGCATTGATTAAGTGGTAACGACATTTGCTAACTGATCCAATCGGTTCGGTTATCATTTCATATAACTTGATCCGCATTCTATTCGTGTTTTCGACCTCTTTCCAAGTCCTTCCAAAATGGCGCCGTTGCCGGGGAAGCATGGTGTTACTTTATGTTTGTGCGTAGTGCGTAGGTGTATATAATTTTGTTTCTCATTTTTTTTTGTTTTTCCTGCTGTTGATGAGAAGGTACAACCAAGGCGATTACTGGAATCATCCCTTGATATACAGAAGAACTAACACTCAGTGGAGAGTCCAGGAAGCCGGCGTTGTCATCACTCGTCGCAGAGCTGGATTAGAAGCAGCAGCAGCCGCCGAGCAGAAAACACAACCACCACCACCAGAACGAACGGAAGCAGAGATAGCCGTTGTCACTGACGACTCGGGAATCGGCTCTCTACACGCTCATGATGAGAGAGAGCCCACACATGCCAATGCCGCTACTCCTGGAATGCGGACCATCGCAATCAAATCCGGAGTACTGGCCATTTTGTCCCATTTCTATGGCCTTTCGAAGGAATGTCCGTATGCTTTCCTGGAAGAATTCTGCAGATACTGTGATATTCTGCCCGTGCCAACTGGATCCACGTCCGAAGATTACAGGCATAAGGTAATTCCCTTCGTTTTGAAGGGCGATGCGGGTGTCTGGCTGTCAAGGCTGCCGGAAGGATCCATCAGGACGTGGGCTGAATTCCGCATGAGATTCCTGGATCGCTTCTTTCCAGCGTCTAAAACAAGTGCCTTGAAAAGGGAAATTACAGAGGCGAGGCAAGAGTACGATGAAACCCTTGGCCAGTATTAGGACTGATTCCAAAGTTTGCTTCAAGCATGCCCAAATCACAAAATAGAGGAGAAGGAAATATACTTTGTTTTCTACGGTGGACTCACTGTGGACAGCAAGAACGATCTCAACCTCGCTGCTCAATGGGACTTCTCAAAAACCGCATTTAGCCAAGCCAAGAATATACTGGAAAGGTTAATCAAAGCTAAGCGGTCGTATAGGAGAGGTGCAGTGCACGTGGCAGAGGTGCGGAACGATGAAAAGTTGGAAGCTCGATTTGAGCAAATGGAAAAGAAACTGCTAGAGGCAGTAGAAAAAACCAGACCACCTACACCGCCTACACCAAAAGAGCCACAATATGTGCCGCAACCGTCCCCACTAGAAGAACATCACTACTACTATTGCGAGTTCCCCCAGAGGAAGAAACTCAGGCTCAAGTAAATGCCTTTGGCCACTGGAACGCAAATGGAAACTGGATCCTGGGGAAGCAGAGAGATGCTCCATGGAGGGACCACCCCAATTTCCGATGGACTGATCAAAACCAACCACTCCAGTTATTAACCCAGCAAGTACAACCCTCTAAAGGGCAACTCAACTGGCCCGCACGGATCCAGGATAGACCAAACTCTGGAGGAAACAGGATACATAACGTACCTCAAGGAAACTGGTCAAGTGGAGGACAACCTAACTGGTCAAGCTGACAACAGGAAGGAAATTAGGGGTACAAACAGCAAGGCACTCAGTTTATCAACCAGGGAAGGCAGCCAAACAACCAGATGGTCATGTACATCCCACTACACCTACGGGGAAATCAGCACCTGGGAAATCGACAGTACAACCAGCCGCGATATCAGCAAGAACACTATGGGCAATCGGACTACCCGCAGCCCAACTATAGTGGAGGACCGCCGAATCAAAGATACAACAGACACCCCAACGAAAGCCACGTATAAATATTGGTACCACACCATCCAAATGATGCAATGCGGGAAATTCAGGAGGCTCAAAAAGAGCAACGGGCGGCGTTGGAAATGCTGGCGAAACAACTCACTCAAGTTGCAGTATCATTGGGCAAGTTAAAGGGAAATGAAGCCACTATGCAGCCACCTGGTCATGAGAATATTAGTGAAGTATCCCTGCGGTCAGGGAAGGTCTACCAAGGCCCCAGCCATCCTGCGATATCTCCACCAACTGATTCTGGACCAAGCCGTGAGGAAGAGGGAGAATCTAGTAGAGGTGGTCAAGTGGAAGAAAGAGGCAAGGAAAAGGTGAGAGGAGAGGCCTCGGAAGGAGGTCAGAAGGAAGAAACTGAAAGGGTTAAGCCTTATCCGTACCGTGGAATGGTGACAAGAAAAAAAGATGCCACAACCGATGTGGCAAGCATGTTCAAGGACGTGGATGTAAAAGTACCATTCTTAACGGTGTTAAAAATGCCCCCGATCAGTAAGTTCATTAAAGACTACCTGGCAGGATAGATCAATGAGGAAGGGAGACTGATTACAGATGAGAACGTCTCTACCGTAATCCAGAGAAGTGATCTCCCCTCCAAGAAAACTGATCCAGGAATGTTCACACTCCTAATTTCAATCGGAGACATTCAGGTAGAGCACGCCATGTGCGACTTGGGGTCATCTATCAACGTTCTGCCATACTCCATCTATCGGAAGCTGGGAGAGGCCAAGCTAGTCGACAGGGATATAATGATACAGTTGGCCGACAGATCATGTATTCACCCCGAAGGAATTATGAAAGATGTTATTGTAAAGGTGAATAAATTTCTATACCCAGCTGATTTTTTCGTAATCAAGATGACAGAACCCACGGCGAAAGAGTCGAGTGGAGTCCTACTGGGACGACCATTCTTGTCCACGACCAGCACTATCATAGACGTCCGCAATGGGACGATCAGTCTGGACATCAAGAGAGAGCAGTATACATTCAATATCGATGAGGCCATAAAAAGGCCAGCCGACGGAGAGAACGTGTATTCCGTGGATGTAAGTGAGCCCTTGGTACATGAGTTTTTGGAAGAAGAATTTTTAAATAGGCAGTTCACGGACTCCGCTGTAGATGAAGAGGTCGAAAAGGAAGTAGAAGAGTGGTTTGAGACAAATAAGGTTGGAGAAATGAACGACCAAGCCGTCGCAGAAGCAATAACAGAATTTTGCGAACGTCCAAGGCCAACTGGGTCGGGTAAGACAGCTCAAGTATCCAGCCTAGCAAAGCAGCTTGATCAAGGAAAGCCACTGGGTGATGAAGCTGCAGAAAACCCTCTGCCCACCGAAGAGCCAAAACCCGCGAAAGAGTTGAAACCCTTCCAGCGCATCTAAAGTACGCCTTCCTAGGAGAAGACAAAACTATGCCCGTCATTATAAACAATCGATTAACCCAAGGGCAGGAAGATAAGTTACTGGAAGTATTACGAAGGAATCAAAAGGCTATCGGCTGGAAGCTGACAGACTTGGTGGGAATTAGCCCGGATTTGTGTATGCATCACATCCGGCTGGAGAAAGGAGCCAAGCTACACCGCGACCAACAACGGAAACTCAACCCCAACATGAGGGAAGAGGTGCTGGTTTCAATCGGAATTATCTATTCCATTCCCGATAGTAATTGGGTCAGCCAGTGCACATGGTGCCTAAGAAAGGGGGGATTCAAGTGGTGAAAAACGAGAAAAACGAATTAATTCCGACAAGGCCAGTTACTGGGTGGAGAATGTGCATAGACTATAGGAAGCTGAACCAAGCCACAAAGAAAGATCACTTCCCTCTGCTGTTCATTGCTCAAATGCTGGAGAAGTTGGTATGGAATTAGTACTTCAGTTTCCTAGATGGTTATAGTGGCTATTTCCAGATCACTGTAAACCCAGATGACCAAGAAAAGACGACGTTCACCTGCCCCTTTGGCACTTACGCTTACAGGAGGATGCCCTTTGGCCTCTGCAATGCTCCGGGCACTTTCCAAAGATGTATGATGAGCATTTTCTCAGATCTGTTGGAAGATTGTATTGAGATCTTCATGGACGATTTCACTGTCTATGGGGATGATTTGGATCAAGGGCTGCATAGTCTGAACAGGGTATTGGAAAGCTGTCGCCAGAAGGATTTAGTTCTGAACTTCGAGAAATGTCATTTTATGGTTACTGAAGGAATAGTTCTGGGCCACGTAGTATCTAGCAGGGGAATAGAGGTCGACCCAGCAAAGGTAGCAGTCATTGCAAAACTCCCATATTCTACCAACCAGAAGGAGATCCGAGCCTTTTTAGGGCACGCTGGGTTCTACAAGAGATTCATCAAAGATTTCGCAAAGATAGCCCAGCCTCTAACAAGACTTCTCTAGAACGATGTAGAATTTGAATTCTCAGATGCCTGTAAGGCCGCATTCCAGTTTCTGAAGGACCGATTAATAAGCTCTCCAATAATACGGCCTCCCGACTGGAATCACCCCTTTGAGGTGATGTGTGATGCTAGTGACTATGCTGTGGGGGCGGTATTAGGTCAAAAAATCAAAGGGAAAAGTTACGTCATTTTTTACGCCTCCAAAACTCTAAATCAGGTACAAAAGAACTATGACGTGACCAAAAAGGAGATGCTATCAGTAGTCTTCGCATTTGAGAAGTTCAGGCCTTACATGCTTGGGTCTAAGGTGATTGTCTATACAGATCATGCGGCCATCAAATACCTCTTGGCAAAGAAATAGTCAAAGTCGCGGTTGATCAGATGGGTACTCCTTCTACAGGAGTTTGATTGGGAAACAGTGGATAAGAAAGGATGTGAGAACAAGGTGGCAGATCACCTAAGTCGAATTCTGCAAGAAGATAATGGTGAAGCCATTCCAGAGGCTTTCCCCGAAGAGCATCTCTGCCTGATCAAGTCAATACCTGAGCGCCAGTGGATCAACCAAGCGGAAGAAATTGCTCAAGCCAACCAAGGAAGCAAATGACAGAACACGAGGAAGGAGCCATGGTTCGCGGACATGGCTAATTACTAGGTAACGGTGGAGTTACCCAGAAGTGATGAAATTTCAAGAGCACAGAAGTTAAAGCTTAAATGTGATTCCCGATACTTCTATTGGGATAATCCTTACCTATGGAAAATGGGGGCAGATCAAGTAATCCGACGCTGTATACCAGAATGGGAGCAGGAAGACGTAATGATCCACTGTCACACACTAGCTTGTGGGGGTCATTTTGGGCCAAAGAAAATAGCAAGGAAAATACTTGACAGTGGGTTTTATTGGCCATCTATCCATAGAGATGCTTATGAATTCTGCAAAAAGTGCCCTCGATGTCAACTTACTGGAGGAATATCTACTAGAGACGAGATGCCTCAGATCCCCATTATTGTCTGTGAAATATTCGATGTATGGGGAATGGACTTCATGGGACCCTTTCCCGCATCTGAAGGTAATCTCTACATACTGGTGGCAGTGGACTATGTGTCCAAATGGATCGATGCGAAGGCAACTAGGACGTGTGAGTCCAGAGAAGTGGCGAAGTTTTTGAAATCTAACATATTTACCCGATATGGAGTGCCACGGGCTATTATCTCTGACCAAGGGACTCATTTCGTCAACAGAACTATCGAAGCTCTGATGCGAAAATATGGAGTCCACCACCGCCTATCCACACCTTATCACCCACAATCCAATGGCCAGGCTGAAAACTCTAATAGAGAAATCAAGGCGATTCTAGAGAAGACGGTCAATCCCACGAGGAAAGACTGGAGCCGTTGACTGGAGGACGCACTCTGGGCCTACAGGACAGCATTTAAAACGCCTATTGGAATGTCCCCATACCAAATGGTATTTGGCAAGATGTGCCATCTGCCGGTGGGGGTTGAGCATCAAGCATACTAGGCGATCAAGGAAATGAATATGAATACCGAGGTTGGAGCTGCAGAAAGGAGAATGCAGTTACAGGAGCTGGAAGAGCTTCGCCTGGACGCCTATGACTCTGCCATGTGGTACAAAGAAAAGACGAAAATGTGGCATGATAGGAACCTTCGCAAGAAGGAACTAAAGATAGGCCAGAAAGTTTTGCTGTTTCAATCCAGACTGAAATTGATGCCAGGAAAGCTCAGATCTAGGTGGATAGGTCCTTATACCATTATCGCCATCCGAGCGAATGGAGCAATCGAACTCCAAGGAGGCGATCCTGATTCACCTTCTTTCATAGTGAATGGACATAGGGTTAAACCATACAGAGAAGGAATGGAGGCATTTTTAGTGGACGACATTCCACTACTAATGCCTAACTCTCTCCAGTAGACAGGTAAAAAGGGTTGACTGGGCACTTATGGGAAGTCTGCTTGATCAGGCGACGGAGACTTAATCAAGTGACATCCTGAGAGAGCTTGGTCAACTTCTTAAGTAGCTAGTGTAAATAGTTTTTATCATGTTAATTTATTTTCTTGATTTAAAATTAAAAGTCAGAAGTAAGGAAGGAAACTGATCAAGTGAAACTATTGGAGATTTTCATAAAAAATTATTGTCTACTTGATCAGTACAATTCGAATTTAATTGGTGGTACAGTGATTGAGTTGATCAGGGCAGGTGATGAAAGGGAGTGCGCAGTCACTTAAGAGGTGCCAGGAAGTGCCAACTGCTGCATTAAAAGGACGAAACGTATCAGAAAAGCTTTACCAGCTGGCACTCTGAAAAGGCGTGCCCGTACATGGAGAGTCGCAAAGATTTGAACAGCTGAAAGGATCTCAATAGTAGAAGATCCCAACAGCCGCAATTTCATTATAAAAAGCAGATTTCAGATTCGTATATCACTTTTACCCACGCCGCCTACATATCAGTCCTTTTGTTCTCATCAAGAATTCTCCCCAATTTTAAAATCCCTTTTTCAAGAACATCATCTTCTCTACCAAGACCTACCCACATTACCAGTGACAATGTTGCTTAAACAACTCTCGACTTCATCCTCCTCTTCCAGTACCCGTGCTGATATTGATAACCAAGAAACCTCCTCACATGCTCATAGAGAAAACCCTAGCCCACCTACACCAACCACCGCTCCACCCCAAACAAGCGCCGCCACTCTAGTACCCGAGGTGGACGAAGAAGATAAACGGCGCTTGACAAGAATCCTCCGGAGTTTCCCCTCCGACGTGGATGTTGCGACGGTTTACGCCGCTGTAAAAGCCCAAATGGGAGTGATCCTGTCAAAGGACAAGGCCGTTGCCTCCATATCCCGAAACCCCACATCCACCACCCAAACACAAGCCCCACTTCGCACCACAGAACCTACACCCGTCGCTCCCTTAGTACAATACAGTGAGGATGACTCTGAGGGGGAGGGGGAGGGAGCGTAACCCGCCGTCGTCCCGACCGGAGAAGCAGAATCCGTGCCGCCACCACATGCAGAGGGCACGGCTCCCGACACTCCGATACCACTAAGTGGCGGAGGCTCTACCCCCTACCCTCCTAGGACCGACACAACCAATCGAGGTTGTGAATGTTTACAACGATTCTACGGAGGACCTTCCGTCTCCTCCCAACGAAATAATGCAACAAAGGGAGGTGGAATGGAACTTCATTCCACATGCAGAGGATGAGTCGGTCCCGGATAGAGAGGATGAGCCGCTGCGCCGCCGGACGCGCAGAATAGAGGTCAACCGGGTGGTGGCGGAGGTGGGGGCTATGGCAGCCAGCACTCAAGGGGCGAAGCAAGTGGAGAGACCTCGCGTAGTGCGGTCAATTTTGGATGAGCCAGATGCACCGGGAAATCAAGGAGCCGTTGGGGCGATAAACCAAGGGGCCAGTGAGGCCGTTGAAGAGCGAGGGGCTGTCCGTCAGAGGACTGAAAGTGAAAGGAAGAGGAAGGGAAAGGAAAGTGTTCCTCCTCCTCCGAAGAAAATCCGCCCCGCATCCCGGGGCATCATTATTACTGATGCAGACCCACCAGTCCCTCCATAAAAAGGAGTTAAGGGCAGCGACACAGAGGGAAGAGAACTCGGGTGGGCCCGTACATCCCGCATGCGACAAGGAAGACTTGCAACACCCCCTGCTGCCGAATATGCCAAACAAACTGTGGTGTTGACCACAGACCTCCTCCGACAGATAATGGTATTTGAAAACCACAAGTGGAACGAAGAGGTCCACCATAGGGTGATGGCTACAAAGCAGATGAAGGCAGGCAGAAGACTCCACCAGCCAGCCCTGGAGACGATTCGGGTTGAGGATAGATTTACCCAGTACATTACTGGGATTGGTTTTGACTGGCTGCTGGAGATCGAGGATGCCTTCGTGCCCACGAGCCTGGCCAAAGAATTCTTTACATCCTTCCGGTTTACCGGAAGTACAAACTTGGAGACTAGGAGCGTCTCCTTCTGGGTGTTCCGGCATAAATAAAAGTTGAGCCTAAACGAGTTCTCAGTGAGGATGGGACTCCATACCGAGGCCCAGGTAGCCAGTGGAGAGTGGTTCGGGCACGACATTGGCCTTCCTCAGAGGAGGCCGGATTTTGATCAGCAGACATCCTGGCAAAGCCTGTGCAACGGACGTGCCCCCGAGTTTAAAGCTTCTGAGTCCAGAGGGGACCATATTGCTGATCCAGCCCTCCGCCTTGCCCAAGCCTACCTAGCCTGCAATCTCCTTGGCCAAGCCAATACATTGGCAATCCTTACTCTGGCCGAGCTCTACTTTATGTGGTGCATGAAGGAGCAAAGGAGGGTGCACCTGGGCTATTGGATTGCCTACTCGATAAGTCAGATTGCCAGTCACCCTGCCCGCCGCCTTAACGTCTGCCACCTTCTCGGAGCATATCTAAGGCGAAACTGGACCCTGGAATTCCAGGAGGGTGTGGAGCTTCCCAGTCACTGCCCAAAACCTAAACTGTTTAACATTGATTTCTTTGTAAGAATTCAGGTGCTTGAACGACTGAGCGACGGGAGACTTCGCTTCATCTCGAAGGCTCGGAAGGAGAAGCAGGCAGAGCAACAAGAGATCAGGCAGGCAGAGACAGAGGAGGCCGGATGCGAGAACAAGAGGATAACGACGGACCAACCGGCAAGCCCCGACAGACAACCACGACAGAGGTTGGAGCTAACAACCATAGCAGAACCAAGGGCGGCTGCACGCGCTATCAACGAATGGAGGCTCCACGTGGAGCAGTTGCTAACGCAGCTGTTGGAGAATTCGAATGCCCAGCTGGTCGCTCAATCTAGGGTCTTGCAAGCTATTCACCAATTGACCCTCGCTATGCAACCACCTCTCTCTACAAGCTCTCCTACACCTCGGCGCCCGATGTCCCCCAGGCCACCTTCAGCGTCTCCGAGTCAACCCCCCAAGGAACTTTGAAGTATACCCCCCCATATCTCTGCTCGTTTTAAGTTTACAAACAATTTTTTTTTGTTGGTCTGTATATACTCATGCTCTTTTTTGTTCTCTTACACTTAGCACAATGTCTGGTCTAAGTGTGAGAAGTATGCATGATATTTTTTCTATCTCTGTTTGCCTGCGTTTACGTATTTAAGTTCTGTTTTTCTATTTTGATTAGCAAGTTTTTGATTGCCGGCAGTGCCTCACACTTAGCCCAGTGTCTGGTCAAAGTGTGAGAAGTTCCCTTGATTGTTGTTATGTCATCGCCTGTGCCTAACCCTTCTTTCCACTGCATCCAGTCCCTCGAGGACGAGTTCATATGCAGTGGGGAGGGGGGACGGGTTAGTTACAATAAAATCATACATGCTAAAATTTTTTCTCAAAAACAACAAATTCCAGGTAGTAATAAATAGGCAATATGCATGAAATTGGATAAATGGAAGACTTGATTACTTTTTGGGAGAGTTAGAAAAATGATTCAGTATGCTCACATGTAAACTTGATTGCAAAAACTTGATCAATTTGAATGACGCAAGTATGATGGAAACGCTCAATTTCTAAACCAACTGCGAAACCTCTCTATATGTGAGTTATAAGCCAAAAGTAGAACACTTTCTACTATTTTTACAAAAGAAAAAAATTACGAGAGGCTGACTTTTAATATTGAGATGAAAATTGCACAAGTAGTAATGACTAAAGGCATAAGGACTTAACCATTTGAGTCGTGTTCTTCTTTCGTTCCACAAACCCGCCTCATTAGTTAAGGCACCTCCTAGTAGCCAATTCGAGCCCATACACTCTTTCCCTTTCTTTGAAGCCTTAAAACCAAATTCAAAGTTTCATATCACATGAGGAAAGATGGTCAAAGAAATGAAGTGTGTCAAGGGAAACAAAAGGGGGATAGCAATAAGAATGGTCGGAATAAAGGGTAGCCGGGTTGATCAAGTTAGAAAATCAGGTTGATCATATGAAAAGAATGAAAAGGTTTGAAAAAAAGGGTAGGAAATAGTTGTAACCTGACCCAGGAAATCAAAAGTAAAAATAATAATAAGCTGAAGGTTATAAGGCTAAAGGTCGAAATCTGACCAAGAGGGAGCACCAAGAAATAAATATCCCAATTCTAATCCAGCGAGTTTAGTCAAATCTTTGGCCTTTCGACTCATGTGATTTTTCTTTAAAAATTTTATATTTAAACTTAGAACCCCTAGGACCCTAACCTAACACGTTACTACCCTTGAGCCCCGTTACAACCCAAAACAAAGACCTTAAGGAACTATCTTGTGTAGTCCGATTCAAAGTATTAAATTTGTGGCAACACCGAGTGAACAGTCCTAACATCTCTGGTGAGAAAGGAGTGACTGAGTGAATCCAACAATGGTTTTTAAATTGAGCAATCTTGACAAGCTGACACCTTGATCAAGCTAAGGCGAAAGAGAAGGAACACAAGCTACAGACAAATGGATTGACCTCGACCTTGGGTATGATTGTTGGAAAATTATTCGGTCTAATGCATAAATGTGAATACGTGTTTTTATCTTAAAGTTTTGTTTTTCTCTTCATTTTCCTTTACTAGTGAAATAAGTAAACCATGCCTGAAATCTGCCTTATCTTTTTCTTTTATTTCTTTATACTTCAGGACAAGTATTTTTTAGTGTGAGCAGTTTGATAAGGCTCATTTCATGCATTGGTTTAAGGGTGAATTACATGCTACTTGATCGGTTTATCGCGCAAAACTAGTGTTAAATGTGCAGAAATACCACTTAACCAAGGAAGCAAGGCCGAACTGATCAAGAAAGTACAAAAGGTGATAAAAGGCCAAGAATCGGGGGAGTTGATCAAGGGGGAACGATCAAGCAGTTAGGTGGGGACCACTGGCTTCTAGAAGAAGAACACGTGAGGAAATGAGCTGGATATAACGCACCATTCTGTTATCAAGGACGACGTTCTAGAAGGGGACACGTGTTGGAATATGAGACGCAAGGACGGAGCTGAGTCACGAATCTGTTACCAAAAAGCGTCGTCATTCTAGAAGAACAACATGTAGCAATCAATGAGTCGCTCACTCTCAGAATGAGCGAATATTCCCTGTCAAGATCGTTATCCAGCTGGCGGCCGAATCGAGCTTATAAATATAGGGTGTGCCACCACAAGAAGGCATCCGAGACTTTACTTTCCGTCTAGTTTAGCTTAGCTTAGTTATTTAGTTTAGTTCAGCTCTCTAGCTTAGTTTAGTTCAGTTCTCTAGCTTAGTTAGATAGCTTAGTTTAAAAGGCGACCGAAAGGGAGCGCTGCAGAATAGTCATTTCTGTTAGCGTTATCTTAAGTTTCCCGCTGAGATTTTTCTCAGTTTTTACCACTTTCTTAGATTCCAAAGTGTTAGCTAAGTTTAAATTTCACGTTGTACTCATCTTTTAGTTTAATGGAAGTTATTTTCGCTTTTAATCCGCGCATTTACTTTTCTGTTATTACCTGCAATTCACTTGATCCAGTAGTTAAATTTCTATTGATCAAGCAAGCTAGTTTATTTCTGTCTAGATTAAAACCAGTAAATAAAAACTTCCAAGTTAAAGCGTGGCAGCAGCCAACCCCCCTGTTCACTACTCACACACTCGACACACCAACTTCTCTGTTGGATCGACCCCGAACTTGCCGTTTTACTGTTAAAGTTGTGCAAAATTGGGAGTTATAAATAACTTTGGCAAGGCGGAACGGGCGAGAGCTAGATTTCATTGATTAAGTGGCAACGACATTTGCTAACTAATCCAATCGGTTCGGTTATCATTCCATATAACTTGATCAGCATTCTATTCGTGTTTCCGACCTCTTTCCAAGTCCTTCCAATAAGTAAAATCATGCACTCTCACCAACACATTTTCTAACACACCCTCAGGATTTATGCATGACCTATCAGCGAGTTGGATTAATACCCTAGTGCTTGATAACGTTACTCCCTTCAAACGATTATAAACTGACAATGGCATAACATTTATAGAAGCTCCCAGGTCACACATTGCATGCTCGATTTTTACATCTCCTATAGTTGTAGGCAAAGTGAACATACCTGGATAGGCTCTCTTGGGCGGTAGCTTTTCTTGCACAATTGCTGACGCTATCCCTTCCACCATGATCTTTCCATCCTCCTGGGCTTTTTCGGCTATGAATTCCTTTATGAATTTCCCAAGTTGGGGTAGTTTCACGACCTGGAGGTATGATATGGTAACATCCAGCTTCCCAAAAATTGACAAGTAATCCACTGGGTTCTCCATCGTTCTCTTAGTCATGAAACGGTAAGGGAACGGTTTCTTTCCTTTTGCCTCGTCCATCGGTCCTTCAACAGCCTTCCCGGAGTTTTCCTTGGGTACATTCTGGGCTGGAGTCTCCTTCTTTGGTCCTTTTTCCTTAGGCGAGTCTGTTGAGCTCTGTTGCATGCCATTGGTTTCACCTTTTCCCGATGGTTCCTCATCCAAGAAAAATGGATCCTGCATTTAAGGTAGAGGTCTGTTGAGCTCTTCTTTTGAGACGACATCCTTTAGTATTTTCATCCCACTAGGTTCTCCGTTGGACTTTTACGGTTGGGGTCCTTCATAGGTAGTACCGGAACGCAATGTGACCTTGCTTACGTTTACCTTTTCAGGTACATGGACTATAGACGAGAGTTTCCCTGAATTCCCTTTCATTTCACCCATCGAACTTGCCAGCTGGGCCAACTGCCTATTCATCATATCAATGTTCGCCTTATGCTCCTTCTGGGCATTCTGCATCCCTGCACTACTTCATTGTTGGATTGCAACTCACCCTTGATACTCTGTTGCGAAGCGAGCAGTTCTCCCATCATGTCCTCCATAGATCGCCTCGACCTATTAGGGTATTGGGACTGACTTGGCCCTTGGTGGGGGTTTTGATTGGGTGGGTAATTTTGGAAGTTTTGCTGGTTCTGGTTAGGTGGGTAGTGGTTATACTGGCCAGGAGGCTTGTACTAGTCTTGGTGATATTGATTCTGGTTCTGGCTTTGGAATTGGTTCTGGTTTTGGAACTGGTTCTGGTTCTGCTGATGTTGTGGACCCTGGTTGGGTTGATTCTGGTAATTTTGGAAGTTTCTTTGTTGGATGTACATAAACAGGGTTCGAGTTCAGGTTTTGTGGGTTTTGGTTGTGGTGTTGTTGGTTGTGGGGTTGTTGGTTTCTTCCTGACCAGTTGAATTGGTGGTCGGGATTTGCTGGGCCACGGTTGGGATTCTGGTTCGGGTGGGAGTTGTAATGATTTTGGTCTTGACCTTGGTTCTAATTTTGGTTCCCATCACCCCATCGAAAATTTGGATGGTCCCTCCATGGTGCGTCCCGCTGTCTCCCTTGGATCCAATTCCCACTAGAGTTATAGTACCCTGCAGCATTGACTTGCTCCATGTTGATGAAGTCATTAGGCTGATCATAGCCCGGTCCTTGATTTCCCTGCTCTGCACCCTTGTAGCTCCCAGTTGGAGAAGATGGTGGTGCGTTCTTCTCGATTGCGCTCAGAAGTTTCTTTTTCAGCTCTTCCATTTTCAAATCCATCTTCTGCTCTATCTTCTGCTCCTGGTCAGTAGACGAAGCACTCGCAATTCATTCTCTGCTGTAGCCATCCCTTGAATTGTTGTACTCCTTCTTTGCGCTCAAAAGCTTCCCTAGGACCTTTTTCGCTTCACTGACCCTTAGTTGTGTGAAGCTTCCACCTGACGAGGAGTTTGCCAGATCCTTTGTTGCTTTATTCATCCCCTCATAAAACGTATGATGTATCTCTATATCGGCCATACGATGGTTCGGACATGCATCCAAAAGACTCATATACTTCTCCCAATAATCACTCAAGGGTTCATCGTAACCTTGCTTCACACTGGTTATCTCTCTCTTCAGCGCACTCGTCTTAGATGACGGAAAAAATTCTCCTAAGAAGGATGACTAGAAATTAGCCCAACTCTCAATGGAGTCGGGTGGCAGGCGCATGAACCATGTGTTGGCCTCCCCTTTTAGGTCGAACGGCAAAGCTTTCAATCTGTAGTCATCCTCGGTTGCCCCCGCTGGCCTTCTCTGTGCCCTACAAATTTTACAAAACTCATGAAGGAATTCGTAAGGGCCTTCATAGCTCTTCCCACAGTACGTGGGCAGGATTGCAATAACATGGGGCTTCACATCACAAGTTGTCTGTCCTGGGGTGACAACTATAGCTTGCGGCGGTTCTCCTTCGGTATGCGAGTTCAGCGTCCCTATCTCCGGGTCTTCATCTATATGGGCAACCATTATCCTTGGGTTACCCTCCAACTGTAGCACATGTTCTGGTATTCCTCCTTCTATGGTGTCTTGCTCTTCGTCACTACTCGTGCCTAGGTCAGACAGGGCTGTCAACAGGCCAGAACGAGTGGTCATGAGTATAGTCCCTCGTTGAAGTATCTTCGGTCTCCAATAGTCAGGAGCCGAACTGCTTCTCACAAACTGAAAGAAAAAGAAAAGAGAAAAGTTATACACAATATGTACGCCAAAGTATCACACACAAGAACAGTAAATAACGCCATTCATCCCTGACAACGACGCCATTTTGATAGATGCGGGTTTGCGTAGGTGTCGCGTCAAGCAAATGATGTGTCCTACTGATCAAGATGGACGTCCCAGCTAAGCCTGAACCTGGTATCAATAATTCCTCAACCCACTTCTACTGACTAGTATAGTGGATGTAAGGGTCGAATCCCACAGAGATGAATGCGCTTTGGTAATTGTGGTGATATTCTGGAAAGGTTGGTTAGCTACCACGCTTTGGGTTGAGATTCTAACTAGACTGGAAATTAAGGTGGTACTCTACTGACTAGGAGGTATGAAAGATGATTAACAAGCAGCTGTGTACGTGAGATTGAGGGAACATTATGTTTCAGAAAATATCTGGAGGGTACGGGTTACTATAAAAGGCTAAACGGAATATCAGAGAATAAGTGGTAGTTAGGTGACTAGGCTGACAGATCTATAGAGTACCAGCAGAAAAAGTAGAGAAAAGTAAAGGACAAAAGCAAAAAGTAACTAAAAAGTAAAAGTGGTCCCAAATTTGGATGTGGACATTGTCTTCTCCAACGAGTATGAACACAAATCAAACAACTCAGATTCCATGAACGAGAATTTCAGGTTACCAAACTTCACAAAAACAGATCTACGATTAAAACTCCAAATCTAAAGATTAACTATCGGAACTGAAATTAAGCTTACTGGGTAACATGCAAGGTGACAGAAATCACGTAGACTGGGCTTCCAAACTTAACCATTTCAGATCTAGAATCCAACAACTATCTAAATTCATGAACTCAGATTTACCAATGCGGAAATGAAAACATGCTCGCAACACTTGAAAGTTACCGTAACAACTAGATCTAAGCTATCTAGGTAGAAAGAAACAGAATCAAACAGGAACCGATGCACAAAAACGACTTCATATCATAAAAACGTTTGGATCACAACTAAGACTTCAAAGTAAGCAAATATTGAAAATGTAACCGATCCAACGTAAGAAAACAAAGTGCGATTAACTAAGAAAGCAAATAAATATTGTTTTGCCACTCCGGGCGATGAAACTGCTAACACTACGAAACACGCTGGCTGGAACGAGATAATGCGGAACTCCGACGAACTGATGAAACTCTCAGGTGACCATGGCTGTGGTGAGGACAAGAATATGAAAGACCAGGCTGAAGGACTGATCTGCCGAGAGAGAACTACTCTAACTAAGTGTGTATATTCCTAATGATGATTCCCTATGATCAATCCATCCCTTCCTCTCTCCAAGTGGCTTCCTTTTATAGTGAGGCTTGCCCTTGATTTTTAGGGTAGACTCTCTTCGCGAAATGACCCTTTTGCCCTTACTTGTGGCTGATCTTCCCAGCAATCCTTCTTCTCCATCTCGAGCCTTTTTGGCTTGAAAACTGGTCAGTACTCCTCCACCGCCTTCCGTCTCTCTACGGTGACTCGGCGTCGTCGGTCTCAGCCCCCGTTCGTTGGCGAGCACCGCCGCTGCGCCTCAGGAGCTGCCGCATTACTGCTCCGTCCCCGGAGATAGATTTAGCTCCTCCAGCCGTCGCCGACTCCCTCTCGGCCTAAAGCTAAGTCACCCTTCCCCTTATTCCCCTTACTTATTCCGTTAATTTTGGAGTTCTCGATTGATTATTGCTTTCGAAACTTGGGTGCTCAAACAAAGAGATGGGTGTTGATTATGAAGCTACATTAGGTGCTATGTTCTGGGTTACTTCATGTGAAACATGTTCTACTTGTTATTTTTCCTTTTCGGCAGTGGCTACGGTGACTGATCGTTGGTGCTATTTCTATGTTCTCTAAGTTCTTGGATAAAAAATGTGTTGTTCCACATGATGCAAAGGTGTGGGGTTGTGATGTTACCTGTTGTGGTGAAGGAAGCTTCTTGTGCTATAACTCTCTATGATACTCAAGCTCTCTACTCTAAATCTTGCTATGTTGTGGAATTTTTATGGTGTGTGGGAGGGGAATTTGATGAGTATGAAGGGGTTTTTATAGGCAAGCCCTGGTGCACCTTGGGGGAATTAAATGATGCTGCCACCTTCTTTGTTTCTTCCTACATACAATCCCCTTTATTGATACTCATTGCCCTCCTTTTTCATGGTTGTAGAATGGCTCCAAAGGATACCTAGTACTTGGTTAGTAATTGGAAATGTTTGCTTGTGGCAGGTACAAACAAGGATGCAGAGTTTTACTTGCTCCTTTGGTGAGTTTTTTTTTGGTCTTCCACTAGCTAAAGGGGGGTTGTCCCATTCCCTCTAATAGGTGTTCATAAATTCCTCTTGTTCCTTAGTAATTAAAATCTTGTCTCTTCTTATAGGTGGGGAAAAAGCTTGGCTGCAAAAGTTGCTGCCCAGTTGCTGTTCGAGAGGGCCTGGGCCTGACGGGCCAGGTGGATGGCCAAGACTTTGGCTTGGAAAAAGAAGGCCAACGGTGCAAGGAAAACAAGATTTTGCTTCTTGAGTTTCTCTTTGGCCCATTGGCGACATTTTGTAATAGAATAGTATTCCACATTTTCCTTCTCTTTCATTTATGTAAGTTAAAGTGTTATTCGCGAGGTATGTGAACGCTTTCGTTCGGGGAGAACCACTTCGTATCTTTGTACAACTTCATTTGATTTTGTAACGTCCATTAGATGGTTTTTGTTCATTCGATTATTACTTAAATTTTATTTTGCGAACCAACAACATTAAGTACCAATCAAAGTGGTAACGAGTCCCATTTAAAACAACGGAACAAAAGAGCGGTGCAAAACTTAGTACGTCATCATAAAAAGGTTAATAAAAGGGGCGGTTATTACAGTTCTTCGCCTAGTAGCCCGCTGAGTTCATCGTTTATGAACCCAACGTTCCTATGGTTTGCATTGTCACTCTAGAATGTCTCTCGTGGTCTGTTGAAGGTGCACTCTTTCCAAAACATTGTCAGCGTCTCGCTGGGTTTGCATCAGCCTCCCAGAACATATCCAACGGTCCGCTAAGTTCGTGCTTCATGTATCCAACGGTCTATTTAGGGTGATAACTGAGGCGCAAATTCATATTTTAATTTAATACCAATGTATGTAACTTAATACCAATGACATTTGTCATCCTGAGGTTAAAAGACTTTAGACTTGGATAGTTGATAGTGCAATTATGCAGTGTCTTTCCTATCTAGGTTGTGAAATCGAGAAATAGATAATTTAGTGGTGACACAATCACCATTGCCCCCACAATGTAGAGTAATTGGACTACTTTGTTCAATTAAAATCAAGAACAAAAATATAAGAAGAAAATAATTCATCTAATTTAAAATAGGAAAATAAGGTTATACAAATGGAGGCGCGTTATATTGCTAACTCTGCTAACTCATAAATGTAGGGTATTAAAAATGTCAACACATAATATCAACACAGTATATTGAAGTTCAACAAAATTATCTGTTGACATTTTAATCTCATCGTGTTGACATTTTTAATATACTGCGTTGATGAGGTAGCAGAGTTAGTACTTAAATAGTTAGCAATTGATCACAGTCCTATACAATCCACATCTCTATATTCTACTACTCATGTTCCCACTGCACCTGTCAATCCATTAGTCACCACTGCCACGAATCTCTGGCTATTGCATTTTCCTAACACCCCCATGTTCTTCTTGTGTCGTGCCGCACAATCGCCCCACATATCTCCACCAATCTCCTACTCACCTTTGTTGCGTCGCCACCACCTTTTTCCTATAATAAAGAACCCCAACGAAGTTGGTGGATATAGACATGCTAGTAGTGAAGATGAGCCCTTATCTATATGTTTGTTGTTTAGTTCTTGAAATTTAGCTCGTTTATTGCATTGTGAGAGAGAAAGTGGCGAAAGAGAGAGGCTGACATGAAAGAGGAAGCGACAGTGTAAGCTAATAAGTAATGTCATTATACTCATTCTGTCCCAACTAAGATGACACACTTGGGGTGGGTAAAAATTCGAAAAACGGTATATCGATCGTATCGTACCGTAAATTATCAAATTTTTAGTACGGTGCGATATTGTACCTTAAGTTTTCGGTATGGTAACAATATGAACTTTCTTATACAGCGGTATACAGTGGAATACCGAATACGATATATACCAAAAAATCTGTATACCACAGTATACCGAATATTCCGTACATGTCGAAAACGTATATACCAATATTTCGAAATAATATACATAATATATATTAAATTTAATATAATTATATATAAAATTGAATCAAATAGATTAAATAGATAATATATTTTTTATGTTTTTAAAATATTTTTTCTGTATAAAGGTATATGAAAAGGTACGGTATAACGGTATAGTGTACAAAAGTTCGGTATACCGTGCAATACTGTATACCGAAATTCGGTACTGTATACTGAAATATCAATACGGTAACGTTAGTGATATTATCCATACCAAAATTTTGGTATACCGAAATTTTCGGTACGGTAACAGTATGAAATTCTTTGATACCGATATTTTAGGTACGATATACGATACAACATTTTCGGTACAGTATACCGTATCGACCCAGCCCTACACAAACTTTTCTTTTTAGTTTGTCCCAAATAAGATTACATTTCTATTTTTAGAAACTCTCTCTCCCTCCAATTAATACACTAAACCCCTTTTTTCCTCTCCAATTAAAATATTAAACTCTCTTTTTTTCTCTCATTTAATACTTACATCCATCTTTTATCTCTTTAATTAACCTCATTAACCAATAATTCCTAAAATGCGGTGCCGGCTAAGTAAATGTATCATCTTAGTCGGGGCAAATAGAGTTTATTAGAAACATATATAAAAAGGGAAACAAAATACACACAAAACAAACATTAATTTCTAGTGACAAAAAACTCTACCAACCATGCCATATGTTTCTCAGACTTCTTATCTCCACACTCCCAAATAAATAAACTTAAACCATTTTTTTTAAGAGAGAGGGGATGAAATTAAATGGAATTGTATGAAAGTTGATTTTGGGAAATGAAAGTCTTTCTTGTTACATAGAAAAGCTTAAAATAGGGTTTGTCTTTTCTCTTTGCATTTAATTCATTTTCCCATTTTTTTACAATCCTCCTCTCTTTTTATAGCTCCATAACCGTCTCTCTCTCTCAATTTCATTTGTCTCTATCTACATAATATTGATCTCTAATTTCTCTATAAAATGAGAACAAAATACTAGGTTTTGAGCAACCAATCAAAAAAAGAGTTCTCTCACACTCCCTATCTCTATCTAGATCTCATATCTCTCTCTCTCTTTCTCTCTCATGGCTTCAAACATAGTCAGCCGCAATGAGCTTCATCACTCACCTGCACAAATAGCTCAGCATCTTCAGATGCAACACAATGATAAAATTAATCATCATCAAAATCAAAATAATAATTCTATATTTTCATTTGGGATGATGCCATCGTCCTCATCAGCCACACCCTTCAATATGTAAGCAACTTCCACCTTATTTTTTACTAGTGTTACCACCCGTGCTATGCACGTGCCAAATGATTTTCAAAAAATAAAAAAATATATTTAAAACTAATTAAGTCAAAATAAAAAATATATAGAAAAAATGTAAAAATTATTACAAATCAAGAATAGAAACTATTTAAATTTTGTATTCATAAGATTATAAAGATTTTAAAAACATACTTCTACTTCTACATCTATGACTCTGTCAATCCACTTTAACAAAAGGACATGAGGGAAAGAAATATAAATAGAATAGGATATACGTAAAAAAAAAGATTGAGAAATACTATATGCCAAAGTAAATAAATAAAATTATTTAAAAAAATAGTTCATTTTAAATTCGATCAACAAAACATAGAATTCAAACATCTTCTCAATAAAATCGTTACAAACATCTCTCTGACACAATGAATTCATACATTTTGAAAGACTTCTTTGTAAACAACATTAAGAGTAGAATCACTTCTTGTTGGTAGAATGACTGGAATTACAATAGATAAATAAAACTAGACATAATACAACCTAAGAAGTAAGAACAGAAACTGAAAATACAATGAAAAACAATGAAATCAAACTTAGCCGAGTTGAGGATGGTGTCTTACATTCCGTATATATCTCACATCGAACTCCATAAAGATGGTGTCTCCAAATCTTCAAAGCATGTACAACTGCTGCCAACTCCAGGTCATGCGTCGGATAGTTCAACTCATGTGGCCGCAACTGTCTTGATGCATACGCAATCACTTTCTCATTCTGCAAAGGACACATCCAAGTCCAACTTTTGATGCATCGGTATACACCACATAGTTAGTGTCCGGCTCTGGCACTACGAGAATTGGTGCGGTGGTCAACTTCTCTTTTAATAACTGAAAACTAGCCTCACACACCGGCGTCCAATTCACTTTGACCCCCTTCTTTAGTTGTTGCGTCATTGGCTTCGCTATCTTAGAAAATCCCTCGATGAATCTCCGATAATATCCCGCCAATCCTAGGAAACTCCAAATTTCATTAGGTGTGGTTGGTGATTTTCATTTCTGTACAGCTTCCACCTTTGCGGGGTCTACTCAAATTCCATCTGCGCTCACTATGTGCCCAACGAAATTCACTTCTTTGAGCCAAAACTCACACTTACTGAACTTGGCGTAGAGTTTCTCGGCCCTTAACGTCTCCAAGGTAGTCCTCAAATGTTTTTCATGTTCCTCCTCGTTCTTTGAGTAGATAAGGACATCGTCTATGAAGACTAAGACAAACTTGTCCAAGTATGGATGGAACACACGATTCATAAGGTCCATAAATACAGCCGGGGCATTTGGCAATCCGAAAGGCATCACTATAAACTCATAATGGTCGTATCTAGTTCGGAAAGCCGTCTTGGGTACATCTTCTCGTCGGACTCTCAGTTGATGGTATCCCGATCTCAAATCCATTTTTGAGAATACTCCAGCTCCACGGAGTTGATCAAACAAATCATCTATCCTCGGCAGTGGATACTTGTTCTTGAGTGTCAACTTGTTCAACTCTCGATAATATATGCATATCCTCAATGTTCCATCCTTCTTCTTCACTAACAACACTGGTGCTCCCCACGGTGACACACTGGGTCTAATGAAACCCAAGTCTAGCAACTCTTGTAGTTGTATCTTAAGTTCTTCCAATTCCTTAGGCGCCATACGGTATGGTGCCTTAGATATCGGTGTTGATCCTGGCTCCAAATCAATTGTAAACTCCAACTGTCTATCGGGTGGTGGTCCTGCCAAGGCGTTAGGAAAAACGTCTGGGAATTCTTTCACTACTGCCACATCCTCTATGCTTCTTTCTTTCTTCTCCTCTCCATTAAGATAGACGAGATACGCTGGGCATCCCTTCTTCATCATAGTCGTCGCTTGAAGTGCAAAAATTATGGACTTGCGTCGATTCATAGAAATCCCATAAAATATAGTCGGCTCCTTTCCCAGGGTTTGAAAAGAGATCTCTCTCTCTTTGCAACGAATGGTAACATGATTCTTGGCTAACCAATCCATTCCCAAAATTATATCTACACTTCCATCGTTATAACTTGTAATTTGTGTGCAACTAGCTTAAGTTCTCCCATAGTAAATTCTACATTCGAGCAAATTTGTGAAATATCTATAGTTCCTCCTACGGGTGAAGTCACACTCATTCTTTGTTCAATTCTATTGATAGGCAGTTCTAAAGTATTCACACATGATGCTGATATAAAAGAATGTGATGCACCCGTATCAAACAAAACAACAATAAGCATGTCGAGGAGCGTGCCCATACCTGCCAAGTTTCCATGCTCTTGATTCCCTTGCTGGTTCGTCGGTTGTTTCCCTTTTAAAGTATATGCCCTTGCCTGAGTGGGAAGTCCTTGACGACGTTGCTGCTGCTGCTACTGTGGTGCGGGTAAGTTTCCCCTCGGTTCGGCTTGTAGTGCCTGCGCTTGTGGACGGAACCCTTGATTGTTCCGTCTTGCTCCCATCCCCATAATCTTACTCGGGCATTATCTAGAGAAGCGACCATTTCCACCACAAGTGTAGCATTTATTGCTCTTTTCTCTGCACTCCCCAAAATGGTTCTTAAAGCACTTAGCACACTGGGGGGGCTCTAGGCCGGAAGTCACCCCTCTGATAGGGAGCACTCTGCCTACCTCCGTACTGCGATGGGTTTCTGATGGGTTGCTGCCTCTTGTTATCATATGGAGTCCGATCTCCATTCCATTTCCTCTTTATCTCTAAAATTATGTTGTTGAAGTGGCACTGGTGTAGTATTTGCTACTGTCATCTCCTGAGGCAATGCTTCTTCCACATCTAATGCACAAGCCAAAATCTCAGAATATGAAAGTCCTCTGCCACTTGCAACTGCTACTCTTATTTCGTGCATGAGACCAACACGGAACATTTCTACCATTTTCTCATCTGTATCCACCAACTCGGGAGCATATCGAGTCATTTCACACAGTGCGCGATCGTACTCTGTCACCGTCATATTCCCTTGCTTCAAAGTATGGAATTTAACTACCTTTGCTCGCCTATAGCTCATGGGAACGTACTTATTGTACATCTCTTCCTTGAATATCTCCCAAGTAAGCAATTCACGGCGTTCGGGGTTCATTGTCCTTAGCTTGGTATCCCACCAAAAATCTGCGGGCCCTGTTAATTGAAAAGTCACACAAGCGAGGCGTTCCTTGTCCATAAAAATCAAATATGCGCTCAAGGGCGCGTATCCAAGTCTCTACCTTAGACGGCTCTCCCAGTCCATCAAACTGTGGGGGGTTTTTGCCTCAAAAAGGTATCAATGTATTGTTTGGGTTGAGGCGGGGGTGGAGGTGGTGGTGGTGGTGGTTGCTCTCCCTCTACATTCTGAGGGTCCACAGGGTCCTCCTCTCCACGTCCACGCCCAGGTCTACGTCCACGTCTCGGTGGCATTCTGATTCAAAACGCATAGATTAATATGGTCGCTCCAATTATTTATCACTACATTCTCGTATCAAGACTTCTCACGCAACCTTTCATATATAACGATTATAGAATCCGTATAATAAATCAAGCTACGTATCCGCATGTAACACTGACTATCATCACTCAAACTTTCACTCACACTTTTCGAACGTTTTATACTTATTATTGTTCTTTTATTCTTTCGGTATTAGGGATACACCGTGGTTCGTTGTTCCACAGTTCATTTAATTTGCTCGGAGAAGCAATAATTGAGTTGCTACATACAACTAGAATCGATGATGTAAGGTCTAACGTTCATCCAAAACAGTCCGCAATCACACAAGGAATTCATAATATCATACTTTAGTATCTACGAGTCATTACTCAAATCATCACATAAAGGCCACATAATCAAGCATTCACAAACAATTATCGCTAGACGTCTCAACACATAACAACATCATGTTCCTCAAAGTCTCAATAGAAAAAGAACTAGCATGCTTTCACTTAAAGTTCAACTATTTCCAAAACAAAAATTTTCTTAAGTTTCCACAACATAAAATTTTCGCCAATCTAATTCCACCATGAACAACTAATCATTTTCATTCCCAAAATATTTACCTCAAAATCACTTACAAAAATTTGGTTACCTCTTTTCAGGTTGAGCGCGATGGTCGGATGTTGAGCCTTTGACACTTTTAAATTAATTTTGTTTTTTAATTATTTAGATCTAGGGATACTAATATAGATCAAGAAGGAAAGAAGACTCCTGGGTCCAGAGCGGAAAGAAAGTCGCTCTGATACCACTCTGTCACGCCCGCATTTTCTAAGGATAGAAAACACGGTTGATCGCGACTAGAGGAGGATTAAAGAAGCGGGGAAGAAAAGGGAAAAACATACACATTTGACAAAAAATTTAATAACTGGATTAACTTTGAAAACATCATAATATTATCCTAACAATATTACCAACTCTAAGGAAATAAAGAATGGACAGTAAACAATTTCCAAACGAGTTAGACTCTGCACGAATAAACAATTCTAAAGAAAATGACTCTTAGCGGAAGCGTTCAAGACACGTAAAATGCCGAGTATGAAGACACGACAAATCCAACAATTATTAATCATGACAAAACAATCCATGAACTCTGCTCAACATCCTCCACGTCCATCGCCGCTCAATCTGCACATTAAGAAAAACAATATGCAGGGCTGAGTACTTGATGCACTCAGTGGACACATGCCAAAACATAGTTTATCAAGCCATAATCAAGTGACCTTGGGGGTTTTAATTAAAAGAACCCAAGTACACAAAAACATATATTTCACAAGTTCGGTTGGCCAACCATTTTCCATCCACATTCAACATCACCATATCTGAACATACATGACAAGGAACGTGGCCACGAACCAAGTCACTAGACCGGCCAACTCCAAAGAGATAGCACACGATCTACGGGGTGTACACACGATCTACGGGGTGTACACTAGTCCAAGTAGGGTTTGCGGCCCTACGAGGACCCGAATTCTATTAAACATACATGGCAAAAGCCACTTCAGATAGGTTCATCAAAACACAAAACATGGCAAGACAAACATTTTCCACCTCCTTTCACATAAAAATATATTTAGGACATAGTCCTTATTTAAAAAGAAAGCTCACCTCAAAAGCTTACTCCTCAATCCCTTTCTGTTCCCACCGCAAACAACGTGCACAAGCTCACCCTTTTCGAAATAACATGATATGCAAAAATCAGACTTTGCAAAATAAATAAATTTAACAATGCATGCATCCTAAGTGTGTGCTCAATTTATTCTTCGTTCACATATAATAAAACATATTTATCCATTAACCACCCAAGTTCCCAACATAGAAAACTCTCGGTCATCACCGAAATTAGGCGGTATGTAAAATTCCAATACAATAAATCCAACTTGTTAATAAACTATACCAACCCAATTAAACGAAATTGAAAAATGAAAAAGAAACTGTATAACTTAATATACTCCCAAACAGTACACGTCTACTCCCTCTCACACAAAAAGACAACATAAATAAAAGAATTTAAGAAATATACTCCCAATCACCCCGTGTACATACCCCTTTCGCAACACACGTATTATGTATACATTTAATATCAATTTCCCACTTAAAACTATTATACACTAAAACTAATTGGCCCGATAAAATAATATAATTATTAGTGCTCAAACCATTAAAGTTTAAAAAAAAGAAAAGAGAGTCAGTAGCATTGTATACTCCCTACCCAAACTAATTCATTTTTCTCTATTAAATCCACTAGTCCAATACAAGAACAAGATTCAAAAACTGTTCCTTCTCTCCCTCTAATCCTCCTTTCACAGAAACACAAATCTCGGCTCCCACCATGGTTCCCTCTGTAAATTGCAGGATTTGGACCCTACTGTACTACTATCTCTCTCTCTCAAATTCTCAAAACAGCAAAACTCGTCCCCCTCGTTCCAAAATCGACGCCGCCTCACACTGCAATCCAGCCGCTACCCAGCTCCTCCGTCGGCAATGCCGTTTCTCACAACCGGTAAGCTCTCGCTCTCCCCTTTTTTTTCCCAAATCTAACTTTTATTAAATTTCTGATTATCCGATTCCAATTATTAGTGGGTAGGCAGAAATATTTTCCAAGAATTTAATTGAAGGGAAAACAAAAGGACAACTTCTAATAGTGTTAAAGATCGAGGCTTTCACACGAATCCATCATTCGACAGTTTCGAGAATTTCAAAAGGGATTTATTCCCGTGTGTGATTATGTGAAACTAAATCATGGAATGGGACGCAGAGGATTTAGAAAAGAAAATCGTGGATATACCTTCACGGAAGAAGCAGAATTTGCAGAAGAGAAGGTATAGAAAAAAGATCACAACTCTCTGGGTTTCTCCTCCACACTCTGATTTCGAGAATTTTGATTATGGAATCGAACAATATGCATATTTTTAACTCAATGGGAGAAGAAGTAATTACCTTTAATGAAGGGAAGAAAAGCTGCAGGGACGACAGTTTGCTGATAATGTGGGAGGGGATGTATAAATAGAGTTAATAGAGAGTATTTAGTTGGAGATTCTTAAGAAGAGAAGGAGATATGGAGGAAACCGTATAGTAATGGGATTGGGAGAAATTTATTTGACTAAAATTTGACTGCAGGAGGAGTAGGATAATTATTTAGTATTTTTGGCTTCTTAAAATTGGTCAACTAAAAAGAAAGAATAGAACGATAGAGATAAAATGATAGGCCCAAATATATAAATTTTAGTACATTGATTAAATTGTGGTGTTTTATTATTTTAGTACTTTGGTGTTATTCCAAGTACATTGTAAACGAACGCCAAAATTTTCTCATCGACGACTCTCACGTCAATCTCGTCGACAACTTACACCACACAATTAATCAACAACAACTCAAGCATTCACTATTTCCATTCACAACCAATCGAGACAAACATGGTATTTTATTCAAGGTCTATCACTCGCTCGTTCTCAAAACAAAAACCTTAACTTAAAAAGATAGAAATAAAAGCGGCTATTACAGATTGGCCTTGGATCAGACGGTATCAATGACATTCGCGGAATCAAAACCTTATGACCAATATTATGCCCCCCAAGACACAGGCCTCCAAAATATAATCACCTAATCGGATAATTATCAATCTAATGTCATTACACAAACCATTAGAATGATCTATGTTTCTTAATAACATCACAGGAGTTCCAATATCTAAAATTCTGTAAATAAAAATAAACGGATAAATATACTAAATAGTTTTTAAAACTTAAAAAAAGCTTGTAAAAGAAATTGAAAGAACTAATTAAAACCAAACATATATTAAAAAATAAAAAAACTTTGCAAAATTAATAATGAAAATCATAGATCTATAAACACCAACAATAAAAGTAAAACATGGAGTAACAAATAACACATTCCTACATAAATTTAAATAATTATAATTAAATAATGTAAATATAAAAAATGCATCCAAAGGAGAAAAGTGAAAAAATACATGCATCTTGATTTAGAGACGGAGAATCAAAATTACTCTCAGTAACACGAACTGGGTTGCTTAGTAAGAACATCACTAATAATATCCACCAACATTAGCTACAAAAATAAAAATTATTTTAGCAAAAATAAAAAAATTAACAGCAAGAAATTATTTAAATAACTTAATTTTAATTACAAACATACTTGATCAAATACAACTAATTACTCATTTTAAATATTAATAGGCTAAAAAAATGCAATGGACATGCACAATACAAACAAATCTTCTACAACACAAATAAATCAATATGGATCGGCCCAGTTTACAATATTCAAAGCTGAGCCCAATAAATAGTCTTCTCCTCATATCTTGAATAATGTGGACTGATTCCAATTAAAATTAGCCCAATTCGTTTACCATTAACAATAAGAATATTACACACACATTATAGATTTAAGTAATTCATATAACTATCATTAGTTAACCAAATTATCAAGCATAATTAAAGTAAAAAATCGAAGCTTTCTTTTTATCCACTGCCGCCTCATCCCCAACCTCTCAAACCCTAACCCAAGCGCCCAATGGATGCGTTTCAAGATCTGCCGACGATGGCGACGAAGACGACTCCACTGAACAAAGAAACGGCGACGGAGAGAAAACCTCAAGCTGCTATAATCGTTTTCCGGGAGATGTCAAGACACCAACCCAACACCGACTGAAACTACCAAAATAGTCTAAAACAACAACAGATTCCAACAGATCGAAACTAATTCCTGCCTCTAGGCATCATAAGATCCCCAAACGAAGCACATCCTAAAAACCCGCTGTCTATTTTGTGGAACAATCTCCAGCGTGAAATCGGCGAAAAAAGGAGCAATTTTCTTCGATGAAGGTATATAATATCAACTAAACCTATTGATTACACATAGTTGGCTGAGATCAATTGAATTGTAGGATTCTATTAACATGCATAAACTTTTATAAACCGATTTCTATATTAATAATGTTTTTCTTCACTATTTTCAAAAGAAAAACGATGGAATTATTTTTTTTTTTAAAAACGCCCTTTGTGGGCGTGAGGTTTTGGCAGACCTCCAACCCGTAAATAAGATCAAAATGTAATGTTCCAAAAACATGATCTTAGTCCAAAAACGATGGAATTAGGAGACCAACAAAGTGCCAATCGGAAGAAGAACAAACCCTAGTCCCAAAAGGTACAAAATTGTCAAATCTACAATTGTAATCATTTAATTATTCAGCAGATGAACCCTAAACTACATATAATTTGCTAAATATTGACCAACATATACCTACATACCTAAATAATCAAGCATGTAATAAATCTAATTGCTACGAATTTTTATTTTCATAAAGCAGAGGAAAAGAATAATTATAAAAATGTTATTACATACCGTATCTGTATCTCTGAAAATGAGTTCTAACAAATTGCCAAAATGCAGAAAAAAGGAGCAGCAATGGCATTGCAAACATTAAGGGACAACATTGGAGAAGAAAAGAAGATAAGTATCACCACAGTCTTGGGTAGAATACTAACCTGAAGTAGGTGATACATGCTGAGATAGAACCCCCCTTAATAATGGTTATTTTTCTAACTTTTTCATAATTCAGTAAAGAGTATTGAATGACAGATCTTTAGGAATGTATGTAATCAATACTGTATAGAGAATATGCAACAATAGATCAGAGCTATGTATATATCTATAAATTAACATCAATTAACATGCCCATTGAGCCTGTGCACAATTAACCTGACAAACATTACATAATCCAAGAAGACCTTTCAAATTATAATGCCAATAGGATTAGCTATGCATTTAATACATGATCCTTAAGTTTGGCATTATAAGTTTCTAAGAATTTGTTCTAAACTATATCTGACATGCTGCAGGTTAAATTCAGTAATGGAGCAGCTATCAGCACCAATGGTGCTATTAGGATTGAGAAGAAACCAGCTCAAAACTTAAAGATTGTGTCTGAGAACAATAAGGACATCATTGAAGGATGTAAATATCATAGATCTTCAAAGTATATCAGTCAAACTAATATAAAGTAATATGCAAAACTTCTTTCACCGATGATCTTTGAAAAATGTACTCCCTCTGTCCCAAGATAAGCGAGTTACATTCCTTTTTGGTACGTCCTAAGATAAGTGAGTCATTTCCTTTTTTGACATTCCCTCTCTTACTTTTCCTCTCTACTTTATTCACTTTCCACTTTACTAACAAAACCCCATTTTCTTAAATCAATGCAATAGTTATCGACTCAATCAAGGTAATTACTAACTTATTTACATAATGTGTTTAGTTAATAATGACATGATTAGATAAGAGTATATTTTACAAATGTGATGATAGAATAGTGACTTAGAGACTGATTAACTTATGTCATGGTGGTAAAGAAAAACACAAAGCTGATATATAAACAAAACACAGTCATTCAATATAATAAGAAGACCAAAACAATGACTAAAAAGTACTTCATGAGACATTAGCAATAAAATACTACCAACTAAGCAGATAAGAGGAGTCGAGAACAATAATAAAATGCATAAAAACCAATTTCACAATTTCAAAACAAAGAGTTAAAAGACAATAGGAACAAAACATTGTCTACTTCTTTTAAGACCAAACATCCTTTAATAGATCCTTCAACAATCCATTTTGCATGAGTATGATTTCCAATTGTTGACAAATCAAGAGAAACAAAGTTTGCCTGAGATATTTGAAAAATATATAAATAACATGAATACTGAAAAAGATTGCTAAAAATATTCAAGATAACTACCTCTGAAAGATATGGAGTACGCGCGGTGGCTGGAGGAGCACCACCGCCTGATGGCGGATCTGAGGGGCATGGTCAAGGAGTACCGGCGATAGAGCGAGATAGGTACCGCCACCAGGAACTGGTTGGCCCACTGCGACCAGATCGTCGCCCTCAAGCGGAAGGCCCTCAAGAACGATGTCTTCCACGTCTTCACCGGAATGTGGAAGGCTCCGTCAGAACGCTGCTTTATGTGGATGGGGGGTTTCCGGCCGTCAGCGGCCATCAAGGTACAAGAAACCCTAAATTCAAAAATGGAAAAAACCCTAAAATAAGAAAATTCCTGAATCGAAAGATGGAATTGAAATTTTTTGAAGATGGAAATTGAACTTTCCATCAGATAGTGTTGAGTCAGATGGAGGGCTTGATGGAGCAGCAACGGGCAGGGCTTTCTGGGCTGCATCGGTCGACCAACGAAGCGGAGGCGGCGATCACTGATGGGTTCGAGAGGTTGGATCAATGTCCGACCCAAACCATCGTCGGCAACACTTTCATTATGCCACCAGATGTGAAAACTTACATGACACAAATGTCTATTGCCACTAAGCAAGTTTCTGCTCTCCAAGGCGTTGTCACACAGGTAATTAATTTTACTCAATTTATTACTTAAAAAAAAATAAATTTAGTATTATTGCATTTATGTTTATATAGAGTGGCTTTTCTAATTAAACTACATTTCCTTTGAATCATGTTAAATTAGACATTTAGTTCCCTTGGTCACCAGAAAAATTCGATGGCTTAATTAGGTTAATTTTATGAATTGATGATGCATATGTTGCTTTATTTCACTGTATAAAAATGGGGAAAATGTCAGTGTTCGGATTTGTAACATCTACTACACAAAAATAACGCTAAAATATATATGTATATGTGTGTGTTTATGTTCAAACATCATTCCACCTTACTACTAATATATATGTGGATACAATTTGAAGGGTCCCCTTATTCCCACAACACTTCTTAGTGTAGAACTAGTGACTAAATATTAGCCAATGGATTTTTATTTAGTGGCTGAGATTAGAGCTCCTACATCTTAAATTCGTAATTCATCCCGTGAATTAAATTGTTCAGCCAAAGGGCATCCTAGTCATTCTTTAAATGAGTGTAATTGGGTAAAAATGAATTTAGCGTAAATCAAGGGAGACTGTATTAGGGTAAAATCAAAAGTCACCCTTTCAGTCTTCCCGCTCAACGTTTCATCTTCCTCCCACTCTCTTCTCCCCCAACGCGGTGTGTCTTACTCCCATTCTCTTCACTCATTCATCGATTAATTCCTTCCGTCGGCATTCTCCACCACATCTTATTTGTTGAATTTCAACATGGTGGAGACAAGATCTAGAAAACTGAACGGTATTTGTTTTCTTCACCATTTTTCACAATCTACGAAAACCTTACAACCTAACCTCGAAAATTTTGGTTTTAGATGAGCGGATGTTGCGCTCCAAAACTTCATCTGGAGTCAGTGAGTTCAAAGCATTTGTTAATTTTGTTTAGATTTTGCGTTTTCAAATTCTCGTAGTTCTTCAAATAAGTTCAGCGCTGATAAGGCTCATTTCATGCATCGATTTTGGGGGTAAAACATATACTACTTGATCGGTTTATCGCGCAAACAAGTGTTAAAATGTGCAGAAATGCTACTTGTCCAAGGCAGCAAGGCCGAACTGATCCAGCACGTACAAAAGGCGAAAAAGGCCAAAATCAGGGGAGTTGATCAAGGGGCGAGGTCAAGCAGTTAAAGTGGGGACCGCTGGTTTCTAGAAGGAAAACATGAGGAAATGAGCTGGATGCGGCGCACCATTCTGTTACCCAGGACGACGTTCTAGAAGGGGACACGTGCCAGCTTGTGAAGACGCCAGGACGAACCGATCAGAAATTTGTTATCCAAAAGCGTCGTTATTCTAGAAGAAAGAGCACGTAGCAATCAATGAGTCGCTCATCCTCTGCATGAGCGAATATTCCCTGTCAAGATCGTTATCCAGCTGGAGGCCGAATCAAGCTTATAAATAGAGGCTGGGCCACCACAAGAAAGTATCCGAGACTTTACTTTCCGCCTAGTTTAGCTTAGTTTAGCTTAGTTCAGCTCTCTAGCTTAGTTTAGCTTAGTTCTGCTCTCTTAGCTTAGTTTAGTTCAGATCTCTAGTTTAGCTTAGATAGCGTAGTTAAAAGGGCGACCGAAGGGAGCGTTGCAGAATAACCATTTCTGTCGGCGTAACTTAAGTTTTCCCTTGAGATTCTTCTCAGTTTACCGTTTTCTTTATTTTCGAAGTGTTAGCTTAGTTTATTTTCACGCTGTAATCGTATCTTAGTTTAATCAAAGTTGTTCTCTCTTTTAAATCGTGTATTTACTTTTCTGTTATTACCTGTAATTTACTTGACCCAGTGTTTAAATTTCCCTTGATCAAGCTAGCTAGTTTGAATTCTGCCTAGATAAAAACCGTAGTTAAAACTCCCAAGTTAAAGCGTGGCAGCAGCCAACCCCCTTGTTCACTACTCACACACTCGACACACCAACTTCTCTGTGGGATCGACCCCGAACTTGCCGCTTTACTGTTAAAGTAGTGCGAAATCGGGAGTTATAAATATTATCTTTGGCGCGTTTCGGTTCGAGGATTGATTCGATTAAGTGGCAACGACAATTTGCTAACTGGTCTAACCGATTCAGTTATCCTTCATATAACTTGATCCAATCTTAATCCGAGCGTTTCCGAGCCCGCCAAAATGGCGCCGTTGCCGGGGAAGAATGGTGTTACTTTATGTTTGTGTGTAGTGTGCAGGAGTAAGTAGTTTATTTCTTTCTTTTCTTATTTGTTTTTCATGCTGTTGATGAGAAGGTACCACCAAGGCGATTGCTGGAATCATCCTTTGATATATAGAAGAACTAACAATCGTTGGAGAGTCCAGGAGCCGGCGTAGTTACCACTCGTTACAGAGCAGTTTTAGAGGCAGCAACAGCAGCTGAGCAAAACCCACTACCACCACCACCAAAGCAAACAGAAGAAGAGATGGTCGTTGTCATCGACGACTCAGGAATCGGCTCTTTGCACGCTCATGATGAGAAGGAGCCCACACATGCCATTGCCGCCACTCTTGGGATGCGGACCATCGTTATCAAATCAGGAGTGCTGGCCGTCTTGACCCACTTCTACGGTCTCTCGAAGGAATATCTGTACGCCTTTCTGGAGGAGTTCTGCCGATACTGCGATATTCAGCCCGTCCCGGCTGGATCCACGTCTGAAGATTACAGGCTCAAGGCTATCCCCTTCGTTTTGAAAGGGGACGCAGGAGTATGGTTGTCAAGGCTACCAGTGGGATCCATCAGGACTTGGGGGGAATTCCGCATGATATTCCTCGACCGTTTCTTCCCAGCATCAAAGACAAGTGCCCTGAAAAGGGAGATTACAGAGGCCAAACAAGAGTACGACGAGCCCCTCGGCCAGTACTGGGACAGATTTCAAGGGCTGCTTCAAGCATGCCCCAACCACAAGCTGGGAGAAAAGGAGATCTACTCGATCTTCTATGGCGGACTCACGGTGGACATCAAGAACGACCTCAACCTCGCAGCTCAAGGGGATTTCTCAAAAACCCCTTTTAGCCAAGCTAAGAATATTCTGGAGAGGCTAATCGAGGCCAAGCGGTCGTATGAGACAACCCGAGGGCAGTACAGATGAGGGGCAATGCACGCAGCAGAGGCGCGCAATGATGAAAAGCTAGAAGCTCAATTTGAGCAAATGGAGAAAAGGCTGCTGGAGGCAGTGGAGAAAGCCAGACCACCACCACCAACTTCACCCAAAGAAACGCAGTATGTGCCGCAACCACCGCCGCCAGAGGAACATCATTACTACTACTGCGAGTTCCCCCCTGAGGTTGAGCAAGTGAATGCCGCAGGCCACTGGAATGCAAATGGCAACTGGATCCAGGGGAAGCATAGAGATGCTCCATGAAGGGATCACCCAAACTTCAGATGGACCAATTAAAATCAGAACCAACCACAACTACCCCCTCCACAGCAGACGCACTCCTCTGACGGGCAGTCCAAATGGCCGTCCCGAATCATGGATAGACCAAACACTGGAGGAAACAGAGTGCAAGGGGGTCAGGCAGGTTGGTCAAGTGCCCCTCAAGGGAACTGGTCAAGCGGAGGACAATCCAATTGGTCAAACCGACAAAATGAAGGAGACTGGGGAGGATACCAACACCAAATCCCCCAGTATAACAACCAGGGAAGGCAGTCAAGTAACCAAATGGTGAGTTATGTTCCACAGTACTTCCAAGGGAACCAACAAAACACCAGTTCCAGAGCCAACCAGAGCAGTATGGATCGTCCGGTTTCTATCAGCAAGGTTATGGAGGAGGCCGATTTAATCAGAGAAATAACAGGCAGCAAAATGAAAATCCAGGGGATATGACGATTCCACATCAGCCCAATGATGCGGTGCGTGAAATACAGGAAACCCAGAGGGAACAGAGGGCTGCATTGGAGATGCTTACCAAGCAGTTATCTCAAGTCGCCATATCGCTGGGCGAGCTGAGAGGTAATGAAGGAAAGATTCCAGCTACAGTGTAACCACCAGCAGGGTGGGAAAACGTCAACACAGTGTCCCTGAAATCAGAAGGAGTTTATCAAAGCTCAACTACAAGTTTTCCGACACCCAGGATCAGTCATAATGCAAACTCTAAATCCGTCACCTCTGTTCAAGTCACAGCGGAGGAAGAATCTGACATCCGAAAACAGGTTGCTGAAAAGAGAATGAGGATCGAAGAAGAAGAAGTGACCAATATGGTCCGACCTGGTGATCTTCCCCCCTAGAGAACTGACCCATGGGTATTTACGCTCCCAATCTCCGTCAGAAACATCCAAATAGAGCACGCAATGTGCGACCTAGGGGCCTCCATCAATATTATGCCATACTCTATATTCAAGAAGCTGGGGAATGCCAAGCTCGTCGAAACTAATATGGAAATAAAGTTAGCAGACGGATCTTGCATTTACCCAGAGGGAGTTCTGAAAGATGAGGTCGTCAAGGTAAACAGATTCATGTATCCCGCGGATTTCTTTGTTATAAAGATGACGGAACCAGGAGCGGAGGAGTATATTGGAATCCTCTTGGGGAGACCTTACTTATCCACCGCCAACACGGTCATTGACGTTCGCCAGGGAACAATTAATTTGGAGTTTAAAGGAGAGCAGCTTACAGTCGAAATTAATAAAGCTGGAAAACGGTTGCAGGACAGAGAAAGCATACAAATTGTAGATGCCATTGGCCCTCGGAGACAGAAGCATCCGATGGAGGAGTCCTTCAAGGAGCCACCATCTGTCTCCACTAAGAGTAAACTGATCAGGAGAGAGGCAGAAGATTGGCTTGAAGCGACAATGACTGGAGCAAGGGGTGATCAAGCCGTTGGGGGCGCAATTATGGAATTTTGCCAGCCATCGCACCCACCGAGGCAGGAGAGGGTACCCAACCGAGAAGGGTCGAAAAACCTCCAGACCGAACCGCCCCACTAAAAGGAATGCTGAAAAGGGATCTCTCGCTTACAAGGCAACTACTCTCCCAACATCACTCCCAGCTGATGCCTAAGAAGCGAAGTTCAACTTGGTCGGACCTTCGAGCAGTCACGGCAAAACTTCCATACCCCATTGACCAAGAGGAGGTCAGAGCATCGTTAAGACGCGCTGGAGCCCATAGAAGACTCATAAAGGATTTCGCCGCAAGAGCACAGGTCCTGACGAAGTCAACCCGGTGCAACGTTAAATATCCTGATGTCTGTGAGACCGCGTTCCCGTTTCTAAGAGATCGATTCAGGAGTTATTCTATGATGCGCGGTCCTGACTGGAATCACTCTTTTGAAGTGATGTGTGAAGCTGGTGACCATGCAATCAGAATAGTACTGAGTCAGAGAATCCGAGGGAAGAGTCATGTGGTCCTCTACGCGTCAAAAACATTGGGTCAGGTGCAAAGAAACTATGATGCGACCAAAAAAGACATCCTACAGGAATTGAAGGTGCTGGAGTATACTAACCGTGCGGCCATCAAGTACCTACCATCAAGGGAGAAGTCAAACCCGCAATTGATCAGATGGTTACTCTTCCTACAGGAATTTGAGTGGGAGGCAGTTGATTGGAACAAATGTGAAAATACAGAGGCGAATCACTAGCGCCGAGCTCTGCAAGAAGAAAGAAAGGGGGGCCTTTCAGACAGAATCCCTGAAAAGCACTTGTATTTGATCAAGTCCAAGTCTGAGAAACAACGGGTCTACCAAAAAGGGATGACTGATCAAGGAAGACAGAATAGCTGGGAACGACTTGAATCTAAGAAGACAAGGCTCGCAAGTAGCAACGGATTGAAGGAAGAAGGGTTACCCGGAAAGGACAAAAGGGAGGCGTTCGTAGTGGACTACATGTGACTACCAACGCCTAGCTCGCGCCAGTAAACAGGTAAAAGGAGTGATCGAGTATTCATGGATAGTCTGCTTGATCAATCGATAATGTCTAAATTTCTTAATTTGATCAAGTGACATTCCAAGAAAACTCGGTCAGCCCCTTGTTAGTGTAAATAGTCTTTAGCAGGTTTAGTTTTATTTAAATCAAAAGTCGGAAGTAAAAGCAAGAAACTGATCGAGTAGGATTATGTGAGATGTCATGGCCCACGTGATCAGTGCAAGTTGAGTTCAATTAGTGGTGCATGGATTGAGATGATTAAAAACAGGAGATGATAAGAAGTGTGCAGTAATTAGAGGAGTGTCAGGCGGCGCCGACTGTTGAAATGAAAGGACACCCTGAAGAGAGAGGAACGAAGCGTGTCGGGGAAGCTTTGCCACCTGGCATTCTAAAAAGGCGCATCGGTATGCGAAAGGTCACAGAGACTTCAATAGGAAGGAATCTCAACAGTCGGAGCTCAAGCATAAAAGGGATCTTTCGGATCTCACTTTCCATCAGCTACCTCTTTACTATCCTTATCTAATTCTCTCCAATGCAAATCACCTGCAAACATAATTAGAAGAGATGAAGGACAATCAACTCGAAGTTTCCAGTATCTCCTCGTTTTCTTCAGGAGCCAGCATCAACAGTGTTAATCAGAGATCCTTGTTACCGCCCAACCCACCAACAACCAGAACCCCTTCATTACCTCCTAGGGTCATCGGCCCACTTCCAGTTATGAGCCCGACTGACATAAGGCGTGTGGGTTTCTTACTCAGAAGTTTCCCCGCCGGCGCTGACCCCGTGGAAAGACACATCGCCGTCAAAGTTCGCCAAACAATTTCTCAACCAAAGGACTTCTCTACTCCGCCACCGACGGAGGGTATGCTTGCTCAGAACACCAAGTCACTACCCAGTGGCAAGGACCTTATGCACCTTCACGAAGGGGTGCCTCTTCCTAGTAATCCCCTATGGCAACGGAAGGAGACAGAATGTAACCTTTCTTTGACTATAGAGGTTTACTCCATCCTGAAAAGGACGCGTCACCAGACTCCGAACCAACTCCTTCTTGAAGCTGAGGGTTCAAGGCAGCAGGTGGATGAGAAGAGACAAGTAGACCGAGGGACCATGCCAGCCGTAGAAGCAAGCAAGATTGTGGGAGGCAGCCAAATTAGAGCAGAGGAAGGAAGTGTTCTTCCTCCTCTGAAGAAGGACCACCGTACCAATCAAGGTGTGAAAGTCCACTAACGCCGCCAGCATAAGTCTTTTCCTCCCAAGGAGAAAAAGAATAAAAATTCCAAAGAGGAGGAACTCCAATAAACGTAAGAACCATGGAGGCAATAAGGAAGGCCTGTGAAATGGAGGCTATAAGGAAGGCGTGCAACATCCCCTGATCCAACCATCCAGAAGGAAACAGTATCACCCTCAACTATGTTTCTTTGTGCAAATTGCGTTTTGACTCCACTCTCACATTTAGTTCTAAGTCGAGACTAAGTGTGAGAAGTTTATGGAAAATTGTTTTTAGTTTTGCTTAAGTGTTTTGTGTTTCTTAGCATGTTTTGATTATTGGCACCGCCTCACACTTAGCCCAATGCTTGGTCTAAGGGTGAGAAGTTTCCCTTGTTTTTGTGCAAATTGCCTATACCTAACCCTTCTTTCCACTGCATCCAGTCCCTCGAGGACGAGCTCATATGCAGTGGGGAGGGGGGACGGGTTAGTTACAGAAAATTCATACATGCTAAAATTTTTCAAAAATAACAAATTTTAGATAGCAATAAGATAGGAAATATGCATGAAATCGGATAAATGAAAGACTTGATTACTTCGTGGAAGAGTTAGAGAAAGGATTCAGTACGCTCACACGTAAAACTTGATTGCAAAAACTTGATCAATTTGAATGACGCAAGTACGATGGAATCGCTCAATTTCAAAACCAACTGTGAAGCCTCTCTATATGTGAGTTATAAACCAAAAGTAGAACACTTTCTACTACTCTTTACAAAAGAAAAATTACGAGAGGCTAACTTTTAATATTGAGATGAAAATTGCACAAGTAGTGAGGACTAAAGGCATTAGGATTTAACCAGTTGAGCCATTTTTCTTCCTTCGTTCCACGAACCCGCCTCATTACTAAAGGCACCCCTTAGTTAGCCACTTTGAGCCCATACACTCTTACCCATTCTTTGAAACCTTAAAACCAAAAATTTTCGTATCACATGAGAAAAGAGGGTCAAGGAGATGAAATTTATCAAGGGGAACAAAAGGGGATAGCAATAGAATAAAAATTAAAAGGTAGTCGGGTCGATCAAGTTAGACAATCAGGTTGATCATATAAAAAAATTGAGAAAAGGTTTAAGAAAAGAAAGGGGCAGGAAATAGTTGCAACCTGACCCAGTAAAAAAATAAAATAAAGCCGAAAGTTATAAGGCTAAGGGTCAACATTGACCGAGAATGAGCATCAAGTGGAAGAAGAAATAAAAACCCCAAATTTGATCCAGCAAGTTTAGTCAAATCTTTGGCTTTTTTACTCAGGTGATTTTCTCTTTTAAACTTAGAACCCCTAGGACCCTACCCTAACAAGTTACTACCCCTGAGCCCTGTTACAACCCCAAACAAAGACCTTAAGGAACTATCTTGTGCAGTCCGATTCAAAGTATTAAATTTGTAGCAACACCGAGTGAACAGTCCTAACATCTCTGGTGAGAAATGAGTGACTGAGTGAATCCAACAGTGGTTTTTAAATTGAGCAATCTTGACAAGCTGACTCCTTGATCAAGCAGAAGCGAAAAAGCAAAAACATAAGCTACTGGTTAATGGTATGACCTCGACCTCAGGTATGATTGTTGGAAAATTATTCGGTCCAATGCATACATGTGAATACGTGTTTTTAGTTCTTGTTCTTCTTTCTTTTGCTTGTGAAATAAGTAAACCATGCTAGAAATTTCCTGATCTTTTTCTCTTTCTTTTTCTTTCTCTTTATACTTGAGGACAAGTATATTTTAAGTGTGAGCAGTTTGATAAAGCTCATTTCATGCATCGGTTTTGGGGGTAAAACAATTACTACTTGATTGGTTTATCGAGCAAACAAGTGTTAAAATGTGCAGAAATGCTACTTGTCCAAGGCAGCAAGGCCGAACTGATCAAGCACGTACAAAAGGCAAAAAAGGCCAAAAATCAGGGGAGTTGATCAAGGGGCGAGGTCAAGCAGTTGAAGTAGGGACCGCTGGTTTCTAGAAGGAAAACGTTAGGAAATGAGCTGGATGCGGCGCACCATTCTATTACCCAGGACGACGTTCTAGAAGGGGACACGTGCCAGCTTGTGAAGACGCCAGGATGAACCGATCAGAAATTTGTTATCCAAAAGCGTCGTTATTCTAGAAGAAAGAGCACGTAGCAATCAATGAGTCGCTCATCCTCTGCATGAGCGAATATTCCCTGTCAAGATCGTTATCCAGCTGGAGGCTGAATCGAGCTTATAAATAGAGGTTGCGCCACCACAAGAAAGTATCCGAGACTTTACTTTCCGCCTAGTTTAGCTTAGTTTAGCTTAGTTCAGCTCTCTAGCATAGTTTAGCTTAGTTCTGCTCTCTTAGCTTAGTTTAGTTCAGATCTCTAGTTTAGCTTAAATAGCGTAGTTAAAAGGGCGACCGAAGGGAGCGTTGCAGAATAACCATTTCTGTCGGCATAACTTAAGTTTCCCGCTGAGATTCTTCTCAGTTTACCGCTTTCTTTATTTTCGAAGTGCTAGCTTAGTTTATTTTCACGCTGTAATCGTATCTTAGTTTAATCGAAGTTGTTCTCTCTTTTAAATCGCGCATTTACTTTTCTGTTATTACCTGCAATTTACTTGACCCAGTGTTTAAATTTCTGTTGATCAAGCTAGCTAGTTTGAATTATGCCTAGATAAAAACCGTAGTTAAAACTCCCAAGTTAAAGCGTGGCAGTAGCCAACCCCCTTGTTCACTACTCACACACTCGACACACCAACTTCTCTGTGGGATCGACCCCGAACTTGCCGCTTTACTGTTAAAGTAGTGCGAAATCGGGAGTTATAAATATTATCTTTGGCGCGTTTCGGTTCGAGAATTGATTCGATTAAGTGGCAACGACAATTTGCTAACTGGTCCAACCGATTCAGTTATCCTCCATATAACTTGATCCAATCTTAATCCGCGCGTTTCCGAGCTCGCCAAGCGCATATGGTAATTTAGTTCATCCTTTATGTTTTCTGATTCTCGTATTAAAGTTCAGTGCATATGGTAATTTAGTTCATCCTTTATATTTCCTGATTTTGTGTTTTCAAAATCTCGTTTTGTTTTCTGATTTTGTGTTTTCTGATTCAAGTACAACTGATTTTATTTAATTATAAAATGAAATCTTTTCTACATCTGATGAAGTATTTACTTCTGATTTGTGTCAGTTGGTGGTTTGTGAATGATTTATGTGTGTGATATATGAAGTGTGTTCAGTTTAAGATGAATTGGTTCTAATCTCTTTTTGTGTATAGGTCATAAAAATTGTGTGAATAAGATGAATACATGTGATTGTATGATGATATGAAATGGTTATTTGATCTCTTTGATGGTGTTGTTATGATCCATTTCTTGCAGATGGAAACACAGGCAAAACTCCTGCTAGTGCAAAGTCAACACCAGTTTCTAGTTGATTAGACAAGTTACCACCACTCAACAAACATCCGGATGTTATTCTAAAAGCACATGGTAATATTAATATGATTTGGAAAAATATTACCACTATTTTTGTATGAAGTTCACAACTTCTTAGATCAATCCTTTCTATGCATTGGATTCATTTTGTATAATTGTTTGATTTGAACTTGTTGTGCATAGATAAAACAATAGCTGCATCTAGTAAGGAGATTGTTGCTGACATAAAAAAAGGTGAATCTGTAAATGATCGACAAGAGAAGGTTAAGAAATTACTTCATTCTTGTATGTCGGTCAGCGTGCTGAAAGGTTTGAATTACGAGATATTTCCTGTTTGTTTTTTAAGTACAAAATGTGAAATTTGTGCATTGAATTGAATAATGTGTTTTTGTATGGTAGAAATGATGAAAATGGTGGCTCGTCGTTAGTATGTGGTGGAAATGATACAACAAGGAGAAACCAGCATAAGATAATTACACCACATATAGAAGGTTAGTCAGGCAATCGATTGTTAGACCAAATTTTAGGTGCGTAGATTGTATGTAATGATGAATTAATTATTAATAAGCTGAAGTATCTCCTAAAATGCATATATGCAGTTTGGGAATGAAGTGGTTATACATTATTGTTTATTATCTGATATTTTCAGGAGCTTCAAAAGTTGATCGAGAACGAGCTAATAAAGAAAGAAGGTCAAAACAGAACAACGACAGAGTACAGAAAGGCAAGGGCAATAAAAACAATGATGCAATAATCAGTCATGAATGCCTCAACAACAAGCGCATCACAACGAGATACTACGTAGAGGAAAGCAAAAACAAGGACATTGATGTTGAAAAAATGATAGCATGTTACCTTAAGAAGAAGTCATGTTTTGATATTTGAAATCGGAACATTTTTTCCCACGTAAACTGTAAACCGAATAGTCTAAATCTTCCTTTGTTATTAGCTTAAAGTAACCAAAACTGGTATATTGTGTAGTACAGTTATTAAAGATTTTTATTAGATAAAGTAGTGTGATTAAATGGTGAAACATTTCAATACATAATGAATTTATAAGAATATATTATGGAATTTTTATACTGAGGGATGCGGAAACATGGTTTTACGATGAATTAAATTGACTACAATATGAAAAAACATTTTATGAGTTCAATAAAACATAAATGATAATATAAAGAGATCACTTTACATAAAAAATTATTCATTCTGTGTAAAAATTTATTCATCAGGCCATCAGATTAGTTCATCCATCCAAAACGTAAAAAGAATAGCCTAACTACATTTATTTTGAAACTATATTCATCGAAACAGAAAATATATTCATCTAAGTAAAATATAAAGAAGTTAAAAAACTGAGATAATACATCAAGACATAGTCACGAAAGATATCTTGTACTACTTTTTCTTCTGCTTCTCCTTAATCTTTTTGCAATTTCTTGCATCATGATTACTAACCTCGCCGCATTCGGCACATTTACGACCAGGCTTTTCCTTCAGCTTCATAGCTTGCTCAAAGGCGTGTAAGAGGCCGTCTTCCTGAACCCTTGGTTTTGACAACGTCGGGAGGATGGACATCTATTTCGCTAGGGGCTTGAGACCCATAGAAATTCTCAATCATTTGCCTCTTATCACTAATAGACAATACAATCCCGTCACCCAATATTGCTTTTTTCATTCAGCAATAATTTGTCTGAATCCACGAATTTTGTCAACGTTTCCCTTAATAGTCTGTGCAACCTCAAAATAATCACCATGCATATCCCTCCATTCTTGTGCTGCCACATCGATAATGAGAGCTTCTTCAATATTGTCTACAAAACCACAATGAACAGGCTTGACAAAATAAGACTTCAACCAACGTCCTCCATGTAAGTGATCAGGAACCATCTTCAATTTTTTGTTTCGTAATACCCAAAAAATGTGGCTGCATACGAGTCCAAGTTTTTGAAATGGTTTACACCCACATACATATAAATCGCCAGAGACGGAATAAGACACGGACCAGTCCTTAGAGAACTTGTCATTGATCACATATATTTCAGTGTCCTCCTCGATTGAAGTCTTTACCATGGTGCAAATATCAATCGCTTCCTCAATCTCTTCCTGAATTGCCTTAAACCCACCGTCACTATAGATTGTTGACGCATGCCTCTCAAGTGCAGAATTTGTTTTCAACATTGGGGTCGTGTTGGAGTCATGATATTCAAACCTGTTGCTATTGCTCCTTTGGGCATCCAACGCATTGTTGTAATTCATAAGAAACTCGACTAGATTACATCGAGACTTAGTGTACCTCTTGAAGAAACTGTTCTGAGACTCGGATACATAGGTGGTCTTAATCAATGAACTCATTGGAAAATCCCTGAAGTAGGCTGGAATCTGTATATCATCGCATATGTAAATAGATTCATAAATACCTTAAAATAGTTCATAACTAAGCAAAATTTGTACAACACGGTATTACATAAAAAAATAGTATGTTGTTGACATACCCAGAATTTTCGATTGGCAAACATTATCGAAAACCACTCTTTGTTTTGTAAGGCCGTATTTTTCCATAATTTCGTGCCAGGTTTCTTCGAATTCTTCAGGATCTATCAACTCCGACCACACACATTTATTAAACTTCTTCTTTAAATCCTCATTGTGGAGCTGATTCTTGGGCAATTTTCAACGACCTTAAACATGATGTGCCACATGCACCATCGATGTCATGTATCAACTAGAACACTATCGACAGCCACCTTCATTCCCAAATCCTTTTCTGTAATGATCAATTTGGGAGCAGCGCCCATGCATTTAACAAACCTTTCGAACAACCATTCGAAAGAATGAGCATTCTCTTTCGATAACAATCCTGCACCAAATGTAACGGGTCTTCCATGATTGTCTTTGCCCGTGAATGGTGCAAAAATCATACAATTGTGCTTGGCAATAGGATCACACCAGAAAAGACGTGTAAGCCAGCCCTTAGAGTTTACCTCAAAGTCGTAGGTGAACGACGAACATACCTCCTTCTTCCGCTTCAGATCATTCAATACCATTTGTGCATCAGCACCATCCACATATGCTCTTAGATCACGTCTATAGTTGCGAACCCCGACAATGGTGCATCCGACGTAATCCAAACCACCTAAGACCTCACTAAGCAGACTAAAAGTCAACGTGGAACCGATATTTGCATTTGCGCAATCTGCTATGAATTTCTGATGCACTAGGTCGATATTGCGATTGAGCCTCATAAATCGCTTATGATGTAATTGAACCATATCGTGATTATGTCGCTCTTCAAATTGTTTAGCAACATAACCAGTACCCTTACAAAACTTAAAAGCAACTTTATCCTTACAAAGACACTTTCTAGAAGAACGCCTAAGCTTAGTCTCAGGCTGTTTATAATTCACTCGCTTCTCACCTTCTCTACTACACACAACGTATAGCCATGTAACCAGATCTCCAACCCTTTTAGATCCATGTTTACGGGTGTCAAACCCTACCTGCCGTGCATATTTATTATAGAAGACTGTGGCATCATCCAAGGTATGAAAAAGCTGGCCAATATGTGGCTTCATTTGGGAAGGACATTCAGGGATGTATGACACTGAGATTAAAAAAAAGATCATTCAGTATGCAGTTTGTTTCATCCAGTATGAAATATATTTCACTACTACGAACAAAATTATACATCAATATGTTTTATATGAAAGATATTCACTGCGATAAACAGAACAAATATTCCTACTACCTGGCTCTAATTCTTCATCCTCGGATGATTCCGAGTCAGAATCAAAAAGTGAGCCGCCAACCGGAGATTGTAACTCATCGAATATTGACCCATGATTGTCGTTAATATTTTATGTAGAAGTAGTTCCACGTATGTTTCCTGCTTCGGGAGAAAATTCAGTTGTGTGAGAAGGATTGCTCGAGTCGTCCATTGATGTACTAGTAAAGTCCGTTCTAGGCGTAAAGCTGTTTGACGAATCCATACAACCAAATAAGACGAAGAAGTAGAGAGATGATAGTTCAAGATTGCGAATGAATGGAATTGGGATTAGTTTATATAGAGAGATTGAACTGTGCAATTAGCCGATTCAATGGAAAATGAAGAGTGGATTAGAATCGTGTGAATATCATTATCATATTAACGTGTCTGAATGTATTAGAAGATTGAATTGCAAATGAAGAGTGCAGTAAAGTCGTGTGAAAATCATTGTCATATTAACGTGTTTGAAATCAAGGAAAACAAAATAACTGCCAATGTTACAATTACAAAATAAGCTCCCACACGTTACTTGCATAATATAATACATGTAGACAATATTTAATAATATTTGAGAGAATTAATTATGACCATCAGATTATAAAAATGGGTGGACATGATTTGTTATCTAGTTCGGTCATTAAAATAGGTTCGACATTGAATACAATCCACAATTTGAATATTTACTTATCACTAATTTTTTACTTGAAAATATGGTGAAAAAGTTCACCCGACTATAGGGTTCTTGTATATCATCATCATTTTGTTTGAATATGAGTGATAAAGTATTGCTAAGATTTATATTTTAAATTAACATATATTAGACTGCGTTAAATGTTATATTTATCCAATATAGAATCTTACTGCGGAATGCTTACCTGTTATTTATTTCAGGTAAATGCATTTATTATTAATTGCATCTTTGCATGATATACGAGCGTTAGCGTTTTAGAATTGTTATTTAAGTTTTTTTCCCCTCAGATATTACATTGTAGCGTAAGTTGGACGCGTCACATATACTCCATTTTATTACTAGTTAGGAATCTTTATAGAATTCTTAATAGAAGGATGCCATCAAATAACAAAAAATAAAAAAAAATCCACCACCCATTTCAAAGTATTCCTCCGCCCATCTTATAAAAATAGACTAGTTTCTCTTTCTAAGTTACTTAAATAATTGCGCATTAAAACTCCTGTCATTTAAAGTTATGTGGTATTTATGCATATAAATCTTTTTTATCTTTTATATTTTCCATATTTAATTTGCCATAAATATATCACCTAACCTATAATTTCCATATAGTCAAAGTATGATGAGTTGTGTAATAAACACTCATCATTTTTATTCTTGTTATTATTTTTGTATAACTTTAATTAATTAAAGTTAAAAAATGGTTGATTTAATTTTAATTTTAGGGTGATAGCTTGAGGCAGCAAACCCTTCAAAAGTTGCGGCTGCATCTGACGATCCGCCAAGTCGCGCAATGTTTTCTGTCATCAGCGAGTACTTCTACCGCCTCCGCTCCCTCGGCACTCTCTGGCTCAACCGCACCCGCCATGACTAAAGGCGGCAATGGAGAAATTGCTCTATGCATATAACATTTGATACTGAAGACTTTTTTTTGAATTTTTTTTGGTACGCATAGCAGATTCAAACTGATCTATTTCTTCTATATTATTTTTTCTCTCAATTTACTTTCTTTTCACTTTAACTATTTATTACTATTATTTTTTCAAAATACGTGTGAAAAATAAATGTAGGACTTAGGCTGGGACAGAGAGAGAGTAATAGTTTTATAATAAAATATAAGTGAGAATGAGTTAGTAGAATATATGATCCACTACCAAAAATAGTAAAAGTGAAAGATGACAAATTTTGGGGATAGACGAAATGGGAAATAAGTGACAAATTTTCAGTGACGGGGGGAGTAATTATTTTGTCTAAAAACAAACGATACTTTTGTTAATTTACATTAATAAATTAAATAATAGTTAGATTTATGTAAATTCTAATTGTTTGGATATGTTAATTGGTTGACACAATATAATTTGTGTTAATTTTAAAATATTACTCTTGAATTTTCTTTATTTTTGGACATATTTATGCAATTTTTGTTTTTCCATTTAGAGTGGTCTTTACAATTCGGATATATGTTTTTTGAGTTGATTCTCAGATAATTAGTTCAGTTTGATTTTCATTTTTCACAAAATTTTGTTTTTTCTGTTTAGCCAAAAAACCGAGTACTCACCCCTACTTCACAAAATGTGAGCAGTGTATGTATAGTGTGTGTACGATGTGTGTATAGTATGTGCAGTATATCTAAATCATGTGTAGAGTGTGTAGTCTATGCACAATGTGTGTGTATAGTGAGGGGCGGACCTACGTAGTGTCTTGGGGACTCATGGAACCCCCTACAATTTCACAATTTGTTATATATATTTTATATTCATCAAATTTACAAATTCATTTATCAGCACAAATGGCATGTCACCTTGCCTTCCGCAGTCTTTGATTGTGTTCGATTCCTCTCCCCAGTTTCCCTTTTTATCACCCCTTAAAAGGCCTCATAAGGGGGAGGGTTATCCACACTTATATAGATTAGATGGGATCTTCACTAAGTCGACGTGGGACAGAATTTAGAGAATTTAACACGCCCCCTCACGTGTGGGCCGGAAAGGACATTGGTCTTCCATCACGTGGGTAGGCAATGCAAGAGAAACCATCATCGATGTGGGCCGGAAAGGACATCGGTCTTCCACTCGTGAGGTAGATAAGAGATAAAGAGAAAACCATCATCGACTTGGGCCCGCTCTGATACCATATTAGAAATGGGTCACTCACCCCTTAAAAGGCTTCATAAGGGGGAGGGTTATTGTTAAGGGTGTTTCCCTTAACAAGCACCGGCGGCGAGTTCGCTCGGCGGTGGAGATAAATTTCCGGCGACCAATAGGCTCGGCGGACGATTGCAGAGTTTCTGTGCGCGGGAGTCGCTCCCGTCGGGCAGATAACTCGGCGATTGATAGAATGCTCTGGCGTCCAATTAGGATTGCGGAGGGAATCCAAAATTAGGATTGGAAAACACACGTTATCTTTGGGGGAGAAAATATTTCATTAATTGATTGAATGAATAAAAAAGATAACAGTCTATCCTATTTATAATGCTACTGACTTAATGAACAAGAAAACAAAGATATAGAAAAATATATGCTAAATCTCTATAATATCTAAACTAAATAATAATAATAATAGAGGTTCATATCAACTCCCCCACGGTTAAAATCCACCTTGTCCTCAAGGTGGGAACCACGAAGCAAAAAGGAGAGTTGAAAGCAGAAGCTTCGGCGAGGCAACTCCTCCTGGATCAAACACACACCGAACAGATGAACGTCTCCCTTCTTCACTTCCATAAAAATCAACAAAGGAAACCCAACTTTGTCGGAAAAATTCCTTGCCAAATCGAAAAGCTTGTTCATGTCTCCCAGAATGCCCAGGCACGGCATGTCATTACTCGGAGGGATCAACCTTGCATCTTTGTCGAGCGATGTTGATCGATGATTCATACTTGGAACATCACCGACATTCAAATCCACATAGACACAAGCAATTACGGGCAAATCGGTGTAAGCACCATCTCCTTTCTTGCCCCAACAATTTCCAACAACATTTTTGGATGACACTTGAACAACATTGAGTGAGGCGATTATCTTCTCCACTTCACCAATAGAACCATCCTCCTCTTTATCTTCTAGCAATGTCTCCTCCTTTTCACCAATCTTCTCATCATATACCCCAACGAGCACTTGCGGTGGCTCACTGTCGTTCTTGACAATCTCTTTGTTCTTGAGGAACTCTCCAGGGGACTCGTTGTTTTGAACATCAAGAGGAGCGCCATCATTGTGAACATCGGTAATGTCATGGGGAACATCATCACCGAATACTATCGTGGGAGTATTATCAGTTTTCTCTTCGGCTAAATTCTCATCTTGAATGTTCTCCTCAAACTCCTCCTCATCATCCGCATAACAGAGAATGCGTTGTTTACACACATGTCCCATCACCCATTTCTCGGGACAGTGCCAGCAAAGACCCAACCTGGACCGTTCTGACTTCTCCGCCTGGGAGACTCGTATTAGCGGCAGGCGTGGCTGCTCTGGAGTTTGACTGGTCACACGTGCGGGCTGACTGTACAGGTCCCACGTTGGCTTTTCGGTGGAGTAGCGGGGTTGGTGGGAGGCGGGCTGGACTCACGCTCTCACCTCCTCCCGAGGGCGAGGTCGGTCCCAGCACGTCTCCGAGCGTCGGGGACGGTCAACGGTTAGGTAGCCGCGGTCCTGCTGTTGCGCCGGTGGGTCCCAGCACGTTGGGCGGTGCCGCTGCGTTGCGGTTGTCGGGTAGCGATCAAACCCTAATTGGGTCTGATGATCTCCGCGATCAGATAGGTGGCCACCCCTCTCGATGTAGCCACCGCGGTGTCGCCAAGCGTCTTGCGCGCGATCGCGGTACCCGATGGGTTGGTATCTCGGCCGTGGGCGACGATCAGGTGGATCCAAGTGGTGTGAGACGTAGGGTGATTCTGGATCAGGCCACGACGGCGGACGGAATACTTCCACCCGGCTGCTCGGAGGGTCCCAACTGGTTACACGGCGAGGTTGGGCCGGCTGGTAGGGACGGAATGGCTGTGTGGCCTGAGGGAAGTCGTATTGACGACGGCGATAGCCGGCATAGTCGTATGACATGTTGACGGACTGAGGCGTGGTTGTGGTGGTTGATGATCGGTTGACTTCAACGCGGCACGCCGGAATCCTTCCCGTCGGGCGTTGCAGAAGTAGTGTTGTCCTGCGGCTAGAGCTCGGCGGACAGGCGGGACTCGACAACCAAAGCAGTTGTTGTGCGCGGAACGTTTTCCGTCGGGCAGCTGTGTAGCTTCGGTTCAAGATGGTGGGAGGGTGAGATCACGATGAAAGCACCAGTTGTTATGGGTGTTTCCCTTAACAAGCACCGGCGGCGAGTTCGCTCGGCGGTGGAGATAAATTTCCGGTGACCAACAGGCTCGGCGGACGATTGCAGAGTTTCTGTGCGCGGGAGTCGCTCTCGTCGGGCAGATAACTCGGCGATTGATAGAATACACCGGCGTCCAATTATGTCACGACCACATCTCCCTAGTCAAAGAAAGTGTAGCTTTACCGCGACTAAAACATACTGAAACTGTCTCAACTCATCATAAGATGCTTAAATCAAAAGAAACATTGTCTGAAGTGTGTTGAGGGTACAAATCATGCTGAATCAGAGTAGTTATGAGAAATTGTCTTTGTTAAATGAATGTTCTGAATTTGCGCAACGGAAGAGTACCAAGACAGATGTAATATGTATGAAGACATACTACACTCACTACCTTCCTACTTATTTGGTCTTCTGTCCCAACACCTCCTCGGCTTCGACAACAATCAACCTGCACATTAAGGAAAACAAAATGCAGGGCTGAGTACTTGATGCACTCAGTGGGCTCATGCCGAAAACTGTTTTTCTTTTAGTTGTCAGCCAAGCTGAGTGAACGCGGGGTTTTACTGAAAATCTATCCCGGTCACTAAAATCTGTTATTTCTTTCTGAAAAATAGACTGCAGTCATTTAAACTTCTGATGATATGCCATATCAGCTGCGTGAATCGGGAATGTGGCCACATTCCACGACCACTGGGCCGGCCAACCTGGCGCTAGCTCACGACCCACGGACCGGCCAACCTAGCGCTAGCTCACGGTCCCTATGTGTACACTAGTCCGAGTAGGATTTACTGACCTACTGGGACCCGAATTCGATTTAACTGGGTTGGCATAGCCAACAGATAGGCAATCATAAAACAAAACATGGCATGACAACTCATTCAAATAATCATATTTTCACATAAAGCATGCTTTAAAAGAGGGAAGAGAAACCCCACCTCAATTGCTTAACTCTTGCAAAACGGGTGCTTTTCTGTCCTGGGATTACGCGTCGAGTGACGACGTTCCTTTACAAAGTTGAATATACTTAAATTAGGCTTTTTAAAGAAAATGCTTATCTTGCATGAATGCATGCCTAAGCGTGTGCTATTTTATTTTATCTCTTTCTTTCAAAAATTAGAGATCTAAATTCTTTAATTAAAACTGTGACTATTAAAGTCCGCTTTAATTATTTTATCGAAAACTATTTCAACACGGCTTAAAAATTCTCTCTTCCGTGGCTTAGGAAATTAATCCATTATACTCTTGAAACTAATTTAATAAAAAGGCTCTCACTAAAATATTAATCCAAGAGGTAAGTTCTTAGGCGCGGATAGGGATAAATTCTCCTGGCCAAGACTATTTAATTAATTGGCCCATTTCTCCTCTCTTTCAAATTTTCTTTATCTGAGGCCCAAAGCAAAATTAATTGGGCAAAGCCCAATTACTCCCTTCACCAACCTCGCTGATCTCTCTCTTTCTCCCTCATTCTCAAATTTCAAATCAGGACAAACCCTAACCCCTTCCACCTTCCTTCTCGGCAAAGCCGACCTCCCGGAGGTCTACCAGCTCCTGCGGTATCCCGGCTCTCTTTTTCTGGCAAAAACGACGGCGCCTCGTCCGTCGGCCAACCTCGATCGGTACTCCTTCGCACTACCGCCATCGCCTCTGTGTTTCGTCACTGTGGGCATCGCCGGTGCCGCCTCCGTCTCCAGCCGACGTCGCGGCTGTGTAGCCACCTCCAGCAGTCTCCCCCCCGTCGAGCTAGACTCGGAGCTAGCCCCCAACCCTGCCGACACATCCGTCTGCCGCCTCCCCTGTTTTCTCGGCGCTATGGACGCGGAGGAGTGAGCGTCGTTTTCTCGGTGGGACCGCCGTCAACAGCGACTGCACGTTTCCCTTCAGGCGGCACGGCATCTCGGCTAGAGCCATTCTCCCTCCAAAGCTAAGTTTCTTGATTAATTCTTTCTAGTGTTGTTAAATGAAGCTTGCGAAATTTCTATGATACTGTAACTTGAGCCTTAGGGGATTTTTCTTACATTCTGCTATGATTGATTCGATTCCAAGGAGGGGTTGAGCCTGTGGTAGCTGTTTCTATGTTACTGATTCTGTTGAGATATGGGGTTTTAAGGCATACTCCTATGTTCTTGAGCTTTTGTGTTCCTAAGTTCTCATTCTTGGCTATCTACTGTGTATGCTACATGATGCTAGTAGGATTTTGAGGATTTACCTCTTCTGATTGATGAGTGAGGCTGCTTCTTACTCCTCCTCAATCCCTCTCTACCTCGGTCCTTCTCTGTCTCGGTTCTTCCTCCCTCTTCTTAGCTTGTTTCTTTGCTACTGAGTTGTGGTGTTGAGGGATGGTGAGGCTGAGGATTATTTATACACGTTTGCCTAACTGAAAGCCTGAGAAAGACTGTGTACTTGGCTGAGAAAATGGATTCATGGTTGTGCAGCTGGCTGCCTTACTCTGCAGCTCTGCAGAGCATGTACTCTGAGCCCCTGACTCCTTTTGTGACTGTTTCTGGTTTTTCATGGTAGTGGCTGTACTCTGCAGCAATACAGGGATGTACTCGTAGGATTAAATGTGGCTGTTATACTATTTTATTTCCTTCTTGCAGAAACTCCTTTTTCCCTTGATGCTGCAGCACTTTTACCTGAATTTTGTATGTTGAATTGCAGGTGCACAACGAGGATGTAGGGATGTTATGTGACAACTGTAGAGCTGCTGCAACTATGAATAACAGGCGTTGCAGAGTTTGTTAACTGTGGATCTGCGGAGGTGCAGCGGCTGTACTACCTCTTTTCTCTGGGCTCGGAGCAGCTTTCGGTTAGGGGCTGAAGGGTGCAGTGTTTGCTGTTCTTTTTGTGGCAGATGTTGCAGGTTGATCCAGCCCGTCGGGCTGTCGAGATCGGGCCACGGCCGAGCCTAAAGAAGAGGCCCCAAACTTGGCATTTCAAAAAATGTAATAGGATAGGGTTTTCTTTTGTTCTCGTCTATCTTCTTTCTTTCGTCATCAAGCATCTTGTAAACTTATTCTTAGCTTGGAAATTCCAAATACTATGTTTTGTTTATTCAAGAACATAAATGAATACTCTTTCATCCTTCTTTCTTTAAATTGCTAGTATTTATTTCATAATTCTCGAGAATCTAAGTCTCGGCTATTACATTCTACCCCTCTTAACAAAAATTTCGTCCCGAAATTTTATCTTGGTTAGGTAAAAAGCTGTGGATACTTCTCTTTTATCTGGTCCTCGAGCTCCCACGTCGCCTCCTCGCGGCCGTGGTGCTTTTATAGGACTTTCACTGTTATAATAGTTTTATTTCTCAATTCTTTTACGTTTCTGTCCAGAATTGCTTCTGGCTTTTCTTCATAGCTCAAATCTGATTCTAACACACCATTCCTTCTTGGTGTACTATGTGTTTGGGGTCAAACACGTATTTCCTCAACTGTGATTCATGAAACACATTGTGAACATTCCCGAAGTTGGCGGGAGCGCTAATCTGTACGCCATAGGGCCGACTGTTTCTAGGATCTCGTAAGGTCCGATAAAATGCGGTTTTAGCTTGCCCTTGACGCCAAATCTGGTTATCCCTATCAATGGGGATATTTTCAGCAAGACTTTGTCTCCTGCTTTGAACTGTAAATCCATTCTGCGAGCATTTGCATAGGATTTCTGTCTATCTTGAGCTTCTTTGATTCTCCCTCGGATTTGTCGGACAATTTCTATCATTTCCTCTACCGAGTCTGGTCCGAAAATCTTTCTCTCACCAACTTCATCCCAGTAAAGTGGTGATCTACACTTTTTCCCATAGAGTGCCTCGTATGGGGCCATATCAATAGTTGCCTGGTAACTGTTGTTGTAGGCGAACTCTATAAGTGGAAGTACTGGCTCCCAGCTCACTCCACGGTCGAGCACTACGGCTCTTAACATATCTTCTAATGTCTGAATCATCCTTTCGGACTGTCCATCCGTCTGTGGATGGAATGATGTGCTGAAATTCAGCTGAGTGTCTAACTCTCGCTGTAGGCTTATCCAAAATCTAGAAGTAAATTTTGAATCTCGATCTGAGGTGATCGTTACTGGTACACCATGTAGGCGCACAATCTCTTGCACATAAATCTGTGCCAACTTGTTAGTTCCGTATGTGATACGAATTGGTATGACGTGAGCACTTTTGGTGAGTCGATCTATAATCACCCAGATGGCAGTGTTTCCTTGCGGTGATTTTGGCAATCCTGTCACAAAATCCATTGCTATATGCTCCCATTTCCATTCTGGAATCTCGAGAGGTCCGTAGGGTCGTTGATGTAACGCCTTCACTTGCTGGCAAGCCAGACATCTTTCTACAAACGATGCTATGCTTCTCTTCATGCCATCCCACCAAAATTGCTTCTTCAAGTCCTGATACATCTTTGTACTCCCAGGATGGGCAGTGTAGGGTGTCTCATGAGCTTCACTCATGACCTCGTTCCTAAGTGCCTCCTCTTTGGGTACGCATAGTCTCCCTTTGAAAGTGAGAGCATTATCCGCCTCTTCGCGGTAACAATCCCCTTTTCCGGTCCTCACTCTGAGACGAACCTTTTCTAGGGCTTCATCGTATCTCTGGGCGTCAATGATTCTAGCTCTTAAATCTGGTTCTAAGACCAAGGTGGATGTTCTGCTGTCCACTGTCTCCGGGGCTCTCACTATCTCCAGTCGCTTCTTGGAGAATTCCCGGATAAGCTCTTCCTCTAGGGTGAGGAAAGTAGCCACTTGAGGCGCAGTCTTTCTGCTCAAGGCATCCGCTACCACATTGGCTTTTCCTGGGTGGTAGTTTATACCACAGTCGTAGTCTTTGACTAGTTCCAGCCATCTGCGCTGTCTCATATTCAGATCCTTCTGCTCGAAAAAGTATTTGAGACTCTTATGATCTGTGAAGATCTCACATCGAACTCCATAGAGGTGATGTCTCCAAATCTTCAACGCGTGGACCACTGCTGCTAATTCCAGGTCGTGCGTCGGATAGTTCAACTCGTGCGGCCTCAATTGGCGTGAAGCGTACGCTATCACCTTACCCTTCTGCATCAGCACGCACCCGAGTCCGACCTTCGATGCATCTGTATACACCACATAGTCGACTCTCGCTTCTGGCACAACTAAAACTGGCGCTGTGGTCAACTTTTTCTTTAGCAACTGGAAACTTGCTTCACATTCTGGGGTCCAATTGACTTTAACTCCTTTCTTGAGCTGTTGAGTCATCGGCCTCGCTATTTTAGAAAACCCCTCAATGAATCTTCGATAGTATCCTGCCAGACCTAGGAAACTTCGAATTTCATTGGGCGTCGCTGGTGACTGCCAACGTTGAACGGCCTCAATCTTAGCGGGGTCTACTCGGATCCCTTCTGCTGTCACTATGTGTCCAAGGAAGTTCACTTCATTAAGCCAGAACTCACACTTGCTGAACTTAACATAGAGTTTCTCGGCTCTTGACGTTTCTAAAGTGGCCCTCAAATGTTCCTCGTGTTCCTTCTCGTTCTTCGAGAAGACTCTAGCTCCTTGCAGCTGATCGAAAAGATCGTCGATTCTCGGTAAAGGATACTTGTTCTTGAGTGTTAACTTTCTCAACTCTCAACGTTCTATCCTTCTTCATGAAGAATCCTGGTGTACCACATGGTCACACACTGAGTCTAAAAATGCGGATCTAGTAGTTCTTGTATCTAGATCTTAAGTTCTGTTGTTCCTTAAGCGCCCTTCTATCTGGTGACTGAGATAATATGACTGATTCAAGTCATCCATTAGACGTTCCATTTCGTCTGGCGGTTGAAGCCATTCCTCGTTTTAGATTTCATCGTCAGATACTAAGTTCTCAAATGCTTGTATCGATCGTAATCGTAGTCATTGAGCTAGCCTAATGACCTCGTAACCTCTCGCTTAGTTGAGGTAGTCTACTTTCATCGTTTCAAGATGCTTTTGTGTTCACCACGATTCTTTGTCATGATTTAGCATAGACTTTATTCTACTCGCGTTAAACCTTGAATACTGGATCTGTGCATGTGGATGTGTTGGCTTCTTTCTCCCAACGCTACTGTCTCCATGCTCTTTTGGTTCGACTGAGCGATTCGTGGTGAAATAATCTAGCATGACTTTCCAAAGTGATCTAGATCTCGTGTCTAGATTAACACAAAACTCTATCGACAGCTCCTTTCTGAGCCGCTTAATTTGGGATGTGGCATATCGTAGAATACTTCGTCGCGTTTTGTTGTCAACGTTTGTCCTTGCTCTATATTATAGGGTTCTAAACCCGTTCTCTTGCGATAACTCTTTAAGGAAAAATTTCGATTTTCCCTTCATAGTAGTGATGGTGAGGGTAGCTGTGCTATCACGCGTTCCTCTCCCCGAATGTCTCTCCAGCTTTAGCCTTTCCTGGCCACCTCTCAGACGAATCCCTTTTGCTGATGGGATTTGTTCCGTCAAACATAAACTACGAATACACTCGTACTTTCTCCATGGCTTTCATTACATGCCCATGATTGAGTCTTTGTTTATCTTACTCGGAGTAAGCATTTTGATCGTTCAAACTACCATATAGGTCTTTTACGTCTTCGGACATCATTTAATCCTCAAATATTCCTTGATATTTCTCTACTCAAGGCTAGTTGCTTCTCTATACAACAAAATATTCGATCTTCCACCTGCTGGTCACAAGCGGTACGTAGATTCGAAGTATTTAACGCTTTGCTGTCGGTTATGCGACGCTTCTGGTTGGTGCATCATTTCCTGCACGTGTCTCCATGGGGACGTATTTATTATGCGTATCTGAAAGAAACTGAGACCATGCCTTTTTCTGCTAGCCTCGTATCAATAACTCGATGATTAATCTAATAGTCTTAACTTGGATTATTATTCACACAAGAGAGTATGACTGAAAGTTTGAAGGGCTACTGAATACCCAACTGGACTAGAATAACATCTCTTGTTCAACTTATATGAATTTTTGTCGATAATCGACCTTGAAGGTAAGTATTGAGTTCATTCAAAGAACTACGTAGTTCAACTGGTTCCAGGCAAACTCATAGAAGCTGAGGCTCACCCCTGGTGGGAGCTAGAAATAATCATGAGATAGGTCATGAAAACTGGATGGAAATGAATTAACTGTAAATTCCCATAGTAAGGTGCAAAATAGGACAATACAGTTGTCCAATTAAACTGAAAGGATCTGGGCATCAAGGACAGTGGTTCAAACATGTCATCGCCTAAGATGATCAACCACGAAAATTTATAAACGTAGGCGATTTCAATGAAGGAACATTGATCATGTTTCAAAGGCATCTCGATATGGAATAACAAAATCACATCAATGATTTCATAGGTTCATTAAGGCAACGCATTGAAATGAACTATTCAGAAAAAATCAGCTAGGGCAAGCTTGTTAGGGGAAAGGTGCAATATGCTTGCCTTAACTTCGAGCTGCAGAAAAAATTCCGAGACTAGGAATAATACATGTACTGGAATCGAGGTCGAAAAATTTCACCTTTGTAGGATTTCAAAATAGGGAGGTAAAAAGTTCCAGCACCACATGAAATTTCCTGAGGAAAATGTTTAACTGTCTTGATCACTTTGGGGATCACAACGTAAGCATCGTAAGAATGAAATTTCATTGCATAGGTCCAAGACATCGAGATATAAATCTCCAATATTGTGGCTCAAAGGAGGCAACAACAAATAACGATGCTTGGAACATAAGAGTATCCCAAATTTGGGAACTGAAACTGAGTCACCGCTTTCCTGAAGAGAATGAAAGTGGCGTACTACTTGCAGAACGTGAGTCAATCAAAGGTCTTAATAGCCGACAGGACATCGTTGTCCCGGAGGTTCAAAGAATGTCTGAGGAATACGCTCAATCCGAAGATCATAGATATGAACAACTGTAGAATTTAGGGTTTACGACTGGAGCTTAAACAGTCAAAACTTTACTCTTTATGTACGATGAGTCAAAAGGACTGCAGTCCATAAGCTGGAAATGAGTCAAACCTCGCACAGAAAAAGGAACACTGACATGGTACTTGCGAGTCAAAACTAGAGTCTGAATAGACGAGGGTATCGTCCTTGGAAGGACTCTTAGAAGGGATTTCATTGGGAATCCAAGTAAGTACTATTGATTATAATCATCGGTTCTAGTTATGTGACACTCCCTTGTTTTTCTTGTGGAGCTCGCACATGATAAACGCGTTCTGGGAAACCATACATTCCAAGATGGGGTTCCTCGTGCTGTTAAACTGATAACCGCAGCTGGAGGTCATACTTTCATATCGTTCTCGATAACTTAGAACGCTGATTCTGGTAAAACATTACATTCTCCATCGTGCTTCGTAGCACGCTATAAGTATCGCTTCTGGATCACGTAGCCACTTGGGCTTGTTACGCCACATTAGATCACTTTACTAGGTCGCGGGTACGATCTCTTTCCGTGTAGGGATGTATCTCCCGAACAGGCTTGAAAGTAAACTATTTTTGTTAAAACTTGGTCTTTGTAAAGACATTGGGAACTTCTTGGTTCATCGTCTAGTATACATATGTATACTATCTGTGTGCTTAAAAGAATGGACTTCCTTTAATTGCTGTCTATAAGTAGTACAATAGTACTTTTTGGCTCGTCTTTTCTTTCTCATAATTCCTTGGAATTTGAAGCTTGCCCAAACTGATGGGTTTTAGTTGGTCTCGTCGCCCTGGAAGGCGGTAACAAATTCTCGTTCTGCTAGTACTTGGTCCTATATGTCCCACCTAAGGTACTTCTCTAAAGCACTCTAGGTTCGCATATATAGTCCACATGACACTTATACATTCATGTCAAGCTCATAAGTCACAGATACTTTAAGCATATCTCATGCGAAGTATCAACTATCACGTTGCATCTTGCAAAAATCTCAAATACACATTTTCGTTCCCAAAAAGGGCTGTGAAAATTCTTTTCTTTTTTTTTAAAAATCCCATGAAATTCATTTTCATTCTTAAATGGAAAAAAATATTTTTCTTTCTTTAAAATTTTCTTTTCTGGACGAGCGGGCGTAGGCCCCTGTTTCTGCTGCAGTTGATCGTGTCGAGCTGAGGTGTTGGGATCTTGTACTTAACATTGTGTTCATCTTCTAGCCTAGTACTATCTTTTCTGGACTGAGGCTTAGAAGGAAGGTTCTTGGGTCAGAGCGAAAGAAAAGTGCTCTGATACCACTCTGTCACGACCACATCTCCCTAGTCAAAGAAAGTGTAGCTTTACCGCGACTAAAACATACTGAAACTGTCTCAACTCATCATAAGATGCTTAAATCAAAAGAAACATTGTCTGAAGTGTGTTGAGGGTACAAATCATGCTGAATCAGAGTAGTTATGAGAAATTGTCTTTGTTAAATGAATGTTCTGAATTTGCGCAACGGAAGAGTACCAAGACAGATGTAATATGTATGAAGACATACTACACCCACTACCTTCCTACTTATTTGGTCTTCTGTCCCAACACCTCCTCGGCTTCGACAACAATCAACCTGCACATTAAGGAAAACAAAATGCAGGGCTGAGTACTTGATGCACTCAGTGGGCTCATGCCGAAAACTGTTTTTCTTTTAGTTGTCAGCCAAGCTGAGTGAACGCGGGGTTTTACTGAAAATCTATCCCGGTCACTAAAATCTGTTATTTCTTTCTGAAAAATAGACTGCAGTCATTTAAACTTCTGATGATATGCCATATCAGCTGCGTGAATCGGGAATGTGGCCACATTCCACGACCACTGGGCCGGCCAACCTGGCGCTAGCTCACGACCCACGGACCGGCCAACCTAGCGCTAGCTCACGGTCCCTATGTGTACACTAGTCCGAGTAGGATTTACTGACCTACTGGGACCCGAATTCGATTTAACTGGGTTGGCATAGCCAACAGATAGGCAATCATAAAACAAAACATGGCATGACAACTCATTCAAATAATCATATTTTCACATAAAGCATGCTTTAAAAGAGGGAAGAGAAACCCCACCTCAATTGCTTAACTCTTGCAAAACGGGTGCTTTTCTGTCCTGGGATTACGCGTCGAGTGACGACGTTCCTTTACAAAGTTGAATATACTTAAATTAGGCTTTTTAAAGAAAATGCTTATCTTGCATGAATGCATGCCTAAGCGTGTGCTATTTTATTTTATCTCTTTCTTTCAAAAATTAGAGATCTAAATTCTTTAATTAAAACTGTGACTATTAAAGTCCGCTTTAATTATTTTATCGAAAACTATTTCAACACGGCTTAAAAATTCTCTCTTCCGTGGCTTAGGAAATTAATCCATTATACTCTTGAAACTAATTTAATAAAAAGGCTCTCACTAAAATATTAATCCAAGAGGTAAGTTCTTAGGCGCGGATAGGGATAAATTCTCCTGGCCAAGACTATTTAATTAATTGGCCCATTTCTCCTCTCTTTCAAATTTTCTTTATCTGAGGCCCAAAGCAAAATTAATTGGGCAAAGCCCAATTACTCCCTTCACCAACCTCGCTGATCTCTCTCTTTCTCCCTCATTCTCAAATTTCAAATCAGGACAAACCCTAACCCCTTCCACCTTCCTTCTCGGCAAAGCCGACCTCCCGGAGGTCTACCAGCTCCTGCGGTATCCCGGCTCTCTTTTTCTGGCAAAAACGGCGGCGCCTCGTCCGTCGGCCAACCTCGATCGGTACTCCTTCGCACTACCGCCGTCGCCTCTGTGTTTCGTCACTGTGGGCATCGCCGGTGCCGCCTTCGTCTCCAGCCGACGTCGCGGCTGTGTAGCCACCTCCAGCAGTCTCCCCCCCGTCGAGCTAGACTCGGAGCTAGCCCCCAACCCTGCCGACACATCCGTCTGCCGCCTCCCCTGTTTTCTCGGCGCTATGGACGCGGAGGAGTGAGCGTCGTTTTCTCGGTGGGACCGCCGTCAACAGCGACTGCACGTTTCCCTTCAGGCGGCACGGCATCTCGGCTAGAGCCATTCTCCCTCCAAAGCTAAGTTTCTTGATTAATTCTTTCTAGTGTTGTTAAATGAAGCTTGCGAAATTTCTATGATACTGTAACTTGAGCCTTAGGGGATTTTTCTTACATTCTGCTATGATTGATTCGATTCCAAGGAGGGGTTGAGCCTGTGGTAGCTGTTTCTATGTTACTGATTCTGTTGAGATATGGGGTTTTAAGGCATACTCCTATGTTCTTGAGCTTTTGTGTTCCTAAGTTCTCATTCTTGGCTATCTACTGTGTATGCTACATGATGCTAGTAGGATTTTGAGGATTTACCTCTTCTGATTGATGAGTGAGGCTGCTTCTTACTCCTCCTCAATCCCTCTCTACCTCGGTCCTTCTCTGTCTCGGTTCTTCCTCCCTCTTCTTAGCTTGTTTCTTTGCTACTGAGTTGTGGTGTTGAGGGATGGTGAGGCTGAGGATTATTTATACACGTTTGCCTAACTGAAAGCCTGAGAAAGACTGTGTACTTGGCTGAGAAAATGGATTCATGGTTGTGCAGCTGGCTGCCTTACTCTGCAGCTCTGCAGAGCATGTACTCTGAGCCCCTGACTCCTTTTGTGACTGTTTCTGGTTTTTCATGGTAGTGGCTGTACTCTGCAGCAATACAGGGATGTACTCGTAGGATTAAATGTGGCTGTTATACTATTTTGTTTCCTTCTTGCAGCAACTCCTTTTTCCCTTGATGCTGCAGCACTTTTACCTGAATTTTGTATGTTGAATTGCAGGTGCACAACGAGGATGTAGGGATGTTATGTGACAACTGTAGAGCTGCTGCAACTATGAATAACAGGCGTTGCAGAGTTTGTTAACTGTGGATCTGCGGAGGTGCAGCGGCTGTACTACCTCTTTTCTCTGGGCTCGGAGCAGCTTTCGGTTAGGGGTTGAAGGGTGCAGTGTTTGCTGTTCTTTTTGTGGCAGATGTTGCAGGTTGATCCAGCCCGTCGGGCTGTCGAGATCGGGCCACGGCCGAGCCTAAAGAAGAGGCCCCAAACTTGGCATTTCAAAAAATGTAATAGGATAGGGTTTTCTTTTGTTCTCGTCTATCTTCTTTCTTTCGTCATCAAGCATCTTGTAAACTTATTCTTAGCTTGGAAATTCCAAATACTATGTTTTGTTTATTCAAGAACATAAATGAATACTCTTTCATCCTTCTTTCTTTAAATTGCTAGTATTTATTTCATAATTCTCGAGAATCTAAGTCTCGGCTATTACAAATTAGGATTGCGGAGGGAATCCAAAATTAGGATTAGAAAACACACGTTATCTTTGGGGGAGAAAATATTTCATTAATTGATTGAATGAATAAAAAAGATAACAGTCTATCCTATTTATAATGCTACTGACTTAATGAACAAGAAAACAAAGAGGTTCGTATCAGTTATCCACACTTATATAGATTAGATGGGATCTTCACCAAGTCGATGTGGGACAGAATTTAGAGAATTTAACATATGATGAGAATCAAACCGTCACGCATCATACATCAAGCCCGATCCAAGATCTACACTAGCTGGGGACGAGGTCTACGAGCAAGAAGATGCAAGAAGCATCATACAATGGATAAGCCTTGAGGAGAAAGCCGGATTGTTCACCCTTGAGGAGGGGTTAACGGAGCAACAACTGGTAGGGATTTATGGGCTGCAGCACTCGACCCAAGAAGAGGAGGCGATCATTCATGGGTTCCAGACGTTGAATCAATCTCTGACTCAAATCACTCATGGGTTCCAGATGTGAACACTTACATGGCGCAAATGGCTGTTGCTATTAACAAAGTCCCTACTTTCCAAGGCTTTGTCACACATGTAATTGTTATCTTTATCCCATATCGAATCTTACTAGACACCCGAGAAATGCTTACCTGTTATCTATTTATCGTAAAATGCATTTATTATTAATTGCGGCTTTGCATGATATAAACGCGTTATCAGAGTCTAAATCGTAACGTAAGTTGGACGAGTCAAACAATACTCCTTTTTATTTATAGTCAGGAATCTTAGTAGAATTCTTAATAAAAGGATGCCAACAAATAAAATAAAACAAATTCATTACCCCCTTCAAAATATTACTCCATTCGTCCTATAAAAATTAATTAGTTTTGTCATTTTAGTTCATGCCTTAGAATTAGACTAGTTCTAATAAAAAAACTTTTGAACAACTAAATACTAGTAGCATTAATAATGTGGATTCCATATTCTCCTAATATTATTTTTGTTATATTCTATCTTTATTTTTCTTATCTTACTAATTGCAAATTAAAACCGTTGTCATATTAAGCTGTGCTAATTTTATATGACGGATTGAGTAATGTATCTAAAAAGAAAGACGCTCGTACACAAAAACACATTCTTATTCATTGCCTCTTAACATTAAAACCAATCAATAACAACATTTTATGTATATACTACTCCCTCCGTCCCAAGGTAGTTGGGTCATATTCATCTTTGGTATGTCCCAATGTACTCCCTTCGTCGCTCTGTAGTAGGGGCATTTCTTTTCAGCACAGAATTTAAGAAAAATTATTTTAAATGAGTTAAGTAAAAGGAGAATAAAGTAGAAAGAAAAAAGGTAGAGAGACGAAGTGAGAGTAAAGTACCATTTGCCAAAAAAGGAAATGACTCAGCTACAGTGAGACAACCAAAAAAGGAATACGACTTAGTTACAGAGGGACAGAGGGAGTAGTTGGGTCATTTCCTTTTTTTTGGCACAAACTTTATCATTTCTCATACTTTACTCTCTCTTCATCTCTCTTACTTTATTCTCTCTCTTATTTTACTCTCTCCACTTTAAACTTTAACACATCAATTTCTTAAATCTCGTGCTTAAAAGAAATATCCTAACTACCTTGGAACGGAGGGAGTATTAATTAAGGGTAACTATGTAATATATAAATACTATATGCACATAAATGCTCTTTCTCTTTTATCTTTTTCATATTTAATTTGTTATAAATATATAATACTCCCTCCGTCCCATAAAAATATGGGCAACGGATATGGCATGGGAATTAAGACAAAATTGGTAAAGTAAGAGAGATGATGATAATGGTATGGTAAATTAAGAGAGATGTGGAGAATAGTTAAAGTAGTGTTAGTGGATAATTGATCCTACAATATTAAATTGATATAACTTTCCAAAAATGGAATGCACATATTTTTGTGGGACAGACGAAAATGGAAAATGCACATATTTTTATGGGACGGAGGGAGTATAACATAAAATTTCCTTATAGTCAATATAACCATTCACACACATGTGGTATACGCACACGCACGTGCACGCGCTTGCGCGCGCACACTGCACACTTCATGCACACACACTAAAACACAGATTGAGGAGGCTTGCACCCAGTAGAGAAGCAGCAAGAAAAAGCAGGCTTAGGAAAAATGCATGTTTTTAATTTAGACAAAAAAAATAAGAAATTAGTTTCGTTTTTGATTAAATAACTAATCTATGAGAAAATACATAATTTCTTAGTTTTTGCTAATTATTAGTGTCCGTTTATGTTCAAAAGTCGAGGTCCTGTGAAATAAAGCGGAATCAGTTAGAGCTGGAAATTAAAAATGCTAGAGCACAAGTAGTCACATTTAATCTCCATTAATTTAATTATTTTTCTCTTAAATCCCAATCCCATAATTAAAAAATACTCCATATGTACATTTTTTCCTATAAAGAATTTTATCGAGTAGAAATGCAAATGCGGGAGAGCAAGGCCTCCCTTATACCAATATAATTTTGGGTACAATTTTTTCTTAATTAGAAAAATTATTAGGGATGAGAATATTTATCCCAACCCATGTGCGTGGTTGGTGAATTGCGGCTGCGTGTGAAAAGTCACACATGGCGTGATACTCGAGTGTGTTGCACTAACTATGAATTATATTGAATTGATTTTGCATATTTTCTAGGCGTGACACAATTCGATATGGAGTACACACGATGGCTGGAGGAGCACCACCGCCTGACGGTGGAGATGAGAGGCACGGTCAACGAGTACCGATTACAGAACGAGATGTGTGTCACCATCGGCAATTGGTTGGCCCATTGCCAACTGATTGACTTAACTATGTTAGTATACTTTATGCACATAAGTGTTGTTTCTCTGTTATCTTTTCCATATTTATCTCGATATAAATATATCAGCTAACATAAAATTTCCTTATAGTGAACATTACTAATCGCACGCAGGCACGTGCGCGCACGCTATAACTACAAAATTCGTCAAATTTACATTTTTTCCTATAAGTAATTTTATTGGGTAGAAATGCGAATACGGGAGAGCAAGGCATCCCTTATACCAATATAATTTTGGGTACAATTGTTTCTTAATTAGAAAAAAATTAAGGATGAGAAATTTATCCCTACCCATGTGCGTGGTTGGTGAATTGCGGCTGCGTTGAAAAGTCGCACATGGCGTGATACTCGAGTGTGTTGCATTAATTATGAATTAATGAATTGATTCTGTGTATTTTCTAGGTGCGGCACAATTCAATATAGAGTACGCACGATGGTTGGAGGAGCACCACCGCCTGACGTTGGAGATGAGAGGCACGGTCAACGAGTACCGACCGCAGAACGAGATGTGTGTCGCCATCGGGAACTGGTTGGCCCACTGCCAATTGGTTGACATAACTGTATAAGTATACTTTATGCAAATAAGTGTTGTTTCTCTTTTATCTTTTCCATATTAACTTGATATAAACATATCATCTAACACAAAATTTACTTATAGTCAACATTACTATTCGCACGCGTGCACGCACATGCACACTATAACTAAAATATTCTCCAAATATATATTTTTTCATATATGGAATTTTATTAAGTAGAAATGCGAATGCGGGAGAGCAATGCCTCCCTTATACCAATATAATTTTGGGTACAATTCTTTCTTAATTAGAAAAAATATTAAGGATGAGAATATTTATCCCAACCCATCCCATTTGCGTGGTTGGTGAATTGCGGTTGCGTGTGAAAAGTCACCCATGGCGTGATAATCGAGGGTGTTGTATTAATTATGAATTATATTGAATTGATTCTGCATATTTTCTAGGTGCGGCACAATTCAATATGGAGTACGCACGATGGCTGGAGGAGCACCATCGCCTGACGGTGGAGCTGAGATGCGCGGTCAACGAGTACCGACCGCAGAACGAGATTCATGTCGCTATCGACAACTGGTTGGCCCACTGCCCACTGGTTGACATAAATATGTAAGTATACTTTATGCTCATAAGTGTTTCTCTTTTATCTTTTCAATATTTAACTTGATATAAATACATCATCTAACATAAAATTTCCTTATCGTCAACATTAGTATTCGCACGCGCGTGCACACCACACTAAAAAATTCTCCAAATGTATATTTTTTCCTATATGGAATTTTATTCGGTAGAAATGCGAATGCGGGAGAGCAAGGCTGATAAGTCGTATTCTAGGCCTCGGTTACTGGTCAGTATGACAGGTTTAAATGATTATATTTGCAAAGCAGTTGCTCAAAGTGTGCAGGATAAGTGTTCTGGCCAGTAGGGAAGTTCCGGAGTGTTCGGGTAGAAAAAGCGCCAGCATGGTCTCATACTGATCCGTATACGTGCTAAAACGACTTGAGATGAAGAAGACGGATAGCTGGGACGGATTACCCACAATTAAGGGCAAAGAAGTCAAATTGCAGCGAGGATTTACCCTAAAATCAAGGGTAGCCTCCCTATAAAAGGTAGCCAAGTTGGAGAGAGAAGGAGCCTTCGAGAGACTTCAATTCACCATCATCTTTAGGTAGAGAGTTCTCTCGGTAATTTCAGTCTTTCAGCCGTGTCCCACTTCTTGCCTCGCCGAGCCATGATCACCTGACGTTCAGAATGTTCCCGAGTTCCAGTCATCGTCCATTCCAGTTAGCTAGATCGTAGTTCCAGTCAGAGATTTTATCGCCCGGAGTGGCAAACAATTTTTAAATTGCTTTCGTAGTTTAATTAGTTCTCCGTCTTTACGTTGGATTTCTGTTACATTTTGGGATTTTGTTGTTTTGAAATGCTTGCTTTGGATATCCGAACGTGTTAATGCTATGAAGTTGATTTCCGTTTCGTTCATTGTAGTGTTCTTTTCTTTCCTTGTCTAGTTAGCTTAGATCTAAGGTTTCTCGGTGTTTTAAGTGCTAAATCTCTAAATTCTGTTACGTAACAAATTTCTTTAGGATAGGTAAACAAGTACTGTTTGATCTGGAAGTAGATCGTTGCATGCAAGGCTTCGTTTTATTTTCTGAATCGATCTTTCATGTTGACCAGCATGCAGAAGTCCAGTTTCAGCGTTTGATTTCAGATTTGATTTCTTAGTTTTAGATCTGTGTTCGCGAGTTGTTAATCTGCGTTTGCCGGGTTGGATCTGGAATTGTTATCTGAGTTTAATTTGTGTTGTTGGAGAAGACGATGTCTACATCCAGATTGGGGACCACCTTACTTTTATTTACTTTTGCTTTCTTTTGTCCTTCACCTCTGGTTGTACCTGCAGATCTGTCAGCCTAGTCACCACTACCTCCACTACACTCTGAATATTCTGTTTAGCCAAAAATAGAAATACCGTCCTTTCCAAACAATTTCTGTTACACCATGTCCCCTCATTTCCACGTACACAGTTGCATTCCATGATCTGCTCCCCCATCCTAGTCAGTAGGACGCCACCCTTTAATTACTCGCCTAGGTAGAAACTCAACCCGAGCGTGGTAGCTAACCAACCCTCCAAAATATCACCGCAGTAGTTTAAACGCACCATCTCTGTGGGATTCGAGCCTTACCTCCACTATACTGATCAGTAGAAGTGGGTTGAGGAATCTTTGAAGACGAGGTCTAGGCTTAGTTAGGATCTTTATCCTGCCAGTAGGATATATCCTCACTTGAACGACACCTACGCACCCAGTTACCTCTTCAAATGGCGCCGTTGCCGGGGATGGATGGCGTTTTAGATACTATTATGTGTGATACTTTGGCGTAAATATTGTGTATAATTTTTTCTCTTTTTCTTTTGTTTCAGTTTATGAGAAGCAGTTCGGATCCTAATCCGTGGAAACCGAAGATACTTCAGCGAGGATCCATACTTGTGACCACTCGTTCTGGCCTGTCAACAACTCTGTCTGACCTAGACACGAGTAGCGACGAAGAACAGTACACCATAGAAGGACCAATTCCCGTGGAGTTGCCACTGTTGGAAGGCAATCCAGGAATGGCTGCCAACATGGACGAAGATCCAGAGATCGGTACGCTGAATGCGCATACCGAAGGAGAACCACCGCAAGCTATCGTGGTCACCCCGGGACAGACTGCTTGTGACGTGAAGCCTCATGTCATAGCGATTCTACCTACATACTGCGGGAAAAGCTATGAAGGGCCGTATGAGTTCCTTCACGAATTTTGTAAGATTTGTAGAGCGCAGAGAAGACCAGCAGGAGCGACTGAAGATGATTATAGGCTGAAAGCTCTGCCATTTGTGCTCAAGGGGGAAGCGAACACCTGGTTCATGCGCTTGCCCCCTGACTCTATTGAGACTTGGGCCGACTTCAAGTCAGCATTCCTGGGCGAGTTTTTTCCGTCATCTAAGACAAGCGCACTGAAGAGAGAAATAACGAATGTGAAGCAAGGATATGACGAGCCCTTGAGCGACTATTGGGCAAGATACATGGGTCTTTTGGAATCGTGTCCCAACCATCGCATGGCGGACATTGAAGTACATCATACTTTCTACGAGGGCATGAACGCGGTAACCAAAGACCTGGCCAATTCATCTTCGGGAGGAAGCTTCACGCAATTACGGGTCAGCGAAGCAAAGAGAGTCCTAAGGAAGCTACTGAATGCAAAGAAAGAGTATGACCATTCAAGGGAAGGATACAACCGAGAGCGGGCTGCTGTTGCATCGACTACTGATCAGGAGAACAAGCTGGAGCAGAAAATGGACTTGAAGATGGATGAGCTGAAGAAGTCACTTTTGAGTGCCATCGAGAAGAGCACTCCACCACCTCTCCCAACTGGAAACTACAAGGGTGCAGAGCAGGGGAATCAAGGGGCCCAATACGAGCATCCGAATGACTTGATCAGTACGGAGCAAGCTAACGCTGCTGGGTATTTTAACCAGAATGGGAATTGGATCCAGGGGAGACAACGGGACGCACCATGGAGGGACCACCCGAATTTTCGATGGGGAGAAGGGAACCAAAACCAGAACCAAGGTCAAGGCCAGAACCAATATAACCCTTACCCGAACCAAAACCCTAACCGTGGACCAGCAAACCCAGACTTCCAGCCCAACTGGTCAGGAAGAAACCAACAAGCCCAAAACCATAACCCACAAAGCTCAAACTCGAACCCTGTTTACGTGCCACCCCATCAGAGAAATTTCCAAAACTACCAAAATCAACCAAACCAAGCATCCCAACACCATCAGAACCAGAATCAATTCCAAGCCCAGCACCAGAATCAATATCCTCAAGATCAGTACACTCCTCCTGCCCAATATAACCAATACCCGCCTAATCAAGGACAGCAAACCTTCCAGAACTATCAACACCAAGGGCCGGGTCATTTCCAAAACTCGAACAGGCCGAGGAGATCCGTTGAGGACATGATGAGTGAAATGCTAGCATCACAACAGAACATCAAAGGAGAATTGCAAGCCCATAATGAGGTCGTGCAGGGGATGCAAAATGCCCAGAAAGAACATAAGGCGAACATGGATATGATGAATAGGCAGTTAGCTCAACTGGCCAGTTCGATGGGTGATTTGAAGGGAAATGCAGGAAAACTCCCATCTACAGTCCAAATGCCCGAGAAGGCAAATGTGAGTAAGGTCACGTTGAGGTCAGGAACTACTTATGATGCACCTCAACCGAAACAGCCGAGTGAAGGATCGAATGGAACGAAGATAGGAGGTGAGACAATTTCAGCTGAGGAAATAGGGAATTTCATGCCTCGAATGCAGGATCCATTCTTCCTGGATGATACACCAAGTATAAGAGGTGAACCCGATGCCTTACTGACCAGGAAGGAACCTCCTCAAGAGAAAAATCCCAGAATGGAGGCTCGGACCCAAGAGCTACCAAAGAAAGTTGCTGAGGAACCCGTAGAAGAGAAAAAAGGGGAGAAACCATTCCCATTCCGATTTGTTACAAAGAGGAAGAAAGAGAACCCGGTCGACTACTTGTCGATTTTTGGAAGGTTGGACGTCACCATACCATTCCTCCAAGCCGTGAAACTACCCCCGCTCGGAAAATTCATTAAGGATTTCATAGCCGGGAAAGCTCAAAAAGATGGACAAATCATGGTGGAAGGGATCGCATCCGCAATTGTGCAAGAGAAACTGCCGCCCAAGAGGGCCGATCCAGGTATGTTCACTTTACCCATAACTATAGGGGATGTGAAAGTTGAACATGCGATGTGTGATCTTGGAGCTTCCATTAATGTCATGCCATTATCAATCTATAACCGACTGAAAGGAGTGAGGCTGTCAAACACTAGGGTGTTGATCCAGCTGGCTGATAGGTCGTGCATAAGCCCTGAGGGAGTTTTAGAGAACGTGTTGGTTAGAGTACAGGAGTTCACATACCCTGCTGATTTTTATGTGATCAAAATGAGTGAGCATGAAGCGAGAGAGTCTAGTGGAGTCTTGTTAGGGAGACCTTTTTTGAGAACGGCTAAGACAATAGTGGACATGGCCGAGGGGACTATTTGCATTGATTTTAATGGTGAGAAGTTTACTTTTGATATAAATGATGCCATGAAGAAACCCATTGATTCTGAAAATCTATGCTTTGTTGATGTGATTGACCCTCTAGTCCAAGATTTTCTTGAGACCGAACTATTACAGGAAAAACTCCAGGCTTTAGATGCTTGTGATCAGGCCGACGAAGAAGCTGCTGCGTGGTGTGATTTGATCAGTAGCCAGGGGTTGACCGACGAAGAAATAGAAGGAGCGATCAAGGAATTCTGTCAAAAGTCGGCGTTCATTGGAGCCGCAGGGGCCAAGCTTCCAGTCAGTACGGAAGAACCTTCAGGGGAAGACTTAAAGAAAGACGGGGAGGCCCAGAAAAACCCTCTACCCGAAGACACACTTCCACCCCAAGTCGAGCTAAAAAAGTTACCATCGAACTTGAAGTATGCCTACCTCGGGGAGGAGAACTCATATCCCGTAATCATCAACAGCAGTCTCACAAAAGAACAAGAAGCGCGGCTACTGGCTGTGTTGAATAGGAATAAGAAGGCAATCGGATGGAGCCTTACAGATCTAGTAGGGATAAGCCCCGACGTTTGCATGCACCACATCAGGCTAGAAGAGGGAGCGAAGGCTCATCGAGATGCTCAAAGGAAGGTAAACCCTAACATGCGAGAGGAAATTTTAAAGGAAATCTTGAAGTTGTTGTCGCTAGGGATTATCTATTCAGTGCCGGACAGTGAGTGGGTCAGCCCGATCCACATGGTTCCAAAGAAATCCGGGATCCAAGTTGTCAAGAATGAAAGGAACGAGCTGATTCCAACAAGGCTGGTCACGGGTTGGCGAATGTGCATCGACTACCGGAAGCTGAACAACGCAACAAGGAAGGACCATTTTCCTTTGCCTTTCATCGACCAGATATTAGAGAGATTAGCTGGGAAAAAATTTTTCTGCTTCCTAGATGGGTACAGCGGGTACTTCCAAATTCACGTGGATCCTGAGGACCAGGACAAAACCACTTTTACTTGCCCGTTTGGAACCTATGCATACCGTCGCATGCCTTTCTGTTTATGCAACGCTCCAGGTACGTTTCAACGATGCATGATGAGCATATTTTCCGATTTGATTGAGGAGTGCATAGAAATATTTATGGATGACTTCACGGTTTACGGAGACTCGTTCGACTCTTGCCTTCATCATTTGGACATAGTTTTGGAAAGGTGTCAAGCAAAGAGTCTGGTTTTGAACTTCGAGAAGTGCCATTTTATGGTCACCGAAGGGATAGTCCTAGGACACGTAGTCTCAGAAAGAGGTATCCAGGTGGATCGAGCCAAGGTGGATGTCATATCCAAATTACCATTCCCTACTGATCAGAAGGGAATAAGGGGTTTCCTGGGACATGCTGGATTTTATCGAAGATTTATAAAGGATTTCTCCAAAATCGCCCAACCCCTTACCAGACTGCTTCAAAATGATGTGGAGTTCGTTTTTGATGAGCAATGCAAGGCAGCTTTCGATCTTCTCAAAGAAAAATTAGTATCCGCACCTATCATACGAGCTCCTGATTGGAACCATCCTTTCGAAGTAATGTGCGACGCCAGCGACTTTGCGGTAGGGGCCGTGCTGGGTCAGAAGATCGATGGGAGGAGGCACGTAATTTTTTATGCGTCCAAGACTCTAAATCAAGCCCAGCGGAATTACGATACCACCGAAAAGGAGATGCTGGCAGTGGTGTTTTCTTTCGAGAAGTTCCGGCCATATTTGCTGGGATCTAAGGTCGTAGTATACACTGACCATGCAGCCCTTAAGTATCTAGTTACCAAGAGAGAATCAAAACCACGCTTGATCCGATGGGTACTCTTGTTACAAGAATTTGATTGGGAGGTGGAAGATAAGAGAGGAGTCGAAAACAAGGTGGCAGACCATTTGAGCAGAATAGTGCAAGAAGGAAACAGCGAGGAGGTGCACGACAAGTTTCCAGAGGAACACTTATGTGAGGTGATTTTTGCACCCAGAAAAATTGATTGGGAAGAAGTGTACAAACTTACTGGTCAGAATGATGCAGCAAAAGGAAAAGAGAAGGTAGGGCAGGAGCCATGGTATGCGGACCTGGCCAACTACCTAGTAACTGGAGAACTTCCAGAGGTACCAAGTGTTACCAAAGCCCAACGAATGAAGATCAAGAGTGAGGCAAAATATTATTTTTGGGACGACCCTTACCTATGGAGGGTAGGATCCGATCAAGTGATAAGAAGGTGCATTCCTGACTAGGAACAGCGGGATGTGTTGACCCACTGCCATTCGTTAGCATGTGGAGGGCACTTCGGATCCAAGAAGACGGCAAGGAAGATTCTGGATAGCGGCTTTTACTGGCCAACTCTCAACAAAGATGCATACGAGTTCTGCCGGAGCTGTGAGCGTTGCCAACTGACCGGTGGAATATCTGCCCAAGATGAGATGCCGCAAGTACCGATTATTGTTTGTGAATTATTCGACATATGGGGAATGGATTTCATGGGGCCTTTTCCCTCGTCCTATGGCAATCTGTATATCCTAGTCGCGGTGGATTACGTCTCCAAATGGGTAGAAGCGACGGCCACAAGTACGTGTGAAGCAAAGGAGGTGGCCAAATTCTTAAAGAGTCACATTTTCAGCCGTTTCGGAGTCCCAAGGGCGATCATCTCTGATCAAGGTACACACTTTTGTAATCGTACAATTGAAGCTTTAATGAAAAAGTACGGTGTGCACCATAGACTTTCAAGCCCCTACCACCCGCAAGCTAACGGCCAAGCCGAGATCTCTAATCGAGAGATAAAGAAGATTTTGGAGAAAACTGTAAATCCTTCTCGGAAGGATTGGAGCGTGAGATTAGAGGATGCTCTCTGGGCATATCGAACAGCCTACAAGACCCCCATTGGTATGTCCCCTTACCGAATAGTTTTTGGAAAAATGTGCCACTTACCTGTAGGGATCGAGCACCGAGCATACTGGGCAGTACAGAAAGTGAATATGGATGCTACAGCCTGTGAGGAGGAAAGGAAGCTGCAATTACAGGAGCTTGAGGAACTTAGATTGGAATCTTTCGACTCGGCCATGTGGTACAAGGAGCGAACGAAATTATGGCATGATAGAAATCTGAGAACCAAGGAGCTCCATGTTGGCCAGAAAGTACTACTCTTCCAGTCGAGATTGAAGTTAATGCCCGGGAAACTCAAATCTAAGTGGACAGGACCGTACATCGTAACAGCCCTCCGAGCTAATGGAGCGGTGGAGATTTCAGGGAGTCTTTCTAACTCTGAGCCTTTTGTTGTGAATGGACATAGGTTGAAAATCTTTAGGGATAATAGTGAGGTGGGGGTAGTGGATGAAATTCCACTACTACCAGATACTAAGGTCACATACTGATTAGTAAGATAGGAATTTGGAATTCCACGTGGCTAGTTTCATTTTGATAATATTCTGCATATACTGGCCAGGTAGGATTCCAAATTACCTAAGGAGAATGTAAATACTGTATATACGTAATTAATTTTTGCATGCTTGAAAATTTTCTAAAAATCCAAAAATATATTTTCGGGCCTTAAATTTAGGTTGGGGTACACTTTGACCAAGAGATTACCTATTTAGTGTCACTCCAATTTGTATTTAAGTGCCATTTTGAATTATTTTCCGTAATAGGTAAGTATAGAGGGAAATTGTGGATAGGACGTAAATTTGAATTAAGCGTGTGCAGCTTTTGCAGGGTGGCAGTGCTGGAATGGTGTGGAGCAGAGAGAGTACACACGCTAGCCAATCAGGAACCAACGCCTGTCGCCCAACCACTTTTCACATGAAGCGGCATGACCGGTAACCACTGATAGCCGGTTGAAACCACCTGCAACTGCCATTTCTAATCCGAACTAAACCAACCGACCCTCCCTTTCTCCCTCAAAAACCCTCATTTCCAAAATACCTTTCAAGAAATTCTCCTCTATCCCTCTCACAGAACCATCGTTCTCAAACCAAACCCTAATTTCTACCGTCAAATCACAAATTACAGTCATGGGTAAGAAAGCTATCGCGAGGAAAATCAAGCCCCGTCGTGCGAACACCCAAGATACGCAGCCGCTGCGAGAAGAAACCCCGGAGGCCCAACCACAGTCGAACCAACCACCCGCACCGACTGCTCAACCGCCGGCCACTATTTCTTTGGATGCCGTAATGGTATTCCTTCGCCAACAAGACCCGACTAGGGACTGGACGGCGGCATTGACCAATTTCGGCCACACGGGGGGCATAGGAACCGCACCCAGTGGAATTCCTCATGCACAGGTCAGACACGCAGAACTACAGTCGGAGGAAGGATCTCCCTCAGCCACCGCGGCATCGGAACCCTCGGTACCAGATTCGGCAGACCTGGAAGCTATCGCCGCGTTTTACAGCTCCGACTCTGAGGAGCGAAAGAAAAGGTCCAGCCAAGTAAGGGAAACCCAGGGAGAGAGTGGCGGAGCAAAAATGACGCCCGAGAAGGACCCAGTATTTCAAGAAGTAAGACGGCCAGAGATAGATCTGAACGAATCAGCCAGGAAACAGGGCCTCATGACGGACGAGGAGTTTGACTCGATAATGAACAGGGTAAACCGAAGAGAGGAGACAACTGACTTGGTGGCTGAGGGTCTGGACCTCGCACCAAGATCAGTAGGAGAGAATGAACAAGCTCTTAGAGAACCCATACCGAAGGATAAGACATCCCAGTCAGAAGGAGAAGAGGAGAGGGAAAAGCAGAGTGAAGCCAAGGAAGCAGGAACAGAGACAACAGAACCAGAGGTAGAGGCATCCACCCCAGTGGCACCTCCGGTAGTTAAACCGATCCCCGTCAGAAGGAAACTGGTAGTGAAGACAGGCTCCAAGGCAGAGCCACCCAAACCGCAGAGGAAATCGCAACGTTGTTTGGGTAAGTGGGCACCCAACAGGGCGAAACCGAACACGGCGGAGGATCCCCTAGAGATCGTGAGCGACGACGAACCCTGTCCGGCGCAAGAGGATCAGGGTGTGGAAGCCGAGCGGGTGGCTGAGGGACTGGACCTCGCACCCGAGTCAGTGAGCCCCGAACAATTGGAGAAGGAAGATGCCAAGAAAGAGTGTAGCTCCACTACCCAGGAGACGCCACCAACTGAGGCGGAAGAGGAAGCTAGATACCAAGTAGAAAGGAAAAGAAAGGGCAAGACCGTTGTGGAGGAAAAATCAAAAACCAAAAGAATGCGTACCCCGAACACAGGCATAGTGATCACTGAGACTGCCCGGAGGACCCCATCAAACCGGCAGACACAGAGCTATAGTGAGTACGAGGCCAGTGAAGAATCTGAATCAGATAGCGACACAACCATGGAAGAGGAGGAATACAAGGAGCGGGAACTCCCCAACGATCATCGAGAACTGTTGCATCCACCTGCCGAACCACTCCGGTATAAGCGTTGGACGGTGGAACTCACGGATGACGTTGTGGAAGAGATGAAGTTGTTTGACGACAAGAAGCTCCAGTCAGTTTACCGCACAAAGAACACAAAAGGCAAGAAGGTTAAGTGTGGAAAGGTAATTCATCTCCCATCCTTAGATGAATTGCAAATTAGTGAATCGTTTCTAGCCCTTTTGCATGAGTTGGGTTTTGAATGGTTGTTGAGGAATGAGAAGTTAAGTGTCCCGGTCGATTTGGCCAAGGAGTTTTTCGCAACTTTTCGATTCGAAGTCACAACTGATTTGGATATAGAGTGTGTTAGCTTCAGGGTATTTGGAGGAGAAATTAGGATGAATCTGATTGAGTGGACTGTGAGGTTGGGTATATGCAGTTTGGAGGAGGCAATAGGACTTGAATGGAGAAACAGGGAGCGGGGGATTCCCCGCCGGCATGTGGAATTTGAGCCCCAGTCGGCTTGGGAGGAACTTACTCACCCCGGAGCAGGGCAGTTCCAATCCACGATCTCCCGATCGATCCACCTTAGCGACCCCGTTTTACGCCTGGTTCAACTTTTTTTAGACTACAATCTTTTGGGGCAGTCTAATTCGGCAGTCCGGACATCAATGACGGAGTTGTACCTTATATGGTGTGCAAAAAAGGGCAAGAAGCTGCACTTAGGGTTCTGGACTGCATACACATGTCACCTCGTCGCAACTCACCCAGCACGGAATATTTCCCTCTGCCATATATTGGGAATCTTCATGAGGAACAACATCACCGTTTCGGAGGACGAAGACCTAACCCCACTAACGATGGTGAGCACCCCAGGATTGTTCGACACCCCTCTGTTCGTCCGAACGAACACGGTGTACATGAGGCAGGGCGTGCCCCACTTTTATGCGATGGGAGAAGAGGCAATACCCACTGCTCGGATAGCAATAGCTCAGGAAGCACCAGGACATGACCAGAGGCGAGACAGAATTGAACAATCTGTGGAAAAGATGGCTGAGGAAAATAGACAGATGAGGGAAGAGATGATTCGTTTAGCGTCAGCAATGGAACAGGTATTGAAGGAGTCTGCGGAGCAGAGAATACTGACTCAGAGGCAAGCCGCTCTAGAAAGGACAGTCACTGAAATGGCAGAGGAGAATCAGCAATTGAAGGCAGAGGTGATCAAGCTGGCAGGAGTTGTGGAAAGGATGTTGAAGGGCTCTGCAGAGCAGGATATGATGCATCAGAGGCAGGCGGCCATGGAAGCTATCGTATCAGATCTCGGGGAGGAAAACTCCAAGATGCAAAAAGCAATGAACAGAATGTTAGCCAGTATGGATAACATCTTAGAAGAAATGACCTACCTGAGGAAGGAGCAAGCTGCAGGACCGAGTGGCCATGGTGGCCGGACTGATGAACCACATATCCAAGAAACCGGAGTAGCAGATGAGCAAGAGACAGCGGACGCCGAGGTGCCGGCAAGAGCCGAGGAGCCGGCGAAGGAAAATGAAACTGGAACGGAAGAGGACAACCCGAAGGAACCACCTGCCCCACGAAGGAGCAGGCGACTTCGATAGACCCCCCCCCTACTGACCAAGTTAGTTTTTTTTTAAGCTTTTTTAACTTTTCGTATTTTTGTTATGTTGTGGTATTCGGTTAGGTAGTATAATCTGTGTTTGCGAGCAAACCCCACTTCATAACACTTAGCCTATTCCATAGTCTAAGTGTGAGAAGTTAGGGTTTGTTTCTTGGTAGCATGTTTTCTGTGTTTCTTTTGTATATACGTGTTTCTTTGTTTAGTGGATTTTGTCCGGTGTTCAAACCTCTCCCACTTAGCCTATTCCATAGCCTAAGTGTGAGAAGTTTCTGTTTGAGTTGTTATTTTTGTTTGTTATTTTGTTGTCTGTGTGTCTACCATACTGGCCAGTACTTTTTTTTTTCCACTTCACAGCCTTATCTGGGGCAGACACTTGTGAAGTAGGAGGGGGGACGTAATGGCCAGTATGATGTATATATGTGTGTTCTGTGTTTGTGCTCGTTTTGTGTTTTTTAGGTCTAGTTTTTTTTATGTTGTGTGCTGATTTGGGCTTAAAACTCAACCGTCCTGAGCTGGAGGTGAGGGGAATTGAGGGAGATAAGACAAGCTGGAAAACCGAAACCACTCTCCTTAGTACCTCCTGACCAGTATAGATGATGTGAGTATGAGAGAAAAGCCCACACTTAGAGCCAAACACGAAAGCCCTCTAAAATGTGAGTTATAAGCCTTAAAGTGGAACCACTTTCCACATACACTTAAAGAAAAGAGAGGCTGCCACAATTTGCCTAGGGTGAAGTGATCACGGGTAGCAAATACTGAAGGCAGTAGGAACCCCCCCCCCCATAAAAAAAAAAAAAAAAAAAAAAAAAAAAAAAAAACACCACTTTTAGAACCCTTTTTTCTTAACCTTTTATACCCAGATAAACACCCCTAGCCCCTGGGACTGTGTGTAAGGCATGAAACAAATGGAGCTTACTGGCCAGGAAGAAGTGTGAAAAAAGCAGAAACCAGCTGGGCAGGAAAGTTAGAAGAAAATCGACCAGGGAGACATTCCAGGTCCAAAAAAAGAAGGGATAAGGGTGGCGAAGCCACGAAAAAAAAAAGAGGAAGAAAGAAAGAAAAGAAGAAAATGGTCAGAGATTTGACCACACAAAAAAAAAATGAAGGAATAAGGGTGGCGAAGCCACAAGAAGCCTACTAACCAGTTGGAAACTCAAGCCAGAAGCACCAGCTAAGAAAAGCAACTGATCAGAAGCCTGATGCACACAATCCCCCTTCATAAATTAAATAGAAGTTTTTGAACCTTAGAGCCTTAGGAACATCTACCCAAAACACTACAACCCAACAGCCCCGTTACAAGCCTTAAAGTCCTTCAGTAGCTGCACGTGAGATCTAAGTCCAAAGCAATTGTGGTTGAGCATGATGAGAGAATTCAGTCCTAACGTTCCTGGTGAGGTGCGAGTGACTGAGTGAACCTAGTGGTTGACCGAGAGTGTGGGCGATCTTGACAAGCAGATGTACTGACTGGGAGAGAAAGGGGGGGCGGCAGAAGTTCAAGGCTGTCTAAGGCCGGATTGCACCTGATCCCGAGGGGAGGGATGGTTGAAAATGTAGCCCAATCTGTTAGTGTTTTATGTGTTTCTGTGTTTGTGTTTGTGTTTTCTTTCTTCTTCGTCGTTGTAGTCTAGAGTCCAGTTTTAGGTAGAGTCGGGCAGGGAAGTAACCAGGCTAGAATGCGACTTATTGCTTTTTGTTTGTTCTTCACGCTTGAGGGCAAGCATGTGGTAAGTGTGAGCAGTTTGATAAGTCGTATTCTAGGCCTCGGTTACTGGTCAGTATGACAGGTTTAAATGATTATATTTGCAAAGCAGTTGCTCAAAGTGTGCAGGATAAGTGTTCTGGCCAGTAGGGAAGTTCCGGAGTGTTCGGGTAGAAAAAGCGCCAGCATGGTCTCATACTGATCCGTATACGTGCTAAAACGGCTTGAGATGAAGAAGACGGATAGCTGGGACGGATTACCCACAATTAAGGGCAAAGAAGTCAAATTGCAGCGAGGATTTACCCTAAAATCAAGGGTAGCCTCCCTATAAAAGGTAGCCAAGTTGGAGAGAGAAGGAGCCTTCGAGAGACTTCAATTCACCATCATCTTTAGGTAGAGAGTTCTCTCGGTAATTTCAGTCTTTCAGCCGTGTCCCACTTCTTGCCTCGCCGAGCCATGATCACCTGACGTTCAGAATGTTCCCGAGTTCCAGTCATCGTCCGTTCCAGTTAGCTAGATCGTAGTTCCAGTCAGAGATTTTATCGCCCGGAGTGGCAAATAATTTTTAAATTACTTTCGTAGTTTAATTAGTTCTCCGTCTTTACGTTGGATTTCTGTTACATTTTGGGATTTTGTTGTTTTGAAATGCTTGCTTTGGATATCCGAACGTGTTAATGCTATGAAGTTGATTTTCGTTTCGTTCATTGTAGTGTTCTTTTCTTTCCTTGTCTAGTTAGCTTAGATCTAAGGTTTCTCGGTGTTTTAAGTGCTAAATCTCTAAATTCTGTTACGTAACAAATTTCTTTAGGATAGGTAAACAAGTACTGTTTGATCTGGAAGTAGATCGTTGCATGCAAGGCTTCGTTTTATTTTCTGAATCGATCTTTCATGTTGACCAGCATGCAGAAGTCCAGTTTCAGCGTTTGATTTCAGATTTGATTTCTTAGTTTTAGATCTGTGTTCGCGAGTTGTTAATCTGCGTTTGCCGGGTTGGATCTGGAATTGTTATCTGAGTTTAATTTGTGTTGTTGGAGAAGACGATGTCTACATCCAGATTGGGGACCACCTTACTTTTATTTACTTTTGCTTTCTTTTGTCCTTCACCTCTGGTTGTACCTGCAGATCTGTCAGCCTAGTCACCACTACCTCCACTACACTCTGAATATTCTGTTTAGCCAAAAATAGAAATACCGTCCTTTCCAAACAATTTCTGTTACACCATGTCCCCTCATTTCCACGTACACAGTTGCATTCCATGATCTGCTCCCCCATCCTAGTCAGTAGGACGCCACCCTTTAATTACTCGCCTAGGTAGAAACTCAACCCGAGCGTGGTAGCTAACCAACCCTCCAAAATATCACCGCAGTAGTTTAAACGCACCATCTCTGTGGGATTCGACCCTTACCTCCACTATACTGATCAGTAGAAGTGGGTTGAGGAATCTTTGAAGACGAGGTCTAGGCTTAGTTAGGATCTTTATCCTGCCAGTAGGATATATCCTCACTTGAACGACACCTACGCACCCAGTTACCTCTTCAAAGGCCTCCCTTATACCAATATAATTTTGGGTACAATTATTAATTAGAAAAAATATTAAGGATTAGAATATTTATCCCAACCCATGTGCGTGGTTGGTGAATTGCGGCTGCGTGTGAAAAGTCGCACATGATGTGATACTCGAGGGTGTTGCACTAATTATGAATTAATGAATTGATTCAGCGTATTTTCTAGGTGCGGCACAATTCAATATGGAGTACGCACGATGGCTGGAGGAGCACCACCGCCTGACAGTGGAGCTGAGAGGCGCGGTCAACGAATACCGGCCACAGAACGAGATATGTGTCACCATCGGTAACGGGTTGGCCCACCGCCAACTGGTTGTCATAACTATGTAAGTATACTTTATGCACATAAGTGTTGTTTCTCTTTTATCTTTTCCATATTTAACTTGATATAAATATATCATATAATGTAAAATTTCCTAATAGTCAACATTACTATTCGCACGCGTGCACGCGCGCACGCGCGTGCTACCCATAACTAAAAATTCTCTAAATGTATATTTTTTTCCTATATGAAATTTAATTGGGTATAAATGCGAATGCGAATGCGAGTGAGCAATGCCTCCCTAATACCAATATTATTTTGGGTACAATTCTTCCTTAATTAGAAAAAATATTTAGGATGAGAATATGTATCCCAACCCGTTTGCGTGGTTAGTGAATTGCGGCTGCGTGTGAAAAGTCACACATGGCGTGATACTCGAGTGTGTTGCATTAACTACGAATTATATTGAATTGATTCTGCGTATTTTCTAGGTGCGGCACAATTCAATATGGAGTACGCATGATGGCTGGAGGAGCACCACCTCTTGACGGTGGAGATGAGAGGCACGGTCAACGAGTACCGACTGCAGAACGAGATGTGTATCGCCATCGGCAATTGGTTGGCCCACTTCCAACTGATTGACATAACTATGTTAGTATACTTTATGCACATAAGTGTTGTTTCTCTTTTATCTTTTCCACTTTTAACTTGATATAAATATATCATCTAACATAAAATTTCCTTACATTACTAATCGCACGCGAGCACGCGCGCGCACGCCATATCTAAAAAATTCTCCAAATTTACATTTTTCCTATAATAAATTTTATAGGGTAGAAATGCGAATCCGGGAGAGCAAGGCCTCCCTTATACCAATATAATTTTGGGTACAATTCTTTCTTAATTAGAAAAAAATTAAGGATGAGAAAATTTATCCCTACCCATGTCCGTGGTTGTTGAATTGTGGTTGCGTGTGAAAAGTCGCACATGGCGTGATACTCGAGGGTGTTGCATTAATTATGAATTAATGAATTGATTCCGCTTATTTTCTAGGTGTGTCACAATTCGATATGGAGTATGCAAGATGGCTAGAGGAGCACCACCGCCTGACGGTGGAGATGAGAGGTACGGTCAACGAGTACCAACAACAGAACGAGATGTGTGTCGCCATCGGCAACTGGTTGGCCAACTGCCAACTTGTTGACATAACTATATAATTATACTTTATGAACATAAGTGTTGTTTCTATTTTATCTTTTCCATATTTAACTTGATATAAATATATCATCTACCATAAAATTTCCTTATACTCAACATTACTAATCGCACGCGCCTGCACTCCATAACAAAAAATTTCTCCAAACTTGCATTTTTTCCTATAAGGAAATTTATTGGGTAGAAATGCGAATGCGGGAGAGTAAGGCTTCCCTTATACCTATATAATTTTAGGTATATATTTGAAAAAAATAAGAATGATTAATTTATCCCTGCCCATGTCTGTGGTTGGTGAATTGCGGCTGCGTGTGAAAAGTCGCACATGACGTGATATTCGAGTGTGTTGCACTAATTATGAATTAATGAATTGATTCCGCGTATTTTCTAGGTGCGGTCAACGAGTACCGGCCATAGAACGAGATATGTGTCGCCAACGGCAACGGGTTGGCCCACCGCCAACTGGTTGTCATAACCATGTAAGTATACTTTGTGCACATAAGTGTTGTTTCTCTTTTATCTTTTCTATATTTAACTTGATATAAATATATCATCTAACGTAAAATTTCCTTATAGTCAACATTACTATTCGCACGCGCACCCGCGTGCACACCATAACTAAAAATTCTCCAAATGTATATTTTTTCCTATATGAAATTTTATTGGGTAGAAACGCGAATGCGGGAGAGCAAGGCCTCCCTCACACCAATATAATTTTGGGTACAATTCTTTCTTAATTAGAAAAAATATTAAGGATGAGAATATTTATCCCAACCCATGTGCGTGGTTGGTGAATTGCGGCTGCGTGTGAAAAGTCACACATGGCGTGATACTCGAGTGTGTTGCATTAACTATGAATTATATTGAATTGATTCTGCGTATTTTCTAGGTGCGGCACAATTGAATATGGAGTACGCATGATGGCTGGACGAGCACCAACACCTGACGGTGGAGATGAGAGACACGGTCATCGAGTACCGACCGCAGAACGAGATGTGTGTCTCCATTGGCAATTGGTTGGCCCACTTCCAACTAATTGAAATAACTATGTTAGTATACTTTATGCATATAAATGTTGTTTCTCTTTTATCTTTTCCATATTTTACTTGATATAAATATATCATCTAACATAAAATTTCCTTATAGTCAACATTACTAATCGCACGCGCGCACGCGCGCACTCGCCATAACTAAAAAATTCTCCAAATTAACATTTTTTCCTATAAGGAATTTTATTGTATAAGGAATTTTATTGGGTAGAAATGCGAATGCGGGAGAGCGAGGCCTCCCTTATACCAATATAATTTTGGGTACAATTCTTTCTTAATTAGAAAAAAATTAAGGGTGAGAAAATTTATCCCTACCCATGTCCGTGGTTGGTGAATTGCGGTTGCGTGTGAAAAGTGGCACATGGCGTGATACTCGAGGGTGTTGCATTAATTATGAATTAATGAATTGATTCCGTGTATTTTCTAGGTGTGTCACAATTCGATATGGAGTACGCACGATGGCTAGAGGAGCACCACCGCCTGACGGTGGAGCTGAGAGGCGCGGTCAACGAGTACCGACCGCAGAACAAGATGTGTGTCGCCATCGGCAACTAGTTGACATAACTATGTAAGTATACTTTATGCACATAAGTGTTGTTTCTCTTTTATTTTTTCCATATTTAACATGATATAAATATATCATCTAACATAAAATTTCCTTAAAGTCAATATTACTATTCGCACGCGCGTGCACACCATAACTAAAAAATTCTCCAAATTTACATTTTTTCCTATAAAGATTTTTATTGGGTAGAAATGCGAATGCAGGAGAGCAAGGCCGAGCGGAACCTCGCCACCTCCTCACATGACATGGTGCCGTCATCAACGAGGCGGATCTGCGAGGGCTTGACGTCGCAGAAGATGGGTAATGTGTGGTTTCTGCTAGGGCTTGACGTCGCATGGCGGTACGATTCTATCCCTAAGTTGCTTCTTCTTCACTAAGTTCATGGCTAGTGACCGTTGTATCATTCCTTTTTTTTGTGTGGTTGATGAAGAATTTGTGGTTTCTTGTGTTTGTTGTTTGGAATTTGTAGGTGGAGGGATTTGGAAAATGGGAGTATTTTATACTTAATTCATGTGTGGAATGAAAAATTGAATTGAGTTTCAACGTTTGACATTGAATTTTCAAAGGTGCATTAGTGGGAAAATATCATTAAACTCTCGTACGGTGTGAGGCCAGTGAGGGTTGTATTCAAGTATTTGGCTATTTTATATCCCCGTGTGATTTGATAGGTAGTCCAAGATAGGGGTGGATCGATATGATATATGTATCAAAAATTTTGTATCGTTATCATATCAAAAATATCGATATAAAAGAATTCCATATCGTTATTGTATCGAAAGTTTCGGTATACCGTATTTCGGTATGCCGAAATTTTGGTATGGAAAAAACTATATCGTTACCGTATCGAAATTTCGATATATCGTACCGAACTTCAGTATACCGTTTTGAACGGTATATCGAAATTTCGTACGATATACCGAAATTTTATACCAATTCGAATACTAAAAATTATAATTGCAAAACTGAAAAATAAAACCAAAATTAATATAATTTCAACCCAATGAAATAAACATTGTTCACATCTCCATAATCAAAATCCAACACAACAAAACACCAAAAAAATACCATAATCAAGTCAAGTTCGAACAAAATACTTAAAAAAATTAATTATATTATTGTTATAATCGGTATAAACGGTATGCATCGATAATTCGATATGTATTGATTTTCGATATATTTCGGTATACCGATAATATCGATATATATCGTATATTCGATATGAAACGGTATACCGAAAAATTCATATCGTTATCGTATCGAAAACTTCAATACGATATTGTATCGTACCGAAAATTTCGGTATACCGAAAATTCGATATTTTTCGGTACGATACGATCGATATACCGTTTTTTAGGTATATTTACCCAGCCCTAGTCCAAGAATAAGTCTGATTTAAATTTAAATTTAGTCAGAAAAAAGCCTTTGTTTCTCCCTTGTCTTTTGCTGGTTGAATTAAATACGTTTATAAGGATCACGAAGAATTCCCTCCAGTTTTTTCAAAATGAAAATAGTATAATTTATTTCATAACACATTTTTCCTTTAACTAAGAAATTTATGTTATCACTTAAATTATTGTGTAGTTAATATTACCATAAAAAAATATTCATGTAAAATATTGCGGCTAAAAGAATAAGGGACAAATTAGAATAGGTCTATGTTCATGACAAAGAAGTTAACCTATATTCAATGTCGAACTAATTTTAAAGATCGAATTAGAAACCAAATCTCATACATCAATTTTTTTAATCTAGTTATTAAAATAAATCGAGCAAATGTTTTATTTCATTTTGTACGTACTTCATTATTAGACTATTTTACTTTATTGCAGAAGATTAAATTAAAAAGATCTTAAAATGAAGTATTTCGTACTTAATAATGAACTATATTTTGGTTCTACATAATTTGACACTAGGAATTAGTTCTGCCTATATCACAACTCGAAGATTATATAAGAAAGAAATTATGTGAAACTCGAAGATTGTATAAGAAAAAAACTATGTGACATACGAGACGCGGATGGAAATTGGAGCTCCTCCCTTTTCTTTTCTCATTTATTAAATTGTAACATTATTAGAGTTGAATCAGTCAAAGTGAAAATAAAATATTTATTTTGCTATTTCTATATTAAAAAAATCACATTTTAAAGTAATACAACTATACAAGAAACTTCAATTTAGAACGGCTAAACATATTGAATGAGAAATTAATAGAACTTACATATTCTTAATCTCTTCAAATTCTAAATTTGATGCATGTAATTGAAGAGTCCTGTAACATTAACTTATTACAAATATGTTCTTGATTATATTTATTAATTTTTATTTTATAAAAAAAAGCTCAAACCAAAAAATGGTAAGCAAGAGTTTAACAATAACACCCCAATATAAGTACAAACTAGTCAAGACCAATGAGAAAACCAAGCTGACCCTTCCATGCTTTGAGTCCAAGCTAGGACCATTCTCCATTTTATTTTCCTTTTTTTCACCACTGACAGAGTGACAATGATGCGATCGGCTAAAATGTGAACGCTTTTACTTAGATTGTTTTTGTAACAATAGGAGAAATTTCCTAGATAATGGTTTAGTAAAAATGTCGGCTATCTGATCCAATATATGTACATGTCGTAATTCATTCAATCACACCGGCTGCAACATATTCTCAAACAAATTGGTTATCCAATTCTACATGCAAGACAATATTTGTCGAGAATACAATTGCACTTAGATTATCAGCCCAAACAAACAGCAGGTGGCTTTGGAAATTTTATCCCGAGCTCATTATGATAAGCTGGTGCAGAAATTGAAAAAAAAAATTAAAATATTAATTTTTACATGTAATGCCTAGACAATATTTTACAACACATTAGATGAGAACTGTTTTCGATAAGTCGTCATATTTTAAAGTCGTCTGAAGAATAGTCTCATTTTTAACTATTTTAAAATTTTCTCTATCAATGTATAGAACTAAGATATCCCATTCTATTTCACAAATTTGTTTTGATAACTTATTGATGAAAATACTCTCTCAACAAAGTGTTGCAACCGGGAGTATCAATGTCAACTTAAGCAAATGGTAGGATAGCTTTATCTCTTGGGATAGAAATCAAAATCTTTGTTAAATTTTCAAGTACCGCAATATACCGCGACCTATCGAAATTCGGTATATACCCTAAATTAAGGTATATACCGTAAAATATAGATACAAGTACGGTAAGGAATACAGTATGATGGTTTCGGTAAGGTATACCATGCTTACCAATCCCTAACCCGTGCAGAGTCAAATGTGAACAATATTTCACGGACGGAAGGAGTAGTATGAAACATTCGGCTGACTTCTCTAAGGATTTTTAGGAGTATCAATCACTCATCATATTTGATTTTCATAATTTTACGACTCCCGTTTCTAAATTTTTCATTATCTTTTACCAACCAAAAATACTTTCTCTGTCCCATTAAAAATGAAACATTTGTTTTTTACCATAAGATTTTATGTAGTGCTGTTTTGTGGGTTAATGAAGACAGAATATAGTAAGAGAGATGAAAAATTAGAGATGGTGTTGTTTCCATTTTAGGAAACATTTTATTTTTAATGAAAAATCTAAAAAGAAAAACGTTTTTCATATTTAATGAGACATAGGTGAATAATTTTACATGTTTTCCAATATTGTTAGAATTATTCAAACTTTAACTTTTTGTAGATCGGCACTCTAAATACCATCACTGATGTTGTATTCTTCTAGCTAAGTTGTATGCTTAGATTTTTTAATTTAGTTTAAGTGTTATTGCACATGAAACGAAAGCTCTAACTTTACAGTAGACATCACATACCATACCCAGCGTCTCGTTTATGAAATTAATCAACAACGTTGATAAAAATTACGATTACTGATACAAACCATAAAAGCAAACTTTTCAATACATATCCTAAACGAAGATAACACGTCGTTCACAGGGGCATCATTTTAATGATTCAATCATGGGATCTAATGAAAAATTGATTCACATTAGAATGGGAGGAAACAAAGATAAAATTTCATAGTTAACCTATAACAAATTGAACTAGAGGATAGGTAATTAATCCATTATTTTGGAAAGAATGAAATAACTTGAATGTTATTCGAGGAATTTCATGAACTAGCAATGATGATTAAACAAATAAAATGACTTTTGAAATTGCAAGGTTTATGCAAATTTTGGAGTAGCAAAAGCTGGGGTTTTGCAAATAGAGAGATTGTTATTGCGAAGGAGGAGCTCATCGTATTCAATTTCTGCGAGGCTCTCTATCACAATGTTTGCTGCATTTTTTACCACGTCCGACCAGTTACTGCCAAATTATAATACCCAGTTAGATCAAAGTCGTTTTAAAATGAATATTTACGTAATAATTAAAGATATATAGTTAACGGGCTATGCAAAACTCAATCTTAATACAATACGCAGAACTAAAATGATCAAAATGAACTCAAACCTGGAATTTAATAATGATTACGGTGTTTTGGTTAATTATTGATCATCAGGATTTAGCCTGCATTTTGTATTAAAATTAAGTTTTGTTTTGATCGCTTTCCTATAGTAGTTGATAGAAGCTAACCATTTAAGAGAATCGAAGTCGAGGCCGACGGTGTGCTTGGCCTCCTCCAAGGCCGAGCGGAACCTCGCCACCTCATTGCGTGACATGGTGCCCTCATCAACGAGGCAGAGCTGCGAGGGCTTGACGTCGCAGAAGATGGGGATGACCTTCCTTTTAAGGTCCATCATGAGCGCAAGCTCGTGCAAACAAAAGTAGGAGTCGCAGTAGCGCGGCGAGAAGACGGCCACGCCGACCTTGCACCCGCCTATGGCCTTGTCAATCTTGTCGAATAACTTGTCCCCCGCTTTCATGCTCTTGTTGTCGAGAAACGGGCGGATTCGAAGCCGGTAAAGGTGGTCGTATAGCAGCGTTGCCACGGTGTGCTTCGTGTCCGTGCCCCGGTGGTTTATGAACACGTCGTACGGCGACACGATTCTACCTCTAAATTGCCTCTTCTTCACTAAGTTCATGGCTAGTGATCGTTGCATCTTCCCTTTCTTTTTTTGACGTTTGTTTTGTGTGCTCGATGAATAATGTGTGGTTTCTTGTTTTTATTGATTGTAATTTATAGGTAGAGGGATTTGGAAATTGGGAGTATTAAGTATTTTATACTTAATTCATGTGGGGAATGAAAAATTGAATTGAGTTTCAACGTTTGACATTGAATTTGCAAAAGGTGAATTAGTGGGAAAATCTCATTAAAATTTCGTACGGTGCGAGGGTTGTTTTCAAGTTGAATAAATTACTGTATCACCGTGTGATTTGATAGGTAGTCCAAGAATAAGTCTACATTAAATTCAAATTTAGTCAGAGGAGAGCCTTTGTTTTTCTTGTTTCACTAAATACGTTTTATTGTTTTATATTCAAATTTTATTACCAAGGATCATGAAGAATGATACTTCATCCGTTTTAAAATAAGAACTTTGAAAATGACAAAGTTTAATATATATTTAGTAAAGTAAGACAAAATAAGAGAAAAAAATGAATAAAATAAAAAAAAGGAAGATATGAAATGGATAAGGTAAGAGACTGAAAGAGAAAAAGTAATGAAATTAGTATTAGTAGATTGTGGTATTTATTTTCTAAAATGAAAAGTTTTTATTTTTAGGAAATGGAAAAAATATTTTTATTTTTAAGAAAGAGAGAGAGTAGTAGTTTATTTCGTAACACATTTTTTCTTTAACTAAGAAATTTATGTCATCACTTAGATTAATTATTGTGCGGTCATATTGTATTTCCGCTAAAATAATTCTCTTAAAAAAATTGTTGGCAAAAAGAATAAAAGACAAATTTGAAGAGGTCTATGCAATATATACTAGTAATATAAGATTATATAAGGAAGAAATTATGGGCAGACTAGACGCGGATGGAAATTGGAGCTCCTTCCTTTTCTTTTACTCCCTGTGTCCTAAGGAAGATGACCCTTCCTTGAGCGACACGAGATTTTATGTAGTTTTATTTTGTATGTTAAGTGGGGAGAAGAAAGTAATAGAGAAAGAATAAAATAGAGATAAATGGTGTTTCCATTTTATGTAATTGGTCATCTTAGTTGAGACAAACCAAAAAGGAAAGTGGCTCATCTTCTATGGGACAGATGAAGTATCATTTAGTTATCGAAGACTTATATTTTTTTTATTAATCTATAGCACTGTAGATAATTAGTTATCTTATTTTATTAAATTATACCATTATTATAGTTGAATCAGTCAAAACGTGAAAATAAAATATATTTTGCTATTTCTACATTAAAAAAAATTCTCATTGTGTAGCCATACAAGAAACGTCTATTTACAACGGCTAAACACATTGAATGAGAAATTATTGAAATACCATAACTTAATTACATATTGTTAATCTCTTCAAATTTATATTTGATGCATGTAATTGAATCAAATTTATATGTTCTTGATTATATTAATTCTTTATGGTGTCAGCATATGCTTTGATTCCATGCTAGGACCATTCTCCATTTCTTTTCACTATAGACAGGGTGACAGTGGTGTGATCGGCTAAGATGTGAACGCTTTCGTTTCCCCTTAATTCATTCATGAATAAAGAACTAATCCAAAGATTTTAGAAAATTTTTCCAGGATATTTAATAGTTAATTTTGAGAGGGAGTGTTTATAAGACTTTTCTCTACATTATTCTCGGACTCTTCTTTACATTATTTTCTCTTTTACTTTACTCACTCCACTCTAACTATCAAATACTCTCTCCGTCCACGAAAAATAGAGCACATTTATCATTTTTTGTTGTTCAAGAAAATAGAGCACAATTAAATAAGGAAAGTTTTCAACAATTCTCTCTTACTGTTTTCTCTTCTCTCTTACTAATAATATGGACTCTACATTCCACTAACACTACTTCTCTCTTACTTTTTTTCCCTTCTCTCTTACTTTTTTCTCATCTCTCTTACTAATAATATAGACCCCACATTCCATTAATATTACTTCTCTGTTACCTTTTTCCTTTCTCTCTTACTTTACCAATTTCACATTAAAACTCGTGTCATTCATAATGTGCCTTATTTTTCATGGACGAAGGGAGTACCATTTTTCCAAAGGGGGAACATCTTTTTAGGTCCACGAACTTTGCTAAAGTATCATTTTAGGTTCGTGAACTTTGAAAATATCATTTTAGGTCCGTCAATTACAATTTAATATCATTTAGGTATTTTGAACTTTTTCCGGACGAAAATACCCTTAAGACCTTCAAAGGTCAATTTGGACAATTATTTCGCCACTCATCTTGAGTCAGAGACCTAGAGTCCAACAATTTTTAACGGCAAATTTCTATATTTAAATTCAATTTGGATGTTAATTGATCTACATTCTGAAACTCATACAAATAATACTCTGAATGACAATCCAAATTAATAGCTATCTAATTTCAAAACTGATAAACTAAATATAATTCACAAATCACCTATAGTAAATTGTTAAAATGCAGTTTACATTAAAAAAATAAAATAAAGTATCAAGTCTCAATTCACTATCCCTAAATAATTGGTCATCTAATAATTGAATAATTAACACATTTTTTACGGAAATTTTTAATTATATTTAAATTCAATTTGGATGGTAATTGAATTAAATAATAGTAAAAAAAATTGTTGGACTCTAGGTCTTTGACGCAAGATGAGTGACGAAAGAATCGTCCAAAGTGCCCTTTGAAGGCCTTAAGGGAATTTTCGTCCGAAAAAAGTTCAATATACCTCAAATGATATTAACTTGTAGTTGACTGACCTAAAATGATATTTTCAAAGTTCACAGACCTAAAATGATACTTTGCCAAAGTTCATGGACTTAAAAAGATGTTCCCTCTTTTCCAAAAGGAGTGTTTAAAAGAAGTGCATTGCTTATGGTGGGACGAAAGAAGTATATTCTTCTCCTTGTCTCTCAAAAAGATATCCACACCGTCACTCTTTAATTACCAAGTAGATAGGGAATATGTAAAGGAGAGGAAAAACCATAAAGTGCCTTAAATGGAATCATCTTAATACTTGAATGATAAGAAATATTATACCAACACTCTACCAGATATAACCTTGTACCCAAGATTGTTTAATTCTCCTATTGCACAACGTAGATAGCACTGGTGGAGTCCTCTGTTAACCACCTCCGGCTGCATATCAGTTTGAGGGTGGTAAGCCCTTGTGTACTACCCTCAACTGCTTACAACTTTTACTAGCATACCATGTAGCATGAATATTTTATCCAAAAAAGCCACTGCAACTTGTATAGCATTCAAGGGATGAGCTAATGGTATGAAATGTGTCTACTTACTTAACCTGTCCGCCACTACAAATAACATTCTTGCCCAGTAAATTTGGCAATACTTCCACAACATCCATGGTGAGATTGGTGAATATAGCTTCTGGTACAGGTAATGGCTGTCCTCCTGGGGTAAGGTTCTCAGGTTTATATCTTTGACAAATGACACATACTCGAATAAATTCCTTGATACCTCTTTGCATTTTTGGACAATAGATATTAGCAACTATTCTTTTATAAGAGTGTCCACAATGGGGGAGCCGCGGCCCGCGGCTCGGCGCGCGGCCCCCATTGCAAAGGCCGAGAGCCGGGGCGGTGAGGCGAGAATCGTGGCTGAGCCACGGCCGCGGCCTTCACGCGGCTGAGCCGTGTGAGCCGCGGCCCTCCCATTGCAAGGGCCGCGAATCGCGGCTGGGCCGCGGAAAATTATTATTATTTTTTTTTTATTTTCGAAATTTTGTTATAAATATACTACATTTCCACTCCATTTTCCAACTCCATTTTACTCCCATTTTCCTCCAATCTTCCCTTCCAACTTCAATTTAACCTTGTAATTATGGATTCCGACGATGAACAATTCCAACATGCGGTAGATCTAGAGTTCCAAAACCTTGTTGCGGCGGTGCAACGTGAAGCGGAAGAGGCAGAAGAGGCGGCGGAGTGATTTGGGTTTCCGGCTTGTTGTTTTTAAATTATGTCACTTTCGTTGTATAATTTTCCTATTTCAATATAATACAACGAAGTTATTGTTACATTTTTTCTAGGTTGTGAATTTTCTAATTTACAATCCACATTATTTTACTTTAATTAAATTTATAAATATCATAAATTTAAAACTAATAAAATTTATTAGACTTAATTTAAAAAATAATATTAAAAAAACAAATTAATTTTTTTTAATAAAGAGGGCCACATTTGGTGGCCCTTGTTATTTTTGATAGTTTTGTTGACTTTACCATTACGGAAGCCACATGAGAGCCACGAATGGTGGACGGGCCACAAATGGTGGCCTTCAAGGGCCACCATTGTGGACACTCTAAGTAGCCAACACCCAAGAATGTCCAGCTGTTGCTGATTCATGGAGCTCATCATTTTCTCCTTCATTCATTCTGGAAAGTGCATCTGTTGCTGTTGCGGCAGTATTACCAACTCCCTTCTTGTACTAATCTCATAGTCGAATTGCATTAATTTAGCCATCCATGTCTGCTGAGTTTGAGTAGTTAACTTTTGCTCCAAAAGATACCTTTAATTGTGATGACACACACTTTAATTCAGTTAATATAGTAGTATACTTTTTAGCCTACAAATAATGACACCATTTCTTGATAGGAAATTTTTTTTGCCAAATATTCTCTTTCATGCACATAGATTAGCTGATGTCTCGAGGACAAAACCTTGCTAATGAAACAATTGGGTGTCCATCTTGCATCATCACAACCCCTCAGCTGCATCAGTCTCCACTATAAACTCCTTAGGGTGTGTTTGGAACACAAAATTGTAATTGAATTGGAATTCAAATTCTATGAAATTGAATTGGATGAAATTCCAAATCCTATGTTTGGTATAATGAAATAGTAGTAATTGATATAGAATTGAATTTAAAGAATTTATGCACACACCCTATACACAAAATACGCACTCACGCACACTTTACACAAAATACACATACTATATACACACACACACACACACAAAATACACACTTCACGCACTGCACACTATACACACGCTATACACAAAATACACACACTACACACATTACAAACACACTATACACACCATACACACGCGGAACACACCATACACAAAATATACACAATCCACACACTACACAAAATACACACACTGCACATAAAATACACATTGCTCACAATATACACGCACTACACATATTTTACAAAAAATACACACTACACGCAGACTACACACATTATATATAAAATACACACATTCCACACACTACACACATTTTACAAAAAATACACACACTGCACTCAAAATACACACACTACGTGCACTATACACAAATTACACATTGTGCACGCACTATACAAAAAAACATTTCACACATTGCACACTCTACACACACGATATACATAAAATAAACATACTACATGCACTAGACACAAAATATACATACTACACACATTACACACAAAACACACACACTACACACATTTTACATAAAATACACACACTATACATAAAATGCACACACTGCACACACACTATTCACAAACTGAAATTTCAAATTTGGTTCAGTTTTTTAGTTTTTTTGTTAGTTCAGTTTAAACTTTTTGAAAATTTCAATTTTCCAATGCGGTTCGGTTCGGATCGAAAAAATCTAAAAGCAGAAAAAAATATTCAAAAATCAAACGATTGAAATGTATGAAATGTTGAAGTGTGTGAAATGTGTGAAGTGTGTGTAGTGTGTGAAAAGTGTTAAGTGTGTGAAATGTGTGTAGTGCGTGTAGTGTGTGAAATATGTGACGTGAGTGTAGTGTGTGAAATATGTGTAGTGTGTGACGTGGGTGTAGTGTGTGAAATATGTGTAAATGTGTGAAATATGTGTAGTGTGTGAAATGTGTGTAGTGCATGTAGTGTGTGAAATATGTGTAGTGTGTGAAATGTGTGTGGTGGATATATAGTGAATATATCTAATTTTATGATTATTTGGAATTCCAATTTTCTACTTTTGATATGGAATTCAAATTGTGGAATTGCAAAGAATTGCAATTGAATTCCAAATCCAAGCATTTTTGTGATACCAATTCCAATTCCAATTCCAATTTCAATTCCATTTCCAATTCCAATTCCAATTCCAATTCCAATTCCATTTCCATTTCCATTTCCATTTCCATTTCCATTTCCATTTCCATTTCACACCCTTACAGAAATTAGATAGGCCCAATACAGGAGCAGGTACAACATCTGTTTTTTTTAACTGCTCTAGATTTTTGCGCTGCTTCAGTCCGTTCAAACTTCATAACATCCACCAAATCTTTTGCTATCATTCCATACCCTATAACAAACCTTATGTAATACCTAGTGAGTCCCAAAAAACTTCTAACTTGTTTCATTGATTTTGGAACCTCCTACCAATTAGTCACAACTTCAATTTTTTAAAAATCAGTGGATTATCACCTCGCTTCGGATATAGCATGACCTATGTACTCCACTTCCTTGCACCCAAATGCACAATTAGATCTCACTGCTAGTAATTTATGATCTACCATCAGCTGAAAAACCAAAAATGCCTCTCATGCTCTAATTGATTGGCACTATACACTAGAATGTCATAAAAGAAAACAAAAATAAACATCCAACTGTAGGTTTCAAAAGGCTGTATTCATCAAGTTTTGGAATATTGAAGGGGCATTAGGAATCCCAAATGGCATGACTAAGAACTCATAATGCCCCTGTGAGTCTTACATGCAGATTTATGTATCCTCAGGGCCATTCCAACTAGCCAATAGCCTAACCTTAGGTATGTTTTTAAAATGTAAAGATGCAGCTCCTAATTCCTCTTGAAGCTCCTCAATGACAGGAATAGGATATTTGTCCTTAATGCTGACAACATTAAGACCCATGTAGTCTATATACATAGTCTTCATGTGTGGTCTTTCTTATTGACCAAAATCACTCCAACAGTAAGCATCTCTTTAACCATTTACTCTTCCATATCATTTTTAAGAGCAACATATTTGTAGGGTCCGATATTTATTGGTGCAGTATTAGAATAGTTCACACAGCTAGCTCGAGATGATGGAAGAAGATCGAGCTCAAGTGTGAAGATAAAGAAGTGCCAGCTGTTTTGGTAGTTATTCGGTCGTGAGTAGTTAGTTAGTTATAGAGCTTTCATCCTGTGCTTTTCGTTTTATATGCACCGTGCACCGATCATATATAAGGTGCCTTATATGTGTTGGAATTCATTCAATAAGATTCAAGTTTTCTCTCCCAAAATATCTTTCTCTTTTCTCTGCAACTCCATCATGATCATGGAGTTTCTCTCATAGATTTGTTATGGTATCAGTGAAAAACTTCCGCAATCTCTCTCTGGTTCTTCTCTAATTTCTCTTCCATAGATCTGATCTCTCCTATCTCATTCTTGTCGATCATCATGAATGGTCGCAATCGTCAAGCTCAACCTCAAGTTCCAGCTGAAGACACATCTAGTCCATACTTTCTTCATCCCAGTGATAATCCTGGGATCATTCTCGTTCAACAGAAGCTCACTGGTTCCAATTATGTCACTTGGAGTCGATCCTTCACCACCGCTCTACTTGCCAAAAATAAGTTAGTGTTTGTCGATGGATCAATCGTTCGTCCAGCTCGAGATGGCCTGTTCTATCAGCCTTGGATCTAATGCAATAGCATGGTGATTTCATGGCTACGCAACTCGGTTTCTCCTCGAATCTGCTCGAGTGTGATGTACCTAGATGATGCCTATGCAATCTGGTTCGATCTAAAGGAACGCTTCTCTACAGGCGATTCAGCTCGTTTCTATAAATTTAGGCAGCAACTCAAGTGTTTATCTCAAGGATCTTCTGATGTCAATGGTTATTTCACCAATGTCCGAATAGTCTGGGAGGAATTCAGAAATTTACAGCCTATATCTTGGTGTACCTGTGGTAGATACAATTGTGATAGTGCTTCAAGGTGGCATCAACACCAAGAGAAGGGAAAATTCTATTTTTGGTAATGCATGTTAATGGAATTCCATTTTAATGAAGCTCTTTAGTCAAATTCCGACTGAAGGAGTGACGCATAACCGTTATGCGTCGTTAATAGAGAGACGCATAACCATTATGCGTCTTTATTTAGTGACGCATAAGAATTATGCGTCTTTATTTAGTGACGCATTAGCATTGTGCGTCTTTCCCTAGCGACGTAGAACACTTATGCGTCTTTCACTAGCGACGCATAACGCTTATGCGTCTTTCGCTAGCGACGCATAACGCTTATGCCTCTTCCGTCGAGTTTTAAAAACAGGCAGAAGGCAGAAGCATCTCAGAAACAAACAGAGCAGAAGCAGCAAAGCGAACCAAGCGACGAAACCGTAGCAATTTCCGACGAATCCCAGCAATTTCTGGTGAATTTCCACCATTTTGCAACCATATTCCGGTAATTGTTCTTCAATTTGGCTAAATACATCATTTATTGCTTAATTTGTGCATGTTTTCTGTAATTTAGCAAAATTAGGGTTTATGATGAAATTGATGAATTTTTGGTCAATTTTTGTTGTTTTGTTGCCTACAATTAAGGATTATGATGAAATTAGGGGTTATGGTGAAATTGATGGAATTTTTGGTTGATTTTCCGTAATTTGTGTATTTCATATGCATATAATTTAGCAAAATTAGGGTTTATGATGAAATTGATGGATTTGTTGGTCGATTTTCCGTAATTTGTGTATTTCATATGCAAATAATTAAATGGGTAGAAGCAGTTGATTAAGTTTTTGTAAGTGCGCCCTTTTGTTGCCTAATTTGAATCTTGATTATGTCTCCAAATTGGAATATAGCGTGTCGTTGTCAATTGAAGTTGTAATTTAGTTAGATTGTTGAGTTTTTATGATAAAAATTGAATCTTGGATGAATGTTTTGAAGTAGATGGCATCTGCAAGTTCCGAACAACAGTTATGTTATTGACCTGAGGATCCATCATTACTATTTCATCAAAACAAACACATTTCAGCCTCATTGTTGGCAAATGACACAACAAATGTGTTGAGAGTTCGTAGGACGGAGAGTAAAGTTTGGGCAGTGCCAATACATGAAAATGTGATGTATTGGCTTGATGTATGGGGGTTCAGAGGCGTGGTTGAGTGTGGGAGGCCGATGAGGATGGACAATGAGCTTATAACTGCCTTGATCGAGCGCTGGAGGCCTGAGACACATTGTTTCCACCTACTAGTTGGATAAGTTACCGTAACCTTACAAGATGTGCAAAGCCTGTAGGGTTTGAGAGCAGACGGTCGTGTTTTCACTGGCCGTGACTACCCTATTGGATATGAAGATTGGCCCAGCAAGTGTCGAGATTGGTTGGGATGGATACCTGACGCAGAAACAGAAACGAAGCAGGGTGGTTTGTTGATGACATCTCTGATCCACCAAGCGACGATACCTTTGGGTGATGGGCTGCATGAGTATGCATACATCCAAAGAGCACGTATACATGCTCTGATCTTGTTAGGGAGGCTTATTATACCGGACACCACAGGGTGCAAGGTCCCCTTTATGTGGTTAAATGCCTTTGACGATCCGGAAGAAGTGGCTAATATCAGTTGGGGTAGTGCTGCTTTAGCATTTCTGTATCATTATTTGTGCGAGGCTTATGTAGGCAGACATAAAAGAGATGTGGGTGGACCTATGGTTCTTTTGCAGCTGTGGGCGTGGGAAAGAATGCCTACATTGAGGCCAGCCTTCTTGATATCGCCTATGCACATGCCGTATACCCCGTGTGGAGCCAAGTAATGTTTTTTTTACATTAACTCACTTAATTATGTATTATTTTGGTAACTTTTTACATTAATATTATGTTTAGGTGGCACAGAGTTACTGAAATTGGAAATGCTCCCCGACATTCAGTAGCTCATTATCGTGATCAATTATCACTGATTCGTCCCGGCCAGGTGAAATTTATTTTTGTTGTCTTAGTTAATGAATTTACTATAGAATGAAATTAATTGTGATTTATTTATATTATGTTTTTGTAGTTTCTGTGGACACCGTATGCAGATTGTATCCTGCCTGATTACTGCATTGATTCGACTGCATCCTTCTTGTGCGACACTTATTTGGTGTGCTGGTCATTTGTCGAGGCACACGAGGCTGGACGCGTTTGCCGACAATTTAACTGCTACCAGCGTATTCCTCAGTACTGTGATAGGATGCTACATAATGCAGGACATTTGAGTAAAAGTCACCGCCGTGGGAGGAAGGGCGCTGATTGGGCTAAGGTACATAAGTTCTTCATTGATGAATGGGACTTGAGACACGACAGGTTCCAATCAACTTTTGACCATGCCACGGCGACCATGGATGGTCGCATTAATCCAGGCTATATGGCGTGGTACAATAGGATCACAGTGTCGTACCTAGTTCAACCTGTGACACAGTCAACTGTTGGGATGAACGAGTCAGCCTCTTCTATGAAGAAAATGGTATGTTATGTTTTTTGTATATAAAAATGTATTTAGTTTGAAGTTTGTATATATTTATTGTAATGATTTTGTATTTGTGTTATATAGGTTGAGACCCTTCAGGGGATATGGCATTTGACCTCTTAACATGACACAGACCCTCGGTTACGGCAGATTCGGGAAATGGCTGCTGAGGCCCTTCGTACGACGGACCATACTGATGTGATGGAGTATCCAACTTCACAACGACGAAATGTGGTCATTCCGCCACGCCCACCAACTTCTCTTCGTCATGGACTGCCGGGTGTCCGGACGGGTGGGCACGGGATTGAAGGGGTTGGCAGCGGAAGCGTGCATGAATTACCAATCATATAAATTTGATCTATTTAGCAGATTATTTAGACAAATTCTATTCGCGTAATTATCACATGTATCATGCTCATAACTTGAATTAAAATCATGCTTTAGAATATAAAATCCCTAAAACATGCATACTACGGAGTTAGCCAAATTACCTCGTTTATTCGGTCAAGAATCGAAGATAGCTTGCGTCTTCTCCACGTTAAGATCTTCAGTACTCGACCTCGGACCTTCTGACTGGTGTCCCAGACTATACGCTGATATTTGTGTGGGCAAATCTCACCTACGTACTAGGACTTGAATAACGAAGACAGAAACTGCTCACGGAGGAAGCACAAATTTCGAAAAAGTGTATTTTCTGTCTCCTTTATTCTCCTATTTATATAAGTCACATATTGGGCCCAGTAGGGATCTAAGGAAGAATTTGGATCAAGCCTCACCCAATTAGCTTTTTACTAATTAAATTGAACCCACAATTTAATATAAGCTTATATTGGAATATTACAAGCAGCCACTACAGAAGTAATATTGCACTACCTTCCAAATCCGATATTACAAGTATTCCGGGTTTCCTTTAATTGCATTTAATTTATTTCCCGCGCTTAAGATAGAAACATCCATTAATTAATTATTGTCTGCTATGGACTTAATTAATTAACATATTTTAATCTCCAAGAGTGGACTTAGCAAGAAACTCTTATTTATTATTCATAGAGTAATTAAACTCTAACTAGCTAGGTTCCGAATAATAAAACCTTGTTTTGAGCTCCTCTTGTGGATGTTATCAAACGAGACTCTCCTCGCGCACGATTCAACGTAATAGCAATCCTAGCACCGCTAGATAATGATCACCACTACCCAATATACCTGGATCGTTGGGTGACGAAAAACCCGCACCTTTGGTAAGTCAAAGTAGTAGATACTCAATATCGTATGCTCAATGCTAACGTACATTGATTAAGAAATTAATTATCAAGACCTCGTCTTTCAGTAGATAGCATAAAGACTCGTCTTGCTGTTAGATCCATTCAGTGCTATACCATACCAACGTCATCTTATTTCAATAAGGCTTAGAAATAATCGGACTGACATTGCAACCTTTCGCGATAGGTAGTCTAGGGCTATCTAGGTTGTGAAATTCTTACTTTTCTTTGTTTAGAACTGACCGTGTTACCTTAAATTGGACGACGCCCACAACCGGTCTACTAAAACAAAGACTTAGACTTTCTTACGTTTGCTTATACATTTAAATATGCAATAAACAACCATTAAATATAAAACATAACAACATTATGACAAAAATAATCTGTTGTATTTATTGAAAAATAATAATTAGAGTTTTACAGTATCCAATCACTCGAAAGGTGATTTCTAGTATACAAAACTCTAACAGGGATTACACGACAGCATAGGTTGTCACAGCAGCAGCCGCCGCAACTTGAGTATGCGGTACCAGAGCCCTTGAATCTAGAGTACGATTCCCCAGGATGGTCTCAGTTGAGTGGTGCAAGCCACGAGCCCTCGCAATGGGGAGCACGAGCATCATGTGATTCATTCTTTGGCGGTGGGTCTGATTGGGATGCAGCTTAACCTGGACGTGATCCATACTTTCAGAATTATCAATTTGTGGATCCTGTGGGGGAAGAAGAGGGCCAGGAAGATGAGGGCGGGGAAGACGAGGGCGGGGAAGAAGAGGATGAAGTTATATTTCGACCACCGACCGAGGGATCCTCACGACCAACTGTGAAGAGTTCATCAAATAAGATTGGGAAGGTTATGCACAATGTATTAAGGGGATTTTCAACAAGGAAGAACAAAGGGAAAGGTCCAACAAAGTTCACGCCTTCAGGGAAATAGGTTTTGGAGAAATGTTAGTATTTGTTCATATTGACTAAGGTTTTGGTCATATGTTGATATTTGAACATTGTTGATGGGTTGAAACAAGTTTCGGGCATATGTTGGTTTTTGTTTATATTGACACATGTTTCGGTCACATATTTAAGGTGAAACAATATTCATCACACATAACACCCGTCTACAAAAGTCAATAAAAATCATAATAACTGTCATAATAAACATCATAATAACTGTCGACAACATCTCACAAATGTTGATACATAAACATAGTAACTATCAAATAAGATCCATCAAATAAGCCCCAAACACAAATATCAACAACATTCATCCTCGACGCCATTCCCTCTCTTGTCAGCAGTTCCTGCAATTCAACATAAATTTCAATACAAAACATAACAGATCTCCAATTCACAAATCAATCGCAAATATATATCACGAATTTACTAAACAGCACCGGCTGAGCAATTTCTTCGGTCATGCCCCTCAATCCCGTAATTTCTGCAACGGCGGGGAGCTCTCGGTTCATCTTCCTCGCGAACATCCATTTGATTAAGTATCCTCCTTCTTCTAACTCGGCCACGCGTTCTAGGAATCAACTGCTGAGGGGTGGTGCGCAATTTCCATGAAGGTTCAACCCAATAATCTTCGTGTCTTGGTGCATCAAATGAAATTTAACCATAGTACTGTGATCTCCATGTACCTAGGTAGTAGCTCTCATCTAGGAGGTCAATCATAACATGACCTCTGTCTCTAGCAACCGCACAAGCATGCGAACAAGGAATTCTCCACATCTGCCACTTACCACAACTGCAACTCGAATCCAAATACTTGACTATTTGAACATTGTTGCCCTTTGACACTCCTTTTTCCATTCTTCCTCGAGTTCGAACATGGTACTTCCCTGTATCCCGGTCAATGACAGTAATGTAATGTTTTCCCCCCTTTGAGCCATTCTTAGCAAGTTTGTCCCTCGCCCATGGGGTTAACTCACATTCGGTGTGTTCTATTGTTGTCTTCTTCTTCACCCACCATTGTACCGTCCTCCAAAATGTCAAATCAACCAAAGCTCTAATAGGAAACTCTCTCACACCCCTCAACACGTTGTTGTAGCACTCCGACATGTTTGTTGTGGCCACCCCCACCTAAGTCCACCATCGTAGCACAATGACCAACATTCTTTTGTAATCCTATTGAGCATTCGAACCGCACCACTGTTGACATCATATAGTGACCGATGTCTTCTGCCAAATTTACGTTCCTTAGTACTGACCCCCAACTTCCATATAATGGCCTTCACATTGGGGCCCTTGTGCTTCTTCAACACATTTGCCCTCACATGGAGCAAACAAAATTTGTGGTGTATCTGCGGGGCCCTTGTCATGATTTTAGACTCCATTGCATTCAAGATTCCTTTATGCTTATCTGATATAATGCACACCTCTCTCTCGTATTTCACCACATGAGTTCTGACATGATCCAAAAATCACGACCAACTGTCGTTGGTTTCTTCATCCACCACAGCATATGCAATAGGCAAGCATGTCTTGTTAGCATCAAAACCACAAGCAACAAGCAACTTACCTTTAAATCTTCCTCGGAGGTGAGTCCCGTCCACTGTTAACACCGGTGCGGCCTTCTGGAACGCATGTATTGCAGCCCAAATGCCCAGAAAACATAGTTGAACACCATTGTACGTCTCTGACTCAAAGCTCGTTGTGCTTTCACTCAACAATTGTGTCCAGATTCAGTGACTGGAGTTCAAACATGTAGCTTGGCAACTGCCAAATGATTCCTCCCATCCACCGTATACAAACTCTATAGCCTTTCTCTTTGTATACCATGCCTTCTTATAACTGATTAACACACCAAATCTGTCTTGAACATCAGCTATTATTGAGAAGACCTTGAAATCGGCACATTATCGCACATGATGTCGAATCAATGGAGCAATCATTGCCGATGAAAAGTTAGCATGATCTCTGTTAGCACGATGGCCTACACAAGTATGTCGATCCTTCCACTTCCTAACTACCCACATATTGTCATGCGACCTTTGTGTAACAGAAACCTCCAACTTACATTCCCTCACCTTTTCAGCGTCGGTGGTGCTGATGATGCCTGCCCATGTTACTGTCGTTCCGCTGGAAATTTGCATACGGCATGCCACCTTCTTAATTTACTCTCGAGGACCTTAAACTATTTTTCATTCCACCAACTCCACTTAGTTATAGCAGTCTTCACATGTAGCTTGGAATCAATTTTGTTCCCAACACAATCCGATGCGGCTCATTCTCATCCCAATACAAAAGGCTGTGTTCATTACCACCAACATCATTAGATACTCCAGACGGACGACTTGGTAATTCACGAAAGAATCTAAACCCCCTAGGATTGTACTCCAGAAGTGGTTGTTCACCTTGCATAACAGGTTTACATGCTACTATCTCATCATCAGAACTACCATCAACATCATCAGCACCATCACCATCACTGAGATCGGGGTCTGGCTCTGTCTCAGATAGTGGCCTTGGCTCACCAAGATCATCTGCAACATCTACCTCATCATTCAATCCAACACCAACATCATCAACATCTACAACATCTCTCTGCTCATTCATACTACGATCAAAGCTCATATGCTCCACCCTCGCAGATGATCCAATACCACAATCAAAGCTCATTTGTTCAACCCTCGCAGATGATCAAATACCATAATCAACAACTGGTGGGATTTCTGAACTCCTCACAGGTGAATACTCAACAAATAATTCAATACACCCACTTGAATTTTGAGCATTGTTGAACATAAACATCACACTTTCATCATTGCAAATCACAGAACAAGTATAACTCATACCGGAAGCAAAGACTATACATTGTCTCCATAATAATTCAATTGTGTGTTGGTTCATATCTATTCTCATCGCATCACAGATCATTGCTACCAATTCAGAATAGGAAACACGTGAATTTAATATGATGGAGCTCCTCGCACGAGGTGGTTCATAACCAATACCCATATGTGGTAGTTGAACTACTCTACCACCCCAATACAAACTCACAAATACTTGCATGATTTCTGCATCAAAAACATTTAAAACAACAACAATTATGGACATTTTTCCTACAAGCCCTAATTTTATAAATTGGGTAAAACTAACAAATGAAAACAAAATAAACATGAATAATGATGAATGTAGCTAAATTGATGAACAAATTACCGGATCTTATGGAGATAACGCTGGAAATCGCCGGAAACCCGAGAGAGGAAATGAAATTGTATTCTATGCGCTGCTTCTGCCCGCTGTGTGTTAAAAGCTGACTGAAAGACGCATAAGGGTTATGCGTCATTAGGGTAAGACGCATAAGCATTATGCGTCTTTGAACGAGGCATAACCCTTATGCGTCATTAACGAAAGACGCATAAGGGTTGTGCGTTTCATTAATAACGACGCATAACTCTTATGCATCACTCCTCCATTTGGAATAAATCTAATCCCCTTCATTAAAATGGAATTCAATTAGTGGGCTAGAACAATAATAGAAAGACCTCACCAAGAGAATGATTGCACAATGCGGTTTCTCATCGGCTTGAATGCCTCTTTTGCTCAGATCATATCTAATATTCTCTCCATGGTTCCTCTTCCTTCTCTTTCCAAGGTTTTTTCCTTGGTAATTCAGGAGGAAAGACAGAGACGCATTGATGGAAATAACTTTTCTCCTGTTCCTATTTCATTGCCAACGCCAGTTCCTAGTGAATTGCCTTTTGCTAATGCAGCAGCTTCTTATGGCAGAGGCATGAACAAATTTCTCTTTTCTCACTGTGGAAGAACCAATCATCCAGTTGAAAAGTGTTTCATACTCCACGGTTTTCCCCCAGGTTATGGAGAAAGGAAGGGAAAATCACATCAATCGCCTGGTTCTTCCGGATATGTTGGGAACTCTAATCCTCACCAACAGAGATCTGTTGACTTTGTTGAGGAGATTCCTAATCTGCTGAGTATTGATCAATATCAGCAGCTCATCAGTCTCTTGCAGAGCCAAAAACTCAACACTTCCCCAACTCCAGTCAGCAACTCAGCCACTGCTAGCTCAGCTCAAATCCCCAATAACATTTCTGGTACAGTTTTCTTCACTCAATGTATAAATTCTATTTCATCCTCATGCTCTAGTTCATCTACCTGGATTTTAGATACAGGTGATACTCATCATGTATGCTATGATCAATCACTCTTCAATTCTGCCTCACCAATCTCTAATGCTTCTGTAAACCTCCCAAATGGTAACACGGCTCCTGTCACTCATCTAGGTACTGTAAAACTGACCTCTCTCGTCACTCTTTCATCAGTTTTACATGTACCATCCTTCTCCTTCAATCTCATTTGAGTTAGTGCACTCACTCAAAATACATCCCTGCACAGTGATTTTTACTCACAATAGCTTTCAAATTCAGGAAGCTTTACTGGGGACTGTGATTGGGAGGGGTAGTCGAGTTGGAAACCTCTATATCTTTGATTTTCCAGACCCTTCATCAAATGCCACAAGTTCAGTTCATTCTGATTCCAGAAGCAATGCTGCACAAAGTTTGAATTCTGCTTCTGTAAATTCTGTTGTAAGTCTTGATGTTTGGCACCAACGTTTGGGCCATCACCCACTCAATAAACTGAAACTCTTATCTCCCATATTGTCTCCATCAAACTCACAGCTAGCTACTTGTCAAATATGCCCCATAGCCAAACAAAAGAAACTTCCATTTCCTGTCTCTACATATAAATCTTCTGCCATATTTGATATGATACATTGTGATGTATGGGGGCCATTCTCTACCCCAACTCATGATGGTTTCAGATATTTCTTGACCATAGTGGATGACTTCTCACGTTTTGTTTGGACCTTTCTACTCATACAAAAATCAGAAGTCCTACCAGTGATGAACCAATTTTTCTCCACTGTCAATACCCATTTCTCTAAGAAAATCAAGGTGATGAGAAGTGATAATGCCCCTGAATTCAACCTCACCTCTCTTCTTTCATCTTATGGGATAGTAGCTCAGCATTCTTGTGTGGAAACACCACAGCAAAATGCAAGAGTTGAAAGGAAACACCAACATCTATTAAATGTAGCCAGAAGCCTATTGTTCCAATCTCATCTTTCCATTGATTTTTGGGGAGAGTGTATTCTCACTGCCTCATTTCTCATAAACAGAACTCCCTCATCTGTTCTTCCAAAAAATATAACACCCTTTCAAGCTCTCTTTAAAAAACCTCCATCATACACTACTCTAAAAGTATTTTGTTGTCTGTGTTTTGCATCCACATTAGATAAAAGCAAACACAAGTTTTCCCCAAGAGCCATCAGATGTATCTTTATGAGATATCCCTCTGGCTATAAAGGATACAAAGTCATGGATTTAGAGACAAACGACATTTTTATCAGCAGAAATGTCTCATTCCATGAATCTGATTTTCCTCTCATATCTCAACCACCATCAGCTTTTCCAACTGATGTTCCTCATAACTCAGAGGCTTATAAATCTCATACTGATCTTACTCTTCCCCTCATCCCTCAGCCTATATCAGATACTTCAGCCTCTCATCACTCAAAATCTGGAAGATCAATAAAAACACCAACTCATCTCATTAATTACATATGCAATTCAGTGACTTCATCCTCAAAATACCCCATCTCTGATTATTTTTCTCTGGCCAAATTATCCCAGCCTTAACTCATATTTATCATCCTTCTCTCCATACTTACTGAACCCTCATCTTATAAACAAGCCTCCCAAAATCCAGAATGGGTTTTGGCTATGCAAGATGAACTTGAGGCACTGATGAGAACAAATACTTGGCTGATCACATATTTTCCTCCTGGAAAGATCCCTATATCTTATAAAATTAAGTTTAAGGTTGATGCTACAGTGGAGAGATATAAAGCACGTTTGGTGGCTAAGGGCTTCACTCAACAGGCTGGTGTGGATTTTCATGACACCTTTCCCCTGTTGCCAAACTCACCACTGTCAAAATGATGTTGTCTATAGCTGCTATTAAAGAATGGAAATTGGCACATCTAGACATCAATAATGCATTTCTATATGGGGATCTTGAGGAAGAAATTTACATGGCATTGCCTCCAGTTCTTGTCATCAAAGACCCTCCTGCTGGCTCCGGTCAGCTTGTGTGTGAGTTAAAGAAATCCTTATATGGCCTAAAGCAAGCTTCTAGGCAATGGTACTTGAAGTTTTCTCAGGTTCTCTCTGGCTTTGGATTGCAGCAATCTGCTTCAGACCACTCTTTTTTCTACAAATATTCAACAGATGGAAAATTTTTTGGAGTTGTCATCTATGTTGATGTTGGTGACATCTTGGTGGCAAGCAGTGATGATAGCCCCATTGCTGAGTTCAATGTATTTCTGGCCGACCATTTAAATTCAAGGATTTGGGGACTCCTAAGTATTTTCTTGGAATTGAAATAGCTAGAAATGAAACTGGCATCTTCATATCCCAGCACAAGTATGCTTTGGATCTAGTAACAGATGTTGGATTGCTTGGTTGTAAACCTTCATTAACGCCTATGTATTCCACCAAGTCATTACATCTTGATGCAGGGGAGCCTCTTGCTGATCCAACTGCTTAAAGGAGATTGATAGGTCGCCTTGTCTATCTTTGTATCACACGCCCTAACATCACCTTTGATGTGAACAATCTCAGTCAGTACCTATCAAAGCTATGCGCAGATCACATGCTTGCTGGTGAACGTGTTTGCAGATATTTGAAGGGCACGATGGGCCATGATCTTTTTTATTCAGCTCGGGCAGATCCCTCCTTGAGCATCTCTTATGCTGATTGGGCCGGTTGTCCGGACACTAGAAGATCTATCTCCAGATTCTGCTTGTTCCTCGGCACATCCCTGATCTCATGGAGATCAAAGAAGCAACACACTGTGTCAAGATCCTCAGCCGAGGCTGAATATAGAGCAATGGATCTTGCTTGCTGTGAAGTTGTGTGGATTATAGCTTTACTCAAGGATTTTGGTTTGGAAGTAAAGAAGTCGGTGCCTCTTTATTGTGATAGCCAAGCGGCCGTGCACATTAGCACAAACCCTGTGTTTCATGAGCGCATGAAGCATATTGAAATTGATTGTCACACCGTGCGTGACAAGATAATTGAAGGAGTGATCAAAACCGTCCATGTTCACAACAATCTACAGCTAGCTGACATTTTCACGAAGCCTTTGGTTGTTGCTCCCTTTAACACTCTATTGTTCAAGATAAATTTCAAGAGTGTCTATACTCCATCTTGAGGGGGCCGATTAGAATAGTTCACACAGCTAGCTCGAGATGATGGAAGAAGATCGAGCTCAAGTGTGAAGATAAAGAAGTGCCAGCTGTTTTGGTAGTTATTCAGTTGAGTAGTTAATTAGTTATAGAGCTTTCATCCTGTGCTTTTCGTTGTATATGCACCGTGCACCGATCATATATAAGGTGCCTTGTATGTATTGGAATTCATTCAATAAGATTCAAGTTTTCTCTCCCAGAATATCTTTCTCTTTTCTCTGCAACTCCATCATGATCATGGAGTTTCTCTCATAGATTTGTTATGCAGCTCCTTATTTGAGCCTAATTTGATCTTGTTGTCTCTGAGGTGGGAGTTTTGTGGACTCTGCAACATATGTATAATTTGATGGCATGTGGGGAGTTCAAATTCATTTTGATTCGTTTTGTATTAATTTGTTATGGCCATACTTAGTTTTTACTAGATTTTTGCATTATGTGGTACATATTGCAGTCCACCATATGGTTAATTGCTCTCAATTGTAGGTTCAAGAAGCAGTTCTGCAAGCCAATCGGTGTCCATGAAGAAGAAGGTCGTGAAGTTGATGACCAAACCATTGCGTCGGTGTGGAAAATGTGTCCCCATGACTCTAGAAATTGTGGCAGACAATAGTTCGTTTCGAAATACTTGAAGATTGTGTTAATTCGTTTCGAAGTACTTGAACATTGTGGTCATATTTATTTTTAACTTACCAGCTTGCAGTTTAAGTCCATCAATATTACTTTATTGAATTTGTTCATGATTAGTTTATTGAACGATTGCAGATTTGTTCTCGCATTATTGCTTACTATTGCTTTGTGATTTGTTGTCTTCGGTCAATTACATTAGTACTTGAACAATACAATACTATTAATTGGTAGTTATATACTATTGGTCCGAGATTACATTCCCATTAATTGTTTATTGCTTCCTAAATGGTTGAATTTTTCAAGCGTCGTAATTGCACTGCAATGCTTCACATATTGCAGTACAAAAAGAAAGTATTTCATCTTAAGGTTTCCAAAAATCATAGAATTATATGCCATCAAACAAGTATGCAACAAAGAACATTCAAATTACGTCACCAACATTAGCTACACCAAAATAAAATCGTCTTGTTTTAAGTACAAGTAGTCACCAAATCAAAACATCAGTCAAATCATCTACACAAAAAAAACAATTCAGAAACAAAACCATGTTTGAAGAAGACAAAAGTTCAATAATTGGTCACAGTTTGTGGTAGTCCGTGACCATCTTGTCAACATCTATCGGTCCCTTCTTTGTCCCCTTCTCGAAGTGTTGTACAGTATTTTCCACGAAGGAGCTAGAAGGACTTAGATTTCTTGTTTGTTAGGTCGCATTTCCATTCGTTGAAATTCATGTCCATGTATGTCTCCATATGATGTGAAATGCAAATCCCATAACACGAAACTGCAAGATTTAGTTTGGTAGAATGCAATACACAAGTTAGAAACTTGAATACGCTCATAATGGTATGCCCGACAAAACTGCAAATATATGCACTTAAGTTTGCAAAACTTACTATCATGGAATGAAATATGGGTATTACACATGCAATACTAGCAATCATTCAACTAATGATGCACATTACAATACACATGATGCATTGCAATATTTGGTGATAAACAATATTGTAATATTGTAAATGATGCAATGCAATATGGGTATTGTTATAGAGTGAAAGGCAAAACAGGGATTTAAGGATTTCAAATAATAAATCAAGGAACTGATAGAAATGACTCTCGTTTTATTGGAAGGGAAAAAGAGATGGAAAACTCCTCCTTGAGGCCACGGTTCTCACCGCCTAACAATGATCTCTCTGGATGCTTTCCTAATCTCCAAGACTCTCCTTTTTATAGGAGTTTACAAGAGAGTCTAAATAAGCTAAGCAATCAATCATATCATTATTATAATATAATACTCCCTCCGTCCCATAGTAGATGTCATACTTGGAGATGGCACAGGATTTTAGGAGATGTTATTTTGTGTGTTAAGTGGTGAGAAAAAATATAATTTTATAATTGATGTGAGAGGGAACTTTTTCCAAAAGAGGAAATGTGACATCTTTTGTGGGACAAAGGAAACTGTGACATCTACTATGGGACGGAGGGAGTAATAGATAATGATGAGAGCTATTAAAGGGAAATAATAGTTATAATTAGCCAATATCTGTGCAATCCTCAATTAGCAAATCTTGATCATGATATCTTCAATCCTCTTCACAACGAACTCCTTAATTCCAGCAATTACCATAATCTCCTTAATTCTTGCTGATTTGGCTACTGATTATAATTTGCCACCTGTCGTGGTCCACGTGTGTAGACCTTCCATCGCATATCCTCTTCATCCACCCATGTTGCCTCATCCGCTGATAATCCGACCCATTGCACTAACACTTGAGCAACTGAGACACTGTCCCTCATAACTGAACGACGATCCAGGACCAGCTCTGGTAAATAAGGTGGATCCACACACAAGAGATCCTCAAGGAGAGATAGTTCTGCATCAGTCGCCCCAATAGCTTTCTTAAGAAGGGAGACATGGAAAACTGGGTGAATGTGAGACTCAGGAGGTAGTTGTCACTCTCCCCACCGCATTAAAAGGACCAAGTAGCGTGGTGCAAGCTTACGATTCTTTGAGCGAAACAACGTCGACTGGCGATATGGCCGGAACTTGAGATAGACCAGATCTCCAACATCAAATTCTTCGTGGTGGTGATGTCTATTTGCTGAACGTAGCATTTTCTGTTGTGCTCTCTCAAGATGAAAACGTAGGTGAGCTAACGACTCATCACGTACACGCAGATCTTCTGCAACAGCATTAACTCTGACCTCTCCTGACAGAAAGCTTTGAATAGTGGGGGGAGGACGACCATACACCACTTCGAAAGGAGTAGTATGAGCAGCCGTTTGAAAGCTAGTATTATAGCAATATTCAGCCCATGCAAGCCATTTGCTCTATTGTTTACGCCGCTCTGAAGAGAAGCAGTGTAAGTATGTCTCCAGACAACGGTTGAGGACTTCAGTTTGTCCATCAGTTTCGGGATGATAGGCGGAACTCATCTGGAGTGTAGTGCTAGAGAATCAGAATAATTCTTGCCAAAATGAACTGAGAAAAATCGAATCTCGATCTAATACAATAGAAGTGGGCAGTCCGTGCAGTCGCACAATTTCTCTAGTGAAGAGATCACAACTTGACGAGCTGTAAAGAATTTTGAGAACCTATCCACAACGACCAGCACACAGTCCACACGTCCTGGGAAACCCCGTTATAAAATCCATGCTGATGTCATCCCAAATCCTTGAAGGGATCGGCAATGGTGTAAGCAGGCCAGCAGGGGCGCGTGTGTCATACTTGTTCTTTTGGCAGATTGCACAAGCTGCAACGAATTTGATGCGTGCCATCGTTCTCGGGTGCGCCATCGGGCACCATTATGGGTGCCCGGACGATGCAACGCCCTAAGCCCATGCCCTAAGCTTCGTCCGCGGTAGAAGCGCACCCGATAGGCCATCGGGCGCCTTTGTGGGCGACGCGGACGATGGCGCGCCCGATGGCACGCGTTTTTTTTAATGCTAAATTTGAAAATTTTGTTCAAATACCCCCTATCGCACCTTCATTTGTAACATTTCATTTCACCATTCCACTCTCGAAACTCACATTTACTACGAAATGGATTCAAGTCTCAATAGTCCGATGTTTGGGGGTGATGCGCGTTGGTCGGGTACAGAACCCAACGAATATCGGTCGTTCGACGCCAACGCGTAGTACGATCCCGAATTAAGTACGAATTTGTACGGTTTGTCTGACATGGATCCGTCTCCAACCCGACCCGTCGCCCCATCCGCCGCTGCCGCCCCTGCCAGAAAGAAGCGGATCCGGCACCGGGCGTACAAGGTGCCACCTCCGGAAACGAATGAAGAGTACGCCCTCGGGATGACGAACTACCAACTAGATGAAACCCTCGTCTTGGCGAGGTGTTGGGTGGTTATTTCGGAGGACCCGGTATTCGCGAACAACCAGCTTGCGTACTGGGAGCGCATTGCTGAGTGCTACAATGAGGCGAAGCCGTCAAGCTCGTACAAGCATCATAGGGAGCAGCTCTGCAAGCACTGGGACCAGGTGAAGTAGCAAGTCAACCTGTTCGCGGCGGAGTACGAGAAGTGCTCGAGGGAGCAGGGAAGCGGCGAGAGCTTGAGCGATGTGCGCGATAGAGCGTTGTTGTCGTACCAGTCCATGTACGGCGACTTCAAGCATTTCAACATCTGGGCGCTCTTGAGGGACAAGCAGAAATTCCAAGGCGGGATTCTGCACACCGGTGCGACAAAGAGGACGAAGACGACTGAAGCTGGTGGTTACACGAGCAGCGAAAGCAGAACTCGTCCGGTGGACCTCAACCGGACGTACGCGGAGGATGAGAGTTCCGGCACACCGATGTCCTCCCGGCGTCCCATAGGCGTCCAGGCTGCGAAGAACAAGGGGAAGGCGACGGCGACGGCGACATCATCCTTGACCACCGCCGCCCTATCGCCGATCCCGGTCCCGATCCCTATCCCGACCCCAAGCCTGACGGCCGCCGCGTATGTGGAGTTGACAACAGCCTCGATGGCGAGGACGTTGTTGCAGACGCACAAGGCCCTCGAGAAGTGTACGGACCCCACCAAAGCCAAATACCTACGGGGGTTGATTAGCCAACTTGAATCATGTAACTTTTGTTTAATCAATGCAGTCTTCGTCGGTTTTTATTTAATCGTTGTGTTTTTGAATTAGTTTGAATTATATATTTTGAAAATATTTAAATTAATTAACTAAACAATAGTAAAACCTATAGGGCGCCCCACTGCAGGTGGAACGGTAGGAGGACAAAAAAGATGACGTGGCGGTGCATAGGGGGCACCTTAGGGCGCCCCATTGCTAATGCTCTAACAATTCTTGACCATACCAGGCCAATACACATTAGCAGCAAGTCGGCGATAGGAGCGATAAGCCCCAACATGGCTACCTAGGAGATATGGTCTCCAATGTTGGATAGCGCGCACGAGGGCCATCCTTTCTTTTTCATAGGCAGATTTGGAGAGAAGGTATGGAGAGATTGTCTTGCTAAAGTAGGCAACGGGTTGGTTCTCTTGCATCAGAACAGCGCCAAAACCATGCCCCGAGGCATTACATTCCACAATGAAATCTTTTGAAAAATCTAGCATTCGGAGCAAGGGAGCTTTGGTGAGAGCAAGCTTGAGATTTTGAAAAGCTTCATCTGCCTCCTTCGTCCACTGAAACTTCTTGCCATCGGGTTTCTTTAACAAGGTTGTGAAAGGTGCAGCAATTTTACCATAGTCACGAATGAAACTGCGTTAATAGCTGGTTAAGCTGAGGAATCCTCTAATGCCGCGCACTGTTGATGGAGTCAGCCAACGCATGACAACAGCTATCTTCATAGGATCCATACGTACTCCCTCGAATAACACAATATGCCCCAGATATTTTACATGTTGACTCCTCAAAATGCATTTCTTTGGATTAAGTATCGGGGCATATCATACAACAGCTGAAAGACTTGATGGAGATGACCAATATGTTCTTCCCACGTATGGCTGTAGACGAGGATATCATAAAAAAAGACTAGAACAAACTTTCGAAGAAATGGTCGAAAAAAATCGTTCATAAGGCTCTGAAATGTGGTTGGTGTGTCCGTCTATCCGAACGGCATAACAAGGAATTCATAGTGGCCTGAATGGGTACGGAAGGCAGTCTTAGCCACATCTGATGGAGCCACACGGATCTAATGATAGTCGGCACGGAGATCGAGTTTACTAAACCACTGTGAACCGTGTAATTTATCCTTGGATCACCGGGATGGGATACTTGTTTGGCGCGGTCCTTTTATTAAGTTAGCAATAATCAACACAAAATCGCCAGGACTCATCTTTCTTCCGGAGTAAGAGTACTGGACTTGAATATGGGCCTGTACTCGGCTATATAATCCCTGCGGTTATAACGATAGGGTCGGACTCGGCTGTTTAATCCATGCGGTATAATCGCCATACCAACTTCTCCATTTCTTCCTTTTGTGTGTGGTTATAACGATAGGGTCGGACCGACGCCAGTTCCGATCACGGTAGCAGCGTGATGCGATGATCCGTCGTGCGATGGGGTGGCAGCGAGGTGGCTGATGTAGAGATAGCCGGAAATGCTATCACGTACTTTATATACAATAATAACAATCATTCAACCAATGATGCACATTATAATACAAACGATGCAATGCAATATTGCAATTGATACATTGCAATATTTGTTGATAAACAATACTGCTATATTGTAAATGATGCACATCAATATATAACCAACAATTCTGCAATATCAGTATCACATATATAACCAGCACAACTCAGTAGTACAGTTTTGGCATGCAACTAAACAAATTTGTAACAATACTATATATGAAACTAGAATTCGAAGATGTTCATCACAATACACATGAATGCAAGATAGGGTATAATGATGCACTGCAATGTTGTAAATGAGCACTGCAATATTTGGTGATAAACAATACTGCAATATTGTAAATGACGCACTGCAATGTATAACTAGCAATACTGCAATAGAAGTATATCAAATCAATAAAGTCAATGCAGCGGAAACAATAAAGCAAGCAAGCAACAACCAACCAAATCAATACAGTATATCAAACCAAAACACTATGGAAACGTATAGCAAATCATACAACAATATAGCGGAAACAATAAAGCAAGCAAGCAACAACCAAACAAGCAACATTCACAAAATATACAGCGGATACAATAAAGCAACCAATCGACTACCAATCAAGCGCGAATCTAGGTTTCCAAAAACATCTACGCAAATCGTCAAGAATTGAGTCCAAACGTCAGATTTATACAACAAATCTTTCAAAAAACACCGATCAACATTAAACAGACCAAATATCGGAGGAATTGTACTTCAATCGCGTTGCAACCACGGAAAAATCAAGCAAACGTGAATAAAAATTGATAAATATGGAAACACACACACTAATCTGCATGCATAGTAACATTACAAAAGGAAGTCCGATCAAATTGCAAACAATTCCAGTCAAATTACCTTGCTGCCGAAAAAAGTGTAGAGTCGGACTGAAATCGTGGTGTAGAAGCAATTCAAAATCCCGATTTAAGTTGTTGCACGAGAGAGTCGTGGTTTGAGATCGCCGACGCACGGTGTAGAGGAGGATTGAGGGGGGAGAGAAAGAGTCTGAGAAAGATTTAGGGTTTTCAAAAAAGAGGAGGATTGGGGAGAGATAGGGGTCGATGCAGATTAATGGTGGAGTTGGGTGAGAGTCCTACTATTTTGTCAAATTGATACGCAAGAATTAACCCCCCCAAAATTTTGGGTGTTCCAAATTTGATTCAACTTTAAATTTTTCGAAATGACTAAATTAGCCCCGACAACAATTCCTAATCCATTAGACAACAACATTTACTCTGTGTGCGAGATTTAATCATGACCATTGGATTTCCAGATCTAGTGGACTATACTGGTGGTATGGTGTTACTCTATATATGGTGGCACCATAGTACTCCCCAATAAATAAATGTTGTATGTTCGAAAGGTCTAACTAAATTACATTAAAATATCTATAAAAAAATATTACATAAACCATAATCGATTAATATATTTTGGTACTATTTTTGTGGTTTTGAATATTTTTCTAATATTATATATGTAGCAAAACAAAGCTTCATTTGGAGGTCATATTAATGTCACTATATTATAAATTTTGATGAGATTCTATTTCTATAGAGTTCGGCTGTAATATTACAAAATTTTAAAAATTTAGAAATTACAAATTTATAAAGTAAAAAATTAAAATGTAAATTATAAAATTTTAAAATTGAAACAGCAAACTCAATTATTATTTATATATTATATATCAAATTTCAATTTATTTTTATGATGTAATAAATTAAATTATGAACTCTAATATTTTATGAAACACATACACTACACACATTACGTAAAACACATACACTACACAATACTCACAAAGCAGTCTACGTAAAACACATACTCTACACACTACAAACATACAAAAAATACATGCACTACAAGCACACAAACAGATTACACATAATTCATAGACTATACACAAAATACAAACAGTACATATTCAAAAAACACACAAAAACAAAATACATGCACTACAAATACACATTGCAAAAACTACAAATACTTATACAAAGTACACTCACTTCACACATAAGCACAAAACACACACAGTTAGTACACTATACACAAAATATACACAATTCATACACTATATACTTAATACACACACCGTGTGACAAAATACATACATTAGACACATTACAAACTATATTCAAAATACAGACATTGTGCTAAACACACACAATAATCACATACATACACAAATTTCATAGACTATACACAAAATACACAGACTACAAATTCAAAAGCACACAAAAACAAAATACATACACTGCAAATACATATACACACATTGCACACACTACAAATACTAATACAAAATACACTCAGTTCATATAGAAGCACAAAATACACACAAAATACACACAGCTCGTATACTATACACAAAATATACATAATTCATACACTATACACTAAATACACACTCACACGCATATGTAAAATACACACACCATGTTACAAAATACATACACTATATACATTGGACACAATACAAACTATATTCGAAATACAGATGTTGTGCTAAATACATACAATACTCACACTGCACACTACATAAAACACATACACTACAAACATTGGACACAATACAAACTATATTCTACATACTCAAATTGTGCTAAACACACGCTAACACACAATACTCACACAGCACACTTCGTAAAATACAACCACTACACACATTATACACACTACAAACATACAAAATTACATGCACTACAAACACATATAGACAGATTGCACACACTACAAATAATCACACATTTACACACAATTCATAGACTATACATACACACACTACAGATTCAAAAACACACACAAAACAAAATACATGCACTGCAAATACACACATTGCAAAAACTACAAATACTAATACAGAATACACTCACTTCACACATAAGCACAAAATACACAGTTCATACAATATACAAAAAAATATACACAATTCATACACTATACACTAAATACAAACTCACACGTAAAATAAACACATTGTGTGACAAAATACACACACTACAAATACACAAACACACATTGCACACACTACAAATACTAATACAAAATAAACTCAGTTCATAAAGAAGCACAAAATACACAGTTCGTATACTATACACAAAATATAAATAATTCATGCACTATACACTAAATACACACTAAATAAACTCAATTCATGCATTCAGAAAATACACGCACTATGTTAAAAAATACATACACTATTTACATTTGACAAAATACAAACTATATTCGTAATACAGACATTGTGCTAAACCACAACATTCACACTCCACACTACATAAATACAAAATACACATAGTTCATACACTCTACACTAAATACACACTCATGTTGTGTTACCAAATACATACGCTACAAATATTACACACCTAAACAAATACACGCATTGTACACACTATACACCCACTATATACACAATACACACTGCCTACACTACACAAATACACACAATTTACACACAAACATACAAAACAAACACTACACACACTATACACACACTACACTTAGTATACTAACACAAAATACACACATTTCACAAAACACTACATACACTACACTTAGTATCCTAACACAAAATACACACATTTCACAAAGAAGCACAAAATATACACAAAGAAGCACAAAAAATACACACTATAAACATTACATACACAAAATAGAAAAAATATACTACACACATTATATACAAAATACACACTACATACACTCAAAATGCATGCACCGCAACTACACATACATCTACGCACATTACACACACTAAAAACTTAATACACACAATATATAAAATATACACGCAATGCACATACACGTACAAAAAATATACCAACATATACATAAAATGCACACACTAGACACACCACATACTATACACAAACACACACAGTAAATACACGGTACACTATACACAACTCAAACAAAATACACAATATGCTACACACACTATGCACAATACACACCACATATTATACACAAACACACACACGGTAAATATTCGGTACAAAATACACTACACAAACAAAATACACAATATACTTCTATGCACAATACACACACTACATAAAACATATATTCCTTCCGTTCCACAGGAATAGATGCATTTTATTTTGAGCACTCGTTTTAAAAAAATGATAATAAATTATTAAAGTAGAGAAAGAGTAAAGTAAGATAGAGAATAGTGTAGAGAAGAGTATCTACCATATTTTCTATCTTACTTTACTATTTCTCTACTTTAACTAGTTATTATCTTTTTTTCAAAACGAGTGCTCAAAAGGAAATGCATCTATTACTAAGGAACGGAGAGAGTACAAAATTCACGCACTGCGCACTCATATAAACAACCGCATGCATCGAAAACACATACAGATTACATATATTGCACATAATATGCACACAAAATACACGCATTGCGCATGTACACACTACGCATTGCGCATGTACACACTACGCAAAATACAATTAAAAAGTATACACACACTACACATACTATAAACAAAATAAACACTACAAATACTATAAACAAAAAACACTGCACATACTACAAACAAAATACATGCACTTCAAACACAACCAACACACACTTCTGACATACAAGCACAATACACAAACTACAGAAAATGCACTACACACACTATATACAAAATACACACACTACACAAACAAAAATACACAAACAAAATACAAAGTATGCTACACACAAAAAACACATATTATACAATACTATAAACAAAATACACACAAAATAAACACAATACACAATGCACTTCAAACACACCCAACACACACTACACACTCAACACAAATTTCAAACGTACACACTATACACAAAACACATACAATGCACTACACACTATATACAAAACATACACGCTACAAAAACAAAATACACAATACACCACACAATTAAAATACAAAGTACGCTACACAAAAAATTCACATATTACACACACTATGCACAAAATACATGAACTTCAAACACATATAAACACGTTGCACACTATGTACAAAATAAGACAACGCTACACAGTACACAAAATACACGCAATATGCACTACACACACTATACACAAAATAAACACTACACGATATACACAAATACACACATCATACACAAAATATAAACACAATATACGCAAAATACAAACATTGCGCTTCACACACTACACTCAGTATACACGCACTGCACATACTACACACTATACACAAGATACACACTATACATACACAAATACATACACAAAATATACATACATATACATAAAAAGCACACACTATACACACTATATACTATACAAAAACAAAATATACATTATACCAACACAAATTACACACACCATAAACACAATACTCACACTATACACAAAATACACACATTGCACACATATACACAAGATACATATAATACACGCTCTACACACACTACATACTACATGCACTACACAAAATACATATGTTTTGCACACATTGTACACAAAACATTTACATTGCACACAATACACAAAATATATATGTTTTGCACATACTATACACAAAATATTTGCATTGCATACAATATTCACAAAATACAGATATTGCGCTTCACACACTATACACAAAGAACACACAGTAGATTTGGTATACACAGGCGACACATACTACACACATTGCACACACGGCAAACACATACACATTGCACACACTATAAACAAAATACACACGGCAAACACATACACATTGCACATACTATTAAAACTAACAAAGAATACACATACTTCATCCACAAACACAAAATCACAGTACGCCGTACACAAAACACAAACACTACATACAATACACACACTACAAAGGCGTACTCAAAACAAAAACACTACATACAATACACACACTACAAATTACAAGTTACACACTACACACGAAATACACACACCACATACACTACATACATTACACATAATACATATATTATACACAATACACAATACACAATGCACATTATATATTCAAAATAAAATTATAGACTATACGTATTACATTCTTGCCTTTAATACACACACTGTGCACAAAATAGAGATAATATACACTGCACACATACATAAAATAAACATACTACACACTATTAAAAAAATTAACACACTTTACACACACTATAGACAAAATATACATACTTCACGCACTGCACATACACTACACTACACAAAATATACATACTTCATACACTACATTCATCATTGCACCCAGTAAACACACTTCAAGAAATAAAAATTACCAAGCATATAGACTGCACATAGTATCCACAAAATACACATACTACATATACATACACTTACACATGAAATACATGCACTTCAAATGCAAAAACACAATACACACACTGCATGCTAAGAAAACACATGCACTACACACATTATACATATATTACAAACACTATAAACAGATCCACACACTATACACCAAATACACGCATTTCATTTGGTTTGAGAGTCCAATATAGGAAGCTAGTTGTTCTGTCCACTCCTTTCCAAGCTCCTGCAACAAGAAACAAACTTCATTAAAGTATGCAAGAAGACAACAAATATGATGAATAAATGTGGTGAGTGAAGCAGATTTGTTAAAGAAAAAACAGTGTAAGAAGCAGCATAGTGACAACGAGCTAGACTGTTTCATTACCTTAATTGCAAACTAGGAACGATAGGACATGAACACATAACTAATGCCTAGTTTCTACATGGAAGGAAGGCATAAATTCAAATTACCTCAACAGTTATACATCATCTTCATTCAAAACTCCTGCAACTGAAGTGTATTGAAAGGACCTAGGTGCGTAGGTGTCGTTCAAGCAAGGATATATCCTACTGATCAGGATAGAGATCCTAACTAACCTAGACCTTGGTTTCAAAGATTCCTCAACCCACTTCTACTGATCAGTATAGTGGTGGTAAGGGTCGAATCCCACAGAGATGGTGCGTTCTTAAACTACCGCGGTGACAATTGGAAGAATTGGTTAGCTACCACGCTTGGGTTGAGTTTCTACCTAGGCTGGAACTTAAAGGAGGTGTTCTACTAGTCAGATGGTAAGGAAAACATTTGGAATGTAACTGTGTACGTGGAATGGGGAGACAATTTTGTAACAGAAAATATTTGGAAGGTACGGGTTTTTATTTTGGGCTAAACAGAATATTCAGAGTGTAGTGGAAGTTTGATGACTAGGCTGACAGGGCTTAACTAAAAGTGAAGGACAAAAGCAAAAGCATCTCGAAAAGTAAGTGGTCCCCTCCAATTGAAATAGACATCATCTTCTTCAACAAACACCTCCAAAATTCAGATAACAATTCCAGATTCAACACGGAAAACTCAGATTAACAACTCACAAACACAGATCCAAAACTAAGAAATCAAATCTGAAATCAAACACTGAAACTGGACTTCTGCATACTGGTCAACATGAAAGAACGATTCAGAAATTAAAACTAAGCTTTGCATGCAACGATCTACTTTCCGATCAAACAGTACTTGTTTATCTATCCTAAAGAAATTTGTTACGTAAACGGAATTGAGAGATTCAGCACTTTAAACACCGAGAAACTTTAGATCTAAGCTAACTAGGCAAGGGAAATAAAGAAACACCACAATAAACGAAACGGAAATCAACTTCATAGCATAAACACGTTCGGATCTTCAACAAAGTACTTCAAAAGCAGAAAATATCCAAGGGCAAACAAGATCCAACGTAAGGAAAGCGAGAAATTTAAAACTACGAAAGCAATGTAAAAGTGTTTTGCCACTCCGGGCGATGAGACTCTAAACTACGATCTTGCTGGCTGGAATGGACGATGACTGGAATTCTGGGAACATCTGAACGTCAAGTGATCATGGCTATGGCGAGGCAAGAAGCGGGACACGGCTGAAAGACTGAAACTACCGAGAAAACTTTCTACCTAAAGATGGTGGTGAATGAGTGAATGTGTATCTCTCTCTCCAATTTGGCTTCCTTTTATAGGGAGGCTACCCTTGATTTTAGGGTAAATCCTCGTTGCAATTTGACTTCTTTGCCCTTAATTGTGGGTAATCCGTCCCAGCTATCCGTCTTCTCCATCTCAAGCCGTTTTAGCACGAATACTGATCAGTATGAGATCATGCTGGCGCCTCCTTCACCTGAACATTCCGAAACTTCCCTACTGGCTAGAATGCTTAACCTGCACACTTTAAACAACTGTTTTGCAAATATAATCAATTAAGCACATCATACTGACCCGTAACCAAGGCCTAGAATACGACTTATCATGTATCAATTTACTTTCATAAAATTAATATCCATTTGTTAAAACCAGCAATTTGATCAAAAAAATATCTTCAAGCACATCATTGGTGTGTTCAAATAGGCAAAGACATTTTCTAAAAAACTCAGATGTCATGCTTCGAGTCTTTTCGACCTTCAATCATGAATAGCAAAGAAACCATGGCACGGAATCCATAGCACTCTAAAATTTTAAAATTAGTTGTACTGATGGAAAGCTTACAAAGTTTATCATGATGAATGACAGAAAATTTGAATCATCTGACAAGACATCTGCCAAGCGCATTGCATTAAGTTCCAGTTGCCCCTTCGGGTAGCTTGCCTCAGAGGGAGCATTAAACAAATTTTTTAGCAACGCAAGAACCTATACAAAACAAATGCCCATGATACCACCAAGTAAGACAAAATGACAAATTGACAACTGCATATGTATTGGAGGCCGATATTGCAATGCTTATTGTATAGGAAATACTATAAACATTCGTTATAGACCGGATTGCGACTGAGTAATACTACAAACTAGGATTATAATAGGCGGTTAAAAATCACAAGAAAAAGCTTGAAATGTGTCATATTTGGGTTTTCTCGATGTGTAAAATTTCGGCACCACATTTAAGATTATTTTAGTTTCCTTTTCAGTGTACAAAACTTGCTGGTTTTTCAATGTAATTGTAACAATAGATCTAAAGGGTCTGGGAATTCTTTTTCTATTATAAATGCAATGAAACATGTATATCTATCAAAGTTGTAACAGAAACTGCATGATGCTTTGATTTTAGAATACCTCGAGTCCAACAAACTTTGCTATATCCTGAGTTGCTGTGTTGCTGGCCACCTCATCTAGGTAGGATACACTTTCAGCTTCACAAAAGTGCAAAAGCAACAACGGAAAAAAATCAGATTTACTTTAAGAAATAAGGGGCTGTTCACACAACCACACCAAGCACAAGCACATAAAATTTTAATGGTGTGCTAACTTCACCAGCAGTTGTAATATTCAAAGACATATATCCACTTATTCAAAGAGATAGCATCCATGTATGAGGAAATATTGTTTGAGCCCGATAACTTTAAGTCCATGACGGCCTGACCAGAATAAGAACAGAACGCCTCCATTGCCACACAACTCCTGAATTAATAAACAGGTCACAGGGAAGAAACAAATAATAAAGAAACAAAAGGGGAAAAGGAAAAAAGAGAAAGTAATCAGAAACAAAGTGTGAATTTTAGTTAACTAGTGGGATATAAGTGCTATTAATAGAACTTGTAATAAGCTAATTCACATATGCAGGTTCAACTACTTAACAGGAAGATAACTTACTATGCTTAATACCTCCATATGTGGATCAGAAGATTGAATCCAAGTCGGTGATTAGTATAGACACTATGGCCAACATCAGGTTCAGTATGAGAAGCTAAAATCTTATTAAGTGCCCTCTCTATAAATGCTACAAAGTGCAGGATATGATTGCGGTACTGTGGCCACCCAATGAGACGGTCCACAAACTGCTCCAATGCCTCAGTCCCAAAGAAAATCATCTGAATGTCATAAAGTCATGGCCAGACTGAAATTCACAATAATAACATTAACTTATAACCTAGGAAGGAACAAACTTTTGAATCTTCAGGCTTCCTCAAAGTATCTAAAACAGCTCGTAAAGCAATGCCCAGCATAAGGTGAGTAACAAGCTGATGCTTAATGACTGATCCTGAAGCAGAAGCATTCACGAAGGATAAACATTAGGCAAGCTGAATATTTTAGAATAGGAAAACATTACAACTAACATAGTTAGGTTGAAGAGTACTTTACAACACTATTTATCAGTGCTCATGTTCAATCAGTAACCCAGAATTTGTTGTATCAAGCATATCATCAAACGGACCAATAAAGATAACAAACTCAAACACAGTAGACTATGTATAAAACTACCTAATTGACATATAAGAGATGTTAAGTCAAATTAAAGTGTTGAGGAACTTGACCAAACAAATCAAGTCTACAGATAAAATATACAGAAATCAGAGTAGGCTAGAGTCCATACATTGTAATTAAATTATTTACTGCACGAAAATTGTTTGCAAAATAAAGTAATGAAGGAAACTTCCCCAATATGTAATTCAAATTATTAATTAGATTTTCCTACATGGGCCTATATAACTTTTGCAGTCACCCTGCCACTGTAGATGCAACAAGCTACACCTTATATGATTGATCGATTACATTGTTTTCTTTAAATATATACTGCCATCTTTCCTATCATCTTTACAAGATAGTCTTACCTTCGTACCTTCCGTTTCTGCATTAAAACTCCTTTTTAGGACGCATATTCCCTACAAAACAGTGTAAAATCATTTGCATATCATGTAAGACCCTGAACAAATTAAGTGTTATTTAAACATGGTTTTTTATTTACATGATTTTCAAATATTAAGTAAAAGGAAGTAAACGTTTTATATCATAAAAAAAATCCTTCATTTTCCTTTATCAAGTATAAGTTTTGTCTTACATCACTAGAATAGGTAATTACAACATCACAAGAAAAGATACATGAGATGATCTCTTACAGAGAAAATGTAGCGTTGGGCTACTCTTTTTTTCATCTGGGCTTAGAGTCCAATACAGGAAGCTAGTCCTAAAGGTAATATAAAAAATGGTTAGTGATAAAATATATATGTGCTAAGGTAAATATCATTTCTACTATGCCCCAAAAACAGATGCACTTAACATTTTATGGAAAAAGGTGTGAATGATATCCATAGGTTAAGCATGAGAGGTTTTACATGGACTAATTGTCTCTCAGATGCAACACGAACGATCCGGGACACAAACTGAATTATAAATAACCTACAAAGAAGATTGCCTATCTACAAAATGCACATAATGAATAAATATGGTGAGTGAAGCAGGTTTATTAAAGAAAAAAAAGTGCAACTACAAGAAGCTGCATAGTGACTATGTGCTAGAATGTTTCATTACCTAAATTGCAAACTAAGAAAGATAGGATAAACAAATAATTAATGGCCGATTTCAGCATGAAAGGAGGGCATACATTCTTATTATCTCAACAGTTGTACACCATCTTCATTCAAAAATCCTGACACTAAAGACTCCGCATGACTTAATAGTGAACCAACATGCAATAATGTATTAGAATATAGATATGTACTACTACTTGATTAATCAAGGGAAGAGTTAGAAGCAGGCATACATAAGTTCTTGCTAATTGTGGATACTTTGTCAGCTCTGAAGTAGAGAAAAGAATCCATCTGACAGTTTCTGATAGTCCTTCTATATGAACCGAATGAATTTGTTGACAGATCCTTCTCATCTGGGATTGAAACAATGTAATCAGTTACTAAATAGAAGTAGCAAGCGGCATACCCTGATTAAAAACGAAAATTACTAAATCATTTACCCTGGCATACATCAGGAACAAAGCAATGAAGGTTTGAAATCACTTTATTCAACACCAAAGTTCTCTGATGAGCATAAGAGAATTGAGGTATACTGCAAGGGGTAAATTCAAATTTAATGTGTCTATATACATTGATGACTTAGGGTGTTTCAGACAATGCAATAGTTGTAATAAGAATTATCTAGGTGATGCATATAATACATAGTCTAATGGTGTATCCTCTTCAGAAACTAGAGGGTCAGACGAGCACCAGCCAGATACAAACTCTCCATGAGGGAATAGAAAGATTGCAGCTAAAGGTTCCCTCTAAATCAGGTTCAGTATGAGCAGCTGAAATCTTATTAAGTGCCCTCCCTATAAATGCTACAAAGTGCAGGATAAGATTGCAGTACTGTGACCACCCAATGAGACGGTCCACAAACTGCTCCAATGCCTCAGTCCCAAAGAAAAACATATGAATGTCATAAAGCCATGGTCAGACTGAAATTCTCAATAATAACATTAACTGATAACCTAGGAAGGAACAAACTTTTGAATCTTCAGGCTTCCTCAAAGCATCTAAAACAGCTCGTAAAGCAATGCCCAGCGTAAGGTGAGGTAACAAGTTGATGCTTAATGCCTGATCCTGAAGCAAAAGCATCCACAAAGGATAAACATTAGGCAAGCTTAATATTTTAGGTTGAAAAGTATTTTACAACACTATTTATCTGTGCTCATGTTTGTTCAATCAGTAACCCAGAATTTGTTGTATCAAACATAATCATCAAACGGACCAATAAAGATAACAAATTAAAAGACAGTAGACTATGTATAAAACTACATAATTGACATATAAGAGACAGTGTTGTCAAAATGTCGTTCGGGTCGCTCGGGTCGCCCGGGTCGCCTGGGTCGAGACCATCACTGCCCCAACATGGGTGGGTTGATCGAGATACAGGGTCGCCGCTGGGTCGCCTGGGTCGCCCGGGTCGAGTGTGTCGGCTGGGTCGCCCAAACACTTGCTGCGCAGTCATGTTTTAAGATAAATCCCTATATCTTTTTTATGTAAATCTTTCTCTTCGATGCTGATTTATTTTTACTAAAATAAACATAATATAAAAGTAAAACTTACCTAAAAATCTTCTCTCTCTTATTTTCTCAAATATATCACACATTTTCTGACTTTCTCAATCTCGATTCTCTATATATATGCATGCACCACATCAAACTTTTCAAACCTACTTTCTACACTTTAGAATTCGGCCTCATTCCTAAACAAATAAACAATTCAAAGATCTTTTGCTGTCACCCTTTATATATTCCTTTCTTTTGATATTTTCGGACAATGGTTTCAATTATTTATTTTGTGTTATGACTTATTAATTGTTTTGATATTTTTGATAATTTCTATTTTCCACTTTATCTCTATTCCCATGAATTACATCTACATTTATATTATTTGATATACTATAAACATTAGAGCAATATATTATTTGATTTAACATTAAAAGGCAAAAAAATTAGCCTAGATTCGTGGGTCTCTCGACCGCGTCGACTCATCGACCCGCGACCCGAATTTTCACCTCATCGACCCGGTGCGCCCTGCGACCCTAACATCACTGAAGAGATGTTAAGTCAAATTAAATTGTTGAGGAACTTGACCAAACAAATCAAGTCAACAGATAAAATATACAGAAACCACATAATCCTGGACATAATGGTACAAGTATCTAGTTGAACATAGGTAATGATTGACAATTCAAGAAACGGAAATTGATTCGAGAATACAACCATTTTTATACATATGATTGAGAGTGCTATCAGTTAGCACATAGGTTACCAGAGGAACCGATCAAAATTACAAGTCATTTAAGTAATGAGTCCATAACAAGGAAGAAAATCCTCAGAGTAAAGCATGTGAAAACCAAAATGATCAAGATAAAGCGTAAACAGAGACCAAAAAAAGTACTCCCTCCGTCCCATTAAATATGCAACATTTGCTTTTCGGCACATGATTTTATGTAGTGTTGTTTTGTGAGTTAATGAAGAGAGAGTAAAGTAAGAGAGAAGAAAAAGTAGAGAGAGTATTGTTTCCATTTTTAGAAACGTTTCATTTTTAATGGGACAGACCAAAAAGGAAAACGTTTCATTTCTAATGGGACAGAGGGAGTATAAGACAGCTACATCCAATCACCTCTATGGAAGTTTCTCTTCTCTCAGCTGTAACACCAGTCCCAATGTTAATGTAATCAACAAACACACCATGAGAGAAAGTAGCACAGCTAAAAGTGATAATTTTCTTGCTGAGGTTGATCTAGAAGACCGTGGAAAACCCACGAGGCAGATTGTATTGACAGCATAGCGCCACTGCATCACTGCATTGTGGGTTTGAGTAGATTAGCTCTCAAAAATACAGTCAAAACAATGTAAAAATAGAAAAAGTATCGAGTGAACTACATCAAAGTAGACAAAGACCCTATTACTTGCCTAGGGAAGGGTAGGTGTATTGTGTTGGCTTCTGAAATTAGGAGTCCACTCTCATCTAGAGAACTTGGTGGTCTCTTTTGTAGTGGGATCAAAGAGGGAATTGCTAATCCAGACAATATGCTGCCGGGTCCGATCAGAGAAAATGGTGGGCCTGCTATCTGAAAACAAAAGGACGCAATTACAGTGATCATGAGTTCACGCAAATCACTTGGAATAGAAGTATTATCCACAACTACATAGACATGAGAAACCAGAAACCACATATAGGCATGAGGGAAGATGATTTTGGATGATGACATCCAGATAGCAATTTAACATTTGTCATGTTTTCAAGGAAACAGTCCTCTTTCCCTCATATGCAGGTTCAATAACTTAACAGGAAGATAACATTAATACCTCAATTTGTGGAGCAGAAGATTGAATAAGACCGGGTCGGTGATTAGTATTGGAACTATGGCCAACGTCAGGTTCAGTATGAGCAACTGAAATAGCTCTTAAAGCAATGCCCAGCGTAAGGTGAGTAACAAGTTGATGCTTAATGACTGATCTTGAAGCAGAAGCATTCACAAAGGATAAACATTAGGCAAGCTGAATATTTTAGAACAGTAAAACATTATAACTAACATAGTTAGGTTAGAGTAGGCTAATCAAGTAATCAAGTCAACAGATAAAATATACAGAAATCGGAGTAGGCTAGAGTCCATACATTGTAATTAAATTATTTATTGCACGAAAATTGTTTGCAAAATAAAGTAATGAAGGAAACCTCCCCAATATGTAAGTCAAATAATTAATTAGATTTTCCTACATGGGCCTATATAATTTTTGCAGTCACCCTGCCACAGTAGATGCAACAAGCTGCACTTTATATGAGAGTGGCTGCCAAGATGGGGGAGAGGCAGCAACATCAAGGGGTATCTCAATTTAGTTTAGTGTCGAAATAATTCCACATTTCACCTCATGCATTCTTGGTGGTTGTGAAGATCAAACATCCTTATTTAAAAAATCAGGATTACCTTCAAATTGTCAAACTACATCCTTTAGAAGAGAAGAGGGTGTGACATCGTTGAGGTCAACACTTAAATGCTTAAACAGAACCTGAAACCAAAGAGATATCAACAAAGAAAATTGTCCAAAATTTATGATTTGGAATCCAAAACAAAGATTAACCAGATATGTTTATACAGAATTACTTCAATCTTAAATTTGAGATTACCACTGCCCAAGGGTGAGGAGGCCCGTATGCAATGCTGTTTGAACAGGCTTTGAAAATCTAAAACAAACACATTTGAGTTGAAATAAACTTGGACTCGCAACTACATAAAAAATAAACCATGGATCGTACCTTTGAGGTAAAAGAATTAACAGGCATCCTGAGTCCCTTAAAAGCATTCAACAAAAAATATACTTCCATGTGTCAGAAAAAAAATTTGAATCAACAAGATGAGATAATAATATTTATTGCAACATGAGGATTTCAGACAACCCAACTCCAAGTTTATGAAGTAAACTCAAAAACAAAACAGACGAAAAGAAACCTCTACAATCAAAGCTTTTGAATCTACCACTCGTTCCCTTAGAACTTCCCAATAGTAATCTTCCCAAGCCAGCTTCCTAAATTTTCAGCAGTGATAGTTCTTCCACACTAGATATTACAAGTTCTGTTTAAAACAGAACCTAGACATAGTACAAATACCAAGAATAAAAACCGGCTTTCCAAAATGAATAAAGTAAGTAGAAAAATCAAACCTGGCAGTTTACATAAACGGCTTGCACATTATCTCTGTTCAAATGTTTCAATTTTATTTCAAAATATTTCAAAATGCCAAACAGAAAGAGTAACTCCAAAGGTAAATTGCATCCAGAGAACTGTTTAAGGTAAGGAATGTAGTGCCAAGCTAAATCTCTCCCTCTCCATAACTATATACAACGCTAACCAGGGATAGTATAAAATTCAAATTTTCAATAAACTCTTTAGCTTTAGCCTCAACATTTGCAGTGGACAAGTTATTTATAATAAAAAGATATCTAGTCCTGAGCTTCTGATGCTGGAGCCTGTTCCAAACATGGACGGAAGAGTTAGATACTAAAAGAGAATAACAAAACAACAGATTAGACAAACATCATAGGTAATAGAATAGAATATCAGAGACTATACACCGCAGATAATTCATATAATACCGAAACATATTCTAAGTAGGACATACCAACATACGGACAAGTACAACATAAAACTCCAAATTATCTTAGAAAATACCATGAATACCACATTTACCTTTACCAAGATTGAGGACAGTAACAAATGCTCTAGCATATAAATCACTTTTACCTTTGCAGATATTTGTAGAATTCTATAATGACCATTTGATACCAGAAACAACATAACCATGGACATACATTTAACAGATATATTAAGATGCCAGATTTGACAATCAATGGGGTTTATATATCAAAGAAACACTACTAAAGCACATATTTGTACACGGCATATGACACAGAAAAATAGAATATTATGTATGTGTTAATTATAAAGCTGCAAGGTAGCAAAAAAGTGGGTTAGAAAAAGTAGAAACACGTCATGCACAGTATAACTCACAAAAATAAAATATATGTAACAGATAAATTATAAAGCTCGCCCTCAAGCAAGTTAGACAATTAAGCACACTCACAAGACATTAGATAATCCTCTACTTCAAGTCAGGCCAAATCGCACAAATCATTAGAGAAATTAGGTTGACCCTGAATTCTCTCGCGGGTAAGACTTTAGAACAACAACTGTACACGAACTAATTCCCTAAGAGCTAGGCATCCCAATGCTTCAATCTAAGTTCGAGTTATGTCTTGGGAGTCTCAAACCATAGTCGCTAATTCCTAAAGAGAAGTTCTTCCGGCTATTCTTTATTTTAAGCACATAAGATCTTTCTCCCAAACTCAAACAAAATTCATTGCTCACAAGTCAATATGATGCATAAATGAAAAGGTCTTATTCATTTGGATGTAATGGGGCTTTTGGTAAAGGTGTGATCATATATGGTCAAGTAGGTTACCACCATTATTAAAATGCTAGCACATCCATCAAAACATCCTTCACATCTCACTCAATGCGTACAAAATTCTGATAGCTCAACACCCCAAACTTGATATTTTCTACCATCTAAACCAATTCATCTTATTCTTTTGAGCGTTCTTTAACTATTTCTAATTTTCGCTCGATATTTTTTTTTCTAGCCTTGGCTTTTTATTAACAGAAAAGGCTGCCTTTTTTTTTCTAGCATTGGCTTTTTTTACACATGAAAGGCTGCCTTTTATTTTTATTTTTTTCATGCCTTGCCTTTTTTTTACACATGAAAGTCTGCCTTTTTTCTTTTTTTCCGAGCCTTGGCTTTTTTTAAACATGAAAGGCTGCCTTCTTATTTTTATTTTTTCGAGCCTTGGCTTTTTTTACACATGAAAGGCTGCCTTTTTCTTTTTTTTCGAGCCTTGGCTTTTTTTAAACATGAAAGGCTGCCTTCTTATTTTAATTTTTCGAGCCTTGGCTTTTTTTACACATGAAAGGCTGCCATTTTACTTTTTTTTTTCGAGCCTTGGCTTTTTTTACACATCTCAGAAAAAATGAATATCACCAAATGAATGTTCCAGGACTTCCATCTTTTTCTTGCCACCATAAATACCCTCCCAAGAATGTGCTAGCACTTTAATTTTAGTGACGGGTTGAAAATATAGGCCAACGAATGGATATAATAGATAGGCTAATATAGTGACTTCAATATTTTTAACAAAGAAATTAGGCTCTGGGGGCTCAAACTGGCTCACTAGGGGTTTATGCAGGGTTAGGCATGTGATAATTTGGATATGAGGCTTTTAGTCCTATTGCCCAAATCATTATTATGCACCAATATCAACAAGATTGCAACTCGTAAAGCTCTCATTTAGTCGATCGACCATATGGCTTTTCAATTAATTTTTCAAAACCGGAATAGTTCTCTCTCCTTAGCTCAAGAAATCGGACACCAAAGAACACTATTGTCACCTTATTTGAAGCACGGGAAACCTAGCTCTCCAGAAGTTAGTAAGCAACAACAAGTTTGCAGACCAACCCTTGAGGGAAACGAAGTCTACACTAATAACCCATAAAAAAGTGTGCTAGTTACAATCAATATAGAGAAGATCTTGCATGCACACACAAATAGCAAGTGGTGAAAGTCTGTTCGTGGAAGCTTTTTGTTCACATAACAAAGCAGTATAGTACTAGGGCACTTTCGGATATTTATGAAGCTAATATCCCTTGTTTATCTATTGGTGATGCATCTGAATTCATTAAAAAATAGGGAGATGCACATATTAAAGAACCATGACAGACAACCTTTCAGAAATTTACTCTCAATAATAACATGTCAGTTACAAAGAGAAAATAACATTTCAATTCTCTATAAAATTAACATTTCAGCCACAGGAGAGAATAAATAGCAGCTAGGCTCTCATGTATAAGTAGGAAACATTACAAGTTGAGTATATACAAGTTTGAATAACACCCGAATAAGATGAGAAGTAAACTTACCAGAATCCTCAAAGACTAGGATTTGATGTAGAGTTACCAGAATCCTCGAATACGTATGGGAAAACTACCTGCTGACATACCAAAATGCTGAAAACAAACCTCTACCAGTATATCTTTAGCAGAACAAAAAAAATTACTCTGTCAATTTAGATCATCTTCGAAACTTTGCGACATTCAATTTTGATTGATCAATTACATTGTTTTCTTTAAATATATAGTGCCATCTTTCCTGTCATCTTTACAAGATAGTCTTACCTTCCTACCTTCCTTTTCTGCATTAAAACTCCTTTTTTATGAAGCTTATTCCCTACAAAACAGTGTAAAATCATTTGCATATCATGTAAGACCCTGAGCAAATTAAGTATTATTTAAACATGGTTTTTTTTACATGATTTTCAAATCTTAAGCGAAAGGAAGGAAACATTTTATATCATAAAAAAATCTTTTGTTTTCTTTTATCAAGTGTAAGTTTTGTCTTACATCACTAGAAAAGGTAATTACAACATCACAAGAAAAGGTACATGAGATGATCTCTTACAGAAAAAATGTAGCATTGGGCGACTCTTTTTTTCATCTGGGCTGAGAGTCCAATATAGGAAGCTAGTCCTAAAGGTAATATAAAAAATGGTTAGCGATAAAAATATATATGTGCTAAGGTAAAGATCATTTCTATTAAGACCCCAAAATGTATTTATGAAATGTATTTTGTGTACTTGGGTTATTTTCATTATACTCAAAACCCCAATGTTACACTGTTATGGCATGACAAACTATGTTTTTGGCGTGTGTCCACTGAGTGCATAAGTACTCAGCCCTGCATGTTGTTTTCTTAATGTGCAGGTTGAGCGGCGATGGGGAGGACGGATGTTGAGCAGTTAAAGCCAAAGTGTGTATTTACATTTTGGATGGTGTCGTGTCGTCATACCCGGCATCATCTGTCTTTTGGTCTTTTCCGCTGCTTGTAAACCGTCACGATGTTTTCATTTAAAACTCTGAATACTTTAACTCAAGAATGTCGTCACAGTACTTTGTTTTGAATTGAATTTCCTTTTGTTAAATGTTTTGGGTCAAATATTCTTGTTACCCCCTTTCTTCCCCGCTTCTTTATCCCCCCCCTAGTCGCGGTCCACCGTACTTCCTATCCTTAGGAAATGCGGGCGTGACAGAGTGGTATCAGAGCCTAGGTTTTCTCTTTCTGCTCTGGACCCAAAAAAAAATTCTTTTTCTGACTGGAGTAAGTTTTCAAAAGTGTCATTGGCTCAACATCCGACTCATCGCACTCAACCTGAAATGAGGTAATGAAAATTTCGAAATTTTGGAAAGTATATGGAAGTGGAGGAAATTGTGATTTTGGTGTTGAAAATGATTTTTATGTAAAGTTTAAGTAAATGTTGAGACATGTGGAAGGGTACAACGTGATGTGGAAAAGTTGGAAATTATTTGAGTTATGAACTGTTATGGTGTTATGAACTGTTGATGTATGATGAACTTATATGAAAGCATGTGGCTGATGTGTGATGATATGATGACGTGAATGTTGATGTGAGCTTTTATGTGAGTATGTGTTGGCCTTTTTAATGTTTGAACTTAGACGTGATAGAATTTCACTAGTGCTTCTTGGACCTATGATAGATAAGAGCTTTTGGCCTTTGAACACCAGCGGGTTTGGGTTAGAACAGCGATACGTGCATACACTCTCTCTCTCTCTTCTTCGGTTATGTACTCTGTCTTTATACGCGAGGCGGTTGTTTCTGTTTTTTCTATAGATGGCGCGTATGTTCCGAACCCCGCGACGGAGTGATCGCGATAGACTTAGGGCACAGAGGGTGCTCAGAGATTATAGAGTGTACCGGAAGAAGGATCATGTACCGTTGATCGAGTTCGTGGCACACTTCGACACCCTCTGGAGGGCAGCTCAGGAGTTCGGAGTGACAGAGCATGACGGCATTGAGAAGCTAATAGATTTGCTTCCCGATAGCTGGAAGGAGTGGGCCGAAAGAACGGCGAGGAGGTACACGTGGCATGAGCCCGCTACCGATGACATGGTGGGTGACATGGCTGGCTTTCGGAAAGCCGTGTATTGTGCACTGGTGGACTCTCGAGAGGAGCAGCCCCCACAGGAGGTGGAAGAGAGGGTCGTGTATCAGGACAAGTATGTGAGCATGTACGAGGGTGAACAAGGGTATGAGGATGTTTATGAGGAGGCTCTGCCAGGGAACTCCGAGGAGGACGACGACGAAGACCCGGAGGAAGGGCCTATGGATGAGGATGATAGAGTCGTAGTCTAGAATTAGAATAGTTCGTTGTCTTTTCAGTTTTTGCTTTCTGTACGATCTGCTCTTGGGAACAATGTTGGCCTTCTTTCTTTTAATGAGAATTTTGATTTTGATATATATATCCTATGTGTTGCATCTTATACTACATGAAGGTTTTATAAGAAAATTTTGAGAAAGTGGTAATTTTGGATGAGAATTGTAGTAACACTTTTTGGATATTGAATCAGAATGCCGCCAAGACGTGCACGCCAACCACGACAAGGACCCCACGTGGAGGCACCACCACCGCCACCACCACCTCCACCCCCGCCTCAACAAGAAAGATTCATAGTTACGTTCTCAAGACAGAATCCTCCTAAATTTGACGGACAAGGAGACCCATCCAAAGCGGAAGAGTGGATACGCGGCCTCGAGCGTATCTTCAGGGTCATGGAGTGCACAGATAGGGAGCGCATTGCTGGTGCTACCTTTCAACTGTCAGGTGCTGCCGATTACTGGTGGGAGACTCGGCAGAGAACTATGGATCCTGCACGCCTGGAAGCGCTAACATGGGAGGAGTTTAAAGTAGAGATCGATAACAAGTATGTTCCAAAGACGTACAGACGGGCCAAGGTGGTAGAGTTCCACACACTAAGCCAAGGCCGAATGACTGTAACCGAGTATGACCGAGCCCTCGCGCAGATGGCACGATATGCGCCCGAGTTGATGGACACCGATGAGAAATGGGCGGTGAAGTTCCGGGCCGGGCTCAGAGATGAGATAAAGGCCGCATTGGCCTGTCGAGGAGAACTCTCCTACTCGGAGATCTTGACTTGTGCACTGGACGTGGAAGATGCACTCCCTAAGCCAAGAGTTGTGGCAACAACAAACGCGACACCTCTACAAGCTCAGCCGGGCCACCAAGAGAAGAGGAGGTGGGATGGTGACCAGGCTCAGTATGGTGGTAAGAGGCCACAACACATGAGGAACCCACCCTACAATGGCGGGAGACAGAATACTTTCCAACCGAGGGCAAACTTTCCGCCGAGGAACCCTCAATGTGGAAGGTGCTTCAAGTACCACGCCGGGGAGTGTCGAGACCCTAGGTGCTTCAACTGTGGTGGGAGTGGCCACTACATCCGAAATTGCCCAAACAAGCACATGGGAACGGGAACGAGACAGAACCAGCTAGGTTTCCGTCCACAATCCCAGGCACTACCTGCACCTCCACCGCAACAACGCCGCCAAGGATTACCATCGCAAGCAAGGGCCTACGCCTTGAAGGGGAAACAGCCGGCAAACGGGAAAGAAACCTTTGAGCAAGGAAACTTGGCAGGTATGGGCACACTTCTCAATATGCCTATAGTTGTCTTGTTTGATACGGGTGCGTCGCATTCCTTTATATCAACGTCTTGTGTGGATACTTTGGAATTACCTACTGTTAAGACCGAACCCACTATGAGTGTGACCTCACCGGTAGGCGGGGCTATAGATATATCCCGATCTTGTGCATGTGTGAACTTTGGAATAGGTGAACTCAGTTTAGTGGCTTATAATTTGCAAGTAATGACGATGGGTAGCGTAGACATAATCTTGGGTATGGATTGGTTAGCGGAGAACCACGTTACCCTTCATTGTAGAGAAAGGAAAATTTCGTTTGAAACCCCCGGAAAAGAGCCGATGAAGTTTCACGGAGTCCCAATGAGCCGACGCAAGTCCATTATCTCTGCGCTGCAAGCCACTACAATGATGAGGAAGGGATGTCCAGCGTACCTTGTTTATTTGAATGGGGAGGAGAAGAAAGACAGGAAGATAGAAGATGTGGCGATAGTGAGTGAATATCCCGATGTCTTCCCCGATGCATTGCCGGGACCCCCACCCGACAGGCAAGTAGAATTCACGATCGATCTGGAGCCCGGATCAGCACCAATATCAAAAGCACCTTATAGAATGGCGCCAAAAGAGTTGGAGGAGCTTAAGGTGCAACTGCAAGAGCTACTGGAATTGGGATTCATTAGACCTAGCGTGTCACCATGGGGAGCACCAGTGTTGTTCGTAAAGAAGAAGGATGGAACGATGAGGATGTGCATCGACTACCGGGAGCTAAACAAACTAACGCTGAAGAACAAGTATCCACTACCAAGGATAGACGACTTGTTTGACCAACTTCGAGGGGCAGGAGTCTTCTCTAAGATGGATTTGAGGTCTGGGTACCATCAGCTGAGGGTTCGGCGAGAAGATGTACCCAAGACAGCTTTTCGAACAAGATATGGTCATTATGAGTTCGTTGTAATGCCTTTTGGACTGACGAACGCCCCGGCAGTGTTCATGGACCTTATGAACCGCGTGTTCCATCCATTTCTGGATCGGTTTGTCCTGGTTTTCATCGATGACGTGCTTGTTTACTCAAAGAACGAGGAGGAGCACAAAGAGCACTTGAGAACCGTCCTAGCAACTCTAAGGGACGAGAAACTATATGCCAAGTTCAGTAAATGCGAGTTTTGGCTCAAGGAAGTAAATTTTCTTGGACATGTAGTAACTTCAGATGGAATTCGTGTAGATCCGGCCAAGGTAGAAGCGGTGCAGGAGTGGAAGTCACCTTCTACACAAAACGAAATCCGAAGCTTTTTAGGACTGGCGGGCTATTATCGAAGATTCATCGAGGGATTCTCGAAGATAGCAAGGCCAATGACGCAACAACTGAAAAAGGGAGTCAAGATGATTTGGACGCCAGAATGTGAGGCGAGCTTTCAGTTGTTGAAGGAGAAATTGACCACCGCACCAATCCTAGCTGTGCCGGAGCCAGAGACTGACTATGCGGTATATACGGATGCGTCGAAGGTGGGACTGGGATGTGTGCTTATGCAGAAGGGGAAAGTGATTGCATATGCATCGAGACAATTGAAGCCCCATGAACTGAATTATCCGACGCATGACTTGGAACTGGCAGCTGTGGTACATGCTTTGAAGATCTGGAGACATCATCTTTATGGAGTCCGTTGTGAGATATACACGGACCATAAGAGTCTAAAGTACTTCTTTGAGCAAAAGGAGTTGAACATGCGCCAACGTAGGTGGCTCGAGTTGGTAAAGGACTACGATTGTGGTATAAATTACCATCCGGGAAAAGCAAACGTAGTGGCCGATGCTCTTAGTAGGAAGTCTCAATCTCAGCTGGCCACCTTTCTTACTATCGAAGAGAGTATAATCCAAGAGTTCAGTAAGATGCGCTTGGAAGTGGTGAGAATGCCCGAGACTGTGGAAGGGATAGTAGCCACGTTAGTGATGGAACCCGACTTAAGAGCCAGAATTGTAGAAGCTCAACGGCGAGATACGTTACTAGAAAAGTTTCGCTCAGAAGTGAGGACGGGTGAACTCGGAAATTTTCGTGAGGCAGCGGATAATGGTCTCACATACAAGGGAAGGTTGTGTGTGCCTAAGGATGAAGGCCTGAGGATGGAAATCATGAGAGAAGCACATGAAACCCCATACGCTGCTCATCCAGGGAGCACCAAAATGTATCAAGACTTGAAAAGACAGTTTTGGTGGAACGGTATGAAAAAGCATGTTGCGGCATTTGTGGAGAGATGCCTAGCATGTCAACAAGTAAAGGCGCTACACCAACGGCCCTATGGGAAATTGCAACCCCTCGAGATTCCGGAATGGAAGTGGGAACATATTGCAATGGACTTTGTGGTAGGACTGCCAAAATCCCAGCGAGGGAACACGGTGATTTGGGTGATTATAGATCGCCTCACCAAATCTGCCCATTTTGTGCCGGTTCGTGCCACTTATGGATCCGATCATTTGGCTAAGGTCTATGTACGGGAAATTATACGCTTGCATGGAGTCCCAGCGACAATCACATCTGATCGTGATGCTAAATTCACTTCTAGATTTTGGACAAGCCTGCAGCGCGAGTTGGGGACTAAGTTGAATTTCAGTACAGCGTTCCACCCGCAAACCGACGGGCAGTCGGAGAGAACGATACAAGCATTGGAGGACATGCTACGAGCCGTGGTGCTAGATCGAGGCGTAGGTTGGGAAGAAGTGTTGCCCTTGGTAGAGTTCGCTTACAATAATAGTTACCAGGCGACTATCAAGATGGCCCCATATGAGGCCTTGTATGGAAAGAAGTGTAGATCGCCACTTTATTGGGATGAAGTGGGTGAGAGAAGAATTCTCGGACCAGACTCTGTGGAAGAAATGATAGAGATTGTCCGACAAATCCGTGGGAGGATCAAGGAGGCACAAGATCGACAGAAATCTTATGCGGATGTTCGAAGGACCGATTTACAGTTCGAGGTCGGGGAAAAGGTCTTTTTGAAAGTCTCCCCTTCTAAGGGAATAACTCGTTTTGGAGTGAAAGGAAAGCTGAGACCCCGATTTATCGGTCCATACGAGATTTTGGATAGAGTCGGCGTGGTAGCATACAGATTGGCCCTACCACCAAGCTTCGGAAATGTGCACAACGTCTTCCATGTGTCACAATTGAGGAAGTATGTGTATGACCCCACACACATCGTTCACCAAGAAAAAATGATGGTCCTAAATCCCGATCTAAGCTATGAGGAGAAGCCCGAGGCCATTGTGGATCGAAGAGTGCAAGAATTGAGGAATAAGTCAATTGCTTCGGTGAAAGTACGGTGGAGGAATCATGGAGTCGAAGAAGCAACATGGGAATTAGAAGATAAGATGAGAGAGAAGTTTCCGGAGCTGTTTGAATGATCTTGGACGAAATTTCGGGACGAAATTTTTTTTTAAGGTGGGAGGAATGTAATGTCCGTTTTTTTTAATTAAAGGGTGTTTGCTTTTTGTGAATATCTTGGTTAAGATATGGTGTGGTATGTTTTAGTTGTTTTACATTATTTATGGGTGTGAATATTTAGTTATGGTTTTTTAAAAGCAAATTAATATCCTAATTAATAAATTAAATATCTCTCTCTCTCTCTCTCTCTCTCGGTTTCTCTCCCCCTCCCCACTACTTTCTCAACCTCCCCACTCCCTCTTAACCGATACATCATCCCCTTTCCAATCTCTCCCCACATCGGTTTTTCTCCTTTCTCTCTTGCAATTGCTCTCAACACCGGTAAGCTCCCTCTCTCCTTCTCCCTCTCGGTTCTCATCTTTTTCATTCACTCCCTCTCATCATCGTCTTGGATTCCTCAAGGTGATACCCCCTTCGTCGTGAATCGGAGTCGTAAGAGGAAGTAAAGCTTTTTCACTACGTTGAACTATCCGGGAAAGGTAATACAAGGCCTCAACTCTCGTTTAATTCGAAAAAACATGCATGTAGGACGTTTTGGGAAGGTTTAGATGCTGAATAGGTTTTGTGATTATGTGTTGTTGTCGAGCATGTTTTGTTGGTAACTGACAGTGGGTTCCGACCCCGTTTTGACTGAGCAAACGATCTCCTTTTGGTACGAAATTTTAACCGTATAAACTTGGATGTGTCTTCGGTGTGGTGTGTAAATTTCAGCTTCATTGGATGTCGTATGATTTTACTATGATTTTTGCAAGTAAACTGCGCAGTTCTGCGTGTGGTGTGTTCTGGGTGTTGTTTGTGTGTGCTTTGGGTGTGTTTCTGAGTGTTGTGCTTTTGTGATGTATGTGGGTGTGTTTGGCCAAGAGATGGCTCGGAGGAATCAGTGTTTGGTTCGAGAGTTTTCGTGTGTGTTGGCCGAGAGTGTTGGGTTCAACCTAGGGCAGTTTTGTGGAGAGTCTGGAAGGGATGATCCCAGGTGTTTGGGTGTGTTTTGGGATGTAGAATGCGTGGTGTGTTTGTCGTATAGGGTTTGAGAATCGGGGGTCAGAGGAAAAGGGGTGTAAATTAGGCGCCGAGCAGACGGCCGAGGTGGTCGGCCGAGGTGCCGAGCCGGACGGCCGAGACGGTCGGTCGAGGTGCCGAGCCGGACGGCCGAGACGGTCGGCCGAGGTGCCGAACAGGCGGCCGAGACGGTCGGCCGAGGTGCCGAGCCGGACGGCCGAGATGGTCGGTCGAGGTGCCGAGCCGGACGGCCGAGACGGTCGGCCGAGGTGCCGAACAGGCGGCCGAGACGGTCGGCCGAGGTGCCGAGCCGGACGGCCGAGATGGTCGGCCGAGGTGCCGAGCTGTGCCGAGACAGGTGCCGAGCTGAGCCGAGACAGGTGCCGAGCTGAGCCGAGACAGGTGCCGAGCTGTGCCGAGACAGGCGGCCGAGGTGCCGAGCCAGGCGGCCGAGACGGTCGGCCGAGGTGCCGAGCCAGGCGGCCGAGGTGCCGAGCCAGGCGGCCGAGACGGTCGGCCGAGGTGCCGAGCCAGGCGGCCGAGACGGTCGGCCGAGGTGCCGAGCCAGGCGGCCGAGACACCGAGCCAGGCCGAGACGCCGATCCTTTTTCCGAGCTTTTTCCGAACCTTTCCGAGCCAAGTGAGCCGTTGCACAGTAAGGGTATGCCAGGACTTGGAGTGCTGTGTTCGTGTGTCGTGTGCGCGTTTTGGGTACGTCGTTTGCGTGCGGGGTGTGTTTCGAACGTGTGACTTTGTGTGTTTGTTTTGTAATATGTTGTTAAGTGTATGTTCGTGTAACGTGCTAGATGTTGAAGTCGTCCACGTAGGATTCATGCATTGTCGTTTAAAGTCTCGTCTCTTCTGACTCTAATCATGATATTATTTATCTTTCAAAAGGGTGATCTTTTTCGAGGAAAGTGTGGTTGAAGGGAACTGTTTTAAAAGCTAAGCAATCGAGGTGGGCTTTTCTACCCTACTTTTATGTGGGTTATCTTTAAATACGGACTTTGTTCCGGAAATGTTTATGGAGGTGAACTGTTTGTCTTGCCAATTATTTCGTTTTGAAACCTATCTGAAGTGGTTTACCACATATGTTTAATCGAATTCGGGTCTGTTGGGCTGCGAACCCTCAGGCTAGTGTACACGAGACTGGGTGCCATCTGAGAGCAAGTTGGCCGGTCTAGATGACCTGGGGTGTGGCCACGCCCCTTGTCATGGTTTGGATCAGATAGTGTATGATTGAGGGAATAAGGGTGGCAATATCGGAAAATGACTGCGCAGTCGAATTTATGAAATGTATTTTGTGTACTTGGGTTATTTTCATTATACTCAAAACCCCAATGTTACACTGTTATGGCATGACAAACTATGTTTTTGGCGTGTGTCCACTGAGTGCATAAGTACTCAGCCCTGCATGTTGTTTTCTTAATGTGCAGGTTGAGCGGCGATGGGGAGGACGGATGTTGAGCAGTTAAAGCCAAAGTGTGTATTTACATTTTGGATGGTGTCGTGTCGTCATACCCGGCATCATCTGTCTTTTGGTCTTTTCCGCTGCTTGTAAACCGTCACGATGTTTTCATTTAAAACTCTGAATACTTTAACTCAAGAATGTCGTCACAGTACTTTGTTTTGAATTGAATTTCCTTTTGTTAAATGTTTTGGGTCAAATATTCTTGTTACCCCCTTTCTTCCCCGCTTCTTTATCCCCCCCCTAGTCGCGGTCCACCGTACTTCCTATCCTTAGGAAATGCGGGCGTGACATTGATGACTTAGGGAGTTTCAGACAATGCAATAGTTGTAACTGACTGATTTGGTGAAATATGAATTATCGTGGTGATGTATATAATTCATAGTCTAATAGTGCATCCTCTTTAGAAACTAGAAGGTCAGACGAGCACTAGCCAGATACAAACTCTTCATGAGGGAAAAGAAAGATTGCAGCTAAAGCTTCCCTCTAAAGGAACGCATTTTTTGTGTCAGAAAAAAAATGCAAAATTTCCACGAGAAAAGATTATAACAATTGATAAATTAAAATAATTGATGTCTATGGTATGGCATACCTATTTTCATTATACTTGAGACATGAAACGTCAAACAAAATAAATAATTAACCATCATACATTGACAAATAGCTGAAACTCTTCTTACTAATCATTTGTATCTGATTGCAGTGACAAAAACCAAATGAGGAAATGATGTCACTTGAACAGTTCGTGGAAGTTTTTCGATTATATGATTAAAATGACAAAAATATTTATACTGGTAAACTTACAAATTCATTGTATGTGCTAAGTGACTTGTGAACATAGCAACAACAGTTTGGGAAGCCCTCATTATTCCATTTCACAAGATACCAGCATATTCAAAAAATTAGTTGGTTAGGTTTGAGTTCATAATTTGCCACTAGATCCATAGGCACACTATACTTGCAAATTTACTTGCAAATTACATGCAAAATACAAATAACATTGTCCACAGATGACATTGTACTACCATTTTAAGCTAAGATAAGATCGGAGGTGATCGACAAGTCTAGGTTATTGCAGGTGCTCAAACTCTCACCTTTTCATTTAAAAGTTACTTTCATAAAATTAACATCCATTTGTTAAAACCAGCAATTTGATCAAAATATCTCTTCAAGCACATCATTGGTGTGTTCAAATAGGCAAAGACATTTTCTAAGAAACTCAGATGTCATGCTTCGAGTCTTTTCGACCTTCAATCATGAATAGCAAAGAAACCATGGCATGGAATCCATAGCACTCTAAAATTTTAAAATTAGTTGTACTGATGGAAAGCTTACAAAGTTTATCATGATGAATAACAGAAAATTTGAATCATCTGACAAGACATCTGCCAAGCGCATTGCATTAAGTTCCAGTTGCCCCTTCGGGTAGCTTGCCTCAGAGGGAGCATTAAACATTTTTTTAGCAACGCAAGAACCTATACAAAACAAATGCCCATGATACCACCAAGGAAGACAAAATGACAAATTGACAACTGCATATGTATAGAAGGCAAAATCTTCTCAAAGTGCAGATATTGCAATGCTTATTGTATAGGAAATACTATAAACATTTGTTATAGACCGAACTGCGACTGGGCAATACTACAAACAAGAAAAAGTTTGAAATGTCGGATTTGGGTTTTCTCGTGTGTAAAATTTCTGCAGCACATTTAAGATAATTTTAGTTTCATTTTCAAAGTACAAAACTTGCTGGTTATTCAATGTTATTGTAACAATAGATCTAAAGGGTCTGGGAATTCTTTTTCTATTATAAATGCAATGACACATGTATCTCTCTGAGAGTTATGATAGAAACTGCATGATGCTTTGACTTTAGAAACCAATACCTTGAGTCCAACAGACTTTGACACATCCTGAGTTGATGTTTTGCTGGCCACCTCTTCCAGGTAGGATACACTTTCAGCTTCACAAAGGTGCAACAACTGCAGCAGAAAAAAATACATTTACTTCAAAGAAATAAGGGCTGGTTTACACAACCACACCAAGCACAAGCACATAAAAATTTTAAGGTGCGCTAACTTTACCAGCAGCAGTTGTATTATTCAAAGGCATAAATCCACTAATCTTAATTGGAAAGTGCACTCGCAATAGGTAAAGCTTTAGATTTTAGGTGAGAGATAGCAGCCATGTACGAGGAAATATTGTCTAAGCCCAATAATTTTAAGTTCATGACAGCCTAAACCAGAATAAGAACGGCTACATTACCACACTACTCCTGAATTAATAAACATGACACAAGGGAGAAAATAAATAATAAAGAAACAAAAGGGGAAAAGAAAAAGAGAAAGTAAACAGGAATTAAGAAAGAATTCAGAAGTGTGAGATTTTAGTTCTCTAGCGGGATAAAGTTATAAATGCTATTAATAGAACTTGTAATATGCTAATTCACAGTACTAATCTAGCTTAAAAATAATTGACTGCCCAACATTGTATAATCATTCTCTAGTGTAACAATTACTTTATCCGTCCCCCAGTACTATAGCACAATTACTATGTCTGGTGTCCCCTAAAATTTAGCACTTTCCATTTTGGTTCATGAAGACACTCTAGTTTATATTTCAAACTTCAAATGACACATTTATCAAAAAACCACATTTTTTCACAACATAGTGGGACCCTCAATAAAACCCGTTATCCACTTAAACCACATCGACCAAATGTGCTATACTATTGGGAGACAAGGAATTACATTCCCACGTATCAAACATCAACTTTTTCACCCAAGCTCAAATGTAACAAACAAATCCTAGGACGTACATCAACATGCATCAGATAAAGCTGCAGCCACATAAGCAAATCAAGCTGATTATGGAATCTCTTACTATCTCACTTGGACAGAAATAAATGAAGTCCCGGAGCAGAAACATGTATGCAAAATAGAAATTCCAGCTCAAGTTCCCTGGAGCAGAAACATGTATTCACCACATTTGACATTTTAAAGAAATGTCAATGCTTTCAGGCAGTGAAAACTCTAATCAGATGAAAGGATAAAATCTTGTTCTTCACAATGCATTCCCGGAACAACTTTTGCTGACACAAGGACTGTAGAAATTGAAGAGAAGAATCACACTCTGGCAGAGGTGATTCAAGGTCTCTTCAGTAGTAGGGAAAGCACTTCCAGATGAATCGTTGGTCTGCAGAAACTTGACATCTACACAAACAGCAGCAAATTCTGCCTCTATGAATATGTACACCTGCCACCAACTCTACTTACTCAGCCACAACATTACTTGATAACACATTGAAATAACAACAATCAAGATGATGGAGTAGGAAGATTTATACCATTAAACAAGTAATTTAATGTTCTTAGTTTTCACCAAATCCTGGATTGCTACCTTGTAATATGCATTCAATGCTTGAGCAACCTCTTGGTAGCGTGGAGAAACAATTTTATAATACAAACTACCAGAGCCGAATGAAGAAGAACCATGCCATTGGGTATGGTGTGAGATTCCTGGATACGAAGTAGTAAGTACATATCTACAAACAACAGAGGAAAGATCTAAACTTTCAAGGAAATGAATACTGACATGTCTGTATGGACCAAGTAGAACTAGCAGATTGAAGACCAGGTCAATCAGTTGCTCTGATATCTTCACATCATCAAGCAATATCTGAAGAAAACATATGATGATATATGAATTAAGGGGGATACAAAGGATGTATACAAATATAACCATATCATGATACACGTAACAAGTATGATGCCAAAAGTTGAGAATGTCAATAATTTTCAAGTACAATAAACAACAAAGATAAATTAAGAAAGAGCTAGGATCAATGTGAAGATAAGGAGCTGTGAATCATAATTATTAAAGGTTAAAGACCAAAAGGGCCCTGGAGAAGTGGAACTAAAATACCTACACAACATTAAGTAGCGCATTTTATTGGTGAGTTTATGAGCTTAGGAAGTTGTGGTTTATGCAAAAACATTAGCAACTGCACATACCTAAAACTAGAGGAAATTAAGCAGAAAGGTTGTCAGGATAACTAGAAAAAAACTTGTTAAGATACTTTTAAACCTCAATCTATTACAATAGTTTCCTAAAGCAAAAAGAAGGAAAGTGAAAACAAAGATACTGTTACATGATGCAGTGGAAAAAACCAATATAAGAGAATACATGTCACTAGTAAAGTAACCAAGTCAAAATAAAAAATTCTTTCAATCCGTGTATGTTTGTCATCTTGCATCAATCAGCACACAAATCCAATTATAAGTGTAATATAGGGCTTTTGAAAACTAACAAAAATTAGACCAGTGTCGTCTGCTTGGTATGATGATAGATAATACAGTTTGACTTCCGATAACCTGTTCAATTTTGGGCACTCGAGAGGCAAGATGAATCATGGAATGCAAGAGAAGAATTCCACATAGCAAATACTTGAATGTGGATTTGTCCATTTCCCAATCTATAATCACTGCAATAAGGTGACGAGGAAGATTCCTTGCATATTTTTCCATGTCAACCTGCAATAATCATGTAATTCCAACATGTGCATTCCGAAGTATAAATACCAATAACAATATCTGTAACATAAACAGTAACATTTAGAACAACCCTATTAATTTCTACGAGTACATCCCTAATACAACAAGCCAAGAAATTGAAGATTTGACCTCTGCAGAGTTCCCAACAAACTACAGTTCCAGCATCACACAACTGTTTCACCATCAAAATCGAGAGAGAAATAAAGTCAGTCAGTGGGTCTAGCTTGCAAAATGGCTGAGACCAAATTCTAAGATAAATGCTCAAAGGAATAACACCAATCTACAAATAAACAAGCGATGACCTGCTCTTTCAACCCAAGAATGTTTGGACATCACAATAAGTTTAATAGCTTCACAAATCAAGATGGGAACCCATATATCATGACCCAGATCTAACTCCCTAACATATCTAGCCAAACCGGAAGATAAAATTTATAAACTGGAAAGTTAATGGAAACAACTTAGTTAGGCCGAGAAGTCCACGGCAGTCCACCGCTGCAACGACTGCTTGGTGGATTCTGGAGAGCCGCTCGGAGAGAATCGGCGGCACCGAAATCAGACGGTGAGTCCGTGAGGAGGTCGACGGTGACGTGTATCCCGCCTCGTCGATTTAAATAAACACTGACATGCAACAAAGACAGTGAAATTCCAAAAAGGAACACAAAATAGCAGGAAAATACAAATAAACAAGGAAAAGGACAATACCGCCAAGAAATTTAACAAATTAAAACTCCATAATACACCTAATCACCTACACCCATTTTTTGTAGCTTAATTTGCACGCATTATCACAAACTACAACTTCGCCCCCAACACTACCACTCAGTAACGCGCCGCTGGGAACTAAACCAGTTTCGCAAACCCATGTCAAACTCCATTTCCACAAAACTAAAATAAACATAGAACTAAAAGCAAATTCAGCGAGAAAAAAGTTACCGGAGATTGCTTCGACGTCGGCGGCGCCTGGAGCCACGATGAGCAGCCGGAATCGGAGGCGTCGTCGCAGCCGGAGAAGTCGAGACTAGAAAGTGAGGCGGTTAATGGGAGTGATACTTTTTCTAACGGGAATTCTAATTTGGGGGAATTCAAATCGAAAAAGAATTTTAGATAGAAAGGGTAATTTATTTGGGCTGGGATTAATTCCTTGATGGGTGTGTTGAAGGGAACGAATCCTCTGATGTCTATAAAAACACAGTGCATTAAACGCAGAGGAAATGGAGTAAAATGCAGACATACAAGTTATCTTCATTTTCAACTCATTTTCCCTTTTATTATGGTTTAGGCAAATATTAATACAAATTGCATTTCAACCCCATGGCCCACCATACAGCACGACTTCTTTCATACTCCGTATAGTACACGTATCATTTTTTACAAAAGTTGGTTTTTTATTTTTATCACTAATTACTTAAGACTGATTTGTTTTATTGATATATTTATAAAATATAATATAAAAATATTTTTTAATTTTTACGTTGAATACTCCATCCGTTCCGCGGTAGTTGAGTCATTTCTTTTTCTGCACTCGTTTAAAAAATGATAATAAATAGTTAAAGTAAAAAAATAGTAAAGTAAGAGAGAGTATAATGTAGATAAGAGTCTTCTATACATTATACTCTCTCTTACTTTATTTTTTCTCCACTTTAACTATTTATTACTCCCTCCGTCCCAATTTAAGAGTCACTTTTTGCCATAAAAGTCCGTCCCAGTTTAAGAGTCACTTTTAGAATTTTCCATATTTGGACATACAATTTTACCCCACTCTTCATCAAAATTACATCTAAATGCCATTATCAACACTAAAATAATTCAAAACATAAACCCCACATTTAATTAATCCCTACCCCACCCAACCCACCCAACCCTTACATTACTCTCCTTTCCCCACTCTCTCTCCACCCTCCCCCTTCCGATTCACTCTCGCTTGAACCCTAATCGGCGCCTCAGTTTTGTCGCCGCTCTAAACCCGCCGTGACTCCATCACCGTTGCCTTATCATGGCTGATGATCGGGTTGCAACGCCGGAGGCGCAGCCAGAAACCCTAATCGTCCCTGACACTCCACCGGAAGTCCTTGACCGGTGGGAAAGCGAACGAGCGGTCGATTGGTACCACTGATCGGGAAATCGACCACCGTTTGGTGGCGTTGATGGGTCTGAAACACCTCATTCATATGAGGTTGTCCCAGAATCTTAATTTCCAGCTTCGGTTGGGGTCTTCGACGGATCTGAAACCCAACCACCGTCCCACCCCTGTGCGGAATCCGAAGCTCAACCACCGTCTTCTCCAAAGGTGTACACCGAGAATGAGAAAGCTATGTTGTTGATCTTGTTGCCTAGCATGAAAGATTTCCTCTAATCTTTGTTTCTTCGGTTGAGGTAAGCCACCCCCTATATAGGGTTTGGAGGCTGTTTGTATGGATTTGATTGAGGAATGTTGGAGGTTTTGACTTGTTGTGTCGGTTTGGAGACTCTGATTGAGTGTTATTTGCCCTATGTGATGAAATTTTCTGAGTTATGCATGCTATTATGTGTATACATTGTGTTGGTTGGTGAATCAATTAGCATCTTAAGAAGATGCAATAATAGATTTTTAGTTAAATTTTATCACGGTACGAAGTAGGAGAATGTGATCAATTGTTAACTAATTAGCAATCCAAAATTAAGACCAATTTTTAACCATTAGATTAGGAGATCTAGTGGTTGATATAATGTCAAGTAGATTATATTTTAAATTTAAATAATTATTAAATAAAATTAAAGGGTATTAATGTCAACTCCCCTCTTATTAAAATTATCCCAAAACTTTAAATTTACGTAACTCGCTCGATTTAAATTATTTTTTCGCAAAAAATACATCAATTTAAAGGTAATTTTATAAGGATTCTAACGAGATCTCAATTGCATATGTTCCGACGACATTCAGATGATGGCATTATATAAGTTATGTAATGTCATGTTTTGTCTTGAGCATTGTCTATCTGTTTGACTAGCAAAGGGGAGCATACCTACTAGATAAATTATGTTACTACCGAATTCAGGTCCTTGCTCAGACTAGTCGGGCGTCATCCTTCAAGTTGGTCAGTCTAGTGACTGTCGTGGAATGTGGTCACATTCCGTGTTAAAGTATGTTTAGATATGATATATGTTAAATGAACTTAGACTAAAGTAGAATTTTACGTATGAACTATGTTAGTGTTTCTCGGGCTGTTTTAAAATAAAAGGTCGCGTTAATCAATTGTGGCTTAAAGTTTCTTTTCCGAAAAATAAAATTGTGCAGGTTGAGCGGCAACGATGATAGGATATGTTGAGCAGAGATGACAAGCTTTTAATAGTATAATGTGGAGTGCATTATGTATCCATACATAATGTCATTCATTCTTGAACCATTCGCTACAATTTAAACTCGAGTCTATGTTCATTATATTATGCGTGTGCTCTGATATATTTTATGTTTATCCCAAGTCATCTATATCTATACATATAAAAGGGAAGTTTTGAAGAAAATAACAGAAGTGTCATTATGATATTATAAATTAAAATAATTGATTACATATCATAAATTTAGAGAAGTCAAAAAGTTTTTTGTTATTATCATAATAATAATGGGGAAGTGAATGGTTTTTGAAGAAGACGAAGTTAATTATATTCTATGAACCATATATTTGTTATTAATATTCTAAATATATATTAAAAGTTGAAGTAAGTGCATATAAAGTTTATTAATTCGAATTATGTTAATGACAAGTCATAGTTGAATGCAAATTCAATCAATATTGTTATCTTTTTGATTCATGTGAAAGTGGCAATTATATATGTCTACTTTCATACTCCTACGTAGAAGAAACATGAAGAGGCCTCAATTAGAAAAGCCATTGTAGGACGAGTAAAGTGCAGGACATGATTGGGGAAGAGTTCACATATGAATTTTTTTATGGAACATATAGATGTAATAAACACTTATTGGGTTTAAAATGTTACTTATATTACTCTAAATCAAGATTAGAATTATTAATTGTGATTTAGTTTATAATATTTTTATTTTATTCACACTTACAATTATACCAACATTTCTATTTAATTAAGTTGTTATTAGTATCAAATATACAAATTTCAAATTACAGAAATAGAACAATATATATTTACAAGATTTCAATTTACCATGCATAGCACGGGGGAGATACTAGTTTCAATTAAGTTGCACATTTTTTTCCCTTTCTTTTTCGCTTCATAACATCCCCTAGTCACGGTAAACCGAGCTTTGTATCCTTAGAAAGTGCTTCGTGACATATCATGTAGTATGACATATTTTGTTTTCCTTACTAATTTTACTGATACTTCCTCCGTCCATGATTGTGTTAGAGTTTTGTATACTAGAAATCACATTTCGAGTGATTGCATACTATAAAAACACTTATTTTAATTTCTAAGGAATAAAACAGATTATTTTTGTAATAATGATTGTTATGTTTTACATTTAACGGTTGTTTATGTCACGCCCGCATTTTCTAAGGATAGAAAACACGGTTGATCGCGACTAGGGGAGGATTTAAGAAGTGGGAAAGAAAGGGGAAAACAACGCAACTCGACCATAGCTCGAAACAACTGGGAATGGCTCGAATAAAATCAGAGTATCTCAACAATCAACAACTCAAAAATGAATATTATCTCAGCGATACAAGATCTCAAAAGAAGGACAACTACTCAGCGGAAGCATTTGAGAGAAGGAATATGCCACGTGTGAAGATATGACACATTCTAAACACTTAAATTTCTTGCTCAACACTCACCGCACCCGTCACGCTCAACCTGCACATTTTTAAAAAGAAATGCAGGGCTGATGCCGAAAACATTTTATAAAAAGTATTTATCATGCCACTATTGAGTGACCTCGGGGTTTTAACTTTAGAAATTCCCGAGACACTAAAATAATTTCCGTTGTAAAATTCGGCTGATCAACCATTTTCCCATAGCTGTCTACCATATCTGATCCATTGATGACAAGGAATGTGGCCACATTCCAAGTCACTAGACCGGCCTACTCGAATAGATAGCGCATGATCTCCATAGGTGTACACTAGCCTGAATAGGGACTCTCTCCCTAGACAGACCCGAATTCGATTATCCATTAATGGCAAAAGCCACATCAGATAGGTTCCATATAATAAAACAAAACACAGCATGACAAATATTCATATCATTTTCACATAAAAATATACTTAGGGCATTGACCTTATTTAAAAAGAAAGCCCACCTCAAACGCTTAACTCCTCAATCACTTTTCGTTCCCACCGCAAACAACGTGCACAAGTTCACCCTTTTTGAAATAACATGATATGCAAAATTAGACTTTGCAAAATAAATAAATTTACCAATGCATGCATTCTAAGTGTGTGCGCTCAATTTATCCTTGTTCTTTCGTAACTAAACTCCATATATTAGAACTCAGTCCAATGACAGATTTGGAAACAATAAATCACGTTAATCAATTAGACACAAAACTCCCAAACGTCACTTATTTTGTCGATGGTCACTGAACTGAAATAGGCCAAGTATTTAAATTCCCAACATCATAAATTCCAATTATTTAATAAACTAGATCAGCCCATGGACCAAACGTTATTAGTAGTACTCCTTAACTAGCTATACGATTAAGTCCAAAAGAAAAGTCAAATCAACAAATACTTGATACTCCCACATCACTACTCTCTCATTTTTTTTATCTCATCTCAAAACAACATCTTTCTCTCTCTCTCTCTCTACAGCTCACGTCTCTCTCTCCCTCAATTTTTCATCCAAAGACATGAACAGGGTATCCATCTCCCTCACTCTACACGTCTATACTCCCTTAACCAACACATGTATATGTATATCAAGGAAAAGGAGTAAATAATACTCCTATATACTCCCAGCCATAGCCACACGTCTTCTTCATCAATCCAAAACAACTCTCTCTCTCTATAGTTATCAAAATTCACTTCTCTCAGTCATCTTCTACAATTCACAAAATCGGAAAATCCCAACTTCTATCTCTTATTCATCTCTTCCTTATCCAAGTTCTCGCTCGCCGCCGCTTCTGCAATTCCCCGGCGTCCGTCGGCATCAGCGTCTCCGTCGTCGCCGAGCTCCATTCACAACTGAAATCACGATGTCCGGTTACGTTTTCCCCTTTACCCTTTAATTAAGTTTTCTTTTAATTGTTATTCAGAGTATTACATTTTGTAATTGGGAAAAGGCTAAGTTGAGAGTGGAAAAGTAAATGCGAGGATTAAAACGAAATAACTTTGATTAAACTAAATTGAGAGCAATACAGCGTGAAATTGAAACTAAGCTAATACTTCAGAAAATAAGAAAGCAAGTAAAACCGAGAAGAATCTCGGCGGGTAATTTAGGAATACGCCTACAGATAACAAGTATTCTGCAGCGCTTCTTTAATTCCCCTTTCTAACTATGCATTACTTTATCTAAGCTAAGCTATTCTAGAGAACCGGACCTTCCGCCTGTGCTGTAGCTGTATAGGTCGGCTAATTGGGATTGCGCATCGGGATCATCATAATCGGCTTGAAATACGAAGCCATAGTTATGTTGTGGAGGAGGAGGGGTCTTCTGACTTGGTGGGTAGTGTTATATTTGGTTTCATATTCGGTGTAGAGAGTGCGCAAGTTAAACTCGAGGGTTTGTTGGATAATGGACCGGTCCGGGCGGGTTATTTGAAATGTTTCTGAGAGGTCTACTCCAAATTCGTCACTGGTATCAGATTGGAATGCTTGAAGGGGGCCAAGATCAATAGAACTCAAATTGTTATAATAAAAATCTAAAATCCTAGAGGTACCGGCTAATTTCCATTTTGGATCCAATACCTTTGCAATAAAAAACACGGTTGGAATCTCACTGAAATACTTAAGCCATTTTTCAATCATATAATATAAAACACGCCTTAATTCAGGTGAAGAGGAAGCATTTTTCATTGCAGTTTTAAAACCAAGTGATATATACATGCAATGCTCTAAAACACGAACAGCAGTGCAGTAATAAACACCTGATAATTCAACAGTAGCATTTTTGAAATATTTGAACAAATTAAATAAAGCCACGCTATGTTCCCAACAACTATGTGAAAGATATAAATCATGAACGAGATAGGTTCTATAAAAATCACATAAAGAATCTTCATGCGTCAAAGTAGAATTCAGACAATCATATGTCGAATTCCATCTATGAGACACATCCATAGTAAAATTCGTATATCTAACATTCTTTTGATGGCAATATTTCTTCCATGCTTTGCCAATAGCCAGCTTTTGATGGATTAATCTAACTGCAGTTCTAATAGGACTAACATGCTTTTGCCATAATTCAAGCGCATCTTGTACACATAAATTTAAAATATGATATATGCATCTTTGATGAAAATACTTACCTCCAATTACCGGAGCACAAGCCGCAATCAAATCGCTAATACTTGCGGTGTTTGCAGTTGCATTATCAAAACCAATAGAAAATATCTTGTTGCATAATTGAACTCATTAAAAACTTGTATAATCAAAGAAGCAATTTCGGGTGCAGTGTGTGGAGTTTCAAATTCTCTAAAACCTATTAAACGCTTGTTTAAAGTCCAACTATTGTCCACAAAGTGAACCGTAATGCCCATGTATGAATGCCAGTTAAAACAATCAGTCCACACATCTGAGCAAATGTTCACTTTGTTGCCCAAGTAAACTAAATAACGTGATAATTCAACATTTTTCTCTAAACATTGCCTAACGGTAGATCGGTGAACGGTCATTTGCCCTATTCTTTTGATAGCTACGTTTAAACCACTTTGCATAGTAACCTCCCCCGATTCTTGGCCTTTTATCGCTTTTTGTACTTGCTTGATCAGTTTGGCCTTGCTGCCTTGGTCAAGCGGCATTCCTGCACATTTAACACTTGTTTTGCGCGATAAACCGATCAAGCAGCGTACATTTTACCCTTAAACCGATGCATGAAATGAGCCTTATCAGCATCGTCCACTTTAAGGTAACACAGTCAGTTCTAAAACAAAGGAAAAGCATAATTTCACAACCCAGATAGGCTTTGATTACCTATCGCGAAAGGTTGCAATGTCATTCTGCATATTTCTAAGCTTTACCGAAATCAGATGACATTGGTGTGGTATAGCACTGAACGGATCTAATAGCAAGACATGTCTTTATGCTATCTACTAAAAGACGGGGTCTTGATAAATAATCATTTCTTAATCAATATATTTAGCATTGAACATTCGTTATTGATTATGCATTACTTTGATTTATCAAATGGTGCGGGTTTTCGCAACCCAATAATCATGATATTTTGGGTAGTGTTGATTAATATCTAGCGGTGCTAGGATTGCTATTATATTGGAACGTGCGTCTGGTGAGTCTGGTTTAATAATGTCCTCAAGTGGAGTTCGTTTTATTATTCGGAACCTAGCTAGTTGGAATTTTAATTATTCTATGAATAATAAAAAAATGTTTCCTGAAGTCCACTGTTGGAATTAAAAAGATATTAATTAATTAAGTCTTTAGAAGACATTAATTAATTAATTGACATTTATATCTTAAGCGCGGATAATAACCTTTTAAAAGTGGAAACCCAGATTACTTGTAATTTTGGATTTGGATGGGTAATACAATATTATTATTTAGTTGCTGATAATAATATTCTAATATAAACTTGAATTAAATTGTGGGTTCAATTTAATTAGAAGAGCTAATTGGGTGTGGCCACATCCAACCTCCATACATCCAACCTCCACAGATCCCTGACTTAGCCCAATATGTAACTTAATATAAATAGTAGAATAAATGATAGACATAAGAATAAGTTTATTATTTTTGCTGAAATTTTCGTCCCCCTCTCTCTGAAGGAGTTGGAATTTCTCCCTTTCCTACTTTGTGTAGGAGTTCTGTCTTCTTTATTTAAGTCTTGGTATTTTGATATGATCAGCCCACTTGGTATCGAAATACAGTTGAGGAACCAGTCAGAAGATTTGTGGTCAAGTATTGAAGATCGTCACGTAGAGAAGTAGCAAGCCATCTTCGATTCTTTGGAGAATCAAGAAGGTATAATTCCGTCTCCGTAGAAAAGCATGTTTTAGGTTTCAATTAATTAAGAGGATGTTTTAATTCAAGTTTTGAGCATGATACATGTGATAATTGCGCGAATAGAATTTGTCTAAATAATATGCTAAATAGATCTAATTCTCTTATTTATTTATGCTTCCGCTGTCAACACCATCAGATTGAGTATCACAAGTTTTCCTTTTCGTCCGTCCAAAATTTAGTGTCTCATTTATTTTTACTACTTTTAGTAATGATCCAACTTTGCTGATCCAACTGCTTAAAGGAGATTGATAGGTCGCCTTGTCTATCTTTGTATCACACGCCCTGACATCACCTTTGTTGTGAACAAGCTCAGTCAGTACCTATCAAAGCTATGCGCAGATCACATGCTTGCTGGTGAAGGTGTTCGCAGATATTTGAAGGGCACAATGGGCCATGATCTTTTTTATTCAGCTCGGGGCAGATCCCTCATTGAGCATTCTCTTATGCTGATTGGGCCGGTTTTCCGGACATTAGAAGATCTATCTTCGGATTCTGCTTGTTCCTCGGCACATCCCTGATCTCATGGAGATCAAAGAAGCAACACACTATGTCAAGATCCTCAGCCGAGGCTGAATATAGAGCAATGGCTCTTGCTTGCTGTGAAGTTGTGTGGATTATAGCTTTACTCAAGGATTTTGGTTTAGAAGTAAAGAAGTCGGTGCCTCTTTATTGTGATAGCCAAGCGGCCGTGCACATTAGCACAAACCCTGTGTTTCATGAGCGCATGAAGCATATTGAAATTGATTGTCACACCGTGCGTGAAAAGATAATTGAAGGAGTGATCAAAACCGTCCATGTTCACAACAATCTACAGCTAGCTGACATTTTCACTAAGCCTTTGGTTGTTGCTCCCTTTTACACTCTATTGTTCAAGATAAATTTCAAGAGTGTCTATACTCCATCTTGAGGGGGCCGATTAGAATAGTTCACACAACTAGCTCGAGATGATGGAAGAAGATCGAGCTCAAGTGTGAAGATAAAGAAGTGCCAGCGGTTTTGGTAGTTATTCAGTTGAGTAGTTAATTAGTTATAGAGCTTTCATCCTGTGCTTTTCGTTGTATATGCACCGCGCACCTATCATATATAAGGTGCCTTGTATGTATTGGAATTCATTCAATAAGATTCAAGTTTTCTCTCCCAGAATATCTTTCTCTTTTCTATGCAACTCCATCATGATCATGGAGTTTCTCTCATAGATTTGTTATGCAGCTCCTTCTTTGAGCCTAATTTGATCTTGTTGTCTCTGAGGTGGGAGTTTTGTGGACTCTGCAACATATGTATAATTTGATGGCATGTGGGGAGTTCAAATTCATTTTGATTCGTTTTGTATTAAGTTCTTATGGCCATACTTAGTTTTTACTAGATTTTTGCATTATGTGGTACATATTGCCGTCCACCATATGGTTAATTGCTATCAATTGTAGGTTCGAGAAGCAGTTCTGCAAGCCAATCGGTGTCCATGAAGAAGAAGGTCGTGAAGTTGATGACCAAACCATTGCGTCGGTGTGGAAAATGTGTCCCCATGACTCTAGAAATTGTGGCAGACAATAGTTCGTTTCGAAATACTTGAAGATTGTGTTAATTCGTTTCGAAGTACTTGAACATTGTGGTCATATTTATTTTTAACTTACCAGCTTGCAGTTTAAGTCCATCAATATTACTTTATTGAATTTGTTCATGATTAGTTTATTGAACGATTGCAGATTTGTTCTCGCAGTATTGCTTACTATTGCTTTGTGATTTGTTGTCTTCGGTCAATTACATTAGTACTTGAACAATACAATACTATTAATTGGTAGTTATATACTATTGGTCCGAGATTACATTCCCATTAATTGTTTATTGCTTCCTAAATGGTTGAATTTTTCAAGCGTCGTAATTGCACTGCAATGCTTCACATATTGCAGTACAAAAAGAAAGTATTTCATCTTAAGGTTTCCAAAAATCATAGAATTATATGCCATCAAACAAGTATGCAACAAAGAACATTCAAATTACGTCACCAACATTAGCTACACCAAAATAAAATCGTCTTGTTTTAAGTACAAGTAGTCACCAAATCAAAACATCAGTCAAATCATCTACACAAAAAAAACAATTCAGAAACAAAACCATGTTTGAAGAAGACAAAAGTTCAATAATTGGTCACAGTTTGTGGTAGTCCGTGACCATCTTGTCAACATCTATCGGTCCCTTCTTTGTCCCCTTCTCGAAGTGTTGTACAGTATTTTCCACGAAGGAGCTAGAAGGACTTAGATTTCTTGTTTGTTAGGTCGCATTTCCATTCGTTGAAATTCATGTCCATGTATGTCTCCATATGATGTGAAATGCAAATCCCATAACACGAAACTGCAAGATTTAGTTTGGTAGAATGCAATACACAAGTTAGAAACTTGAATACGCTCATAATGGTATGCCCGACAAAACTGCAAATATATGCACTTAAGTTTGCAAAACTTACTATCATGGAATGAAATATGGGTATTACACATGCAATACTAGCAATCATTCAACTAATGATGCACATTACAATACACATGATGCATTGCAATATTTGGTGATAAACAATATTGTAATATTGTAAATGATGCAATGCAATATGGGTATTGTTATAGAGTGAAAGGCAAAACAGGGATTTAAGGATTTCAAATAATAAATCAAGGAACTGATAGAAATGACTCTCGTTTTATTGGAAGGGAAAAAGAGATGGAAAACTCCTCCTTGAGGCCACGGTTCTCACCGCCTAACAATGATCTCTCTGGATGCTTTCCTAATCTCCAAGACTCTCCTTTTTATAGGAGTTTACAAGAGAGTAAATAAGCTAAGCAATCAATCATATCATTATTATAATATAATACTCCCTCCGTCCCATAGTATATGTCATACTTGGAGATGGCACATGATTTTAGGAGATGTTATTTTGTGTGTTAAGTGGTGAGAAAAAATATAATTTTATAATTGATGTGAGAGGGAACTTTTTCCAAAAGAGGAAATGTACATCTTTTGTGGGACAAAGGAAACTGTGACATCTACTATGGGACAGAGGGAGTAATAGATAATGATGAGAGTTATTAAAGGGAAATAATAGTTGTAATTAGCCAATATCTGTGCATGTCTCAATTAGCAAATCTTGATCCTGATATCTTCAATCCTCTTCACAACGAACTTCTTAATTCCAGCAATTACCATAATCTCCTTAATTCTTGCTGATTTGGCTACTGATTATAATTCGCCACCTGTCGTGGTCCACGTGTGTAGACCTTCCATCGCATATCCTCTTCATCCACCCATGTTGCCTCATCCGCTGATAATCTGACCCATTGCACTAACACTTGAGCAACTGAGACACTGTCCCTCATAACTGAACGACGATCCAGGACCAGCTCTGGTAAATAAGGTGGATCCACACACAAGAGATCCTCAAGGAGAGATAGTTCTGCATCAGTCGCCCCAATAGCTTTCTTAAGAAGGGAGACATGGAAAACTGGGTGAATGTGAGACTCAGGAGGTAGTTGTCACTCTCCCCACCGCATTAAAAGGACCAAGTAGCGTGGTGCAAGCTTACGATTCTTTGAGCGAAACAACGTCGACTGGCGATATGGCCGGAACTTGAGATAGACCAGATCTCCAACATCAAATTCTTCGTGGTGGCGATGTCTATTTGCTGAACGTAGCATTTTCTGTTGTGCTCTCTCAAGATGAAAACGTAGGTGAGCTAACAACTCATCACGTACACGCAAATCTTCTGCAACAGCATTAACTCTGACCTCTCCTGGCAGAAAGCTTTGAATAGTGGGGGGAGGACGACCATACACCACTTCGAAAGGAGTAGTATGGGCAGCCGTTTGAAAGCTAGTATTATAGCAATATTCAGCCCATGCAAGCCATTTGCTCCATTGTTTACGCCGCTCTGAAGAGAAGCAGTGTAAGTATGTCTCCAGACAACGGTTGAGGACTTCAGTTTGTCCATCAGTTTCGGGATGATAGGCGGAACTCATCTGGAGTGAAGTGCTAGAGAATCGGAATAATTCTTGCCAAAATGAACTGAGAAAAATCGAATCTCGATCTAATACAATAGAAGTGGGCAGTCCGTGCAGCCGCACAATTTCTCTAGTGAAGAGATCAGCAACTTGACGAGCTGTAAAGAATTTTGAGAACCTATCTACAACGACCAACACGCAGTCCACACGTCCTGGGCAACCCCGTTATAAAATCCATGCTGATGTCATCCCAAATCCTTGAAGGGATCGGCAATAGTGTAAGCAGGCCAGCATGGGCGCGTGTGTCATACTTGTTCTTTTGGCAGATTGCACAAGCTGCAACGAATTTGATGCGTGCCATCGTTCTCGGGTGCGCCATCGGGCACCATCGTGGGAGCCCAGACGATGCAACGCCCTAAGCCCACGCCCTATGCTTTCATCCGCGGTAGAAGCGCACCCGATAGGCCATCGGGCGCCTTTGTGGGCGACGCGGACGATGGCGCGCCCGATGGCACGCATTTTTTATTTTTTTTAATGCTAAATTCAAAAATTTTGTTTAAATACCCCCTACCCCACCTTCATTTGTAACATTTCATTTCACCATTCCACTCTCGAAACTCACATTTACTACGAAATGGATTCAAGTCTCAATAGTCCGATGTTTGGGGGTGATGCACGTTGGCCGGGTACAGAACCCGACGAATATCGGTCGTTCGACGCCAACGCGCAGTATTATCCCAAATTAAGTATGAATTTGTACGGTTTGTCTGACATGGATCCGGCACCGGGCGTACAAGGTGCCACCTCCGGAAACGAATGAAGAGTACGCCCTCGGGATGACGAACTACCAACCGGATGAAACCCTCGTCTTGGCGAGGTATTGGGTGGTTATTTCGGAGGACCCGATATTCGCGAACAACCAGAAGCAGCTTGCGTACTGGGAGCGCATAGCCGAGAGCTATAATGAGGCGAAGTCATCGATCGCGTACAAGCGTCATAGGGAGCAGCTCCGCAAGCACTGGGCCAGGTGAAGAAGCAAGTCAACCTGTTCGCGGCAGAGTACGAGAAGTGCTCGAGGGAGCAGGGAAGCGGCGAGAGCTTGAGCGATGTGCGCGATAGAGCGTTGTTGTCGTACCAGTCCATGTACGGCGACTTCAAGCATTTCAACATCTGGGCGCTCTTGAGGGACAAGCAAAAATTCCAAGGCGGGATTCTGCACACCGGTGCGACAAAGAGGACGAAGACAATCGAAGCTGGTGGTTACATGAGCAGCGAAAGCAGAACTCGTCCCGTGGACCTCAACCGGACGTACGCGGAGGATGAGAGTTTCGGCACACCGATGTCCTCCCGGCGTCCCATAGGCGTCAAGGCTGCGAAGAACAAGGGGAAGGCGACGGCGACATCATCCTCGACCTCCGCCGCCCTATCGCCGATCCCAGTCCCGATCCCGACCCCAAGCCTGACGGTCGCCGCCTATGTGGAGTTGACAACAGCCTCGATGGCGCGGACGTTGTTGCAGACGCACAAGGCACTCGAGAAATGTACGGACCCCACCAAAGCCAAATACCTCCGGGGGTTGATCGATGAGCTGCGCCGGAAGTTGGGAATTTCGTAGATTAGCTAACTTGAATCATGTAAATTTTGTTTAATCAATGCAGTCTTCGTCGGTTTTTATTTAATCGTTGTGTTTTTTAATTAGTTTGCATTATATATTTTGAAAATATTTAAATTAATTAACTAAACAATAGTAAAACCTATAGGGCGCCCCACTGCAGGTGGAAGGGTAGGAGGACAAAAAAGATGACGTGGCGGTGCATAGGGCGCGCCTTAGGGCGCCCCATTGCTAATGCTCTAACAATTCTTGACCATACCAGGCCAATAGACATTAGCAGCAAGTCGGCGATAGGTGCGATAAGCCCCAGCATGGCGACCTGGAGATATGGTCTCCAATGTTGGATAGCGCGCACGAGGGCCATCATTTCTTTTTCATAGGCAGATTTGGAGAGAAGGTGTGGAGAGATTGTCTTGCTAAAGTAGGCAACGGGTTGGTTCTCTTGCATCAGAACAACGCCAAAACCATGCCCCGAGGCATTACATTCCACAATGAAATCTTTTGAAAAATCTAGCATTCAGAGCAAGGGAGCTTTGGTGAGAGCAAGCTTGAGATTTTGAAAAGCTTCATCTGCCTTCTTCGTCCACTGAAACTTCTTGCCATCGGGTTTCTTTAACAAGGTTGTGAGAGGTGCAACAATTTTACCATAGTCACGAATGAAACTGCGTTAATAGCTGGTTAAGTTGAGGAATCCTCTAATGCCTCGCACTGTTGATGGAGTCAGCCAACGCATGACAACAGCTATCTTCATAGGATCCATACGTACTCCCTCGAATGACACAATATGCCCCAGATATTTTACATGTTGTCTCCCCAAAATGCATTTCTTTGGTAAGTATCGGGGCATATCATACAGCAGCTGAAAGACTTGATGGAGATGACCAATATGTTCTTCCCACGTATGGCTGTAGACGAGGATATCATAAAAAAAGACTAGAACAAACTTTCGAAGAAATGGTAGAAAAAAATTGTTCATGAGGCTCTGAAATGTGGTTGGTGTGTCCGTCTATCCGAACGGCATAACAAGGAATTCATAGTGGCCTGAATGGGTACGGAAGGCAGTCTTAGCCACATCTGATGGAGCCACACGAATCTGATGATAGCCGGCACGGAGATCGAGTTTACTAAACCACTGTGAACCGTGTAATTCATCCTTGGATCACCGAGATGGGATACTTGTTTGGCACGGTCCTTTTATTAAGTTAGCAATAATCAACACAAATCGCCAGGACTCATCTTTCTTCCGGAGTAAGAGTACTGGACTTGAATATGGGCCTGTACTCGGCTATATAATCCCTGCGGTTATAACGATAGGGTCGGACTCGGCTGTTTAATCCATGCGGTATAATCGCCATACCAACTTCTCCATTTCTTTCTTTTGTGTGTGGTTATAACGATAGGGTCGGACCGACACTGGTTCCGATCACGGTAGCAGCGTGATGCGATGATCCGTCGTGCGATGGGGTGGCAGCGAGGTGGCTGATGTAGAGATAGCCGGAAATAGCCGGAAATGCTATCACGTACTTTATATACAATAATAACAATCATTCAACCAATGATGCACATTATAATACACACGATGCAATGCAATATTGCAATTGATGCATTGTAATATTTGTTGATAAACAATACTGCTATATTGTAAATGATGCACATCAATATATAACCAACAATTCTGCAATATCAGTATCACATATATAACCAGCACAACTCAGTAGTACATTTTTGGCATGCAACTAAACAAATTTGTAACAATACTATATATGAAACTAGAATTCGAAGATGTTCATCACAATACACATGAATGCAAGATATGGTATAATGATGCACTGCAATGTTGTAAATGAGCACTGCAATATTTGGTGATAAACAATACTGCAATATTGTAAATGACGCACTGCAATGTATAACTAGCAATACTGCAATAGAAGTATATCAAATCAATAAAGTCAATGCAGCGGAAACAATAAAGCAAGCAAGCAACAACCAACCAAATCAATACAGTACATCAAACCAAAACACTATGGAAACGTATAGCAAATCATACAACAATATAGCGGAAACAATAAAGCAAGCAAGCAACAACCAAACAAGTAACATTCACAAAATATACAGCGGATACAATAAAGCAACCAATCGACTACCAATCAAGCGCGAATCTTGGTTTGCAAAAACATCTACGCAAATCGTCAAGAATTGAGTCCAAACGTCAGATTTATACAACAAATCTTTCAAAAAACACCGATCAACATTAAACAGACCAAATATCGGAGGAATTGTACTTCAATCGCATTGCAACAATGAAAAAATCAAGCAAACGTGAATAAATACGGAAACACACACACTAATCTGCATGCATAGTAACATTCCAAAAGGAAGTCCGATCAAATTGCAAACAATTCCAGTCAAATTACCTTGTTGCCGAAAAAAGTGTAGAGTCGGACTGAAATCGTGGTATAGAAGCAATTCGAAATCCCGATTTAAGTTGTTGCACGAGGGAGCCGTGGTTTTCAAAAAAGAGGAGGATTGGAGAGAGATAGGGGTCGATGCAGATTAATGGTGGAGTTGGGTGAGAGTCCTACTATTTTCTCAAATTGATACGCAAGAATTAACCCCCCAAAATTTTGGGTGTTTCAAATTTGATTCAACTTTAAATTTTTCGAAATGACTAAATTAGCCCCGACAACAATTCCTAATCCATTAGACAGCAACATTTACTCTGTGTGCGAGATTTAATCATGAGCATTGGATTTCCAGATCTAGTGGACTATATTGGTGGTATGGTGTTACTCTATATATGGTGGCACCATAGTACTCCCCAATAAATAAATGTTGTATGTTCGATATGTCTAACTAAATTACATTAAAATATCTATAAAAAAATATTACATAAACCATAATCGATTAATATATTTTGGTACTATTTTTGTGGTTTTGAATATTTTTCTAATATTATATATTCGACTGTAATATTACAAAATTTTAAAAATTTAGAAATTACAAATTTATAAAGTAAAAAATTAAAATGTAAATTATAAAATTTTAAAATTGAAACAGCAAACTCAATTATTATTTATATATTATATATCAAATTTCAATTTATTTTTATAATGTAATAAATTAAATTATGAACTCTAATATTTTATGAAACACATACACTACACACATTACGTAAAACACATACACTACTCAATACTCACAAAGTAGTCTACGTAAAACACATACACTACACACTACAAACATACAAAAAATACATGCACTACAAACACACAAACAGATTACACAGAATTCATAGACTATACACAAAATACAAACAGTACATATTAAAAAACACACAAAAACAAAATACATGCACTACAAATACACATTGCAAAAACTACAAATACTTATACAAAGTACACTCACTTCACACATAAGCACAAAACACACACAGTTAGTACACTATACACATTACAAACTATATTCAAAATACAAACATTGTGCTAAACACACACAATAATCACATACATACACAAATTTCATAGACTATACACAAAATACACACACTACAAATTCAAAAGCGCACACAAAAACAAAATACATACACTGCAAATACATATACACACATTGCACACACTACAAATACTAATACAAAATACACTCAATTCATATAGAAGCACAAAATACACACAAAATACACACAGTTCGTATACTATACACAAAATATACATAATTCATACACTATACACTAAATACACACTCACACGCATATGTAAAATACACACACCATGTTACAAAATACATACACTATATACATTGGACACAATACAAACTATATTCGAAATACAGATGTTGTGCTAAATACATACAATACTCACACTGCACACTACATAAAACACATACACTACAAACATTGGACACAATACAAACTATATTCTACATACTCAAATTGTGCTAAACGCACGCTAACACACAATACTCACACAGCACACTTCGTAAAACACAACCACTACACACATTATACACACTACAAACATACAAAATTACATGCACTACAAACACATATAGACCGATTGCACACACTGCAAATAATCACACATTTACACACAATTCATAGACTATACATACACACACCACAGATTCAAAAACACACAAAAAAACAAAATACATGCACTGCAAATACACACATTGCAAAAACTACAAATACTAATACAGAATACACTCACTTCACACATAAGCACAAAATACACAGTTCATACAATATACAAAAAATATACACAATTCATACACTATACACTAAATACAAACTCACACGTAAAATAAACACATTGTGTGACAAAATACACACACTACAAATACACAAACACACATTGCACACACTACAAATACTAATACAAAATAAACTCAGTTCATAAAGAAGCACAAAATACACAGTTCGTATACTATACACAAAATATACATAATTCATACACTATACACTAAATACACACTAACAGGCATTCAGAAAATACACGCACTATGTTAAAAAATACATACACTATTTACATTTGACAAAATACAAACTATATTCGTAATACGGACATTGTGCTAAACCACAACATTTACACTCCACACTACATAAACCCATACACTACACACTTCATACACACATAAATACAAAATACACATAGTTCATACACTCGACACTAAATACACACTCATGTTGTGTTACCAAATACATACGCTACAAATATTACACACCTAAACAAATACACGCATTGTACACACTATACACCCACTATATACACAATACACACTGCCTACACTACACAAATACACACAATTTACACACAAACATACAAAACAAACACTAAACACACTATACACACACTACACTTAGTATACTAACACAAAATACACACATTTCACAAAACACTACATACACTGCACTTAGTATCCTAACACAAAATACACACACTTCACAAAGAAGCACAAAATATACACATACACTATACAAAAAATACACACTATAAACATTACATACACAAAATAGAGAAAATATACTACACACATTATATATAAAATACACACTACATACACTCAAAATGCATGCACCGCAACTACATATACATCTACGCACATTACACACACTAAAAACAAAATACACACAATATATAAAATATACACGCAATGCACATACACGTACAAAAAATATACCAACATATACATAAAATGCACACACTAGACACACCACATACTATACACAAACACACAAAGTAAATACACGGTACACTATACACAACACAAACAAAATACACAATATGCTACACACACTATGCACAATACACACCACATATTATACACAAACACACACACGGTAAATATACGGTACACAATACACAAACAAAATACACAATATACTTCTATGCACAATACACACACTACATAAAACATATATTCCTTCCGTTCCAAAGGAATAGAGGCATTTCATTTTGAGCACTCGTTTTAAAAAAATGATAATAAATTATTAAAGTAGAGAAAGAGTAAAGTAAGATAGAGAATAGTGTAGAGAAGAGTATCTACCATATTTTCTATCTTACTTTACTATTTCTCTACTTTAACTATGTATTATCATTTTTTCAAAACGAGTGCTCAAAATAAAATGCATCTATTACTGAGGAACGGAGAGAGTACAAAATTCATGCACTGCGCACTCATATAAACAACCACATGCATCAAAAACACATACAGATTCCATATATTGCACATAATAGGCACACAAAATACACGCATTGCGCATGTACACACTACGCATTGCCCAATACACACACTACACAAAATACAATTAAAAAGTATACACACACTACACATACTATAAACAAAATAAACACTACAAATACTATAAACAAAATACACTGCACATATTACAAACAAAATACATGCACTTCAAACACAACCAACACACATCAGACATACAAGCACAATACACAAACTACAGAAAATGCACTACACACACTATATACAAAATACACACACTACACAAACAAAAATACACAAACAAAAAACAAAGTATGCTACACACAAAAAACACATATTATACAATACTATAAACAAAATACACACAAAATAAACACTATACACAATGCACTTCAAACACACCCACTATACACCCAACACAAATTTCAAACGTACACACTATACACAAAACACATACAATGCACTACACACACTATATACAAAACATACACGCTACAAAAATAAAAATACACAATACACCACACAATTAAAATACAAAGTACGCTACACAAAAAATACACATATTACACACTATGCACAAAATACATGAACTTCAAACACATATAAACACGTTGCACACTCTGTACAAAATAAGACAACGCTACACAGTACACAAAATACACGCAATATGCACTACACACACTATACACAAAATACACACTACACGATATACACAAATACACACATCATACACAAAATATATGCATTGCACACAATATACGCAAAATACAAACATTGCGCTTCACACACTACACTCAGTATACACGCGCTGCACATACTACACACTAGATACACACTATACATACACAAATACATACACAAAATATACATACATATACATAAAAAGCACACACTATACACACTATATACTATACAAAAACAAAATATACATTATACCAACACAAATTACACACACCATAAACACAATACTCACACTATACACAAAATACACACATTGCACACATATACACAAGATACATATAATACACACTATACACACACTACATACTACATGCACTACACAAAATACATATATTTTGCACACATTGTACACAAAACATTTACATTGCACACAATACACAAAATATATATGTTTTGCACATACTATACACAAAATATTTGCATTGCATACAATATTCACAAAATACAGATATTGCGCTTCACACACTATACACAAAGAACACACTAGATTTGGTATACACATGTGACACATACTACACACATTGCACACACTATAAACAAAATACACACGGCAAACACACACATTGCACATACTATTAAAACTAACAAAGAATACACATACTTCATCCACAAACACAAAATCACAGTACGCCGTACATAAAACACAAACACTACATACAATACACACACTACAAATTACAAGTTACACACTACACACGAAATACACACACCACATACACTACATACATTACACATAATACATATATTATACAAAATACACACAATACACAATGCACATTATATATTCAAAATAAAATTATAGACTATACGCATTACATTCAAGCCTTTAATACACACACTGTGCACAAAATAGAGACAATATACACTGCACACATACATAAAATAAACATACTACACACTATTAAAAAAATTAACACACTTTACACACACTATAGACAAAATATACATACTTCACGCACTGCACATACACTACACTACACAAACTATACATACTTCATACACTACATTCATCATTGCACCCAGTAAACTCACTTCAAGAAATAAAAATTACCAAGCATATAGACTGCACATAGTATCCACAAAATACACATACTACATATACATACACATACACATTAAATACATGCACTTCAAATGCAAAAACACAACACACACACTGCATGCTAAGAAAACACATGCACTACACACATTATACATATATTACAAACACTATAAACAGATCCACACACTATACACCAAATACATGCATTTCATTTGGTTTGAGAGTCCAATATAGGAAGCTAGTTGTTCTGTCCACTCCTTTCCAAGCTCCTGCAACAAGAAACAAACTTCATTAAAGTCTGCAAGAAGACAACAAATATGATGAATAAATGTGGTGAGTGAAGCAGATTTGTTAAAGAAAAAAAAGTGTAAGAAGCAGCATAGTGACAATGAGCTAGACTGTTTCATTACCTAAATTGCAAACTAAGAACGATAGGACATGAACACATAACTAATGCCTAGTTTCTGCATGGAAGGAAGGCATAAATTCAAATTACCTCAACAGTTATACATCATCTTCATTCTAAACTCCTGCAACTAAAGTGTATCAATTTACTTTCATAAAATTAATATCCATTTGTTAAAACCACCAATTTGATCAAAAAAATATCTTGAAGCACATCATTGGTGTGTTCAAATAGGCAAAGACATTTTCTAAGAAACTCAGATGTCATGCTTCGAGTCTTTTCGACCTTCAATCATGAATAGCAAAGAAACCATGGCACGGAATCCATAGCACTCTAAAATTTTAAAATTAGTTGTACTGATGGAAAGCTTACAAAGTTTATCATGATGAATGACCTAAAATTTGAATCATCTGAGAAGACATCTGCCAAGCGCATTGCATTAAGTTCCAGTTGCCCCTTCGGGTAGCTTGCCTCAGAGGGAGCATTAACAAATTTTTTAGCAACGCAAGAACCTATACAAAACAAATGCCCATGATACCACCAAGTAAGACAAAATGACAAATTGACAACTGCATATGTATTGGAGGCCGATATTGCAATGCTTATTGTATAGGAAATACTATAACATTCGTTATAGACCGGATTGCGACTGAGTAATAATACAAACTAGGATTATAATAGGCGGTTAAAATCACAAGAAAAAGTTTGAAATGTGTCATATTTGGGTTTCTCGATGTGTAAAATTTCGGCACCACATTTAAGATTATTTTAGTTTCCTTTTCAGTGTACAAAACTTGCTGGTTTTTCAATGTAATTGTAACAATAGATCTAAAGGGTCTGGGAATTCTTTTTCTATTATAAATGCAATGAAACATGTATATCTATCAAAGTTGTAACAGAAACTGCATGATGCTTTGATTTTAGAATACCTCGAGTCCAACAACTTTGCTATATCCTGAGTTGCTGTGTTGCTGGCCACCTCATCTAGGTAGGATACACTTTCAGCTTCACAAAAGTGCAAAAGCAACAACGGAAAAAATCAGATTTACTTTAAGAAATAAGGGGCTGTTCACACAACCACACCAAGCACAACCACATAAAATTTTAATGGTGTGGCTAACTTCACCAGCAGTTGTAATATTCAAAGACATATATCCACTTATTCAAAGAGATAGCATCCATGTATGAGGAAATATTGTTTGAGCCCGATAACTTTAAGTCCATGACGGCCTGACCAGAATAAGAACAGAATGCCTCCATTGCCACACAACTCCTGAATTAATAAACAGGTCACAGGGAAGAAACAAATAATAAAGAAACAAAAGGGGAAAAGGAAAAAAGAGAAAGTAATCAGAAACAAGTGTGAATTTTAGTTAACTAGTGGGATATAAGTGCTATTAATAGAACTTGTAATAAGCTAATTCACATATGCAGGTTCAACTACTTACAGGAAGATAACTTACTATGCTTAATACCTCCATATGTGGATCAGAAGATTGAATAAGTCCAAGTCGGTGATCAGTATAGACACTATGGCCAACATCAGGTTCAGTATGAGAAGCTAAAATCTTATTAAGTGCCCTCTCTATAAATGCTACAAAGTGCAGGATATGATTGCGGTACTGTGGCCACCCAATGAGACGGTCCACAAACTGCTCCAATGCCTCAGTCCCAAAGAAAATCATCTGAATGTCATAAATCATGGCCAGACTGAAATTCACAATAATAACATTAACTGATAACCTAGGAAGGAACAAACTTTTGAATCTTCAGGCTTCCTCAAAGTATCTAAAACAGCTCGTAAAGCAATGCCCAGCATAAGGTGAGTAACAAGCTGATGCTTAATGACTGATCCTGAAGCAGAAGCATTCACGAAGGATAAACATTAGGCAGGCTGAATATTTTAGAACAGGAAACATTACAACTAACATAGTTAGGTTGAAGAGTACTTTACAACACTATTTATCAGTGCTCATGTTCAATCAGTAACCCAGAATTTGTTGTATCAAGCATATCATCAAACGGACCAATAAAGATAACAAACTCAAACACAGTAGACTATGTATAAAACTACCTAATTGACATATAAGAGATGTTAAGTCAAATTAAAGTGTTGAGGAACTTGACCAAACAAATCAAGTCTATAGATAAAATATACAGAAATCAGAGTAGGCTAGAGTCCATACATTGTAATTAAATTATTTACTGCACGAAAATTGTTTGCAAATAAAAATAATGAAGGAAACTTCCCCAATTGTATTCAAATTATTAATTAGATTTTCCTACATGGGCCTATATAACTTTTGCAGTCACCCTGCCACTGTAGATGCAACAAGCTACTACCCTTATATGATTGATCGATTACATTGTTTTTCTTTAAATATATACTGCCATCTTTCCTATCATCTTTACAAGATAGTCTTACCTTCGTACCTTCTTTCTGCATTAAAACTCCTTTTAGGACGCATATTCCCTACAAAACAGTGTAAAATCATTTGCATATCATGTAAGACCCCTGAACAAATTAAGTGTTATTAAACATGGTTTTTTTATTTACATGATTTTCAAATATAAGTAAAAGGAAGTAAACGTTTTATATCATAAAAAAAATCCTTCGTTTTCCTTTATCAGTATAAGTTTTTGTCTTACATCACTAGAATAGGTTAATTACAACATCACAAGAAAGATCATGAGATGATCTCTTACAGAGAAATGTAGCGTTGGGCTACTCTTTTTTATCTGGGCTTAGAGTCCAAATACAGGAAGCTAGTCCTAAAGGTAATATAAAAAATGGTTAGTGATAAAATATATATGTGCTAAGGTAAATATCCATTTCTACTAAGCCCCAAAAACAGATGCACTTAACATTTTAATGGAAAAGGTGTGAATGATATCCATAGTTAAGCATGAGAGGTTTTTACATGGACTAATTTGTTTCTCAGATGCAACAACGAACGATCCCGGGCACAAACTGAATTATAAATAACCTACAAAGAAGATTGCCTATCTACAAAATGCACATAATGAATAAATGTGGTGAGTGAAGCAGTTTTATTAACGAAAAAAAAGTGCAACTACAAGAAGCTGCATAGTGACTAATGTGCTAGAATGTTTTTCATTAACT